>NC_067408.1:27919754-28537027 GCF_009764475.1 Pristis pectinata | reverse complement strand
GGTACATGGGTCTTTTCTTCAACATTTGAGGACCCAAACTCCTCTATCAACCTGCTTCCCCCCAGCAGTATACTGCCTCCTGACATTAAAAGTTCACAGTGAGATCCTGAAGAAAGTGGACCACTTCCCTGATCCTTGGCAAAAGCCAACATTGATATCAAAATTCATCACTGCCTTCAATGCACCAGCATAACCTTTGGTCAACTAAGGGAAAGACATTTGAAGACCACAGACCTGGCACAAAACTCAAACTACTAGGCAACAATGTTCTTTGCCCTCCTATATCCTTCTGAGCCATGGACTACCCTAAGGCACTAGAAAAATACCACCAATGCTGCATCCACAAAATCCTCTAAATTCACTGGAAGGACAAGTGAACCAATGTTAGTGTCCTCTCCCAGGTCAACATCCCAGGTGCAGAGTCCCAGTTACTCTCAGATGGGTCTTGTCCCATGCCTGATACCAGACTCCTTAAACAAAACCTCTATTCTGAGTTCTATCAGACAAAGTAAAAGATTCAAGGATGTGCTCAAAGTTTCCTTGAAAAAGTGCAAAATCACACTAATTCCTGAGAACCTTTGCCTACCACCATTCAAAGTGGAGGCGGTGCATTCATGATGTTATTAAGAACAAGAAAGCCATGCATCAGATTATAGAGACCCTGCGTAAGCAGTGCACCACCTAACAAACCACCTGCTCGCCCACCCCATCAACCATCTCCTTCCCCATCGGTGGGGGAGTTAGCATTTCCTGCTTTGACCTCATTGGCCATCTCAGAACACATAAAACCACAGGGATGCAAGTCATCCTGAATGCCAAAAGAAGATTCAAACTGTAGTTTATGTTCTCAGTGAGACCTACTGCAAATTCAAATGGATCCTTGACCATATGCCTTAATTGTGAAGAGCTGGGTCATGGTCACTCACTTCCTAGCTCTCAGGATCATTCCAAGTTGCTGCTGCTGATCTCTATCTCATCTCACAGACTGCTGCTTACCGCTTTAGGGAGGTTGTGTTCAAGGAAAGGAGCTAATTTACTCTTTCTTCACACCACAGGAAAAGGCAGAGTGGGCACAAGCATTTGTCCACATTGCAGGTTTCTCAAAGTGCAGACATTTATGAATTCACTCACATCATTACATACACCTCCCTGATAAACTCCTGCCAGGAGTGCCCGGCTGCAGCCCTGGGCAGTCTCCATTGTTACCCTGCACAAAGAAAATATTGCTGATGAACAATGTTTTTCACCAGCTTGACCAGGTCACACTGATCCTCTAGGCACATTTTTTCCATCTTGCTCTCATTATAGATACATTCAGTAGCAACACACATTGATATGTTCCTTTAAGAGCAGGCTGCAAAGATTGCACCTGTTAGATCACATGCTGCCAACTGCAAGGGTTTGAAATACAGCAAAAGGAACCACTGTAGAGGCTGCTACCGCGATGTGAAAGTAAGACACTAGTCGACGAGCTACAGAACAAAAACTGATTTATTTTCCCGCCTTGCTCGGGCCTTTTAAGAGGAACGGTTCCCACCCACCGAAAACGGAAATGATGTATGCGCTATGTCAAACTTTTCCCGTGCGCGGGTTCTCCGTCGCTCGGGAAAGACGGAGGCCCAGTGCCATCTTGGGCCTCGCCGCTCCAACGACGCGCGACCCGACCGCCGAGCTGGTTCACTTGCTCGGACAGTGAGTCACTACACCACAATGTTAGATTCAATACAGCACTACACAGTTGAAAAACTCATCAGTGCTATTATACAAAAACTGTAATAGAAACTACTGCCCATAATGCTGTTTTAAAGCCAAAAAATTATATAGACTAGAATAATATTTAAGACAACATTTTAATGCAATTTTAAGAGTACTTGCTATAGGTTAAAAAGACTTTTTAGCTGAATGATGTGCTGCTTCCTTGTGTACCGATGATTTACCATAAATGAATACGTTGGATAAAGTTTGCAATAGTTGCTTAATAGTTCGAATATTAGGATGTTATTTTCTGTTTTAAACTATTCTGGATCTTTGCTTTGCATCAGAGGAAGAGAAGTGTTTCTTGTAATCAAAGGTTTACTAGACCTAGGACTCAACACCTTCCTTTGCAAGTGGATCCTTGACTTCCTGGCAAACAGACTGCAATCAGTAAGGATAGGCAGCAACACCCCCGCCACGATTATTCTCAACACTGGTACCCCACAAGGCTGCGTCCTCAGCCTCCTACTCTACTCCCTATGGTCTCACAACTGTGTGGCCAGATTCCGCTCTAACGCCATCTACAAGTTTGCAAATGACACCACCGCAGTGGGTCGTATCTCAAATAATGATGAGTCGGAGTACAGGAAGGAGATAGCCTAGTTGCATGGTGTCATGACAATGACCTTTCCCTGAAAGTCAGCAAAACAAAAGAGCTGGTCGTTGACTTCAGAAAGGGGTGGTGCACATGCTACTATTTACATCAACAGTGCTGAGGTCGAGAGTGTTAAAAGCTTCAGGTTTCTAGGAGTGAACATCACCAATAGCCTGTCCTGGTCCAACCACATAAACACCACGGCCAAGAAAGCACACCAGTGCCTCTACTTCCTCAGGAGGCTAAAGAAATTTGGCATATCCCCTTTTGACCCTCACCAATTTTTACTGAGGCAACACAGACAGCATCGTGGCTTAGTATGGCAACTGCTTTGCCTGTGACCACAAAAAACTGCAGAGTTGTGCACACAGCTCAGCGCATTATGGAAACCAGCTTCCCCTCCATGGATTCTGTCTACATTTCCTGCTGTCTTAATAAAGCAGCCAACATAATCAAAGACCCCACCCACTCTGGACATGCTCTCTTCTCCCCTCTCCCATCAGGCAGAAGATACAAAAGCCTGAAAGCTGAGCCTGAAGCCAGGCTCAAGGACAGTTTCTATCCCACTGTTAAGACTATTGAACAATTCCCTAGTACGATAAGATGTACTCTTGACCTCACAATCTACCTCAATATAACTTTGCACCTTGTTGTCCATCTGCACTGCAGTTTCTCTGTCGCTGTTACACTTTATTCCGCATTGTTTTTTTTTCCTTTTGCTACCTCGATGCACTGTATGAATTGATCTGTATGAATGGTATGCAAGACAAATGTTTCACTGTACTTTGGTACATGTGACAATAATAAACCAATTTACTAACCATGTCTGCAATACTGACATTCTACTATATGCTGTCAGAATATAAATTACAATTTTCATTTATTTATATATGGATCCATTTTCAAAATGCTTCCCTTCAAAGAAGGTTTGCTAAGAAATCCAAATATACCCCAATTGCACATAGCTGAAATGAATGCAAGATGGAGAAAACAAATTAATGAGTGTAAATAACCTCAAGTACAGCACCTCCAATGATTGTTATTTATTGGAACTTGTGTATTTGGAATTTATTAATTCTATTTCTCCTTTCCATCAAAAACAAGTTGCGTCAGCTGTGACTCACTTTGTAGTATCCTTGTCTCTGAGTCAGACATTTATGGGTTGAAGCTCCACTCTAGACTTGAACACAAAAATTTAGGTTGACATTCCAGTTCTGTTCAGAATAAATGCTGCTGTCTTGGAGACCTTATGGTTGCAACATTAAACCAAGGCATCATCTAATCTCTCAAGTGAATGCAAATAATATCATAGTACTGTTTCAACAAAGAACAGGATTTATCACACCTGTCCTGACCAATATTCATCTTTCAATCAACATTACTAAAACAGATGACCTATTCCTTGCTATTTATGGGAGCCTGCTATGCACACACTGGCTACCATACTTTCTGAATTACAAAGGTGACCACCTTGAAGTATTTCCACGGCTGCAGAGTGCTTTGGGATGTGAAAAGTTCATTAAATTGCACAGCTCTTTTTCCCTATCATGGCTTTTCCAAATGATCTAGAGATAATGAGATGCTCTGGATACATTTATGCAAATAACATCAGTCTTGGAGGCAAATAATGATGGAGCTGTGCCTCAAAATTATTCAACAATTTCACGTTCATCTCTTTGCTTTGTATGGAACAAAATCCCTGCTCTGTTCTTTTTCTAGAAAATGATGAGAAGGTACAGGTTACCTGTGGTGGAGTTGCATGGGATTTAGAGTAAAAGAAAAAGACCGCTTGGCATTTCTGGTCAGTGCTTTTCTCTATACTCAGCACGAACTTGCATAAGAACATAAGAAATAGGAGCAGGAGTAGGCCATCTGGACCATCGAGCCTGCTCTGCCATTCAATAAAATCATGGCTGATCTGGCCATGGACTCAGCTCCACCTACCTGCCTTTTCCCCATAACTCTTAATTCCCCTACCTATCTATCTAACTGTGTCTTAAATATATTTAATGAGGTAGCCTCTATTGCTTCCCTGGGCAGAGAATTCCACAGATCCACTACTCTCTGGGAAAAGCAGTTTCTCCTCATCTCCGTTCTAAATCTATTTCCTCAAATCTTACTGCTGTTCCTTGGTTCTAGTCTCACCGACTAGTGGAAACAACTTTCCTGCCTCTATCTTCGCCATCCCTTTCATAATTTTATATGTTTCTATAAGATCCCCTAACTCTTCCGAATTCCAGCAAGTATAGTCCCAGGCGACTCAATCTCTCTTCATAGGCTAACCCTATGAATACTTACTAAGGAGTATTTCCCATAATGTCCCTATATCTTTTTATTCCCTTCTTCTTCAAGCATCAAGCCTCCCTTTAAGTGGATCAATGCTTTCTGCATCACATAGCAACAGTTTCAGAATCTCAATGCAACTGAAATAAAGACAATTGCTTTGAAAATTTTAATTGGTGGCTATCCTATATTCATACTTCCCTATTATGGATTCACTAACAAGTGGAAACAGATTCTTCATTCATATCCTACTGTATCCCATCAGGATTTTAAAGATCTAAGTTTTCCCTTCTCCAGGGAAAGCAGCACCAGTCTACTCAATATTCTCCTGCTGGCTGCATTCTCTCAATTTCAGTAATGTTTGATAAATGTTTTCAGCATTCTCAAGGGGTGTTTGACTGGAGCAAAAGCTCAACTTGGCTAATTGGGGCAACAGAGAGGTGCGTTATGCTCAATGAGGTAAAGCGTTCTTCAGTGCCTCTGAAAGCACACTTATAGACATAGGTAGGGAGGGTTTAAATCATCTTAGCAGCCATTGAGAACTGCTACAGCAACTCTAACTTATGGCTTGCAGACATGGTTTAGGACAAAATTGAATCCTGCACAGTGGCATATGCAGCCTCCAACAAGCTCTTACAGCCAAAGTAATTAGATGCCTGGTAGTCATTTTCTGCTCAATGCTGTAATCCAAGTTGTCACTTTGGAGGAATGAGCAATGGTTAAATCACTGAATGTCACACACAAATGGTGAGGTTTCCAGTTGATTCTGTTGGCCTCTGCCTGAACGTAATGCAACATAATGAT
The DNA here is from genome assembly GCF_009764475.1 of Pristis pectinata. Taxonomy (NCBI): domain Eukaryota; kingdom Metazoa; phylum Chordata; class Chondrichthyes; order Rhinopristiformes; family Pristidae; genus Pristis; species Pristis pectinata. The sequence continues at coordinate 28,531,590 of NC_067408.1, read as the reverse complement.
AACTTTCCACTTATTATTCCTAATCTAAATATTGCAAGTTTATGCGACGTTTGGCATAGACTGCTTTTCTTACTGTGCCCTGAGAAAATGAAGTGGTGTCCTTGTGAAACTCAGGGCTATAATGATCACCCTGACATCACATGTAGAGAGGCCCTTCCTTCAACACCATCTGCTACCTCCTCCCATTGGAATTTCTAGGTCACCATGTTAGTGAGTGCGAGTGAAGGACAAATGCTGGACATGATAATAAGAACAATGCCCTGCTCTTCCTTGGTGTGGTACTGTAGATCTTTATTTTCACCTGAGAGGACTGACAGGGCCTCCAACAGTAATCCCCCAGTATTCAGCATCATCTTAGATCTTTGTCTCAAATTCTCTGGAGTGGGACTTGATTTTACAACTTTCAGACTTGGTAAGGAGATTGCTACAAATCACAGCTGACAGTCTGTATCTTGTTCTTCTAAAATATATCCAATTTGGTCATGGCAATCCAATTTAAAACTTTTATTGATTTCTTGGGTTGGAATGGAATATCAAACTGGGCAGGTTCTCTAGTGAGTGAAGAGATCTGCTCCAGCAAATTACCACCCATGTAATGTTAATAAAGATGTACATGCTCAGTTCCAATATCAAACAGAACTGATCACCTTTGTTTACATTACAATCCAGTAGCAATAAAACGGTAACATGATTGCTTCCAGAAAATAAAATAAGTCAAGGTAAGTGAAAGATTAGAACTGCACCAAAGCAATTACACTTGTAAGTGACATTAATAAGTAGATGATCTGGGCTTTGGTTAGGATTGTTCTTTTTCAAATAATAGTCAACTGAGAGAAAACATCAAATTATAATAGCTGAATTAAATCAACTTTTCATTGGGACCTTTCCATTTAAACTGCCATTATTTTTCTTCACTTCAGAAGTCTACCAAGTATATTATTAGTTTTTCAACATTTAACAGACATTTGTAATTGATCTAAAACATGTTGAACTTAAATTAATAAAAAAAACTTGCTGTAATTTTACCCACTGCTTCTGAATTTTACTTTTCTTTCTTTGTGCACTCACCTGCCATAATACAAATCTCAAATATAAAATTCTGTACGTCAACTTGGAAACGTACATCATGCCCTTCAGATGTTCAGGATATTGTTTCTGAATATTATTCACACTCAATGTATAAAATATTTAGAACATTTATAATAGCTAAAATTTAATTTCATTATGCATACGAAGTTAGGGAGACCTTGAATATTCAGGACCACACAAAATGCAACCAAGTTTCAATTTTTATGACACAGCAGAAATTCTAAAAATTTTGGAAGTACATTTGTACAGGTAACATTAAAATCTCTAATACTATTTAATGTGAAGGGAAGCTCAGAATTTGAAAATCATACACAATTTGTCCTGTCAGAAGTTGATGAAGACAATTCTTCTTATAGCAAAGAAGGAACCTGCTCCATCTTTAATTCACTGTAGTGCCGTTTCAAAAATTGCTTAACAATAGAACTGTAGATAATGCATACTACAATAGTTTTAATAAGTCAAAGAAATCATACCTTGATCAAATGGCTTACTAGGATTCCAGCTTCTGAAATAATCATCCTAAAATAGTAAAATAAAAAAATTCATTACATCAGTATCTTTAGATCTCCAGAGATAAATGACAAGCAGGCTAAGAATGAAGAAAAATCCAATCTTATACTGGACCTTGAAATAGTTATGAACACAACTTTAATATTCCCTAAAGAGGAAAAGATGATCTTAAATATATAAATAATTATGAATGTATCAATTTTTTTTCCTGAATCTGGGCATCACTGCCAAGGCCAAATCCCTAACTACCTTTGTGAAAGTGGTGATGAGCCACATTCTTTTGCTGAAGATACTGTTGGTTTGAGTGTTCCAGGATTTAGAAACAATGACAATGAAGGACCAGTAATACATTTTCAAGTCAGGATGACATACGACTTGGAGAGGAATCAGCAGGTAGTGGTGGTCCCAGGTACCTGCTGCCGCAGGTAGTGGTGGTCCCAGGTACCTGCTGCCCTCGTCCTTGTCGAAGATCAAGACTTTCAGAGGTGCTGTCGTGCTAATCTGGGTGAGTAACTGCAGTGCATATTGTAGCTGGGATACACTGCAGCCAATATGCATCAGTGCTGAAGGGAATGAATGTTTAGAATAGGTGGAGTGCCAATCAAGTGGGCTGCTTTGTCCTGGACAGTGACAGCAAGAATTAAGAATTTTGGAACTATATTTATCTGAGTCAGTGCAGAGTATTCTATCACACTCTTGACTTGTATCTTCTGTAGATGGTAGAAATGTTTTATGGAGTCAGGAGGTGAATCGCAGAATACCCAACCTCTGATCTGCTTTCATGGCTACATTATTTGTGGCTGGTGCTGTCAAGTTACAGGTCAAAATAAGAAGTAATATTCTAGCAAGACAACCCCAAAACCAAATGATCTGCTTTGCGTGAAGCAAGAGGCTGTCAGATGGTAAAACAATAACTACCTTTGTTAATCAAAGTATTTTCACTTACGTGGACCTAGAGGTACTGAAAATACAAGTAAAATAAAAATACAAGACATTAAAAGAAGATACTTTTATTTTGGAGTTGTCCATAATAGTGTCCTGAGGAGGCAGCCATAAAATGACGCACGATTTAGGTGCTGAGGAAAATCATAAAATTAATTGAGCCATTAAATTTTGCCAAGGTTTAATATGCCATGTTGAAATTTTCTGCTTTCCCACCTCAGTACTGTGATCCTACACTAATGGATGGTCCAGTACTTTAAGCTGTGCAAGGGACAGATAGGTACATGCTATATTCTGAGAACATTTGTTTCAAAGAGCAAAATCCTGCTTATCCTACCTGTGCTATCAACCTTCAATGCTGACAGTTTGACTGCAATGGAAGGTAGGCATTCCAAAATTCACAGCGCGGCTGAAAGTGAACTGCTAATACCACAGTACATGTTTCAAGAGGAAGGAGCAGCTGCTGCCAATTGTCAAGTTGTCAACAGACTGATGTGACTACTCTCCACTACACTACATCAAGAGCTGAAGAATCCAAATGCCTAAATGTCAGTAACCTTTTCCTATCTTTCAAAATGTCATAAGAGACTAGCAATAGTAAACAAAACTTTGAGTCCTCTTCTGTCCATATACACTGAAACCTGATTAAACTTTTTCTCCAACTTAAGAACAAAGTGAGCCAGCAGTATAATTGCAGCCTAGTAATGAATAATTCTTAAACATACACTTAATATGATACAATTTGTGCAGTGCAACTAAAGTGAGGGAATTTTACAGCATTAATATGCACAATTATACATCATATGTACAGAATAATTGTTAAAGGGGAGTTAAAAATAAATATATATTTTTAAAATTTACAAGCGTTTACAATATCATCCTTCTTGTTCATCATGAAATAAAGTACACAATCATAAAACTGATTCAAAAATCAAACAGCTTCATAAAAACTTTTTTAAAAACTAAGTACAAACCTCTACTTCCTGTGCACGCAAGCAGAAAAACAAAAGAGAAAGAGAAAGAGTTATATTATTAAAAAAAAGAGTATTCAGAATAACAGACAGGGAGCATTGCCCAATATGCCACAGTCAGGCCTTTGAACAAGCTGCAAAAACAAACTGCCGGAGCATCTGCAGTCTCTTGCGTCTCCTTTGAATGAGCTACCTGATTAGTCCAACTCTCCTGCTCTTCCCCAGAGCCCAGAAAATGATAACTTCACAATTATTTTTCCAACTCCCTTTTGGATAGTTGTTGTTGAGTCTGCATCTACCAACTTTTGGCTAGTGTAGTCTAGAGTTTGCATGTACTCCTTGTAGTCATGGGTTCCCCTGAGCACTTTTGTTTCCTCCCATGTACCAATAATGTGCTAGTTGGTAGGTCAGATGACTACTGTATATTATCCATAGTGTAAATGGGCAGTTGGAGAGTCAGGAAGGTGTTAATAGGCGTGTTTCAGAAAATAGGTTACAGGAAACAAGTGGGGGAAGTGGATCCGATGGAATTGTTCTGACAGCTGGCACAGACCCAATGTGCTGAATGGACTCCTTCTATGTCATAAGAAAATATACAAATATATCATGAGAATGCATTCCTTAAATGTTTATGCTGTCCTTGTTGCTTCTACCAGTTAATTCAATCCATGTGCTTTGGTTTCCTACCATCCTGCTAACAGAAGGAGTTTCTCTCGTATTCACTTTTAAATCCTTTTTAGACTTTGTACACCTCAATCAAATCTCTTTCTAACCTTCTCTGCTGATGTAATTGAAATCTTTCCTCCCTCCTACCATGCCAACATATCCCTCCTGCACTCTAAGGCCTTGAAAAATTCCTAATTAAATAATTAGGAACAATAGCTAGGAGGTCAGAAACATTGATTATAGATCTAATGGAACAAAAGTCCAGGTCAGTATTTCTGCATCCCAACTGTGTGTTTGTTCAATTCTGCTTTCTCACAAAGAAAAGAAAATAAACAACAAAAGAAGGGGTTTTGAGAAAGAATTTCAACAAAGTAATAGAAAACAATGAAAGGTATAATACAGAAGAAGAAAATTTAACTAACCTAATAAGGACAACATTAGGAAGCAAGAAATGGTTGGGTTAACCTACTCATTTGCAGAGCAACGTAGCAGAGAATTTGAATAATCATGCCATCTTAATGAACTACAAGCTTTGATCCTTTATTTTATACCATACTTGTCCATACCATTGCAACTTCACTTTACAAATTAATGGATCAACAGTAGAACACTATACCGAATAGTATTTGAATGCCATTCACATACCTTGATGCAAATCAAAAATTGTTTTCCAAAAAGGCTGAAAGGCACTTCTTAATTATAACACAACCTATGTGGCACTTTCAAAACTAACCTATAGTGATGTGATGCACGTCTCCAGCATGCTGGTTGCAAGGATCTTAATTAGGCATTCCTGCTTAAAAGTTAATGCCTGATCATTTAATAGCACTGGTGTATTGCACTCTTCTCCAAAATTTATTCCACAATAGAATGATGTCCAGAAGGAGAGTGATAACACTTCTAGAGCCACAAAATGTAATGACTTTTTAGTCATTCACATTTGGTGTTTATGTAGCTTCATCAGTGGGAAAGCAGCAGCTTGCAGGGGCTCCGAAACATTCTATCCACCATAAAGCAATAGGGATTCTACTTCAAAATACTTTATATTAGCTGTAAAATGCTTTGGGATATTCCAAGGTCATGAAAAGCACCACACAGGTGCAAAACCTCTTTTTTATATTGTGATAGTAAAACACACAAATTTGCATTCTTGAAGTAGGATTCTGTTATTGGTATGAGATGACTACTTTTTGAAATACAAATAAGAGGCCCACACTCACTGTAATACTATAGCATTGAATGGGATGTGATTGTTAGCGGTGCCTTGGTGAATGGAATCTTTATAAAATTGCAAAGTGGCATTCTGTAACTTGAACTCAAACTTGAGCTAGGATTCTAATGCTTGACTATTTGAGTGTTTGTTACTTGTAATTTATTTTGAAAAAATAAAATTTAGAACCAGGTTGCCTTTGCTGTATTCCTGTTACCCAAAATAATTTATACCAGTTTTTAAATTTTTTGAAGCACTGAAATGAGTTACAAGTTACTCTGCCCTTATAAGGTACTTATAAATTCATAAGAGTTAAGCACTCTCATCATGCCAGTTTTTTTAAAAAAATGTCCAAAGCTTTACTACCAGTTTCGGAATACCATTACTGCAGAACTCAACTATTGTTGAAATATATTTATGCATTGACCAGAAAATTAAACTCTCACACATCACTGGCTTCTAAGCAAATAGAAAAATAAAAGCTTTTTTCTCTCCATAGCTTTCTGTAAATTAAAAATATTTCAATTTCAAATGAAATTGAAGTTGGTTGAATTTATTCCATCTTAGCTTCATAGAAAGGTATCAACTAGCAAAGCTAAGAAATGAAAGCCATTAAAGAAATATGAAGAAAGTTAATGAAGCTAATTAACTTTTGAGATTGGGTAAAATTCACATTTAACACACTTCTAAATGGGGCTTGAAAAATGTAAGATATTTATGAACTGACTGCTAAGAGATTGATCAGAGTATTTCGATATTCAGAATGCCTCTATTCAGTATATCAATATTTATAAATTCAAAGATTAATAAAACAGTATCTCAAGCTTATAATTTCATTGTACCTTTCTGAACGGTACAATTGTTTGAATATAATTAAGAATTTCAGATAACTAATCAGAGACCTTCTTAATGCAGCAATTGGTTTGGAAAATCTTACAAGAAACAATCTGCATAATTCAGTCAAATCTGATTGCTCCTGACTAATCTTTTCAGTGACTGTTGAAATACAGAACAATGCCATTATAACATGTCATTATCATGGAACTAGAAAATAAGAAAACATATTTGACAAATTAGAAAAAATATAATTGCACTCTGAAGAGATTGCAAGTGAAAGGGACAACCACAAGTACAAAGGTCTCTCGATTAACTAGCAAGCTGATTTACTGGTTTGCAAGTTAACCCTGTGGTGTTTCAAAGCCTCATACTGTTAGTTTAAAAGGTTCACATTGCAAGCTTAAAAACCCACTTCCAGATTGTACTCTAGCATTAAAGTGTGCAGTACAAGAGGTGTATATTAAATAAAAATATTAGAGTATGAACTGCAGTAAATGCATATTAACTAGTAAGAGTACTGTAGTGTATTAGCCAAAGTACAAGCAGGAGGGCATCTATTTACAAGAATACATTAAAACTGGTTAAACCTTTCAAACTTATTGAAGCTTATTTACACAGTAGTATTTACAGTGTAGAATGACTCTTGGATACTTCTCCAAACCACAGCAAATGGAAATGCGTAGCTTTGACCACTGAAAAGAGATGGAGTGCATGAGAAGCTGGAAAAGAGATTACTTCAATACAAATCTCAAAAGAACATGGCTGAATATTTTAAATAAACAATAAAGTACTGTGCAACACATTTGCTGTTTCTGAAGCATTTTTAATGCATTTCACATTTTGCATTAAGATTCTCCCTTCCATATCATACGTATCACACACACACCTACTGAACAGGAGGAAGAGAACTTTCAATACAAGGAAATGAGAGATGTGAATGACAAAAGACATAAGTGGGGAAAGGAAAAGGACAAGACATCATGTTCTTTGGAAATTAAAAGAAAAATCCTTGAATTTACAACTTGTACTGCAATTCATCCCCTAAGTAAATGTGAGGACAGGACCTTTATCATATTGCATTTTAAAATGTTGGCACAATTTGTGCAGATAGCTGTGTAAAAGTCAAATTATAATCAGACCAGAATGATCCTCAATTCAAAATATTTCTGAATCAAGCTTCAACATCAATGTTATTTTGAACAATTTCAACCTCAAATAGGCAAGTTGGGTCAATTTAAAAACTAGCTTTTCTTTCCCGGCAAACTCCTGATGAGTGTAAAATGAAAATTCATTAAGCAGCACAATATTTTACACCTAGCATCACAACTGCAAGAGCTGAAATAAGATTAAATCAAGGATAAACTTTAATATTACTTAAGTATCTGTTGAAAAAAATCCTGCACTGCAGTGTCATACGAATTAAACTACCCTTAGTATCTAGACATAAATAATACTTCTTTGATGAATCTTACAAGAGATGTTCACAGTCCATGTATATTACTATTAACATAATAAATGGGGGAAGCACTCCATTCCCAGTTTAAGAAAATAATCAATAATGTTCAAATATTTTGCCAGTAATCAGTTCCATATGTACCAGAGCAAAAAATATGTAACTAGAATCCAATTTTGCAGTTCAGAGCTTATGCCAATGATAATGATGCAAAAAGCCAATAGATGTAATGAGGATGCTACAGAGGGCAATAGCCAAGAACACCATTTTCTGTACTTGGTGTTCTATTTCAGTAACATTGGAATTCACTTGCCCTTTGAAGTTTTTTTTTGCTAAATCAGCATAACAACAACATTTAGGGATTGAGAAAAGTGTGCTAGATTTTCTGATCAGTGGTGTTCACATACAGATGCAAAATGAGCTTGCACTGCAGTCCTCATTTCTCAAACATATACTTAAATGGATTAAGCTTGCATAAAATGGATTAAGCTTGCATCAAAGTAATTGTAGAGAAAATTCCAACATGTGCCTCATATGTGATGTTCACTGACTTGTAAATACACCAGAAGCACATTCTGAATAATTCTACAACTTTCCACTCGCACTGATAACATTTCAAATGTTAGTGTGGAGATCATCTCTTAGGGGCCATTATTGATCACTGGCACTGACATATTGAAGAGGGTAGACAGGTTTGCAAAGTACAAAAAATGGGACCACAAAAGACAGGCAAGTCTTTGGGATGGGGAGGATAATTGTGGGGAAGAAAGGTGATCGATCCTCGTTGTGGACTGGGGTTGGACATTGAATTTGGTGATGTTGATGATAAGGCTGGAGGCAGAGTTATATAATTTAGGTGGTGGTCACTGCCCAGCTAGATTAAAAGATTTTAACATTTATTAGTCAATTGCATTTATAGATATGCAATTAGAACTAATCCTAAAATATTTAGCAATATCATCTGGAAAATCATACAGTCCCATGATTTAACAATAATAAGATAGACATTTCTCAATTTTTGTGCTAACAAGTACGTACAATATATTAAACACTTGTTCTCCACTCCACGTAAGTGACAAGCAGCAGCAAGAGCATTAAGTGCTGTGACCTACAATTCAACATTTAACTTTTGGCTACTTCAGGAATTCTAACTGAAAGTGGAAGTCCAGGAAATGTACTGTAGCTCTTCATGGTATTTTTCATAAATGCATTCTGATACTGGAGTCCATAGCAATGCAAAATTTAAAAAATTCCCCTGACATATTGAGGAACTAAAGTGTTAGTTAATATAGTTATTTTTAATTGTCTTATTTTACTTGAAAGCTTAATTAAAAAAAACTTTTAACATATTAGGTAGTTTTAATAATTTTCCACTGTTTTGCATCATCAAGAATATGTCATAGGCTTTTGACAGCACTGACAGCCTACTAAGCCAGGGCTATGGCTCAGACGAGTATTAAAGTATTTTTTATAATTGTTCAGTGGGCAGAACTTTCCATATTCCCTCACATCACCATCTATTCCTCCACCCTACCCAACCCCCCCCCCCCCCCCTTCAACACAGCGATGTCATGGAGGCCCCATCTTTGCTAAAAATGATGCAGGTGTGGCAGCTCGCACACGCGGGACTCGAACCGCCATCGGGAGCCGCGAGCAGACACGCAGTAGCGCGTTTGGAACTACCCGCTTGGGGTGGACCCTCTGGGGACAGTCGGACGTCCTTTCTGCCCCACGGGTCGCAGGGCCCCATGGGACGGTAGATGGAAGCGCGTGATTTTGTATCAGTAAAGGGTTTTTTTTTTGAGTTCAGCACTCTCTGCCTCTGTGTGTTCCTTTAGTAGCGCGTTGCATGCGGCTACACAGGCAGCTTTTCTTTGCAAGTTCCTGCACAAAATCTATGCTTCTTTTTTCCTCCCAGATCTTTCACCAAATCTTCACAATCTTTTGCACTAATTTTTAAAACATTATGTCAAGATGAGCCTGCCCACAAGTGGTCATGAAAAAAATTAATTACCTTTGGAAGTCTGTGCTTGTTGCATTTATTTACATACCTTCAAGGACACTTTAAAATGTTCTTTTGTCACAAAAAGGCTTTAATTTAAATAAATTGCATTTACTAACAAAACCAACCATAACAAAAGTCTAGAAGGTAATTATGTATCTTTTCCAGCAATTTAAAAATCAGTAGAAGCTGCTAGTGAAAAAAGGTAGAAATCAAGGAATAAGAGAGAAAACTAGGCATTCTGGGGAGAAGGTTGTGAGAAGGGGTCAGATGTGAGCAGTGGAGTGAGGTCAAGTAGCAGAAGGGTCAGGGGAACAGGGAGGGGTTGGAAGGGTAGTTGTGTTCAAATGTGGGGGGGAAAAGAGTCAATGGGATGTAAAGGCTAAATAGGAACCTATTCTAGAGATGAATGATCCATTGTGGAGAGTCCTTTACTGGGAATCCCAGCAGTAGCTATGGTTAGGGACAGATTTCTTTATCAATGAACAGGGCTTAACCTTCTGGATAAAATCTTCTGCAGTAAAGGCCTATGTGATCAATGCATATGCTAGAGTAAAAACATGCAAGTGACATCAATCACAGGCTGCATATATCACTGTATAATTTTATTCTAATGCATATGCCAGTTGTTTCCATGATTGAAAAGCTTTCAGTTTTATTGTTGCAGTTTACAAAGTAGAAAGACAAGTACAGGCAATCCTCCCATTATGGCTTTTCACCCAAAATTCACCTTTACAAAATTCACAAATTGCTACCTAAAAATTCGAGATACAGAATAAAATTTGCTTTCATGGAATTTGTGAAAAAAGCACATTAACAATTTTTTCCAACTCTCCTTTCTTGATGCATGCACAGATAATATGGCTTTGTGTTACCAAACATCACGATATGGGCCATTTTCTAGAAATGCAATCCCACCATGACACGGATGTCATCTGTATTGTACTGAAGTCATGACATGACTCATTTACATCCACAGTCAATTAACATCTGTGGCAATGTGTCATAGAGTAATAACAGCATGGAAACAGGCCCTTCAGCCCAACTCATCCATGTCGACCAAGGTGCCTTCCTGAGCTGGTCCCATTTGCCTGCCTTTGGACAATATCTCTTTAAATATTTCCTGGTCATGCACCTGTCCAAATGTCTTTTAAACATTGTGGTTGTACCTCCTTTATCACTTCCTCTGGCAGTTCGTTCCATTTGCCCACCACCCTCTTGATAACCTACAGACAGCTCATGCTGTCAACGGCCTTTCCAACTATCCCTGAATGACCCCAATGATCAGAGAATTTAAAAATAACTGAAATACTATTGACAAAAATCATAAAATTATTATAGATCACAAATAAAAAGAAACAAACAAAAAAGTAATATTTACTTAAAATGTTAATAACAGTCAGCAAACACCCGAGAAGTCATATAAAGTTTATCTTGTCCCTCAGCTCAGGACCACCAGGAACTCTCCCTGCATTCTCTGGGAATGTGCACTTCCATTACTTTTGTGCTGCACGGTGTCACGAACCAGCAACAAAAGAAACACACTGAGCATGATTTAGTGTTAAAAACTATTTTATTAATCACTACTTATGATAATACGTAAAATAAAAGTAAAAATGTTAGTATGTTAGAATTCAAGAATGTTAAACCTCGAACGTTAACCCCAAAACTAAACTCTTCGTGTGTGTGTGTGTGACAAAGTCCAAAACTCCCAGTTCCGGAATGGTTCTTAAAGTTCAGTTCCACAAGCCATAAGGTGAAACATGAGCAAGGGCTTCTTCAACAACCACCGTTGTCTGAAGATAAGATGTAGATGTAGAAAAACATAGAGAGAGTACATACGAAATCCAAATGTTCCACGATGGACCCCAAACGACACTCCAGTGTTTACTCGGTAGTGACTTCCTCACCCCGAAAAGCATCCGAACTGTGGTCGTCCACACACAAATACCTGTTTCCTTCTACAGGTCAGCAACAAAGTGAACTCCACCGGATTACTTCCAACTTCCATACATGGATTTCAGTGGTAAACACAGTTATTGTTTCTCATCCATTGATAGAGAAAACAAGCAGGCTGGTGTCTCTCTCCCTTCTCTCTCTCTCTCCTTCTTCTTCTTCTAACCTCTTCAACAACGTCATTACGTCCTTTATCTTCTATTGACGTAAGCACGCCCCACACACACATACACACACACTCTCTATCTTAAAGGGACTTTCACTGAGTCCGTAACAATGGGCACAGAATTTATGAATGTCCTGATCCACTGGAAATCATAGCCAGCAAATCTTACAAACCACCAGTCAAAATGAAGTTTAATCTGACCCATGACTTTTTAATGTAATACAAGTTCCTCATAATTAACTGAGTAACAAATAAGAGTCACTGATCGCCAACATTATGTATCTGTATTTGAATAAAATGTATAATAAATTATAAATTCTAACATATTTCTGGAAACTGCCATCTTTTCATTTTCCTTATTTTTATTTGAAGTGTTATTTGAAGGAGGAAAAATGCTGTCACATGGAAGCAAGTCACCTAATATCAGGCCAGTGTCTCAATTCAAAAATGTATTTTTCTGCCTAATTTAGCACACAATGAACAGTTTAATAAAAATGTAACAACAAATTTTGCTCAGAAGATGGGCCTAAATAGTTGATATCTTGACATTTCCTCCCATCTTGTTGATAATCCATCATAAAACTTTCATTAATAATTACTTTAAACAATTAATAAATTATAGCTCCAATAACACCGGTACTTGCAGTGACATTTCATAGAAATATTGGGTGGGTGGGCTGTTATCAACAGATACATATTATTTACAGGAAATTACAAACCAATTCCATTTTAAACAGGAGGTACTTGTAAATTTGGACCAAAAGCTCCTCTACAATAGAACACTTAAGTCATCCTAAATGTTAAATGAAATCAATTCAGCATGAAGTCTACATTCTCCCTCCTTAATGGTATGCTCTTAAACCCATTTTCTGCTCTGGCAACTTCTTCTGGTCAGAAATGGATCCAATATAGAATGTAACATCACACAATAGCTGCAATATCAGCTAGGTATGGATGATTTGTGCTTCCTGCAGATATTGATGTAACATCAGAATCCAAATTTCCTAACTTTATTTGTGTCAGAGCAACATTCCTGATACTTTAGTTATTTTATTACAAAAGTGATATAAAATAAGTTTTAAAAAAAAATTGATTATATATTTCCCTATGCTGTACATAGAATCATAAATAATCTTCTCTGATCTATCGCCATATCTGTTATAAAGAAAAGCTTTATAATCCAAGCTGCATTCATCGTATCAACTTTGCAGTTAAAAAGGTGATGAATGTGCTCTCAATGACGGAGACATTTCCTGGAGTACCAAATCAGAGAGGATTAAATCATAACTGCATTTCTCCCTATGAGAAACAAATAGTTTTAGTAAGATAAACTTTAATGATAATAGGAAGCACAAATATAAGCATTGCAATACATATAAATAACTCTCCATAATGAAGCAATAAAAAGAAAAAAAAATGAATATATGTTCCTAGAAATAGTTTTTTTTTGCAGCACCATGGATTTTGATTTTACCCAGAGCAGCAAGCACAAGGGATCACTTCCAAATTAAATCATGCTAATCACAAAAAATGGATTAAGTATTTCTGGTAGCAGTCCATATTTGTGATGAGAAGTACTTAGGGCGGCACAGTGGCTCAGCCGGTAGAGACTCAGCCTCGCAGCACCAAAGACCTGGGTTCAATCCTGACCTCGGGCGGTGTCTGAGTGAAATTTGCATGTTCTTCCTGTGCCCACATGGGTTTCTCCAGTTTCCCCCCACAGATGTGCATGTTGGGAGGTTAACAGGCCACTAAGTTTCTCCAAGTGTGTCAGCGAGTGGTAGAATCTGGGGAAGTTGATGAGAATGTAAGAAGAATAAAATAAAAGGGATTAATTTAGGATTAGTGTAAATGGGTGATTGATGACCAGCAAGGGCTTGGTGGGATGAAGGGCCTGTTTCTATGCTGTATCTTTCCCCCCCCACCCTCAGGAATGCAACTTATAATACAAGAACATGAAAAAAAATAAGAGCAGTGAATAACCTCACATTTTACCATATTCTACTCGATCTGCCACACTGTAACTGGGATTCATCAGCATTGCTAGCTTCCCATGAATGCAGCCAGCTATCGGTTGCACTCATGTGCCCATCATAGCTTACCATAATCACGTATATCCATTTATGACCAGGAAAGGAGTCCTCTCTCTCAATGTGCATGTGCCCCTCCAACTAAAACAACAGTGCAGTTACAATGAGAAGGTTGCATGGCATCCAGGGAGAAGGTTACAGTCATCTCTTGTAAGATAGAGATGGACTCCTCTATGCTTTTCATCATCTCCAGCATTTGGCGAAGCAGACTGACAACACAATCCCTTTCACAATGCATATCCAAATCAGTCTTGTCACAATGATATCCCAATTGTGATTCACAGAGTGCTCTGCTGCACTATAGATGTGCAAGACTTCCCTCCAAAAAGTCCCTGCACCAGAGTGCCTGGTGCAAGCCTGAAGCCCAATATTTAGCGCTGCACCTCTGTGAATTGTGTCCCTCTAGCTATGCTGGTCATTCCTCATGGTGGCAATCTGAGGCAGTGACATGAACTCTCAGCATCATTTTTCTCTTCTCTCTCTCCCTTCAGTGTTCCTTCCAGCTGCTCACCTCCTGGGCTTGGCTTCAGGATGAATCCTCAGGGTGGCTTATTTTCAACCCTAATCATGTGCAATGCCCATCTCTTGTGCATTAGAATTTCTAGACATACATCTTTTCTTCCTGTGCATTATCAGAAACATAACTTTCTACTTGCATTTCAACATATTAGATTAATAGACTGAACCACTGCTAAAATAATTATACATTAGACTAGACATTGTGGGGACTAAACAGAAATAGCACTGCAAATTGGGCACTAGTTTCCACAATGTATTATTAATCTGCACCCAAATTCATGCTGCCTATTCATTACCATATCAGACAGCACGAGCTGAATACCTTAACACTTCAGCACAGAGCCCAATTTCATTAGTGGCCAACAAGTGAGCTTATGCTGAATAAAGCTAGTCTGCCCTTTTAAATGGAAGGAGCATTGTTGAAAAGCAACATCAGCAGCAGTGAAAACCATTCCAGGAAACACTGTAACTTGCTGGAGGAGATGGCTGAACAAGAGCAAGAGCAGATATTCTGACTTTCAAAGTCAAAGTTGAGTTTATTGTCACATTCACAAGTACATGTATGCACAGGTGCAATGAAAAACTTACCTGCAGCTGTATCACAGGCACATAGCATCATAGGACTTTCCAATACATTTATCTGCCTTCAAGGAGCCTGGAGCTTCACCCAAGGTCGCAATAAGATTAATGAGCTAACACATGATAAACGGTCACTGAACATGGCTTCAAATGTAAAATCCCACCAACTGGACCACTATTCAAGGCACCATGACGCTATTTATGTTTTGATGTTCCCCTTGCTCTATACCTTAATTACCACTTAAGGTATGAATCTGGTTAACAATGCCTGTCTATGGCCTGTAGTTTGTCGATAAACACAATGTGCACTGTTCAAAATAAGATTAGATATCTTTATTAGTCACATGTACATTGAAACACACAGTGAAATGTATCTTTTGCTCAGTGTTCTGGGGGCAGCCTGCAAGTGTCGCCATGCTTCCAGCGCCAACATAGCATGCCCACAACTTCCTAACCCGTACGTCTTTGAAATCTGGGAGGAAATGGGAGCACCCAGAGGAAACCCACACAGACACGTGGAGAACATACAAACTCCTTACAGACAGTGGCTGGAATTGAACCCGGGTTGCTGGCGCTGTAATAGCGTTACGCTAACCACTACACTTAATGCCACTAAAAAGATAGACCCCTGTTCATTTTTGCAATAATAAAGCAACTTGTCTACCAACAATCTTTATCAGGACTCGCATGCATCTCTATGATCTTACACATACCAGTATTCTAAGGCTCACACCAACAACTAACAAACTACCACAGCAACTAATGAACAACTGTCTGCAATTCAACTATAATGCCCATGTCACCCAAACACATACCTCAACACTCAAAAACAACCCTCTCTCACAGGACAAGGTGGCAAAAACCAGCACTAGATACATCAAACTGGCGGGTGATATGTGACTGACATCATTCCTCTGGCTTTAACTGAAGCAGCCACAACCAAGTCCATAGCCAGTATCAGGGCTGAGAATAGTGAAGATGGTCAAACTTATTCCTTCTTCCTCTTCATGCCAAAATCTTTTCTAAATTTTCTAAATCTATGCCAGCTACAGCTGGCATAAGTATGCACTTCTCACTTCCTCATGACCAACCCTCTTCACCAGGGTACCAAGTGCCTTTCCCCTCACAGATATCCAAACTATCAAATTTAGCAAGGAGCTGGAGGAACTAACAAAGAGGGAAATTGAAGGCATTCACATTTAGTGAACTGTGAAGGATGGCAGAATTAGCACAGGGCAAGTTGCAGACCACAAGTAGGCTGTAGTCAGGTGGGGGCGGAGGGAGACCATGCTACTAACATTCTGTAGGGCAAGGGCATGTACAATTTTTGCTCTGATGGATTCAGATGAACACTTTAATGGGGCAACAGAGAAGGCTACTAAGAGGTATACACACTGAATTACTGTGGATGTTGTTTGGCCTTCCAGGAAGCTTGTGTGCAGCGTCAAGGAAAATGAAGGAATTCACCACCAACCATATAAAATTATGAGAGGCATTGATAGGGTAGACAGTAGAATCTTTTTCCCTAGGGCAGAAACGTCAAATACTAGACGACTTGCATTTAAGATGAGAGGAGAAAGTTTAAAGGAGATGTGTGGGATAAGGTTTTTGTTACAGAGAGTGGTAGGTGCCTAGAATGGGCTGCCAGGGTTAGTGGTGAAAGCAGATACAATAGTGGCGTTTAATAGGCTTCTAATTAGGCACATCAATATGCAGGAAATGGAGGGATAAGGATCAAGTGCAGGCAAAAGAGATTTAGTTTAATTTGGCATTGTGTTTGACACAGGCATTGTGGGCTAAAGGGCCTGTTCTGCAATATTCTATAATATTCTATGTTCTAACCTGTTCTGAGTTGGACACTATGCCTTGCAGTGTGGGAAAAGTTAGGCAACTCAACAAGCACTTCAGGCAGCATCTAATGGCTCATCGCTCACTTCCATTGCAGTACAAACAGAATACTCCCACTCCGAGTTCTGAAATGAAAGCATAGGCCTGCAAACTCAGACTGTTCCTGAGTATTGCCACCAGCATTTAAAGGGGATTTGAGGATGTCAGGGTGGTCCAGGAATATCATCTCCCATATATCACTGGGACTGCTAGAGTACCACTGTGTGGGGAATGGCAGTGGTTCTGTGATGCATGAATATTCTACCCTGTCATGATGACAGCATTTAGGATTTCACCACTGCCACCTCAACAATGCCGTTGCTATTACCTGTAAATCAATCAGCTCAAACTATTGTCACTATTGACAACTGAAAGGGGTCTGAACTGCTCACAACTGTACACATCATAGAATGCGTTACTGAACCTGTATCAGTTTATCTTCACCTAGATGTCTGTGCATAGTTCTGGTCCCAAAGGAAGCCATCAAGGCACAGGAACAGATTATACTTAACATCAGACACTTGCCCTTCCAGGAAAAGTTACAGAAATTAAATTTTCCCTCACACAAGTGTAGCGATAAGGTTTCCAATTGAGGCCGTCACGAACTTTTAGAGTTTAAAAAAAAGAACCCCAAGGAAGGGTTTATGATTGACTCAAGAATGAAATGTTGAAAAAAAATAAGATAAAGCTCAGTAAAAGGAAGGCGTGCAGGAAAATAAGTAATTATTTTACAAAATGGCTGGTTAATGTTTGGAAATCAACTCAACTACATCAGTGGTAGTAGGTCTGGCCTGGCTTGGAAGTTAGTCAAGCAAAACTGAAATAGTCTTTACATTCACATATCTTCCTATTAGGGTGGAGCAGGAGAGAGATTTGTAAATACTAAGCTCTTAAGAACTTTTCCCGTGTATTGAACAGATGCTACCAGAGTAGCTGAGCAACGTGATATTTGTTTATACCCAAGAAGCAGGTTCATAAGCTGCAGGGCAATATTCTGGCAGTTGGAACAACAGCTTACATGTTTTAATTATTTATTTGCTTGTATTCATATCTGAATGCATAAATGCCAACCCAATGAACATTAATGCTCAGCAAGTAACGGTCTGTTTACTGCTTTCTTACTTAACTAAATGAACTCTCTCCTCCAGTGAGCCTGCAGGTATGACTGTGAAGGAAGGAGAGACAATCGCCAGTGCCAAAAGTTTTTTTGGTATGTTGGGATTCAGGGAGATGGGAGGGGCAGTCAGTCTCAAGATCATCCTCCTTGTGATCCCCAACTCTCTACAAAAGGATTTGCAATATCTGGCTGCAAAACCATTTTTCACTAAGTACAGTATATGCCTTCATCCTCTCAATACTATTTTAGGTACTGAGCTTTCTAATTGCAGTACATGGCTGATCTGGTGGATAAGCCTTTCTCTCTCTTCATTGTCAATTATATTTATTGTGCGCTAAGCCTGTAATAAAGACCACAGACAAGTATATTGTATCATTCTCAAAACAGACAATATAAACATCGCAAGGAGACTGTTCAGCCTGTGTTCATAGTGGATGCAAGAAGCTACTCATCCTAATCCAATCTGCTAACATTATCCAAGTACTGTTTAAATTTGGTGAGAGTTTCTACTTCTACCATCCTTTCAAGCAGTATGTTGAAGACCCTGAATGCCCTCATCTCCCTTCTAAACCTACCAATTACTCTAAATCAATGTCTTTGGGTTTTTGAACTCTCTTTAAAGGGAAATACACCCTGATATTCACTCCATCTAGACCCTTCATTATTCTATACTCCTCCTCAATCAAGTCTCCCCTCAGCGTCCTCTTTCCCAAAAGAAATAAAATTTTCTTCTACCTCAGTTGAGATGAGCACACATCACAGATCAAGCCAAATATCGCAAAGAATGGCACGCTAGGAGAGGACCGTTTGGGTAGACACGGTAGTGTAGCAGTTAGCGTAACGTTATTACAGTGCTAGTGACCTGCTTTCCATTCCGGCCTATGTCTGTAGGGAGTTTGTATGTTCTCCCCATGTCTGTGTGGGTTTCCTCCGGGTGCTCCGATTTCCTCCCACATTCCAAAAGACGTACGGGTTAGGAAGTTGTGGGCATGCTATGTTGGTGCTGGAAGCATGGTGAAGCTTGCAGGCTGCCCCCAGAACACTCTATGCAAAAGATGTGTTTCACTGTGTGTTTTGATGTACATGTGACTAATAAAGATAGCTCATCTCAGCTTCATGCCTTTACTTGGCCAAGTTATCTGGAATTTTACATCTAGGAATTGCACATTAATGAATTGAACAGTCAAACTATCAACCATAATCTATTCAACACACAAAATCCAATACATTTAATACTCTAAACAGCAACACTACTGAAACACAGTTTTACGTAGTTATTCCATGAATGGATATTTCCCAGAATTGCAGTATCTTTGCAACAACACAAACCATTACCTTCAAATCAATTTGAGGCATTGAAGAAATCTTCCACAAGATTAATGTGTTGTTTCATGCAATGTTCAAGTACATGATCCTCACAATGCATTATACTGTTCAATATTCTACAGTAATCACCATCCAGGTTCATGCAGTAAGCAAGAGCATGCCAAGTAAGCAAAGGAATCTCAACACGGATTGTCACATTTAGGAATGGATTCTGATTCCATATACAAACAAGGGTACAAAATATTCTCATTTGTAAGAAGTTATAGATGCATTTTTCAGACTAACAATGTATCATTATCCTTATGCAGCAGCAAAGCTAAAATATGGACAACCAACATAACTTCAGAGAAATGTCTGTCAGACAGAGTACAAATACTACTGAGAGCAGCACAGTGATTTTGACAACAGTAAGGCCATTTTTCCTTTTTGTAATCATAACTCTCATCAACAGTATCAAAACTTCATATATATATATAGCAAATTAGCATGAATACTTAAAATCTAAAACACAATTCTAAAAACTATTAGCAGGACCGGAGGCAACTGTGGAGGGTGGGAGGGACCAGAATTAACGTCAGTTCTGAGGAAAGGTCAACAACTTGAAATCAATGCTGACTGACTTATTGCAAGTTTTTAAAATGCTGTGTTTTTAATAAAGGATAACATTTGTATAGCAACTTTTACAACCTCAGGTTGTCCCAAAGCCATTTACAGCTAATGAATTAATTTTTGAAGTGTTGTTACCGTTGCAGTGTAGAAAGCTTGTCATTCAATTCATACATAGCATAATCCCACAAAGAACAATGTGATAATAACCAGATAAACTGAAATGTATTTTTAGTGAAGCTAATCAAGGATTTGACCACATCACTGGGTAAATCCTCTGCACCTCCACAAAACAGTACTAAGAAATCCTAAAAATATCCAATAATGTGATCGTACTGGAGAGGCGACAGAGAGATGTTGCCTAGATTAGAACATCTCTGTCGCCTCTCCAGTGGATAGGCTGGGTTTATTTTCCCAGGAGTGGGGAGAGGCTGAGAGGTGACAGGATAGATATATACAAAACTATGATAGGGCAGATAGGAAGAATCTTTATCTCCATGGTGGAGTTGTTTAAAGGTGAGAGGTAAAAGGTTTAGAGGGGATCGAAGGGGGAATATTCCCCCACCCCAGAGTGATTGGAATCTTGAATACACTGCCTAAGGAGGTGATGGAAGCAGGTACTCTGACAACATTTAAGTAGAATCTAGTCAATCACCTGAATTGCCAATGTATTGAAGACTACAGACCTAATGTGGGTAAATGGGATTTGTACAGAATGGTGCAACAGTCCACATGGACAAGGTGGACTGAAGGTCTTATTTCAGCCCGACATGACTATAATCTGAGATTGGAGAGAGGACACCTCACACAAAAGATTGTGATAGTGTGGGAGTGTCAGCCTAGACTTTTGTGTTAGATTTTCTGGAGCAGACCTAGTATCCATTTTCCCCAACCCAGAAGAAAGATTTCTACCAAGTGAGCCACAGCTGACAACTTTATGGCATTAACTTATTTAATACGTTTCACTTACCTGCATTTTAATTAAATAAAACTTATTTGTGTTTGTTAAGTTACTGAACAAGAAATGAATCCCCTTGCTGGAAGAATGGCAAGGTTGAACATTTCCCTCACTTAGCAAGCTCTCTGTTGTATCATTTTTACAGCGTAATGTGATTGATTGTCCTCAGGCAGGGTTTCACAACCTCAAAAAAGTGTACAGCTGAATCAAAGTCCAGTTCCCAGCTCAGCCTCGGAGCCACAGAGAACCTTCTGCTGAGGTCAGGGGCAGAATTCATAAACAATTAATGAGGTGATGCACAAAATTCACTGCATAACAGATTTGCTTGCTATGTTTTATGGAAGACAGGAGCAGGCCACCATTTATACTTCCATAGAGTTTGCCTGTAAATCCAATTTCAGTCTCATTCAAAAGATCAATGCTCTCATGGTGAGTTTCTGGACAGAGTGACAGTGGATGAACATACTGAATCCCAGGTTACCCTGGTGAGTTGAAGCTCATCATATTAGCTGTACCTCCTGGCTGCCGCACAAATCTATATCCCATTAATCTTTCTCTGGCTGTGATCCACCCTCAGGAAACAACCAAGTGTAATCTATCAGAGTTTGGTTCTTAAATGCTCCACATATCTGTGACATAAATAAACACAAAACAAAACCTCAAACTAAATGGGTGTAATTAGAATATGCTGCCTCTACCGAAGTCTGGACCAACACAAGAAATTATGTTGGAACGTCAGTATAGTCAGTTTCAATAACAGAGTAATGCACAGAGAAAACGTGCATTAAAAACAAGGATTGATACCTTGTGTTTTAACATGATTTCCCTTATTTAAACTAACTCCATCATTACACAATGATTTTCTTCCAGGGAAAGTGCTAATTTTAGCTGAGCAGCAGATACACAACAATGGTCCGCTTCACCTATGCATTCCACGTATCCAGATTTTTTCCTAATACACTAATTGTGATTTGCTCTCCTCGTCACCCCACTCAAAAATGGGTGAAGGAGCAAGTGGGAAAAAATTTGAAAGTGGATGCACCCTCGAAATTCATCATTTATTGCAGAGTGCAATAGTACAGTTTTGAGCTTTGGCTTGCCATTTAATCTTAATAATTCCTGGACCCCAAAGCTTTCAGTAGTTGAGAAGCAAGTTCACCAGGGTTCTGTGCTTGGCAGTCAGGAAGTAGTGCTGGGTCCTTTCAAATGATTGCAGCCTTCAGTTGAGGCGAGCTAGCCCAATAGGAGGGAGCCATTGAGATCATCGAGCAAGGGTTGTAAGTTTATAAGGGAAGGTAGACTGGAGTTCAGTATGATAGGAGACCCAGAGAAGGAAAACAGAATAAATATATAAAAGGGGACTAATAAATCAGCTGATCAGTTCTGGACGGGAACCTGATTACAAGGTCCCTTTTCAAAGTGTGCTGCTCCAGAGCAAGCAAGGCTATTAAAACTGCATTGGTCTTAGAATGCCCAACATGTATGCGTTATAACTAGATGAACTGATTTTTCTCCCAATAAAACCCTGCAGAAGGAATAATTCCAATGCTACACATAAAAAGAGTTGAACTGTGCAATCGTTATTTGTCATAGTTATAAAGCAAACAAAAAACAGGTCCTTCAGTCTACCAAGTCTGCACTGACCATCAGTCACCCATTTACACAAATCCTCCACTAATCCCCTTTTCTTCTCCCGCACTTGCATCTACCCCCTCCCAATTCCATCATTCACCTATGCAGTACAGGCAATTTGCCTATCAACTCATGTCTTGGGATGTGGGAGACAATTGGAGCAACCAGAGAAGACCCACGTGGTCATAGGGAGAATGTGCAAATTCCATAAAGACAGCACCAGAGTTCAGGATTAAACCAGAGTTGCTTGAACTGTGAGGTCTGTGACATTAACTGTGCCTGGTTAAACCTTGAGGGGCATGATTTGTGCTAAAAACATTGTAATTGAGTTCCACTTGTGCACCCAACACAATAGAAAAATGCCATGTGATTGAATTTCTAACCTATTAATCTCTTCTATATTATGGATAATATTCCAACATACTTGGTTTTGTAGAAAGCTCTAAGCCTTGGTGGCTGCAGTTCCCATCTGTAAACCTTCTGAATATATTCAATCCAAGATCAAGTGTCATCATTTTCTGATATTCCTTCACCATTTGCTGTCTCCCATCAACTATGGATATTGAAAGCAACAGGACAGGCAGATGATATACGTTTATAAATATCTTCAGCCATTCTCAGGAAAAGCTAGCTAGATTGTTCTGAGGTAAATGGGTCAGCTGTGGGCCTTCTGATTCTGAAGGATTGGAAAGTACTCGTCACCACTATTGATTTTGAGCTACGAGTGAATTTCAGGGCTCCCAGTTGCTTTGTGATAGTAGGAAGTATCAGAGGTTGAGGATGTGAAAATGGAAGAAGGATCCAAAAGCATTTGCAGCTGAATGGAAAGGAAATAAATGTGTACAGAGCAATTCCTCCGCTCAACAGCACTGAACAGACAGAACAATATTCTTGCAGTTCTTAAAAGAAAATTACTGAAGGGTTCAATTCCCCAGGGAGGCAGTGTATCATATCCTACAGCCAAATCTGAAGCCAATTTCTAAAGCATCGCCTGTTGCTGTCCATCACTTCAGCTATGAACTTCCTTGCCCCAGGCTCCTTCGTGATGCACAAGGCACATCAGTAACATCAATCAGCCTGCTGTCCATGAATGGATTTGACAGGTGACTGCTGCCATGTTTGACAGAGCAAACACATTCATCGCCTTCCCTCAAGGACATCACCAGCAAGCTCAGAGGGAGCTGAGATACACAAACTTTCAAGATTTCCGAATTGAGCTCGCCAGTCTTCACGCAATGCAACTGGCTTCAATGAATTGCATCTGATTTCATCTACTTATGTGTAAGAAGAATGATGGGAAGCAACACATCCTGAAGGTTCCTCCTTTCCTGCCAGCTGCCACTATGATTTTACATTGTGTGAATTTCCCATCTTCAAATTTTTTTAGATCATCAGTAAAACAAAATCAATATATTGATACAAAAGGCTTTGAAATAAATATTCTTCTCTGCAGTTTTAACAAAAAAATTCATTTAAACTCTGCTTTACAGGATGCAAATCCAACAGATGATTTCTAAAATATTAATTCAACTATATACAGTTCACAATATTAATCCTCGAAACCATTTAGGGTATGCCCCGCTTGTAGTCTATAGTGGCTTGGAAAATAATTAACCCAATCTGTTCTATCCTTTAGAATGGAACATGCTTAATACTGAAGGCCAAATCTCTGTCCTGTAAATAAAGTCAAAAAATTACAAAGCAAAAGGTCAAATCAGTGAAGCACGACAATGGAGTTGGAATTGTGCCCTTTATTATAGCACAGAGATCACGTGATTATAGGTTTCGTAGTTATTAAACTGTTAGTAGATGCAACTGGTCTCATATATTTATGATTTCAAAATTGATTGAAATCCTGAAAATGTGTAAAAATGTTGTTTCAGTTATATGATAAATAGCATTAGAAGCTGCAAGAGACACTTTGTGAAAGCTAGTAAGAGACACTACAGCATAAGCTAACATTCTCATCACCCTTCATCTGTTTGAATTTTTATCCTGCAAATACTATGGATAAGAATTTTACCCTTCCAAAGCCTTTGCTTTTAGGGCCCCTCTTCATGCCTTGCATATCCCCAAGTAACAGAATGTCCAGATCTAAGCAATCAAGTGTCACAGATGTTATAAGTAAAAAAGTTGGGTTTTATTGGAAAGCAACTCCTCAACATCGACCCCATGCTTCCAAGCCCTCTGTTCGCCTGACACTAATTTTTTTTATTGATTGATTTTTATGGGTGCGGTCATTACTAGCAAAGCCTGTCACAAACTGCATTCACAATGCTGCTGCTTATGCAGTTGGAGGACTTGAACACTGTGACAATGAAGGAATGATGATTCGTTGCCAAGTCTGGATGGAGAGTGGCACGCAAGTGCTGGTGCTTTCCAAATACCTCTTGCCTTTGTTCTTCTTGATGGTAGAGGTTATGGGTTTTGGAGGAGCTTCACTTACAATAGAATCTTACAGCAATTGGCTCTCAGACAAAATATATGTTGAGCCACTGTATGTTATACTTTTACAATGCTTTTGCCAGTAGTGAACTTCAAGACCCAAATTGACCAAGGAGCCTTCTGTCACCTGACTGAAAGTAAACAACATCTGTTCCTAACAAGCTCCAAAAGAGGGAGAACATGCCATGATGATCCAATTATCTTTTGCTGATTGCAAAGAAATACTGTTTCCACGAAGTGATAATAGATAAACTGATAACAACTGGGTGGGGGCGGGGAGAGGGGAGGAGAAAAAGCAAAACATTTTTGTTAAAATTAAATTGATAACAGCTAATGAAGGTAACTCCTCCCCTACAATGTTACTCATTGGTCCAAAGATGCCTGCAACATGCAACAGTGCTGTTGCAGCTGTTTCACCATAAATGGCAGTGTTTGTGGACTTCATTTGTTGTTCTAATTCACTTAATGAAACATAGTACAATGTAATTTGGGAGAAAAAGTGATAACTTCAAGCTGTTTTAGTAGGAAACACTGTACAATAATGTGCTAACTCAGGGAATTAAGCAACCAGTCTTCATACATTTATAAGATAAGATAGTCCAATAACACAAATTGATTCCTGGAATGAAGCTGTTATTAATGAGAAAAGATTGAACAAAGTAAGGGCCTATATTCTCAGTATTTTAGAAGAATGAAAGATGAAGAGCGATGTTTCATAAATAAACCAATTATCATGTGGGCCCCATGCAGTGATGAACTCAGTTCTAACCATTTTGTCACACTTCAATATCTTGACCTTTTCATGTCAATAAAACCAAAAAATTACTAAATAGAGGATTGACCTCACTCTTAAATGATCACTAGGTATTAAAAAAAAACATAATATTCTAAGAAGAGATGTTGTGAGGACATTTCTCCTAGAGCAAGAATCTAGAACACCAGTGGCATAGTCTCAGGATACGAAGTTGCTGACTTAAAATAGAGAGGGAGGAATTTCTTCACATAAAGGATTACGAGGCATTGGTATTCATTAAGCTGTGAATGCCTGGTCACCAAGTACATTCAAGGCTGAGATGGACAAATTTGAGTAAAACAGGGGAATAAAGGGTTATGGGGATCAGAGAAGAAAGTACAATTGAAGTCACTACTTTACTGAATGGTGGAGTAGGCTTTAGGAGTTGTATTGGATTACTATTGTCCTGTTCCCATCACACACACTTCAACTACGTTATGTAAACTATTGCAAGTATTTCACAGCAGTTTTATTTATTTTTTAAAATTAAGGAAATAGCACTAAAAGCTTTCCTGGCTTTCATCATATTTGTATAATGTTATCTGGATTCCAAAGCTTTACAGTAATTATGGCTCAATATATTTTTAAAAGTGGTAAATTTAAGAGAAATCTGACAAAGTTAAATGTTTTTATCTGCAGTAATAATGTTGTCTGATAAAACTAACCATCAACAGAAGTGGTTGCATTATGCAGCAAATAATGGGAGGTTGGAAATAATCCACCAACAATAAATGATTTGGATCCTTTCCAATCATTGGTGATATAAAAATGCAATTAGCTTTTTGTCCCTCAATCATTTAACTTTAGAATTAAAATAGATAAGCACAATATTAGGAAAATAATTTAGAACAATTTCCCTGTAGAATAAATAGTCAAAACTAATTAAAACCAAAAGGTACATTGATCAACTCATCTGAAGGAAAGCTGCTTAAGATATCAAGGCTGGATATTAAGAGCTGTAAATAACACAATAGATATAAATATGTTACCTTCAATACTGAACAGTCCCCTAACCAGTAGAATGTGGAAAGCTTGTCTCAGTACATCCTCCCAGTCAACGGTAGATAATTAAAGCTAGATTTATAAATGAACTCATTTTGTAAAGCAGGATTTCATAGTGGATTTCTCTACTGAGACACTCAGCCTCTAAAAACTTTCACACTGAAGCAACACAAACAGTACTGGTCCTATGCTACAACCTTCAAAGTAGTAGCCATCATTATTGCAATATTAAATTACTTCTTTCATGGTACAAAAAAACAAAAGACAAAACAAAAATAACTATCTAGTCTCTGCATACATTAGCACTAAAACTTCCATATTCTTTGACCAATGGATCCTTCCAAATCTCCAAAGGTAAATGATGGCAATTCCCCATAGACTTTGCTGATTTGTGCATTTACTTAGTAGAGTTCGTGGTACATCCTCTGGTACCTTACTCTGCTTCCATTGTGCAGGCTTGTTCCTATTATGACACTTGTTCCTCTTATACAGAGCAACCTCCTTGGTCATAGCCTTCTGGTCTGAAACATGGGTGCATTTATTGAGCAAGTACTGCCTTCTGTCACATCCAATGTGTGTTTCATCCTCTCCTTGTCTCTAATCCTTGGGGTGGCACATCTTTGGCACCTCTGCTTTAGTAGTTTGCCTGTCTTCCTTTGGCTGCTTCAATCTGTCATCCCACACACCTTTGCACCTCTGGTTTTAGCAGCATATTGTTGGGTTATAGAGAGCTCTAGCTAGTTATCAAGAGTTCTCATTAGTTATAAAGAGTTCCAGTGTGCCTACTCCCAAGTACCTGCACAGGTCTTCTCTTCATCCCATGGATAGACACATTGCAAAAGGCTAAGATGCTCAGATAAGGGTCTGATGGTGAGAACTGAGCCTTCTTCAACAGTCCCTCCCAGCATTCTCCACCTTTCCATTCCTCTGTGGATGATATAGAACCATACAGCACAAAACAGGCCCTTCGGCCCACCATGTTGTGCCGTCCATCAAACCACCCTCACACTATCTAACCCCTTCCTCCCGCATATCCCCCTATCTCACATTCCTCCATATGCCTATCCAACAAACTCTTGAACCTGTCCAATGTATCTGCCTCCACCACCACCCCAGGCAGTGCATTCCATGCACCAACCACTCTCTGGGTGAAAAACCTCCCCCGACATCTCTCCTGAACCTCCCATCCATAACCTTAAAGCCATGACCTCTCATCTTGAGCATTGGTGCCCTGGGAAGGAGGCGCTGTCTACTCTATCTATTCCTCTCAATATTTTATATACCTCTATCATGTCTCCTCTCATCCTCCTCCTTTCCAGTGAATAAAGCCCTAGCACCTTAAGCCTCTCCTCATACTCCATACGCTCTAATCCAGGCAGCATTCTGGTAAATCTCCTCTGCACCCTTTCCAACGCCTCCACATCCTTCCTATAATGTGGCGACCAGAACTGAACACAGTACTCTAAATGTGGTCTAACTAGAGTTTTGTAAAGCTGCATCATCACCGCGGCTCTTAAACTCAATCCCACGACTTATGAAAGATAACATCCCATAGGCCTTCTTAACTGCTCTATCCAACTATGAGGCGATTTTCAGTGAACTGTGAATATGAACCCCCAGATCACTCTGCTCCTCTACACTGCCAAGTACCTTGCCATTTACCTTATACTCTGCCCTGGAGTTTGTCCTTCCAAAGTGTACCACCTCACACTTCTCCGGATTGAACTCCATTTGCCACTTGTCAGCCCAGCTCTGCATCCTATCAATATCCCTCTGTAAGCTCCGACAGCCCTCCACACTATCCACAACACCGATCTTAGTGTCGTCCGCAAACTTACTAACCCAGCCTTCCACCCCCTCATCTAAGTCATCTATAAATCTCACAAAAAGTAGAGGTCCCAGAACCGATCCCTGCGGAACACCACTAGTCACTGCCCTCCAATCCGAGGGCACTCCCTCCACCACAACCCTCTGCTTTCTACAGGCAAGCCAATTCCTAATCCACACGGCCAAGCTTCCCTGGATCCCTTGGCCTCTGACCTTCTGAAGAAGCCTACCATGAGGAACCTTATCAAACGCCTTACTAAAATTCATATAGACCACATCCACCACACTACCCTCATCAATCTTCCTCGTCACCTCCTCAAAGAACCCTATCGGGCTTGTGAGGCAAGATCTTCCCTTCACAAAGTCATGCTGGCTGTCCCTAATCAGTCCATGATTCTCTAGGTGTTCATAGATCCTATCCCTTCCCTTAGAATCCTTTCTAACAGCTTACCCACCACAGACGTGAGACTCACCAGTCTGTAATTCCCTGGACTATCCCTACTACCTTTTTTGAACAAGGGGACAACATTCGCCACCCTCCAATCCTCCAGCACCATCCCCGTGGACAACGAGGACTCAAAGATGCTTAGCAGCAGTTCAACAATCCCCTTCCTCGCCTCTCGAAGCAGCCTGGGGAATATCCCGTCAGGTCCCGGAGAATTATCTGTCTTGATAATATTTAACAACTTCAACACATCCTCTCTCTTCATATCTACAACCTTGAGAACATTACCCTTACCAGCGTTCCCTTCCGCGTCATCAATACCCCTCTCCTTGGTGAATACCGAAGAGAAGTATTCATTGAGAACTTCTCCCACTTCCGCCACCTCCAGGCACATTCTCCCATCTTTGTCTTTAATCGGACCTACCTTTACTCTAGCCATCCTCCTACCCTCCACATACGTGAAAAAGGCCTTGGGATTTTCTTTAACCCTACTAGCCAACGCCTTTTCATGTCCCCTTCCAGCTCTCCTCAGCCCTTTCTTAAGTTCCTTCCTCGCTACCCTATATTCCTCACGGGCCCTGTCTGAACCTTGCTGCTTACACCTTATGTATGCTACCTTCTTCTCCCTAACTAGTCGTTCCACCTCTCTCGTCAACCACGGTTCCTTCACTGCCTCACCGGGACACATTTATCCCTAACATCCTGCATAAGATCTCTGAACATCGACCACATCTCCATAGTACATTTCCCTTCAAAAAGGACATCCCAATTTACACTCCCAAGTTCTCGACTTATAGCCTCATAGTTCGCCCTTCCCCAATTAAATATCTTCCTGTCCTCTCTGCACCTGTCCCTGTCCATGACAATTTTAAAGGTTATGGAGCAATGGTCACTGTCCCCCAAATGCTCACCCACCAATAGATCCTTCACCTGTCCCGGTTCATCTCCTAAAACTAGATCTAGCATGGCATTCCCTCTAGTCAGCCTGTTGACATACTGCGTCAGGAGTCCCTCCTGGACACATTTAACAAATTCTGTCCCATCTCAACCTTTGGCACTAAGCAGGTTCCAGTCTATATTTGGGAAGTTGAAGTCTCCCATTATAACAACCCTGTTATTTTTGCTTCTCTCCAAACAATGCCTGCCAGTCTGCTCCTCTATATCTCTACTGCTACCGGGGGGCCTATAGAATACTCCTAGTAGAGTAACTGCTCCTTTCTTGTTCCTTAATTCCACCCATACGGATCTAGAGATGATTCTTCTACAACATCCATCCTTTCCACAGCCGTAACAGTGTCCCTGACCAGTATCGTCACCCCTCCTCCTCTTCTCCCCCCCCTCCCTATCCCTCTTAAAACACTGAAAACCAGGAGTATTCAATATCCACTCCTGCCCTGATGTCAGCCACGTCTCAGTAATAGCCACAATATCATACTCCCCCATACTTATCCAAGCCCTCAGTTCATCTCCCTTATTCCTGACACTTCTTGCATTTAAGTAAGCGCACTTCAGTCCATCTACCTTACTACTTTTATAGCCTGCTTCTCCTTCCCCAAAGCCTCTCTACCTGTTTGATCTAACTTTTCCCCATCCCCTCCTTCCTCTGACCTACTCCTCCGGTTCCCTTCCCCCTCACAAACTAGTTTAAACCCTCCTGAACCACCCTAGCAAACCTAGCCACAAGGATATTGGCCCCCTTCAGGTTCGGGTGTAACCCGTCCTCTCTGTACAGGTCCCACCTTCCCAAGAAGAGATCCCAATGATCCAGAAATCTAAAACCCTCCCTCCTGCACCAACTTCTCAGCCACGCATTTATCTGCCACCTCCTCCTGTTCCTGCCTTCACTATCGCGTGGCACCGGCAGCAATCCCGAGATTGCTACCCTTGAGGTCCTGTTCCTCAGTCTTCTGCCTAGCTCCCTGAACTCGCTCTTCAGGACTTCATCCCCCTTCCTACCTATATCCAGTGATTTAAATGAGAAAACACAGAGCTGTGAACCGGGACTCAAAATTCAGGGACCAACACATTAAGGATGCCATATCTGGCAAAATGCCCTTTATACATGTGAGTGACCATCATTAAATGCACTAATCTCCCAGAAAATCAAAAATAATCAAGTACATTTTCCCATCCAAGTGAAACAGGTCTGACACAACTTGGAAAAGGAAGCATTTCCTTTGAATAGTTCCTTTCCAGAGGTCTGCACATCTCAAAGATATTTTTGGAAGGAACATGGTTCCCAATTTTCTGGTTTGCTCCAGCTGATATAGTCTCTCACTCTGAAGACAACTATTCACCCCAGACGTGATGAATGAAGGCATTTGATCACATCGCACCGTATTAGATCACCGAGTGCCTAGTTCATCACTTATGCAAAAGGCTGATCAGAGAATAAATTCAACCTCACACTGTTTCTCTTTCCATCCTGCTGAAATCACGCATTTCAGCTGCTGCATCATCTCATCATGCTTGGCTTAACTCCTACATCAATGGCCAAGAGGTTGGAGTAAGTTTTCCTTTGTTGATAGTTTCAACAAACGTATCCACTGCATCTCCTTTACTTCCTTAACAACCTGGCTTAAAGGCCATCTTTAGCAACAAAGTGGCCCAGCAAGGAGACTTACTTCAATTTAAATTTCAATTTGTGGCCATTCATATTGTTACTTCCCCCAGCACCTGTTCATCAGGGCTCCTAGCGTTTAGTTGTGGAGGAGCAGAAACAGGGAAAGCAGCAAAGACTCTCATGCTATAGTCTTGATCCTGCTGATACCTTCAAGTCTAGCACTTTCACTGAATTTCTTTGGTGCTGTGATGATTCCAGGTGGCATTCCTCTGTTATCTACCATTTTGCTGAAACAAGTTAAAATCCAGGTCTCGTCTTCAGGCCCCATGTGCTGGAACACATTCTTTGCATACAGCACAATTTACTCTGCTCATATATTGCAAAATACACACCTTACATCTCATAGAGAGCAGCTTCTCTTCACAGCTCCATACAAGTTTCTTGAGTCTGGAAAAATTCTTAGCTTACCACTTGATTTCACAACACTTACCCAGCTGGATATACAGAGTGCAGTATATTTAATGGGCTGTTAATCCCTGCCTTTTCATTATTTCCAAGTAAACCATGAGAGCCACTGGAACTCACCTACATAGGTGTACTATCATCAGTTTCTTCTCATCCAGGACTAAATGGTATTTACCTTCTAGTTTCCCTGTGCCATGAAAAACATCTGCACAATCATCTGTGAGTTGAGCACCTGAAATGATTGTTTATATTGAAATAATTGTTTATATTGAAATAATCTTAATGTTGTTGTCGTGGTGCATCTTTCATTTCCCATCTGTATACTGTACTGCTTCCAAGTATAAACATGGCATCTGCCTGGTCACTATGTTGAAACCCACATCACGGCTTTCTTAACTCATTGGATTCAGCACATCCTGAGAGCATTTCCCAGCCAGTGTGTATATGGTCTTGTTCTACATGACTTGTTGGTTTTGACTTCACTGCCAAGATGAATTGTTTGCTTCAGGAGGATATTACGCATTGCTCGAGTCAAGCTGAAGTGGCACTGGTTATCCCTGCATCAATATCTTGGCATGGATAAATCTAGTGTGTTCATTTCACAGAATTGACATTATTTGGTAACAGGTAGATTGTGTTTAACTGGCACGGAATCTGACCCCGTCTGTCCTGCACAGCTCATCTAGTCCATTCCATGAAGTTTCACTGTCCCCTTTGTTGTGTATTGTTTGCTGAAAATTATTTTTCAAATCCATATTGTGCATTTCCCCACACATGGTTATTTCTTTTTCAGTCAGATTACTGTCCATAATTCTTGCAACCCCTAAGCAGCTCTGGCAGTACTTTCCACATTCTGCTTTTTATCTTGTACTTCAACGCCAGTACTTCCTGCAGTTGACCAACCTGTGGACAGTTCTGTGCTTTGCATATTTTTTTTAATGTATTTTTCTAGACTTAAGGCTGCCTCATGTGGTAGTTGCCCCACCGGTGAATGAAATAGTCATGCAGTAGCTGATTCCCCTCTAATCAGTGAAATAGCTGTTACCTGCTCAATGTTTACTCTTTAAGGAGGAATCAAAGGATTCTTCCTGCCCTTGGGTGCTTGTAAAGAACTGGTAACACTCAACAGGTTCATTTCTAAACAGGTTGTAATGTGCTTGGAAAACATCTAAATACATTTTCCAGAGTCTCATTTGACGGCTTGATACGATCGTTCAATTTTCTCCTCTGGTAAATACTGGAGGTACAGAAACAACTTTGCTTTCATCTGATCTGGCTTATCTGCCATAGCCAGCTCAAGATGGAATGTAAACTCTTCCCTCTATCATCTCCATTCCTTAAACAGGTTACATGTCTGGAAATTCAGCATCTTTTATTTGTTCCATTGTGTACCATTTTAATCAAGTTACACAGCTCGTTGCATCTTGACGCACATCCATGTCTTAACTGTAAGTGACCACAGTGGGTGTTCAGTATCCTGATTCAGGCACAAGGTTCTAATGTTATTGTTTCATTAACCAAAACTTCTGATATGATTGTTCTCGCATTCACTCTATGGTATTGGAGAGAAGTCAGCAACTGTAACAAAGGTAGTCTATGAACAAATGAAATTATGTTTTGCAAAGCAACATTTCTCATAGTGGCTTTCACTATGGCAATGTACAGGGAACAATTCTTGGTGTAACATTGTAAGATACCTTGGTATCACTATCTTTGGAATTTGCTCTGGGTTCAGTATTACAGATTATAATGTTTAAATAATATTCTATAATTTGGAGGATTACCCAAGGCAGAAACTTCAGAAGTTCTACCTGTAAGTAATTTTGTGAGGTAATTAAATAAATTCAAAGGAGTTCATGGTAATTTAAATTGCACATAATATTTTAGAAATTGATACTGTATGCAAAGAATTCGGAAAGAGCATTGTGGCAAATTGGTTTGCTGATCTTATGGGAATGCACCACCAGACTGCAGAGGAGATCAAGCCCCATGGGCAGCATAGCACAGAGGGAATACACATTTGGCTGAGTTAAAAGCTGATGGGCAGTTTTAGCTGATCCCAGGAAATGAGAACAATCAGGCATTCAGATTTAGAATGGAGTAGGGAGAACACTCCTCTATCTTGTTCCACATTAAAGGAAAGCAAAAAATTGAAGATTACATTTGAGTTGGCAAGTTCCAGCAGTCCTTTCAAGTCAAAATAACAGACCTTGACAAAAATACCTTCCCAACAATGTGGTGTCTTTATTGATCTTTATGGTTGTCAGATGGTCTATTGGTGACAACTCAAACAGTTCAAGCCCTACCCAACATTTTTTTTTGAGAAATCATGGTGGCAATACATTAAATTTTTTAACCACAAATTTTGCATTAAAAATGCTCTTGTTGTGTATTTACTACAGAACAATTTCATTTGCATGCAGCCGCATAATTGAACAGGTTGATCCATGACGTGGCTGGGTAAAAGCAGGGGGGAAAAAACACTAGTGGAAAAAAAATCAGCCATTAATGACATTGAATGTGCAGATACTGTTATCAATTTAGTTACAATTATTTTGCAAAGTTGATGCATTTGTCTAAAGTTCTTTTCTTATAAACAATGATATAATTTATCAAAAGATAACCAAAAACTCTCCCAAAATGGAAAAAAATAAAACTGAAAAATTCAAGCCAAACGTGCGAGTTAATAACATGGTCAATCCTGATAAATGCTGAACTACTAAAGTGCTTTAATAAAACACTGATTAATTTTGACTGCAGTCTACAGAAATCCAAGATATAATGCCTAGATGCAATTCAATATGACTGGTTTGATTTCATGAATAGAAGATCATCAGGATTACAGATAGGTTTGGAAAAAAAAAGGACATTTGGCTGATCTGATTTTTATCTTTCCCTTTGATTTTCTCCAGCTATTTCTTAGAAGTATTCTATTGTACTGGCCTCAAAACACTTATTGGTAATTCGCTCCAGCTGTTGATTATCCTCTACATGAGCAATCATTCTCTGTTCACAACCCAGTACTTGTACTCCCTTGGCCCACTTTCTAGATAAATCTTAAATGTTGTTTTCCATTCACTTTTTTTCTTACACCACTACGTATTTTATATCATTTATAAAATACATTTTGAGGTGTTATTTTCAAATTGAATAGCCCAGTTTATTAGGTTACTCTCCGACAATGATCAATCTCATGTCGTCACAACAGTCCAAAATTGCAAACCATCCTCTGGATAAAATCTCAACAAGGTATTGCATAATTTTAGCACGACTCTGAGGAATTCTTAGAATATGAAGCAAACAAGTGTCCTAAACTGCCTCTGGACAAGCTCCACCCCACCCATTGATTGCATGTACCTTCAAATCTTACATCTAATACAGAATACCTTGCAATTGCACAAATTGAATTTCATGAGGCTTATAAAATTAGTATTGATAAGCAAACACAAGGACTATCTGTTGCTCCAAGTTGTACCATATGGTTTTATACAAACTTGCAAATGATTGATGGCTATCATTCAGACTTAGGTGGGTCCTTTTTGAAACAATACATTGGTGCTTTTTAACATGGTGACGACCTTCAGTTGGCAGTGTAACAAGACAAGTGTAATTTTATTTGCGCTTTTGAAGCTGTTGAACCAATTTATGCAAGTAACTTTTCATAAAACCACAGATTTCATGAAAATTTATTTTAATTTTTCATTACTTAAGAATGGGAAATCTAGTAAAGACTGTTTAATGCTTCAGAATAAATAACCAGAAATATTTAGCATAATAACAAACATGTCAAACATTCATATCCTGCCACAACATTCATCTTGAATATATGGGTTTGTTCTTGTATGTTCCCTAAAAATGACAGAAAAAAAATTCTGTTTTAAAAACAGAATGCACTGTTAATGCACTTGTATAAAGGTCTGTAACCATGACGATCAACCAATTGTGGCAATTATGGAGGGCTCTCCCTGCTTTCTGTCTCAGTGAAAGCTATAGTGAGGGTCCTCCTCAAATACATCTTTCCAGTGGCTGAGGAACTGTTCCCCAAAATCAGTGTAAATGCACAAAAGATATGATTTTCAATGCACAACAACTCCAAGAATAATGCAGAGGGCAGCATCAACCACTATGCCTGAGCACTTACAACTTTGTCTGTAAACTAAGTGAAAAGGTGAAGAATCTTTCTGAAATTTGCCTGCTACATGATAGAATGCAAGCTGTGATCTTACCAAACAGATCCACCGCAGTCAATCCCAGTGCAAACAGAGGTCAAACAAAGCTCCATCATTGCTGCAACACTTTTCTCAATCTTTCTTGTCACAATAAGCAAATGTCACATTTAAAACCTTCCCATTAGAATGGAGCTAACCTACAGGAAAAATGGGAAACTGTTCAATCTATGTAGTCTTTCCCTGAGAACCAAGATCATTACAGCCTCAGTCATTGAGCTGTAGTACACAGAAGACACCTGCATTTGCACTTATTTAGACATGGAGCTCCAAGTTTTGTCAACTCTTTCACTGAAGCGTAGGAGAACAGACCTTACACTAAACATCCAAACAAAAATGTTCCTCCAGCAACCTGCCCCTGCTGCGCAACACCATCTTTTGACAATTAAATCCATGGCAAGCCCTAGGAATCCTGATCTTTTTCTATATCTCTCAATGAAGGTAGTCTTTGATTGAATTCGCTGTGAGATTCGGTGCTCTAGC
Source organism: Pristis pectinata (assembly GCF_009764475.1). Taxonomy (NCBI): domain Eukaryota; kingdom Metazoa; phylum Chordata; class Chondrichthyes; order Rhinopristiformes; family Pristidae; genus Pristis; species Pristis pectinata. The sequence continues at coordinate 28,494,825 of NC_067408.1, read as the reverse complement.
ACGGACTTTGTTTGAAGATCAAGACATCAAGCCTGACACAAAGTTTGTGGTTTACTGGGCAATGGTGAGCCTTTAACTACTCATTATTTTCTCTTTAAAATCCATGTCATGATAAGCAAACCATTCAGCATCCACTCCCAGGCCAATATAGCCAGGCTTTATTACATTCAGTCATATGCAATGAGCAGGCCACATCATTTTCATGCCTGTCACCAGACTCCAAAAACAGGCATGCCAATCCATCTCTTAGCAAGAAATTAGATGAACAAAGGAACCAATTCACTACTCGTACAACCCACCCACATCATTAAACACGTGACATAGTCTGGCAACTTGTGGCAAGTCCCACATTGGCCTCATCAGCCACCTCAGAAATGGAGGAGAAGCAAGTCATCCTCAATTCCAAGGGATTGCCTAAGACTGGAATATGATTGTGAATTCAAGTAAAGAAAGACTTATACTTACAGGGCACCTTTCCTGTTATTACCTTATAACCAATCAATTACTTTATGTACAACCACTTCTGGAAGGTAGAAAATGCACCAGTCAATTCTTTATACAAGAAACACAAACATGGTAATGACCACATAGTCTGTTCAAGCAATATTGATTGAGGGATAAATATTTGCCAGGCCACAAGGGGCAACCCTTCTTCAAAATAGTGCCATCGGAAGGGAGTGGAAATTTAAACATGCATGCGCAACGATAACTTTGGATGGCAAATCAAATGTGTTTTTTTATTAGAAAGGGAATGGAGTGTAAAAGTTGGGAAGTGCTGCCACTACTGTACAGGGTGTTAGCAAGGCCATACTTGGAGTACTACATAAAGTTTTGGTTTCCTAATCTAAGCAGGGACATATTTGCATTGGCGGCAACACAAAGGTTTACAAGGCTAATTCCTGGAATGAAGAGGTTTTCTTATGAGAGCTGAGCAGGAATAGACCTCTGCCATAATGGGTGTTTTAGAAGAATGAGAGATCACCTCATTCAAGCACAAGTTTCTGAAAGGCTTGCAAGGTCAATGTAAAATTCCCATTCTCTGCTCTCATGAATTTTATTCAGAGATTCGAAGATGCAGTAAAATAATTAGTACTGAATTCTACAGCAAAGAAAAAACATTCACAATTGGGTTTAAGGCAGAATAAAAAATTTGCCACATTTTATAAAACTGCAGCACAAGCATGTGTGCAGTTGAACATTCAACCACAGTGGTGCCTGCTTTGGTGCACAGCAGAAGTCACAAGAGCTATCATGCATTACTACCTTCCAGATTCACCACATGGTACTGAGAATGACAACTTAAATTTCTGCAGCAATTCCTTGTACAATTAAGTAAAGAAGTTCTTCATAGCTGGTTGTTACAGGAGCACTAATCAATGTTTAGACAGAGAAAAGTACACAGATGGAAGATGTCATTCAAAATTTGGTTTAATGAAAAGCATAAATTGAATGCACAATTCAAAGATGTATTCACCTTAAGAAACAATAACTTGCATATATGGACATGAAAATGCTCTCTTAAAAGAATGCTCTCTTTTTCCATACTCTCCATCTGCTGCCATGGGAATATAAATGTTGGAGTGGTGGGGGTGGGAAGTGAAATATCCATGTCCTGTTAAGGAGGGATAAGCTTTTTCTGTTCACACATAATATTACATCCAAATGAGGGCAGGAAACTTAAATGTCCTCCTCTATAAATACCAGGTCTTCAAAGTGCAAATTCTGAGTTAGACTCAACCACGTGTTGAGAGAGAAAAAAAATGAATTTAGGACAGTCAAAGCTCAGAGGCTGTGATAGAACATAATAAAAATCTGTTAAGAACTGTATCACATGCAAACTCTTAAGGACTTAGAGCACATAATTACAGAAATATAACTCCTGAAGGGTGAGATTTTTCCTGCCTGTATCAGTCCAGGGGTGACCTGCACACCAAGATGCAGCAGGGAATTCATTGCTGTGGGCTGCATGCTGAACGATGTAGCAAACCATAAATAGCAGCTAGTGTTTGAGGAAGAGCTGGAAGGAGACTTGGAGACTGTGGTCAATGAGGCAGAGGCTGAAGAACAGTGGGATGAACAGGAGCAGTAGGGGAAAAAAGGGCTACTAGGCAGCTTTCCCTGCACAGCCTTTTGGCTCAACAAAGAAGGCAGGTGTGGGCAACATGGGACTCACTGGAGAGACAACTGTCATACGGATACTGCAAGAAGAAAAATAAATCCCAATGCAAGTTTAGTGATCATCTCCACACTAATAATCTTTAACATCATTACACAGTTGTGGGAGAGGTCAGGTGACTCAAAATCCCTTCACATCCAGCTGTGAACAGCCACCAGCTACAAACATAACACACTAATGAACCTTTACCCCAATTACTTCAATGTTACATCATCTCTGTACTTCCTGATAATTGACACCTCATTTAAACTCAGACATCTGCATTAAAAAATACATTTCCTGCAAGGATCTCTGATCTGCAGGTGTAAACAGTGAAGATCATGTTGATGTACTTGTGATGTCATCAAGTTTCTTTCAGCACTGCTTAATTGTGTAGAAATTCTCATCTCATGCCAGGCTCTTCACATGGTGGGCTGGAAGGCTTCTTGGCCCTGCTGACACAACAGACCTTCTTCCTAGCATGGATTGCATTGACTGAGACTTCCAAGTCCCTTTCGGTGAATATGGGAGCTGTCTTCCTCTCCCCTCCATGGCAGCCAAAATGTGTGTTGCTGCTGTGAGGCTGCCATAAGGATTATACTTCAAGAGCGAAGTGTCAGATGCACAAAGTTGGATGAGTCCTGTTGTGGGAATCACACAGATCCCATTTTACTGTATTTAGTGTTTCAAATTGGATTTTGGCCAATTTTGAGATACTGTATTTTTGTAGGAGAATCTGATGGGTACTAAGCGAAGCATGAACTTTTAGTGCTCCAAAAATGGGTGCAATTCAGATGAACTGAATTTTCAACTCATGACAATTTCAAGGCAAGAATGCAGCCATCAATTGAAATCAGTGAAGTGTCAAGAAATTCATCTCTGATCAATTGCACTAAATAGTTGTGATTCTACGTTCTGCTCCAGCTCCAAAATTTGATTCCTTGGAAGCTAGTAAAATAGAAAATGCAACTGTTATTATATAGCAGTTAGTAAGCAAGGGGATTTATTCCACCCCCACCTCACACATAGTAACATTCCCATGCTTATTTTGAAAGAAAAAAAATCACAGCTAAATCAGAAGTGATAACAGCTTTTGCAATCAGCTGAAGTGTCAACAAGGCGATTAGCAACCTTTTGGTTGCAATGAATCATACTCATCAACCCTGCAGCAGTTGAACAGTCTCCTAGAGGAAACTGTAATAATATTAATCCACATATTTGCTCATTTCAAAGATAAGCCATTTAATTTAAAAGCAAAACCTTGCTCAACATTTCTTTGCTGTCTTTAATTCTTTTCCTATGTACCGCAGTAGTCGTCAAACATTTCCCAGGACTCCACATCTCCTCCATGTGAGTTGCATGCTTTCCAACTCCTCACTACACAACTTTCTCTTTTCAGTAATGGTATCAAGCCTAGAGTACTTAATGGCAATAAGATTCTTTTCAGTTCATTGCAAATCCACAGGAAAAAAGGTAAAGACCCACAGTATAAGAAACCACCAGGTTGAAAGAAAATTAGTGACAGAGAAATATGGTGTTCAAAACACAGGACTGAAAAAAAATGGGCATACTCACAGTCCTGATATCTTGGAAAGCTGGAAACTGGAGTTACAATAAAACTATTGTACAGTAAAGATGCAAGGTGAAAGAAGTCAATTTAGAAAAGTATAGTTTTTGTTTTGAAAGAGGAAAAAGGACCAGAGTCCATTGAAAAGAAATTCTGCTCCAATCCTGTTTGGCAGGATTTAGAAAATTCATTTGTTCATCCACCGATTTTATGGAAAGATATCAAAAAGGGGAACAGTCAGCCAAGAAAGACTTCAATTGGCAGTGTTAAGGGGATGGCACTCTGAAACAGCCATTCACTCTGTCAAAGGTTTCATATCTAGTAGGAAAAACAGGAAAATCAAAAGGAAGGAAGAGGGACAGGGAGACACTTCATGGAAATGCCCTAATAAATAGAAGAAAGAATCAGAGGACAAACCAAATACAATTGTAGAAATAAAACTGTATCAAATTGATCAGGGTGTCATGTGGTGACAGACAATTACATTGAGGGAAAACAGTCAAAAAGTATAATAGAACCACAATGCAAAGAGAAAGCATCCTCAGAAATGGATCTCAAGCAAGGGAAAAAATTTGTTTTTAATTTTTGTTTTAAATGCAGCTGAACTGATTATCTGTTAATCCACCGACAGGCAGAAGGATCAGGAGCAATTGTTAACAATAAGCAGAGAACTTGTAAATACCCACCCCAGCTGTGCAGACACAACACAAAAAAGTTCATGAGAAAAAGAAAGTTAAAAGACCATTCCAAGATTCATCTTAAAGCTTCAGGTCACGTTTATGGAGTCGGTAATAATCCAAGTTATTTTATGAGCTTAGAAAAACAGAACAGTATGGCACAGGAACAGGCCCTTCAGTCCACTGTGATTGCACTGACCATGATGCCAATTTAAACTAATCCCACCTGCCTGAATATGGTCCATATTTAGTCCCTGCCTGTTCACATGTCTGTCTAATTGAGTCTCAAATGTTGCTATCATATCTGTTTCTCCCACCTCCCTTGGTGGCACATTTCAGGCACCTCCTATTCACTGTGTAAACAAAAACTTGCTTCACAGATCTCCTTTAAACTTTCCCTCTCTCCCATAAAACCTACGCTCTCTAATATTTGACACTTCCACCCTGGGAAAAAGACTCTACCCTATCAATGCCACTCATAATTTTACATTTTTTTTTAAAAATCAGGTTATATATATTGCTCCATATTGAAAATATTTCAGCATTCCTTTAATGAACTTGACATGATATACAAAGTACTTTTTACATCAAACATAATCCACACTTGTGGTGTTGGATTTCTCAACCTCAGAATTTACTCAGCTGGTGATAAAGCAGATAACAAAATACTGACACTCACCAAGACAAATTTTGAGAGAATCTTCAAGGATTCAGATCAGTTTTATATTCAGTTTACAGGAGCTCATATTAAGATAGCCCTTGGGGAAGAACCTGACAATAGAAAATGCAGTGCAAAGCCCTGTGTGTTGTAGATCTAGATCTGTAATCAGTGTGAACACATTTTCCCTGCCAAGTTACAAATCAGAATCACAGGTACATATCTTTCAAACTAAAATGGCACAAAAGATACAAACTTCCACCTACAGTTTTATGCTATATATTATGTTGAACTTTCAAACAGTACAAAATTTAAATTTCCAAGGGCACTTAACGAATCCATTAATTAGCTGTATCAACATTCTGCCTCCCCCGCCTGATAGAGATGTGAAATCATTTAAAGAAATGAATACACCTTCATTTGATAAAAGTTGCCTATTCTACCAATTTTACACAATTGCTTGCTTTATGTTGCCACCTCTCCTCTAACCTTATCACCAGTGGCCATACTTTTAAATATGAGATTTTGGAAAGGAAGAATTAAATGATATTGATCACAATTCAGTTTAATTTAGAAAATCAATTAAAACTACTTCCTGCTGCCTCAATATCAAGTTGAAAGCATAAACATGTTCAAGGAATTCTATTCCATTGTGTTATTGTTAAATGGTTTTAGTAATGTGTAATACTAAAGCCATATTTATATGGTAATGGCATATTACTTGATTTTGTGCATGACAAAACCTTCACAGCAGCATAAAAAAGGCATGAATGTATGTTATTTTTTGCACCAGAGAAAACTATTGCCTTGACTTATGAGTACAGTCCTGTTTCTTGTCATTGCTCCCTACTGTGCAGGGAAGCTGTTTTTTCTACTTGCTATTAACAGCCAATTACAAGTACAAACAATGCTTTCAATTCAGCTACTCATCTGAAACTGGTTTTAGCCAATTAATACTTAATATACCTCATAACAAAAAAGGCAGCCATTCAGACCATCAAGTCTATGCTGGTTCTCAGAGCAATCACATTTGTCTCATTCCCCCATGTTTTCCCTGTAACCTATTCTCTCTCACATGCCCATCAAATCTATCCTGATTCTCCTACCACCCACCTACAGCAGGGGTAATTTACAGTAACCCATTAACTGACCAATCAGAATGTCTTTAGAATGTGGAATGACACCAGTGTATTACACAGTCTTAGGAACAACATGCAAACTCCACACAGACAGCACCCAAAGTCAGGATTCACCCTGGGTCACTGTATCAATGTAGTAAAAGTGGTCAAGCTAATATAATTTCATGTTAAAATAAAATCTCAGGAATGGTAAATACTGTAGTGATAAATATACATTCATTTCTAATACTACAATCACCCAAAATTAAATTTAACATTTGCTGAAAAATTTATACTGTTATTGAAACATTAAATAGAATTAGAATAGGGGAAAGCTTTTTTTTGGAAAACGTTGGCTATAGAACACAAAACCTGGAGTCATCCTTGATCTAGAGGGGATATTTAAAAAAAGTATTTTTTATTCCATAAACCAAAGACCACTATATTTTAACTTTATTGGTTGTCCAACTCAACTTCTAGCATGACCTGGAGCAGGAGAAAGGGCTTCCTTGTTCAAGGAAGTCAAAGGACATCATTCCTCCAAGTGTTAATTCCTTGAATTTCCTCCTCAAACCTTCCCACTTCACTCCCCTCTTTTAAGATGATTTTTAAAATATGCTTTTTAATCAAGCATTTAGTCACCTCCAATCTGTTCCTCCATGAATTATCCATTTTCCTCTGCCTCTGTGAAGGGCCTCGGGACACTTTTACTACATTAAAGGGCTAATAAATTCAATCTATTGTTGTCAAAAGAAAATCATTTCAGCATCACAAATACACACAGATGCTGTGCAGCAAATCATTAACAAATAGTGACAGCAGTTATTAAATAGGCTTTACAGCAGTTGAGAAACTGAATATCATTTAACATATAAAACCAATGATGAGCTGTGTTATAATCAGCTTTAATAAGTTACAATGCTGTTCTGTTATATTGGAACAGTAACTTCATGTTTCTATCAGATTATACTGGCCACTTTATTGTCTTGTTTGATCAATAAGAAATAAAACTGCTGTTGTCCCAAATCTTTCACACTTCAGGCCTCTTGCTTTGAGCTTGTACGTTTATCAAACACCACTAGCTTTGTTTGCAGGGACTCTCGGATTTATATCCTGACTGAATTAATTCACGCATTTAACCATTTTCTAACTTAAATGATCCAAATGACAAAACAGAGGGGAAACAATGGCAGATTTATCAGGAACAGGAATGGCATGCAATCACCACTAAAAAAAATCACCAATATCCTTGAACTGACAAACCAATATTAAAAAAATTAGAACTCAGCTTTTGTATCTTATAAACGTAATATCTTTACCAGCCCTTCAGTTAGTTTCCATATTTCCAATATTGCCATTCCTGATATCCTTTGTGTATTTGATGATTCACATTGGAAATTTCAGTATGATAGAAGGAACGTCCAATTTCCTAACATTTACTTGCTATAAATGTTAAAGACTGTCAATAAAACAGCTACTTCATCATGGGGGTTCTCAAGTTTTAGAGATCAGATACAATGGCTCTCTTTACTTTTCTAGCTATATGCTTTTCATGGCAGTAAAGAGTTTATCAACTGCAGGCAAAGTTATCAACCAGTTATACGCTATAAACTCAATATAAAGCATGTGCAACCTCAAAACCTTTGTGGTTTACATCACTCCAGTGTTGTTAATATCAATTAGAGCCCCTCTTCACTGTCTGTTGACATTGCTTAAAGTCAGAATAGCTTTTGAAGAAAATGTGTGTGTACGTACACACAAACACACTATTTAAAACTGCCTAAAGTTGCTGTGCCAGAATTTCATTCGGATTGGATATAACCATACCAACAGGATTTCAAATAAGAACTGATGTAAAATAAAAATTGGTGTAAAAAATTGTGGCACTTATTTTCAGAATAGACTTTAAAACAACTGAAGCTTATACACACTTGGTTCCTTAAAATTACTATTATAATTATGTTTAATACAGTGGAACAGACACAGATTATGCTTGACAAGTGAGAACCTAATCACCTTACTTACCTCTGCAATAATGGCTGAAAATGGCCAACTGCTCATTCTCTTTAGACTACATAGAGTCGTAGAGTACTACAGCGCAGAAACAGGCCCTTTGGCCCATCTAGTCCATGCTGACCTGATCCTCTGCCTCATTCCATCTACCTGCACCATATCCCTCCAAACCCCTCCCATCCATGTACCTATCCAAACTTCTCTTAAATGTTACAATTGAACCCGCATCCACTACTTCTGCTGGCAGCTCGTTCCATACTCACACCACCCTTTAAGTGAAGGAGGTTCCCCCCAGATTCCCCTTTCACCCTAAACTTATGTCCTCTAGTTCCAGTCTCACCCAACCTGAGGGGGAAAGCCTGCATGCATTCACCCTATCTCTACCCCTCATAACTTTGCATACTTCTATAAGATCTCCCTTCATTCTGCTGCACTCTAGGGAATAAAGTCCTAACCTATTCAGCCTTTCCCTATAACTCAGGTCCTCAAATCCTGGCAACGTTCTTGTAAATTTTCTCTGCACTCTTTCAAGCTTATTGATATCTTTCTTGTAGGTAGGTGACCAGAACTGCATGCAATAATCCAAATTCGGCCTCACCAACATCTTGTACAACATCAACTTAACATCCCAACTCCTGTACTCAATGCCCTGATTTATGAAGTCCAATGTGCCAAAAGCTCTCTTTACAACCTTATCTCTGATGCCACTTTCAAAGAATTATGGATCTGTATTCCCAGGTCCTTTTGTTCTATCGCACAACTCAAGCCCTACCATTCACTGTACAAGTCTTACCCTGGTTTGTTCTCCCAAAATGCATCATCTCACACTTGTCTGTATTAAATTCCATCTGCCATTTTTCAGCCCATTTTCCTAGCTGGTCAAAATCACACTGCAAGCTTTGATAGCCTTCCTCGCTGTTCACTATGCCCCCAATCTTGGTGTCATCCACAAATCCAGTTTACCACATTATCATCTAAATCATTAATATAGACAATAAACAACAACGGACGCAGCACTGATCCCTGCAGCACAGCACTAGTCACAGGCCTCCAGTCAGAGAGACAACCAACTCCTACCACTCTCTGGCTTCTTCCACTAAGCCAATTTTGAATCCAATTGGCTACTTCATCCTGAATGCCAAGCGACTTGACCTTCTGGACCAGCCTCCCATGCGGGACTTTGTCAAAGGCCTTACTAAAGTCCAGGATAACAACGTCCACTGCCTTTCCTTCATCAACCTTCTTGGTAATCTCCTCAAAGAACTCTATAAGGTTGGTTAGACATGACCTGCCACGCACAAAGTCATGTTGACTATCCCTAATCAGGCCCTGTCTATCCAGATATTCATACATCCTGTCTCTTAGAATACCTTTCAATAATTTACCCAGGACTGACGTCAGGCTCACCAGCCTATAATTTCCCAGCTTATTCTTAGAGCTTTTCTTGAACTATGGAACAACATTAGCTATCCTCCAGTCCTCATCAGTGGCTGAGGACATTTTAAATATCTCTGCCAGGGCCCCTGCATTTTCTGCATTAGCCTCCCACAAAGTCCGAGGGGACACCTTGTCAAGCCCTGGGGATTTATCCACTTTAATTTGCCTCAAGACAGCCAGCACCTTCCTCTTCCATAATCCGGGTGCAATCCATGACCTCACTACTCTTTTACCTCAGTTCTATAGTATTTGTCTATCTCCAGAGTAAATATGGATGCAAAAAATTCATTTAAGAATCTTCATTTAAGATCTCCCCCATCTCTTTCAGTTCTATGCATAGGTGATCACGCTGATCTTCAAGAGGACCAGTATCATTCCCCTCCTTTGCTGGCAGCCGTGGCTGGTACAGGTTAAAATGTATTTCAGTTGTATCCACCGCCTCTGCCAATGAGTGTACCACTCTTTGTATAAATTGTTTGCCCACCTATTTTGAAAGTACCATTAATGCTAAAAACTAATTAGAAATAAATTAAAGATCTGAAATAGAAAAGGCAGCCCACTGAATGGGAGTACAATGGATACCAGGGGAGTTGTTCTGAATAAGTGCATTATGTGGTGACAAGCAATGCTTTTTAGAAAGTCCTGATTTAGGCATTCAAATTTCAGGTTAGTTGGTGGTATCCTTGATTTGAACTTGCCTGCTGATACTAGCCAGCAACCTAAAAGTTTGGCACTGAATTGTCGAAATTTTTTGTGGGCCACTTCTATTGAAGTATGTGTGCATGCTAATACACAACAGCGACTTGTTGGATGGCTTAGGAACTGACAGAAAAGGCACACATATTATCAAATGCCACTCTGAAAGGTGTTCAGGGGAGGAAAGATGTCATGTATCTGCAGAGATGATGAACACTATCTCATTCCCTTTCTCTCTGAGCAGCTACTATGCTCAGCCTTGTGTCTTTCTACTATTCCCTCATCCATAACAGCAAGTTACTAATGGCCAATCACCCCCTTTATCCCAGTGAATCATACAAGATTGTGCATGTCTAACTTGATGCTCAAGTTTACAAGCTAGGTGGTAAACTAAGATATGAGGAGCGCACAGAGAGTACAAAAGGTTAGTGACTGAAGGAAGGTGAGAAGGTGGAAAATGGACTAAAATGCTGAAACATGTGATGTTATGCACTCATGCTGGAAAAGAAATACATTATATTTCTTAAATGGTGAGAAATTGGTAAAGATGTGCCTACAGAGGGATCAGTTTGTGTTGGTTCATGAAATGCAGAAAATAAGCATTTAGGTACAGCAAACAATTAGGAAGGCCAAAGACTTTAAAAGAATGTTCAAGTACAAAAGGAAGGAATTCCTGCCGAGGTTGTTCAGGGCTGTGGCAAGACCTTATTTGGAGTACTGTATGCCATTTGGACTCAGCTCCCACCCAAGACAAGTGAAGATTTATGTGATTAATTTCTTGGATGAGTCAGTTGATCTTTGAAAAGCAATCGAGTAAGCATGGCTTGTATTTCCTGTTTGGGGGTACAAGAGAGAATCTCACTGAGGCATTCAAGAATACTGAGAAGGATTAACAGTAGATGTTGAGAGGCTGTTTCATCTCAGTGGAGAATCTAGAATTAGGTGACAGTCTCAGAATTGGGGTCAGCTATTTAGGAGTGAGAAATTATAGAGTCATTTTATAGCTTTGGAATTCTCCACAGAAGGTTGAGGATGTTCAGTCACTGAGCATATTTAGGCTGAGGTTGACAGATTTTTGGAAACTTTGAGGCAGTCCAGGAGATTGGCAGGAAAGTGAACGTCAGGCACATTATCATACTTGATCTTACTGCCTGGCACAGGTTTACATGCCCTACTCCAGTTTCCATCTCTCATTTTCTTACATTATTAGTAACTCAGCACTCTTTTTAGGTGAAGTCCTCAGGCAATTTCTTAGTGTTTCTCTACTATTGATGAATTGCTGACAAAACGTCCCAGAAAACCTCCTGATGTGTTTCAGGAGCACTCTTCATAAATCTAAATGCAAATGCCATGAAATTGTTAAGTACACCTTTAGTGCTTTAAATCAATATCAATCATGCCATCACTTCCAATCAACCAGTTATTGATGCAGAGCTAATTGAAGTCATTGAAGTCACCAAAATGTTTTGCAGACTCTTAAATCAGCACAAGCAGGTATTGTTCATGTCAATCAGCTTTTGAAGAGCCATAGCCAGTGACAAATTAAACTGCTTCACCATGACGGAATTTAATGCTCAATGTGGGTTACACCAGTGTTTGTTTTTCAGGCTCCACCTTTAGAGTTAAATGTATTTGGCAAAAATTGCCTCTGCAAGCCTGACAACAAAGCTCAAGTCTCAAACCAAAATTGCTACAACAGACTCTCACTTCCACCAGTATATTACTTAAGGTGCCGTAAAATGCCAGCCTTCAATTTGATGTTCTTTTCAAACAAATTTAATTTTCTGTATCATGCACATCAAAAATACAATTAAAAATCCCAACTAGGATTAAAGAGAAGTTTAATATCTAGATAGTCCTAATAACTAACATTGGAAATTGAGAAACAGCAGCAAAAGTGAGCGAAGTTATGCAATCATAAAAACCAGCTTTATGATAGAACTTTGAATGACAAACTGAGTAAGAGGAACCACAAATAGGATGTTTTAAAGTACAGTAAAAAAAAATGTTAATTGGAAATGTAAGCAGCGGAATCAGGTAGCAGCAGTATTGAACAAGTAAATAGAATGAGTGGAAAATAATTATGGAGAGAGAAAATTTTGCAAAGAGCACTGGAACACCTGAAATGAATTATGGTCGAGGAAAGATTTTATTACCTAGTACTGTGCACATATCAGTATTTGCTAGTTTATAAAATATTTCCTGAGGAACTCAAATACTCTGCAAGAAATGATAAGAGAAACAGATCACTGGACTTGAGAAAATTATATTTGTTATTTCTAATGTTGTTCAGATACTGTCATCTCTTCTTGAAATCTGTCACTCCCTCTAATTTAAAAAAATTAAACAAACAACAACTCTCCATTATATAGCACCTCTAATGTAAGGAAATACCCCAAGGTGCCTCACAGGAATGCAATCCAAAAAAAATTGAAAAGATACAGAAAGTTTTTTTTAGGACAGATAATCAAAGGCTTGGTTAAAGTGATAAACATTAAGGGGAAAATTAAAGGAGAGCTGAGGTAAAGTTTCAGAAAGTTTTAAGGAGAGACCAACAGAATTCAAGGCCAAGCCAGCTGAAAGAACAACTTCCAACAATCCCTTTTGATTTGTAGTTTGCAAGGACAATCAGCATCCTCTGCTTTCCTCTCCCAACTCCATGATTTCATGCCCATCTTTCCCAGCACTCCTTCCCTGTCTCAGTATATAATTGACTCCAATCAAATACAATCTATCACCTTTCATCCTTCTTGAACACACAGCAGGTTTTGACATTGTTAACCTCACTGCCCTCCTCCAATTCCCCCTCCCTAATGATTAGCTAGGTGCGAGAGCACTTGACTAAGTTCCAGTCCTTTACATCAAATAATAACCTACAGTGGCTTCTCCGTGTCTGCACCATTATATGTGCCATCCACAGAACATTCTTTGACTACATCAGCATCCTAATTCCTGGCAACCCCAACCACAAACGCCATTTCCACCTCAGTAATCATCCAGGACGTCTTCTAGTTTATCTGGGGGTCTAAGATGGAGCGAGTCCAATGGGTCACACTGCACAAGTCCCCAGAGATTGGGGACAAAAGTGTACCTAATGTTGTCCTCATCCTGATGACCACTTTCATGTGTGGCTGTATCAGGCAGTGTGTGGATCCAAAGTACGTGGGCACCAAATGTCACTATGTGCTAACGTTCTATCTGTCCCTGATGTTGCAAAAGATAGGTCTGGCCCCTGTACTGTTCAATGTCCCAGTCAGCTGGACGTTGCTGCACTACCTGTCCTTTGTGGAAGAGTACTTCCAAGTGAACACCTTTGACCATAAGTCCATCAGGCAATGGTCAGCGTGGAACTACTGCAAACACTGTAGGACAGGGACACAATGGATTCTGTGGGTGTGTTCCTTTAACAAATGATCCAAGCCATCTGGCAGAACACCTCATCACGAGATTTGACCAACAAGCACCAAAACCTCACTCAGCTGGTGGTGAGAGGTGCTCTCCCAGTCAGAGCTTTCCTTAACAGATGACGTATCACCCCCAAAATATTCTGCCCTTGGGACAACTGTGGTGGGGAAGAAAGAGTCACCCACTGTGATAAGAGACAGATGCGAGGGTGTGTCCTGGCTTATCCCCAGCAGCTGTGTAACAGAGGACTCTCTGATCTACGGGCTATTCCCAGGGACACACGATGAGACAGACATCAAGTACTGCTAGAAGGTCATCAACTCAGTGCAAGACACGCTTTGGTCTGCCCAGAACTTGGTCTTCCAGCATAGTGAGATTTCTGTAAGGGAATTCTGCTGACTGGTACAGTCCAGGCTGCAGGAGTACATGTTGAGGGACGCACTGAAGCTCGATGCAGCCAATGCTAAGGCTCTGCAGGGAAAGACCACAGTCTAGGCTCATTCTGCTACTGTACATGGGGGGGGGGGGCAGAGTTGGGTGGGGAAGCCCGTCAAACAATGAAAGGGCTATCATCTCAGGGAGTCACGTGAGTGGCAATGATACTATGTTTATTTGTGTGTTTTGTTTTGTCTTTAAAAGTTTACACTACTGAATGTAATGACCATGAATGCAAAAGTTGTTTTTTTTTATTTTACACACTGCTTCTTCCTTTGTATATACTTTTTATATCATGAATATAGCCTATTTTTGAAATTAAAAGAAAAATTTCCACTTGTATACTGAATACAGCTGACAATATCTCACTAGCACCTCTGCAGGCCCTCCATTTTAAGATATCAATCCACTTTCATGGATGAACAGAAATTTCCTCCAATTAGATATTGAGAAAAAACTTGTTACAAACTGTTCCCCAGCCACCTACTCTGTCTATTTCCCTGGCATTTGACTGGGGTTGAACCAGACAATATGGGACTTTGGTATGACATTTGATCCCAAGATGAGCCTCAAACCTCCAGCAACTTTCCACAACTATGGCATTCTGCAACTCATGGTTCCAGCATTATTTTTCCCAGCTCTTCTCTGCCTTCATTCATCTTTCTCTGGCTGCACCTCTGACTGATAGTTCAGCTTTGATTACTTAGCCTTCACCGCCCTCCCTGAGGCAGAACCACTACCATTTCCATCACTCAGTCTCTCTTGGTCACCTATCACCTATCACATACACATTCCCTTTGTTCTCCCTGTTTCTTCAATTTCTCTGCACATTTGTTTTCTAACTTTCCCTGGTTCTGATGGAAGCTGAAATGACCATTTCTTTCCACAGATGCTGCCTGATCTGCTGAGTAATTCCAGCATTTTCTATTTCATATTCATGTAATGTCACGAACCAGCAACAAAAGAAACACACTGAGCATGATTCAGTGTTAAAAACTATTTTACTAATCACTACTTATGATAATACGTAAAATAAAAGTAAAAATGTTAGTATGTTAGAATTCAAAAAATGTTAAACCTTGAACGTTAACCCCAAAACTAAACTCTTTGTGTGTGTGTGGCAAAGTCCCAAACTCCAAGTTCAGGAATGGTTCTTAAAGTTCAGTTCCGCAAGCCATAAGGTGAAACATGAGTAAGGGCTTCTTCAACAACCACCGTTGTCAGAAGATAAGACGTAGACGTAGAGAAATATAGAGAGAGTAAATACGAAATCCAAATGTTCCACGATGGAACCCAAGTGACACTTCAGTGTTTACTCGGTAGTGACTTCCTCACCCCGAAAAGCATCCGAATCGTGGTCATCCACACACAAATACCTGTTTCCTTCTACAGGTCAGCAACAAAGTGAACTCCACTGGATTACTTCCAACTTCCATACGTGGATTTCAGTGGCAGACACAGTTAGTTTCTCATCCATCGATAGAGAAAACTAGCAGGCTGGTGTCTCTCTCCCTTCTCTCTCTCTCCTTCTTCTTCTTCAACAACGTCATTACATCCTTTATCTTCTATTGACGTAAGCACGCCCCACACACACACATTCTATCTTAAAGGGACTTTCACTGAGTCCGTAACACCTCCCACCTAAAAAAAAAATTTTTCCCAAGAAAAATTTAACCGCGCATACAGTTAGTAATGTTAATAATTATCATGTTACACAACTACAGACTATCAGATTAGTACAGATACATGTTTCCCATTTAACATCGGGAAAGACAATCAGCAATCACATTATCTTTGCCTTTAATGTGACTTATCATGAGATCAAACTCTTGCAAAATTAAACTCCAGTTTAACAGCCTTCTGTTCTTGTTTTTGACTCAGCTCAGAAACACCAATGGGTTATGATCTGTATACACAGTCAATGGTTTCTGAGTGGTGCAAACATATACACTGAAATGTTGCAAGGCTAAAACAAGCGACAGTAATTCTTTCTCTATGGTGGAACAATTCTTTTGATGCTCATTAAATTTCTTTGAAAAGTAAGCTACAGGATGGTCAATATCATCAAGATCACCCTTCTGCAACAACACAGCTCCTGCAGCTTCATCACTGGCATCTACTGCTAACGAAAATGGCTTTTCAAAGTCAGGTGTTTTGAGCACAGGATGGTAGAATAAAATGGCTTTCAGCTTCTCAAATGCTTCTTGACAAGAATCTGTCCAAACAAACTTTACTCCCTTCTTCAGAAGATTAGTTAGAAGAGCAATATCAGCAAAATTTTTGCAAAATTTTCGATAATATCCAACCATTCCCAAAAATCTTCGAACAGTCCTCGTACCTGTGGGAATAGGGAACTCCGATATTGCTTGAACTTTTGCCTGAACAGGAGCTTGCTTGCCTTGACCTACAACATAACCAAGATACGTCACAGTGGCATGGCCAAATTCACTTTTAGCCAAGTTAACTGTAAGGTTAGCCTCAGAAAGTCTTTCAAACAACCTTTCTAACGCAGATATGTGATCCTCCCATGTATCATTCCCAGTCACTAAGTCGTCAATGTAGGCATCTGTATGTTTTAACCCATGAATCACCGAATTAATCATTCTTTGAAATGTTGCCGGAGCATTTTTCATTCCAAATGGCAAAACATTGTAGTCATACAATCCAGAAGGGGTTACAAAGGCTGAAATCTCCCTTCCTCTATCTGTTAATGGAACACACCAGTACCCTTTTAATAGGTCAATCTTTGTAAGAAATTTTGCCTTTCCCACTCTATCTATGCAATCATCCACCCTAGGAATAGGGTAAGCATCTGACTTTGTTACAGCATTCACTTTCCTGTAATCTGTGCAAAATCTAACAGTTCCATCAGGTTTAGGTACAATAACACAGGGTGAACTCCAATTTGAAGTAGAATGTCTAATAATATCATTTTCCAACATGTATTTTATTTCCTGATCAACAAGTTTACTTTTTTCCCACATTCATTCGATATGGGTGTTGTTTGATTGGTTTTGCATCCCCAACATCAACATCATGGGTAATTATCGATGTTCTGTTTGGAACATCTGGGAACAGATTTTTAAATTTTAAAATTAATTCTCTCATCTGTTGTTTTTGTGAAACTTGTAAATGGTCCAACTTTGTTTCAAGGTTCTCCAGGATATTTTGGTTTTTTAGTTTCAATGGAACAATATTTGGTCTCAATTGGCCTTCCTCAACATCAACATCAGGCATTCTAGAAACAACCTTTACATCACCCACTAAGGCCACAACTGAATCCCTCTCATAATAAGGTTTTAGCATGTTTACATGACAGAGTTGTGTTTTCTTGCATCTATCTGGTGTTTTGATTATATATGTTAGATCAGTCACTCGAGATTCAATAACATAGGGTCCAGAAAAATGAGATTGCAAGGGATTATTTTGGCTAGGGAAAAACACCAACACCTTTTGCCCCACTGCAAATGTCCTAGGCTGAGCACGTCTATCAAAATATGTCTTCATTCTTATCTGGCTAGTTTTCAAATTCTCTCTCGCTAGCTGGCAGACTCTCTCCAACCGAGTTTTAAATTTTTGGACATAGTCCAACAGACTCAAGTGCACTTCTTCATTAACCCATTGCTCTCTCAACAACTCCAAAGGTCCTCTCACCCTATGTCCAAATACAAGCTCAAACGGACTAAATCCTATTGACTCTTGGATTGAATCTCTAACAGCAAACAAAAGTAAATGAACGCCTTCGTCCCAATCCTTGGTGTTTTCAAAGCAATAAGTCTTCAGCATATTTTTGAGAGTAGAATGAAATCTCTCCAGAGCTCCTTGAGATTCTGGGTGATATGCAGATGATACAATCTGCTTTGCTCCCAGCTCATAGACTAGTTGTTGAAAAAAATTTGACATAAAATTACTACCTTGATCAGATTGGATTTCTTTTGGCAAACCAAACAAGGTAAAAAATTTTAAAAGAGCCTTTGACACCGTCTTGGCCTTAATATTTCTAAGGGGTATTGCCTCTGGAAATCTAGAAGTGGCACACGTGATGGTTAACAAATACTGATTTCCAGTCTTAGACTTTGGTAATGGGCCAACACAGTCCACAATCACCTTCGAAAAGGGTTCACCAAAAGCAGGAATTGGCTTCAACGGAGCCACAGGGGGTTTTTGATTTGGTTTACCTACCATCTGACATGTGTGACAGGTTCGACAAAACATCACCACATCTTCTCAAACCAGGCCAATAGAATTGTTTCAAGATCTTCCCTACAGTTTTATTCACACCAAAATGACCACCCAAAGGCATACTATGGGCCAGGTTTAAAATATCATTCCTATAAACTTTTGGAACAACCTGATGAATAACTTCCCATTCCTCATTAACAGGAACATGAGGAGGTCTCCATTTCCTCATTAACACTCCATTTTTGACATAATATCCAATTGGCACTTTTTCAATCTCCTCACACGAGAGTGCTTTTTCTTTCAATTCTGTCAACTCCGGGTCCTTTGTCTGTTCCACCATAAAATCCTTCCTCGACAAAGACAATTCTTTAAATTCAGGCTCACTATAAGGATGTTGATCCTCCAGTGAAGACAGAAAAGTCTCAGATAAGGCATCATAATTTTCTTCCTGTTTAGGACTGTCACAAGGAACCACATCAGACTGCACCGGACTGTCTTGGCTAATTCTTTAGCTCTAGCTCGAGTCACCGCACATGATGGGTAAACATCTGGATCATTCTCAGACTCACCAATCCTTGGTTTGGTTGTTAACCGTACCACAGGAACAATTTCTCCATCCGCAAGGTCATTCCCCAATAACAAAGAAACTCCTTCCACTGGTAACCTAGGTCTTATCCCTATCTCGACTGGTCCTTCTACGAACTTTGACTTTAAAATCACCCTGTGTAAAGGGACAGATATGGTGTCATCTGTAACGCCTCGCACTAGATTTACCTCACCAGTGTCACTTTCACCACCAAAATTTAAAACACTGTCCAGCAAGAGAGATTGACAAGCCCCAGTATCTCTAAGAATTTTCACTGGCACCTGGGGTGACTCATCATTCAGTGAAACAAAACCCTCTGACACATAAGAACGGAATTCCTTTCTCACCTCCTCCAACTTTTCCGCTTTTACCTCTTGCAAGGACTGATCTTTAACAGCATCTCCTAAACCTTTTTGATTTTTAATTGCCTGAAAGCAAGCATTAGGCACAGCTTCCTTTTCCCAAAAGGGCACAATTAGATATCACATGGCCAGGTTTCTTACAGTAATAACAAGTACGCTCAACAGGTTTCTCCAGCACGGGCTTCTTTTCATCCTTTCCTTTTTGATTACCTCCCAATTTAATCTCCGGTTTACCTGGATTGTCCTTGTAACTCTTTTGAAAGGTTTTAGGTTGTCCCCATTTGGATTTATGGGTTAAAGCATAATCACCTGCCAACCTAGCAGTTTCTTGTAAAGTTTCCACTCCCTTTTCATTTAAATATGTTGTTAACTCAGCTGGAACACATCTTTTAAAGTCTTCCACTAATATCAATTCTTTCAATTTATCAAAATCCCCATCTACATTTTTAGCCATGTACCATCGTTCAAAACATATTCTCTTTCCATTGGCAAATTTCATATAAGTCTGATCTGCAGATTTCCTCACGTCTCTAAATTTTTGTCTATAAGCTTCAGGTACCAATTCATAGGCCTTCAATATAGCTTGTTTTACCTTGGTATAATCAGCTGCATCCTCAGCAGACAAAGCAGAATAAGCTTTTGGAGCTTTACCTTTAATCACACTCTGTACCATAAGAGCCCATCCTTTCTTTGGCCAGTTTGAACTCACAGCAACCTTCTCAAAATGTTGGAAATACTGATCAACCTGATCTTCCTCAAAAGGAGGGACTAATCGAACCTCCCTGCTGGCTGAAAAACCATCATCAGAATCAGATTTCAAACTCTTTTGCTTCATTTTTAAACTCATGCTGCCTCTGTTTCTCCTTCTCCTCTCTATCCAGCTCCATCCTCTTCAATTCCATCTGCTTCAATGCTAGATCAGCCTCTATCTTCATCCGAGTTATCTCTCGTTCAGCCTCTCATTTCTTTTGTTCTTGTTCAGCCTCTCATTTCTTTTGTTCTTGTTCAGCCTCTCATTTCTTTTGTTCTTGTTCAGCCTCTCATTTCTTTTGTTCTTGTTCAGCCTCTCATTTCTTTTGTTCGGCCTCTATCTTTTTTTCCCCCAACTCGAACTTCAGTCGTGTTTGTTCTAACTCCATCTTTGCAATCTGCACCTGTCTAACAGGAATCTCTGACTCACTCCCAGAAAACTCTTCTAACTGTTCTAATTCTTCCTCCTCCAGATCCTCCAACTCCACTGGTTGAAAAGTCACATCAGAAATCACTGGTTTACTCTCAGGAAACTCATCTACCTCACTCAACTCAAACACTTCCTTCTCCAAATAATAGTCAACTAGCATTCTATGAATAACTGCTTTTCTCATAGACTGCTTTACTTCTGTACGGTTTAGCTTAGTAGCAATCTTTATCAAATCATCCTTTTTCGCCACCTCCAATCCCTTTAGGGTTGGTGACGCCAAAAATGCCTTAATATCCATTGCTGCTGGTTTCCACACACACAAGCCAATTAAAGAGAATTTATCAAACCTCCCTCAACAATCTTTGGATTGAATCCCGAACGAATCTCGTCAATCTGGGAAACGATCCCAGACGACACTCGTTAATCTTTGGGTTGGATCCCGGACGAGCCCCCAATTTTGTCACGAACCAGCAACAAAAGAAACACACTGAGCATGATTCAGTGTTAAAAACTATTTTACTAATCACTACTTATGATAATACGTAAAATAAAAGTAAAAATGTTAGTATGTTAGAATTCAAAAAATGTTAAACCTTGAACGTTAACCCCAAAACTAAACTCTTCGTGTGTGTGCGGCAAAGTTCCAAACTCCAAGTTCAGGAATGGTTCTTAAAGTTCAGTTCCGCAAGTCATAAGGTGAAACATGAGTAAGGGCTTCTTCAACAACCACCGTTGTCAGAAGATAAGACATAGAGGTAGAGAAACATAGAGAGAGTAAATACGAAATCCAAATGTTCCACGATGGAACCCAAGTGACACTTCAGTGTTTACTCGGTAGTGACTTCCTCACCCCGAAAAGCATCCGAATCGTGGTCGTCCACACACAAATACCTGTTTCCTTCTACAGGTCAGCAACAAAGTGAACTCCACCGGATTACTTCCAACTTCCATACATGGATTTCAGTGGCAGACACAGTTATTGTTTCTCATCCATCGATAGAGAAAACTAGCAGGCTGGTGTCTCTCTCTCCCTTCTCTCTCTCTCCTTCTTCTTCAACAACGTCATTACGTCCTTTATCTTCTATTGACATAAGCACGCCCCACACACACACACACTCTCTATCTTAAAGGGACTTTCACTGAGTCCGTAACAGTAATCATGAAGACCTCGTATTTCTACTTTCATAACATTGCCCGAGTCTGCCCCCTGCCTCAGCTCTTTTGTTGCTGAAAACTTATTCATGTCATTGTTATCTTGAGAAACATCCCAAAGCACTCCTGGCTTCTCTCATTCATTACCATAGAACAATACAGCACAATACAAGCCTTTCGGTTCACCATGTTGTGCCGCCCTTCAAACCACACCTAAGACTATCTAACCCCTTCCTCCCACATATCCCTCTATCTTAAATTCCTCCATGTGCTTATCTAATGATCTCTTGAACTTGACCAACGTATCAGCCTCCACCACCACCCCAGGCAGTGCATTCCATGCACCAACCACTCTCTGGGTGAAAAACCTCCCTCTGACACCTCCCTTGAACTTCCCACCCATTACCTTAAAGCCATGTCCTCATTTTGAGCATTGGTGCCCTGGGAAAGAGGTGCTGGCTGTCCACTCTATCTATTCCTCTCAATATCTTGTATACCTCTATCATGTCTCCCCTCATCCTCCTTCTCTCCAATGAGAACAGCCCTAGCTCCTTTAGAGAGTATGGATTATGAGGACAGTCTAATCCAGGCAGCATCCTGGTAAATCTCCTCTGCACTCTTTCCAACGCCTCCACATCCCTCCAATAATGAGGCAACCAGAACTGGACACAATACTCTAAGTGTGGCCTAACCAGAGTTTTGTAAAGCTGCATCATTACTTCGCGGCTCTTAAACTTGATCCCACGACTTATGAAGGCTAACATCCCATAAGCTTTCTTAACTACCCTATCTACCTGTGAGGCGACTTTCAGTGATCTGTGGATATGAACCCCCAGATCCCTCTGCTCCTCCACACTGCCCAGAATCCTGCCATTTACCTTGTACTCTGCCTTGGAGTTTGTCCTTCCAAGTGTACGACCTCACACTTCTCTGGATTGAACGCCATCTGCCACTTGTCAGCCCAGCTCTGTGTCCTATCAATATCCCTCTGTAAGCTCCGACAGCCCTCCACACTATCCACACCACCGATCTCTATGTCATCTGCAAACTTGCTGACCCACCCTTCCACCCCCTCATCTAAGTCATTAATAAATATCACAAAAGGTACGCCCTCTGTTAACTAGTGGTCATTTAAACCTCTGCATCCAGTTTCATTCACTCATCACCTGTGCTTCCTGAGCTACACTGGCCTCTGGTTAAACAATTCTCGAGTTTTAAAATTCTAATTTTAGTTTGCAACAATCTCCATGCTCTAGCCTCCCTCTACCTCAGTAATTGCTTCTAGTTTTATAATACAGGGTATTGGCTCTCTTCCATATCTGGCCTTCTGATCATTCCCATATTTAACTCCTGTATCTCCATTACCAAGGCTCTTAACTTCCTCCCTGACCCTCTCCATCTCTTTCCCAATTTAGGATGCTATTTAAAATGTCCCTTTCCGAACAAGATTTGGTTATCTACCCTAATACCCCAGAAGACATTTGGCACACTTGCCTTCATTAGTCAGGATATTAACTACAGGAGTTGGGATGTCATGTTATGGCTGTAGGATACATTGATATGGCAACATTTGGAGTACTGCATGCAGTTCTGGTCACCCTGCTGTAGGGAGGATGCCTTTAAAGTGGAAAGGGTGCAAAAAAAATTACAAGGATTTTATTGGGACTGAAGGGTTTAGTTATGAGTTTGGATAGGCTTGGACTTTTTTTCCCCTGGAACATAGCAGGCTGAGGGGTGACATTATAAAGGTTTACAGAATCATGAGAGGCATAAATAAGGCGAGTACCAACAGTATTTTCCCTGAGGGTAAGGGAGTCCAAAACTTGAGAGCATAGGAATAAAATGAGAGGGGAAAGAGTTAAAAGGAACCTGAGAGGCAACTCTTCCGCGCACCACCCCCCCCCCCCCCCCCCGTACAGAGGGCGGTGTGGATATGGAATGAAGTGGTAGAAGCAAGTACAATTATGATATTTAGAAGGCATTTGGCCAGGTAGATGGATAGAAAAGGTTTAGAGGGATATGGCCCAAACTCAGGCAAATGCAACTAGCTCAGTTAGGCAACTTGGTCATCATGGACGAGTTGGGCCAAAGAGCCTGTTTTCCATGCTGTATAGCTCTATGACTTAAGCTCTGCTACCTTAAACATGCTACATTAATAGTTGTGATACTGATGCCAGGGTGTCTAAAAACCCTCTGCTTCTTTCTACAACAAAGATCCAACCAGTTCCCCTCCACCAACACTCTCATCTGCCTGGCTGAATTTGTTCTTGCCTTAAACGGCTTCTCTTTTGACTCCTCTCACTTTCTACAATCAAAGGTATAGCTATGGGCACCCACGTGGGCCCCAGCTATGCCTGTCTTTTTGTTGGCTACATGAACTGTCCCAGTTCCAAACCTTCTCTAGTACCACTCCCCAACTCTTTCTCCATTACATCAATGACTGCATTGGTGCAGAACTCATCAATTTTAATCACCTTCATCACCAATTTCCACCACCCTCTCAAATTCATGTGGACCATTTCTGACACTTCTCTCCCTTCTCTAGAACTCTCCATCTCAGGAGATGAACTATCCACTGATATTTACTATAAATCCACCAACTACACAGCTACTTACACTACCCCTCTTCCCACCCTTTCTCTTGTAAGGATGCCATTCCTTTCTCTCAGTTCCTCCGCCTCCACCGCATTTGTCCCACGATGAGGCTTTCCATTCCAGGACATCAGAGACGTCCTCTTATTTCAGTGAATGGGGTTTCCCTTCCACCACCATCAATGCAGCCCTCACCCGCACCTTCTCCATTTCCTGCATATCTGCCCTCACCCCTCACCCCAACCACCACCCCCCGACATAACAGGGACAGGGTTCACCTATCACCCCACGAGCCTCCGCATCCAACACATCATTCTCCGCAACTTCCTCCACCTCCAAGGGGATCCCACCACCAGGCACATCTTCCCCTACCCCCCCCCCCCCACAGGGGCGCTCTCTCCGTGACTCCCTTGTCCACTCATCCCTCCCCACTGATGACCCTCCCGTCACTTATTCCTGCAACCTTGCCAAGTGCTACACCCATCCTTCATCACCATTCAGGGCCCTAGGCAGTCCTTCTAGGTAAGGGACCGCTTCACCTGTGAATCAGAGGGTGTCACTTAATGCATCTGGTGCAGCGTCCTCTACATCAGTGATACCTGATGCAGATGGGGTGATCGCTTCATCGAGCACCTTCGCTTCATCTGCCGCAAAAGCAAGGGTCACCTGGTGGCCATCCACTTCAATTCCACATACCAACCTTCTTATTCTAGCTTCTGCCCTCTTCCTTTCCTGTCCTGAAGGGTTTTGAACCAAAATATCAACTGTTTATTTCCCTGCATAGATGCTGCCTGACCCGCTCAGTTCCTCCAGCATTTTGTGTGTTGCTCCAGATTCCAGCGTCTGCAGAATCTTGTGTCTCTGAGCTGCCATTTCTTTCTCCCAGTTTCTCTGTCTCTGCCGCATCAACTTTCAAGACGAGGCTTTCTGTTCCAGGACATCAGAAGAGTCCTCCTTTTTCTGGAAGCGTGGCTTCCCTTCCGCTGCGGTTGATGGAACCCAGTCTCGCACCTCCTCTGTTTTGTCATACTTCTGCTCTCACCCCACCTCCTCCCAGACAGAATAGAGTTCTCCTGGTCCTTGCCTTTCACCCTATGAGCCTCTGCATCCAGCATATTGTCCTTCGTCTTTTCTGCCTGCTTCAATGAGATCCCACCACCAGCCACATCTTGTCCTCCCTACCCCTTTCCATCTTCCGCAGGGACCACTCCCTCTGTAACTCACTGGTCTGCTCATCCCTCCACACCCATCCTTCCCTTACCCCTGCCCTCAGAGTAGGTGTAACACTTCTCCTTACACCTCCTCCTTCACCACCATCCAGAGACCTAAACAGTCCCTTCATGTAAGGCAAAAGGTTCATATGCATCTCCTCCAACCTCGTCAACTGCATTCAGAGCTCCTGACGTGGCCTCATCTACATCGGCGAGACCAAGTGCAGACTCAGCAACCGTTTCAGAGAACAACTACGCTCAGTTCGCAATGGCCATCCCGAGCTCCCAGTTGCAGACCATTTCAACTACCCTTCCCATTCCCATGTGGACCTGTCCATCCTTGGCCTTCTCTACTGTCAGGATGAAGCCCAAAACCTTAATCCCACCTGGGTAGTCTACAACTCAATGACATGAAAACTGAGTTTTCCAATTATAGGTAAACTCCCCCCACCTTTCCTTTTTAATCAACCCCCCCCCCCCCACTTTCTCCCCCCATCCTTCTGATCCTGCAGTCCTCCCATTTTATCCCCTTTCCCACCGTCCCCCTTCACCCCCATGATCCCCCTGGCTGCATCTACCCACAGGTTCCCCTTGTCCCCACCCCATCTGTTGTTCACCTCTCCCCTAATGGTTCCCATTCTCACTTCCTTTACTTATCTGAATTCAACCCTAGTAGTGTTTTGTGTTCCTGCTTATCCTCCTCCAGCAGCTGTCTCCTATCTTCACACTCCCCTCACACCACCTTGGTCCATCTGTTTTCCCCCCCTTTTCCTCTCTCTGTTTGCCTCCATCTATCATTCACCTGCCACCATCTCCCAACCCCATCCCAGCTACTTTCCCTACCTGACACTACCAGCATGTCATCTTACACACCTCCTCAGTCCACCAATCACCTCAATCCTTTCTCGCCATTCTGCTTCTCTTTTTACTGGTCATCTCACCTCTCTGTCCTGATGCAGGGTTTCAACCTGAAACATTGACAATTTCTTTCCTCCCACAGATGCTACATGACCCACTGAGTTCCTACAGCACACTGTTTGGTGCTAGAAGATGTACTGTTTTGGACTGATAATTTATAGTACCTAGTGCTCAATACTAGGCTCTATGGTCTGGACTGAAAAGCAGGCACCCTGTTTTACTGATAGTTGCACTAACACTATCATTTTCCCACACCACTCAAGAACTTTACATTCTTTGACCAATCCCTGCCACTACTGCAAACTGTGGCAAAACAAAAATGTGACTGAAAAGGTTTGTGTTGACACATACCTGACAATTCTCTGTAAGCATATACATTAATAGTTGACGATTTTTATTGAAGAACACTATGAGAAAGGGAAATGTGCTCAATGATGAGCTTGCACTTTCCAATCCCCTGCAGGTCTGGCATGAAGCATAGGTAGTCCATGACATTGTAGGATTCAATGGCTCTGTCAATCTCATGGATGACAGGTAGATATTCTCTTGATACATTTAGTTGATTTACACTGCAAACACAAGCAGTCCCCAGATTATACAACGGTTCCAAGTCTGAGAACCGTCCATAAACCGACTTCTCTAAGTCAGAAACATCCTTTTTCTATAGTTACCCAAATGGTATTGCTCTATATTGACATGCTGTAAATGTCATTTCATTGAATATTCATCCTAATACTATCCATAATTAAACTAAAGGAATAGGTACTGCAATCAGTCATTAATGAATACAAAGCATTATTATTACTATCTTGAAAAATGCTTTAAATATGGGAGAATTTGAGTGATATTAAATGTCCATAAGCCAGGTCATCCGTAACCAGGGGAACCCTGTACTCCTCAAATTTGAGAAAATAGCTATAAAATATTACAGAACAGCTTATGAAGTTTACAAACATAGGTAAAACCACTGAAATGTTGAGTGATATTTACAAGGTGTATGCACCTACAATCTGGATTTAGCCAGGCTTCAAAAAGGAAAAAATATAAATAGATCCTAAATGTATAATACACAAGAG
The DNA here is from genome assembly GCF_009764475.1 of Pristis pectinata. Lineage (NCBI taxonomy): Eukaryota > Metazoa > Chordata > Chondrichthyes > Rhinopristiformes > Pristidae > Pristis > Pristis pectinata. The sequence continues at coordinate 28,467,405 of NC_067408.1, read as the reverse complement.
AGACTGCAGATGCTGGAAATAAGTCCTGATGAAGGGTCTCAGCCCGAAACATCAACTGTTCATTTCCCTCCATAGATGCTGCCTGCCCTGCTGAGTTCCTCCAGCATTCCGTGCGTTGCTCCCAAATGTGTGAATTCACTCAAGCATTCATCTGGACTAGCAATATCCTGCTTTTCTTTCCTAACCTATTTATAATTTGCAACCAAGTTTAGTGTAAAATAGCAGTTCAAGGCACAGCTGTGTCTTTCAAAGCAGCATAATCTGTCATGTGATTTATTTCATCTTAGCTAATGCTAATATTTTGTTGAAACAAATTGGGAGTCAAACTGAGCTAATAAGAGTGCTAGCTAGTTATTAGATCCAACAAAAGATTCAAACTAGGCTTTGTGAAACTAAATACACTATGTTGGTTATTACAGAACATTTTAACTTTTCAATATTTAAGATGCTTCAAATGGTCTTCTCAATCCAAGTGTTTCTGCTTAATGCAGGTTATAATAAAGCTGTTCAAAAAAAATCAAACTCATTCCAACATATTCAGTAATAATTTAGTAAAGTTCTTATGAAAACTTTAAAGTTCAGTTCAATCAACTTCTAACACATGTCAGTCGGTAACCAATGGTTATAAGGTTTCAATAGCAGAATGAAAATCAAATAAACTACAGATGCTGGAAATCTGAAATTAAAACAGAAAGTGCTGGAAATACTCAGCAGGTCAGGCAGCATCTGTGGAAAGAGATTTCAGATTGAAGACCCATCCTCAGAACCAGAGAATGGTCTTTGACCTGAAATGTTAACCCCATTTCTCTTTCACAGATGCAGACTGACTTACTATGTATTTCCAAAATTTTCTGATTTTTAGTTTTTCTGTTTTTATTTTTGTTACAATTTAAAACCTGCCTTCTTGTGTAGCTCTGTTAATTATACAGATTAGGTGTCAGAATCATATTTATTATCACAGACTCAGAAAACATGAAATTTGTTGTTTTGCAGCAGCAGTACTGTGCAAAGACATAAAATTACTATAAATTACAAAAATAGTGCAAAAGGAATAACGAGGTAGTGTTCATGGACTATTCAGAAACCTGACCATACAATCAACTTTCAATGAGTCAATTAGTAAAGGATTTTCCAACGAAGTCTGAAATTTAAAAACCCTGCTCTTTGAAAACCTTTGTCCAAAAACACTAACATCAAATTATAAAATCTTAACAATTTCAATGTGAACATCTCAGATAAGCACAAAGTCATTGGTGTGTAAAATAAAAGTAGCTCTTGTGTTAATCTATTTTCATTTTGTGTAGAATGGAGTAATTTCCATCAGAAATTCTTGCATCCATGCTGGTGATAGCATTACATTACTAATGGCTGCCTGTCTTTCTTACTGCCTTCTGAACAGCCGAGTTTCAAATAAATTTAAGCAGGAGTCTCACCCAAGTGCCCAGGAATTTGCACAAACTATCACACTCAGTTTGTTCATAGTGCCTTCACTCCTTTTGAAAGATTTTAAAAAAAAATTCTTGGCCCTCAAATTGTAATTTTGTTGCTTTTTTGATAAACTTCTGTTCCCCTGGATGACTAAATTTCAATAAAACTTATCTTACTCCAAATCCAAACTAGATGCTAGAGTATACAATAACACAATAAAGTTAGGAGGAGTAGGCCATCTAGCCCCTCAAGCCTATCCCACCGTTTACTATGATCATGGCTGATCTATCCCTGGCCTCAACTCTTCTGTATCATTTCCAGAGGCATCAATTTTCCAATATTTCAAAAAATTTAATCTTCCTCAAGTACAAGAGCAAAGTCGTCACAATGAACCTTTATAACATACTGATTTAACCACAGCTAGAGTATTGTGCCTGGTTCTGAGCACCATACTTTAGGAAAGATGTAGAGTGCAGAAGAGTTTTGCTAAAATCATTGCAGGGATGAGGGTCTCCAGTTATGTGCATCGATTGGAGAATCTGGCGTAGTTCATGTTTGAATAAGAGAGGTTTGGAAGGGATCTGGCAGAGGCATACAAATCATGAAGAGTATAGACAGAGTAGATGGAAATTGTTCCCATTGGTGGAGGAATCAATAAGATGATATGCAAAAAAATTAAAATTAACACTTTTTTAAAAAAGTATATACACACAAAAATATGGGTCCAGAACATACTGCCTGGGGTAGCAGTAGAGGTAGATTCAATCTATACATTCAAAGTGAGCTAGTTAAGTATCTGGAAGGAAATCAGGACTCAGGGGACAGGGCAGGAGAGAAGGACTTGCTAGATTGCTGTTACATAGATTTTTGGATAATAAGGGAACCAATGGATCCAAGGTTGGTACTGTGATGCAAGATTAGCAATGATCTTATTGAATGCTAGATCAGGTGCAAGGAACCAAATGGCTTCCTAATGTTTCGCTTTCTTATGCTCTGAAAGAGCTGGTAGAAACTAAATAGGCCAAATGGACTCCTTACATGCCAATAACCATTCTGAAACATCATGACCTTTCTCAGAAACAGCTTTTCTTTTACATCACTTACAAGCCTTGGTTATATAAGTTTGTTCTATCTATCTATATATATATATATCTTGGTTCATTGGTCAAATGTTTTTGGGCTGACAATTTCAGCAGCATCTCACTTGTTCAAAATGGGAAAAGGTACAAAATGCTCTGTGCACTTTTTCCAGAGCATATCTCTTTGACTTTAATGGCATTCTCTCCCATGAAATTTGACTGTGGGCACCTTGGTGAGCTGGTAACACAAATAAACTCCCTGTGGCATAAACTCCAAAATCCCTTTTAGCTGAATGATGGATTTTTATCTGATATGGATACCATGATATTTATAACAGACTTTCATCTTGGATGTCCCTTATAGCTTTTTCCTCAGTCTGTCAATTTCAAAGACATAAGAGCTTCATTTCAAACAGATCCCACCATATCCCCCCAGCTTTTTTTTTGGTTACTTAATGGCTAATAAGCACTTGAGCTTGAAACATTTTTTGCATATTGCTCTTAGATATGCATACATCAACATTTTTGTTGATCAAAGGCAAATAATCATGCCTTCAGTTCTCTGAAGATAAATTAGTTTTCACTGAATTCTGCTTCATCTTTTCTCAAATGCAATAATAGAACCACTATCTGTCCATCCTGTGTCCTCTCAGGCCATTCTACGCTTATTTGATCTGTGGCCATATTTTCCTCCACATTAATGTAACATCATATTCAGTTGCTGTTCTTTTGAAGCACTGAGCTTTTTAGTTAGCTTTCTCTCCTTGTCATGACTGTGGTTCTTTACTCATTTCACCATACTTGGTTTTGATTATACCACATTACCAAGGATTGAAAACACCATCTTTTACATAATTAGACTACTGTCATTAAAAAAAACTAGTTTTACTGAATGTGGTATTAAACATTTTAAAAGATAAATAAATCTCCATTTGTACATGTAATATATCTGACACAGAATCAGACTTCGAGTAATAAGCTTGAGACATTATTCTTCACACTTTTCTCATTTTGAAAACTCACATTAGATCACAAACAAATTTAATTGGTATGACTACAGTCACTTTAGGATCTGGGAGGAAGGTGTTAACTTGTGCACTGATACAGACAGTCAACTTTTGTTCTATTTTCTATTTCAAAAGTTCTTCTATTGCTTGTTCCAAGGTTCCTACGTCCTATTAATTCAGGCAATCAAATCCCAGTCCTTCACTTCAACTGCTCCAGACTCAACATGGAAAGTAAATCTCACACAGGCAATTGGGTTGAGGAAATGTTATATTGGTGCAGTGGAGACTCCTCTATAAAAGTTTGAATAGTGATGAGGAAGCTGCATTTTGAATTATATTCGTGCAATACCTATTCCTGAACTGCCTAATGATGACACCAGGTTCCTTGCTTCAGGTATCAATTCAGCCACTGATAAAATAGAGGACACCAGATACACAGCCCTGGTGAAGCCAATGGAATTGGATTTCAGGCTTGAAGAACATGCAGTTGCTGCTCTAGGGAACATTTAGTGCTACCATCCAGGGACAAATTTCTGAGCACAGATCTTGACTCACAATCTGTATATTGTATTCCAATGTTAAAACATAAGAGCAGTTAAATCTAGATACTGTTTGAATGCATCTTGCCAAATTATGTAGAATGTTTTTGTTTGAGGCACTGTCCCAGTTAAAAGGCAAATAAATGCCTGTGTTTATTTTTTCAGAACAAACTGAATTCTCTAATAGGCATCTAATTATAGATTTGTGTCAGTATTTAAAATATTTGGAGCATAAAGCTCTGCAAAGTGAAGCCAATGGTAGTCTGTTCACTGCTTATCCACTGATTCAATTCACACCCTCAACTGATTGTTCTGAGAAAGAAAGACAAGCTTCAATTCACACCCACACTGGTGGATCTGAGAAAGAAAGACAAGCTTCACAAAGCATAGCTTTTATTAAGTAAAAGACACATGATATAACTTTTGTTTCAGACTGGCTGTACAATGGTCATAGGTAGCAAATTATCTTACTCAATGTTAGTTCCTTAAATAATAAGTAAAGGGTCTGATGGTGCTCTTGGTTTGTTAATCCATCACAATATTAGCCTCTTATTTATTGTGTGAGGGTGGAAATAATTTTACAAGTCAGAGAACCAACTCTCTCAAGAGCTGGTACATCAATCATTGCTTGCAGCTGTGGCTCACGATCCTTCAGAAGAGGTTTACTGGAGGCTGACCGCTAACAATCAGTGTCAAACTGACATGGCAGAATTTGTCCACAGACTTTCTAGTATCTCAAGGTGGTTCCAAAGTCAAAATATCATTTTATTTCTGATCCTCCATTGGCTTTGAGCACCCTATTGAATGTGGTCTGTCTGGGCACCATTACCTATAAATTCTTCCTTGGTCTGTAATACTAAATGTACCATGCAGTGACGGGTGAAAGCAATAGAAGTGAAGTCAATGAAAGTAAATTTTGGACCTATATTGCATATTTTGCAATATCGATTGGAGGTGAATTTCCCATTCCATACTGACAGAATTATTCCCCTCTAACACAAAGACTTGAAGTTTATAAAATCGATATCTTCTCATAAATAATTGAGGTTCACTTCTACTACAGAGCAAACTTTTTATGAACTGAACTGTATGGGTAGCTGCATTTTGTAAAATTTAAAATTTGTTCTCATAGATGCTTAAAGTTCCATATGAAACAGCCATCTTCAAAGTACTCCAGGTAAAGGAGGATTCCTCAGAGTACCGATAAAACATTCAGCTTGTTATTTCCTCCCCAAATGCAAGCATGGTTAGTGCCAAGAATGCACTATGTTGTGCATATTCTTCCATTCAAGCTCCACACAAGCAACTTAAAATGGACATAAATCAGCACTAACTGTTGGAGTACAAGGAAAGCACCAAAACCAACATCAGATATTTAAGTGTCATTTTTCCCATGCATATTAGTTACAACTTGGTCAAAGATCACAGAATCAAGAAAGGTATTATGAAAGGAAACTATGCCAGCTCAATGCAAGATCAATCTATTGAGTGCCAAGGCACCACCTTCTCATCATAACTCTGCCTAATTTTCCCTTTCAGGTACTTATCCAGTTCGCTACTAAATGGTGCAATTGAATCTGCCTCCACTATTCCCTGGCAGTATATTCCAGGCCCCAACAACTCATTGCATTCAAAAAAGTTTCTCGTCAGGTCACTTTTGGATTTTCTCCATCCTCCTTTGTTCTATGATTTTTAACCCTTTTTCTATTTCCTACAGTTCATTCAGTTTTAAATACCTCCATTGTTTCCTTTCTCAACTTCCCCTCCACCAAAGTGGAGCTTCTCCAGTCCATCCAAGTAGCTAAAATGCCACATTCCTTGAATGATTATAGTAAATCCATCAAGCTCCCTGTCTAAGGCATTCACATCTTTCTTAAGGACAGAATTCTCAATTGGGTTGAACGAGCATTTTTACAAGTATTCATCGTGTTTTCTTTCTTTTTGTATTCATGCCTCTGTCTATACCTCCCCCCCAAGATCCTGAATGTTTTTTTAAATATTAAACCTGTCTTCTCAACCTATCTTAACACATACAATTATTTTTGTACATTTACCCCAAGAACTCTGTTCTCTTACCTCTTTTAGATTTGAGCTCTCTAGTTTATATCGTCTCTCCTCAAAATTCCAAACAAAATATAACACTGGCAGTTTTTAAAGTTTGAATTTTATCTCTCCTGTGTCTGCCCACTGCACCAGCCTGTGTATACTCTATTGATCTATTTCTATTCACCACACATTTTGTGTTAGTACTATAATTTGGAAGTTGCGCCCTACCCAAGTCAGTAATTTATGTTAAGAAAAGCACTGATTCGGGCAAATCCATTGCACAGTTCCCTCGAGTTCGAACAACGCTCATTCAGTACCACTCTTCCACGTTTTTACGTCAAGCCTGCAGCTTTTCAATATTTAATACCATAAAAGTTCATTCAATGAAACAGTAAATAAAGAGCAAGTCTCGAACACCACCAAACAAGGGCGACAAGATACTCACATTCGACGGGCGCGAGCAAAGAAAGGTGCATCTTAAATGTCTAAGTGAGAGAATGAAATTCTGCAAATATTTGGGTTGGCGTAAACATGCAAATACCAAACAAATTGACTTAATATTTAAGAAAACTCTGAAATCAGACGGTAATCATTGGAGTCAATAACTGACCAGTCGTCAGAACATTACCGTCTGGGTGCGAAGGTAGAGGGGAGCAAAACCGCTAATTAGGAGCCGCTGCATTCCAATCAAATAACTGACCAGCTGTGTCAGCAATATTTAGGTTATGGGCAGCAACCCCGCACACCTTTTGGCGGGTTGCCGGGTAGGGGCAGATTTACCCCGCGACCACTGCACACCCCGCTTAGCCAGCGCCCAGGTGCTTCGGGCTGGGACGAGGCGGCATCGGACGGTCAGGTGGTGTCTCTGGGCCTGCGCCACTCCGGCCATGCCTGCTGGGTCGGAGGGGGAAGGAGAGAGAGAGAGCGAGAGATTGGAGCGACCTGCGGCTGGGATAGGGAGATGGTGGGGACTGGGAGAGCAGAAGGCGATTTGGTTCGGGAGAGGGGTGGTGGAAAAGCGGACACCGAATTCGGAAAGGGAAAGGGATTAGTCAAAGTCAAAGAAAGTTGATCTTGAGCCATGGTTTGGGGGTTTTGACGTTGAAAAGTTTTTAGTATCTTGGTGGTCTTTGTCGAGAAAAAGATGAAGCTGTTATATAGATGATCAGCATTGTAATTTCTTCTTGCATTAAGATTTTCCTTCGATCTTATTTTCCCTTCCATAAAAATCTTGAGGTAATTCACAACTTTAGCATGCATCATCACTATGCAATGTTGCTTTGATTACTTACCCCACGATGCTCCACCTTGAGGACGCAAACTAATTCAGGCTCATTTTCACTGCTTAATTATCAATGATGGGGTGGGAAGAAAGGGAACAACAGAAAAAGTATTCTCATTCAGATAGTGACACCTATCCCCTTTTATCTGTACCTTCAGTCGCACAGTAGCTTGTACACAACGCTGGTATTTTTTTCATTTCAGAAGATGGGGTTGAGACTGAAACACAAAATTTCGCCTGATAGGAAAGTTTCATCATTGGAGTTACTATAGAATGGGTCATTACTTGAAGCATTAATTTAGCTGGTCAAAAAGATGCCCTATCAATCTTATGGGGAAAGGCAGGGAATTCCACATCGTATTTCATAAATAATTAAGGATAGGTTACATTTAAGAAAGAATGCTATTTTGTCAGAATATTCGATATTGATCTGTCACCTGCAGATTGACAAAATTTTAAAAATAGGTGCAGCCTAAAAATTCACAGATTCTGCTGAGAGGATCACCAAAAAGCAGCACTGTAAAACATAACTGTATGCTGTAGAATGCCAAATGCTTCTAATGTTGAACTCTGCAGACTTGCCGGTGGAAAAAGTCAGCCCCACCAGTTGTTGGTATGATGCAAACTCGATTAATGAAGGATATTTAATTCCTGGAACTGGCAACCAAAATTTTGGTGCAATTATGGAGATATACTTCTGACAGATATGAAATCAATTAGCTTCATAAATGTACTTCAGCTCAATATTTAAAACCTCCTTGGGAGGCAGCTTGAATTATACTTTACAAGATGTAGCACCCAAACTACAGGATTGCAATTAATATCCCACAGAATCAGTGTACATTCAAAATAACATCCATCCTTTAGAATTTCTTGTCCCTCAAGAATTTTCTAACTATAAATGATTCACAAATATCAGCATAGTACCTCAAACTATTTTGGAACCATTTACAACTGATAAATGTTAGTAAACATTGTGTTATCACTGTGTTGATCAAGTTCCAGGCCATTGACCTTACTTGGGCTGGCAAGGCAATATAATGAATCTCAGAATGGTTACAGTACTGAAGGAAGTCACTTGGCCCATTGAGTCCATGGCAGCTCTTTGGAAGAACAATCCAAGGAGTTCTCCCCGCCCCCCCAGTATTGCATTTTTTTTCCCTTTCAAGTTCTTATCCAATTATCTTTTGAATCCTCTCACTGACTTTGATATCACACAACAACGTGAATTTCCTGGAAAAGTCAGTCAGTTATCTGATGAACACATGCTGTGTGATTTTAGAGAGAATCCCTATGGTTATCTTAAATAATCTGGAGCGAGAAAAGTAGAATGTATGTGTCACCTTCAAAGGCTCCAATAGAGAAACTGGATGGATGATTGGTTGTTATTAGGCTTCTCTCAGGAAACATGCAATTTTACATCATTTAGCTATTAAATATTTTTAAAGAGAGACATTTGTAACATTATTATGATTTGACATGCTCATTAAAATTTTATAAGGTCAACTACCTTTTTACACTGATAAAGTTGGACATCAGTGAGGCAAACTGGTGGCCATTTTTGAGTGATTTTATACACCGTGCAAGTTTATTATTTAAATATCAAGCTCCATTGAAAGAAAAAATGTTAAAACAGCAATCAATTTTTGTTAATTAAACAATCGTTTTGTATGGTCGAGATTTAAAATTCAGTCATTAAGGCTGTTGGTGAAGTGAGATTGCCCATGTATAATCTATCCTTCCAAAGTGCAACATGGCCCATGTCACATTTCTCTGCCACTGAAGTGTGGGAGCCAGAGCCCTTCATGGCCAAGCCATTACTTGAATGAATCTAACCACCATTTCCTTCCAGCAGTGAGCTGTGGATACAACGTGGGCTCTGCTACATCAGCAACTGACCTGGATCTTCTTCACTTTGGTGGTCTGGGCATCACTGTAGGTAAGTGCTCTTTGCGAGGACCCTTGGGCAGTATTTAGCCTGGGACAGGGATTTGATATTTATATTGTGGGTCTGTATGCCCAAAAAGAGATGGGTGATAACCCAACAAACTGGGTGTTTTGTAAGTACTGAGTAGAATTCCCCTAAATTGAAACCAGACATTGAGACTCACTGATCCTATAAACACGACTTCAATTCAACATTTCAGTTCCCCAAAACAATGGAGCTGATCATATTTCAAATGTATTCTTTTAGAGTGTTTAGAGCTTTATGACACAACAACAGAACACTTTGGCCTAGACACTGCCCCTTGATCAGTTATACTACAAGGGAACCACTGCCATCTTTGGTTGTCGACTCCCACCCCCCCCCCCACTCCAAATTAAGGCCGCAGGTACAAGATTTTAGCAAAAGAAATGTTAAAGATAGATAGTAAGCAGTATCCTGGCAAAAAGGAGCATGGCACACAGAACAAGGTAATTTGGTGTGCATGGGTTGCTGAAATCTCTTCACATACATGAGCGCAACATGCTATTGAAATACTCAGCCAAAATGATGCAAAATGATGTGTGAATAGTTATCATCACACTTCATGCCTCCCAAAATATAATTCCAATTGCACAGCACTGTAATTTCAATGTCATAATCTGATTTCACGTAAATGTTGCCAAACTGACTTCCTTCTTTCCCATGAAGAAATGCTTGGCTTCTTTGATATGCATCTTGGATTTGATAATACATTTGAAACTGCATTCCCACTACTTTGGTGGACAACCACAATGAATTATAATCAAAAGCTTAAATTACATCCAAATAGCATAACATAACAAGAGGAGAAAGCATATGAAGCTCACTACTAAATATATATTTAATGTTGAAGCAGAACTATTGCCATTATTTAAATGCTACTTTTTCCAAAGAGAAGCAATTGATGCAAAACAGAACACTGCAGTAACAGAAGGTTACAACAGAATGTTATATTGCACAATCAAGGCTGCAGGCAAATCTTATCCATTAGAGGACCAGTGATTTACTAGTTCAGAAAATTAAGGTTAAGTAATTTCTTTCTGTTTGAGTTTGGTTTAGCAGGATCATTAAATAAAACTGAATTTCCTTATTATGTCAGGAAGGCAAGAAAGTCTTTGGCCCTTAAATAAATGCACTGAAGTGGTGCCGCATGCAGGACTTGCTCCCATTTATCCCAGATTTGCTGGAGAGTACATTACTACCATGTAAACTAATTTCCTAATCAACAGGTACACTGATTGGGAATACATTCATTTGATGAATGCTGCCAGAGATGTGTGCACAGCACCTTTATTTGCCTGTTAATGCACATTAAGTGCAATATGTCTTTTAACTAAGATGTTTGTGGCAAGCTGACCAAAAATGTAATTTGACAGCAAGCAGGACAGCTTTTCACTGCAGAAGCATATTGATGGTCTGGTCAGTTGGGCAGAAAAATGGCAATGGAATTTAATCCAGAGAAGTGAAGTAATAATTGTCGAGGTGCATTGAGGGAAAGGAAAATGCAATAAAAATGGATGATATTGAGTGGTGTGGAAGACTAAAGAGACCTTTGAGTGGATGTCTCTGATCAAAGTAAGCCAATAAGGTAGTTTAAAAGCCATATGGATGCTTTCCATTATTAGGTGAATAACCAGGAAGTTATATTAGATCAATGATAAAATGTTACTTTAACTGTTGTAACCATGTCAATATTTGAACCTTTAAGCAGTGATTAAGGATCCCTATCATAGACATTCCCTGTTCACTCCACCCTTCCCCCTCACTGCAACTTAAAGCAGCTTGTATTTTTTTGTTTCTAGTTCTGATGAAGGGTCCTCAACCTGTCATGTCAATTCCGTTTCTCTTGCCCTGATATTGCTTGATCTGCAGGGTTTCCAGCATTTTCTGGATTATTAGCATCTGCAGTTTTTTCTTTTACTCCAAGGGATTATACTAGAAGTCTTCAGAATGCCAGGTAGACCACAGATTCAATACTGCATGGAGTTCTGGTCACCACATTTACAGGAGAGATGTATTTACATTGGAGAGGAGATTTATGAAGATGTTGCCAGGACTGGAAAATAGTAGCTGTGAGGGAAAAAAAAAATCATGATCTAGGGTTGCACTCTTTGCAACAGTTGAATGGAGACTTAAATGAAGTACACAAAATTATGAAGAGGTTAGGTACAGCAAATAGAAGAAATATTTCCCTTGGCAGAGGTCCAAAACTAGGATCTATTTTTAAACTGATTGGTAAAAGATTAGCTGGGAAATGATAGGGATCTGGAACTAATTGCCTAAAATGGTGGTAGAGGCATACGTCTCATCATATTTAAAAAAAAGACTCTGGATGTGGACCTTAAATGGCTTGACCTGGAGGGCTGAGGACCTGGTGCTCAAAAGTGGGATTAGGTACATAGCTTTTTTTTCCCAATCATCACAGACACGATGGCTTAAATGGCCTCCTTCTGATATCTCCCATAAATTTTCTATTATTTCCAAGAAAAAGTGTAATGTTTGCCTGACATTCAACAGCATTACCATTATTGAATCATGACTGTACCAGCTACATATATGCCATGGCTACAGAGCAGATCAGGGGCTGAGAATTCCACAGCAAATGACTCACATTCTGATTCCCTAAACCTTCCCACCATCAATAAGACACAAGAACCTGATGAAATGCCCACCACTTGCCTGGATGAGTGCAGTTCTGAAAATGCAAACAGCTTGACACCAACCAGGACAAAGCAGCCCTCTTGATCAGCATCCCATTAACCTTCTTAAACATTGTAACCTCCTTAAACAGGATACAGATGTACAGGCATGACAGGTACACATAAGAAAGGAGGGGGACTTGCCTTCTTGATGAAAGAGGACCTAATAACAGAGAGGATATTCTTGGAGAATCATCCAGCGAGGCCATATGGGTAGAACTTAGAAGCAAGAAGGGGATGTTCACTCTGATGGGATTGAATTATAGGTCCCCCAATAGTCAGCAGGAATTGGAGGAGCAGATGTGTAGGGAGAATGCAAATAGTTGTAAACATAATAGCATAGCATTAGTGGGAGTTTTATTTTTAAACTTCCTTAATATTGCCTGGGCCAATCACAGTGTAAGAGGCTTGGACAGAGTGGAATTTATGAGTTGTGCCCAAGAAAGCTTCCTTTATCAATATATAGAGGGAACTAATAGAGACGGTGCAACACTGGACCTCCCCCCAGGAAATGAGGTCGGGCAAGTGGCAGAAGTGTCCCTGTCGGTGAGCACTTTGGGTCCAGTGACCATTTAAAATAGTTATGGAGAAGGATATGACCGGTTCACAGGTTTAGGTCCTGAACTGGGGCAGAGCAAATTTTGGAGCCATGAGATGGGATCTTGCAGCAGTTGATTGGGTGAGATTGTTTGCAAGGAAAGAAGCATCTGCCAAGCAGGAGGCCTTAAAAAGTGTAATGTCAAGAGTTCAGGGCCTGCATGTTCCTGTTAGGACAAGGCTGCTAGGTTTCAGGAACCCTAGTTGACAAGAGATATTGGGGCTCTGGTTAAGAAAAAGAGGGAGGCTTACACTGTGCTTAAGCAATTGGGAACTTGTGAATCTTGTGATGACTACAAGAAATGTAGAAATGCACTTAAGAGAGAAGTTAGGAGGACAAAAAGAGGATACAAGGAGGGTCTGGCAGGCAAAGCGAGGCAAAATCCCAAGAGATTGTATAGGTATATTAAAAGGGTGGCCAGGGAGAGAATAGGTCATCTTAAGGATCAGAATGGCTGCCTGTGTGTGGAACTAAAGGAAATGGGTGAGATTTTTAATGAGTATTTCTCTTCAGTTTTTACTGTAAGGAAAATGATGGAAGCTAAGGAAATGGGGAAAATGAGTGTTGTTGTCTTGGACTACATACGAATTAGTAGGGCAGAGATACTGGCGGCCTTAAGGTGTATCAAGGTGGATAAATCCCCAGGGTCTGACCTAGTGCATTCTCAGATCTAGTGGGAAGATAGAGAAGAAATTTCAGAGGCCCTTGCAGAGATTTTTGCTTCATCTCTGGCCACAAATGAGCTTCTGGAGGACTGGAGAATGGCTGTGGTGGTACCATTATTTAAAAAGGGTAGCAAAAACAAGCCGGGAAACTACAGGGATTCTGAAGGACAAGATCTATCTTTGGAGCGACACTGTCTGATTCGGGACAGTCAACACGGCTTTGCGCATAGGAAGTCATGTGACAAATCTCCTGGAGTTCTTTGAGGAGGTAACCAAGAGGGTGGATGAAGGTAAGGTAGTGGATGTTGTCCATATGGACTTTAGCAAGGCCTTTGACAAGGTTCCTCGTGACTGGCTAGTCTGGAAGGTCAGATCATATGGGATCTGGGGGAGGTAGTGGATTGGATTCATAATTGTTTCAATGGTAAGAAGCAGAGGGTGATGGTCGAGGGTTGTTTCTCAGACTGGAGGCCTGTTTCTAGTGGTGTGCCACAGGGGTTGGACCTTTGTAGTTTGTAATTTATATAAACAACTTGGATGTTTGTATAAGGCATGGTTACTAAGTTTACGGATGATACTAAAATAGGTTGTAGTGTAGAAGGTTATGAAAAATTACAAGGGGATCTTGATCAGCCAAGTATTTGGGCTGAGGATTGGCAAATGGCTTTCATTCCATATAAATGTAAGGTATTGCATTTTGGGAAATCAAACCAGGGTAGGCCTCATACAGTGAATGGTAAGGCCCTGGGGAGAGTTATGGAACAGAGGGACCTAGGAGTGCAAATGCATAGTTCACTGAAAGTGGCAGCACAGGTAGATAGGGTGATGAAGGTGGCATTTGGCACCCTGGCCTCCTTTATTCAGGGCATTGAGTATAGGAGTTGGGAAGGTATGCTGCAGTATATACATGACTTTGGTGGGGCTGCAGTTGGAGTACCGTGTACAGTTTTGGTCACCCCGTTAGAAGAAAGATGTTATTAAACTAGAAAGAGTGCCACAAAGATTTACCAGGATGTTGCCTGGACTTGGGGGCCTGAGTTACAAGGAGAGGTTGCATGGACTAGGACTGTATTCTCTGGAACATAGGAGATTGAGAGATGACCTAATAGAGGTATAAGATCATAAGGGGCATAGACAGGATTAAAGACAGAAAAACCAAGAGGGCATACGTTTAAGATCAGAGGCAAAAGATTTAAAAAGGGACATCAGGGGCAGCTTCTTCACTTAAAGGGTGGTGTGTATTTGGAATGAGCTGCCAGAAATAGTGGTTGAAGCGGGCACATTAGCAACATTTAACAGCCATCTAGACAAGTAAATGGATAGAAGTTTAGAGGTCTATGGGCCAAATGAGACTAGCTCGCTGGGCAACACAGTCAGCATGGACAAGTTGGGCCAAAGGGCCTGTTTGCCCCTTGACTATGCCATGTCTATATTTTGGACCACCCACAACATGAACTGCAACAATTTACTCAAGGCTTTTTTGTCAGCACCTGTCACATCTGTGACACCTGAAGGGAAGAAATGCCAACACATTCGTGTTCTCCTCCTTATCTGACTTGAAAATAAATTGCCATTCATTGACATTGGGCCACAAATCCTGGAATACCTTCCCCAAAAATCACTGTGGAAGTGCCTTCATGACTTGAAGACCGTGATTCAAATGAACGGTTTCCCCATCTTTTCGGTGGGAATTAGGATGGATAAATAAATGCTGTCCTTGCCAAGGATGCCCATGCTTGTGAATGGTCAGAGTGATGAGCTCCAACATGTCCTATATCCTGTGGTACTTCAAGAAAATCTGTGTCATCTGGTTGCAAGGAGGGAACAGAATTTTTCTGTTAACAATTACATTACATTCCCTCGAGGCAAAAGTAATTAAATATTACACAACATTTGAAGTGTGTACTGCAAAATTACATTGTCAATACATCTAAGAGTTTGAAAAACTAATTTTTTATGCTAATGACATAAAAGGAAACATTACTTACAATCAGTCATGGGAAAAGGCAGAAAATCAACAAAATGTTACTTTTAATGCTGCGACCTTGTCAACGTTTGAACCTTTAGCAGTGATTAAAGATATTCACATACAAGTAAAATGCTCTTTCACCTTCAGAAGAAAACACCCCTGCAGTAAGGAAATCAAAATTAAATTTTATTCAGTGGAGATAACATTTTATTCATGGCAGATAAGATCTACAAGGGTTTGCTTCCAAGCAGAGAGCTTACATTAGCCAGACTAATATTTTGTATAAAGCAGCATATAAAGCAAATCATAATGATTTTCATCTCAATTAATGGAAAAATAAAAGTATCAAACACCCTTAGTTATTAAAATCAAAATAAACACACAAAGTTATTTAGAAAGTATTGGTAGGTTCTGGGCTTCAGACTACAAACAATTAATGCTATGAGTTGTGGAAAGGTATTTCCATATGGATTGAATTGTTCCTTTTACATGCAGAAATGAACATGTTGTACAAAAGGCTCTACAAACAAGATTGGATTCTTTTCCCTACCACAATCTTTGACTATAGAATTCAAGGAATTCAACTCATTGACCCAGGTCAGTTTTTGGGGCCAGCCTTATTTAATTTTTTTCCAAGTTTATTCCTTGAAGCAATTCCACCTGTTTGGGAGCTTGCCATTCATGTGAAATTATACCCAACAATTCAATTGAAAAAGGTTATGAATCAAATGTCTAGCACAACTGCAGGATGTTGCATTAGGCACAAGAATGTAAAACAGCACTGCATTACACAGCCAACGAACTGCACAAGACTGCACCCTGCAGTTCATTAGAAATTGTTAAAATTTGTGCATTGGCTGAACTACAGTAGGATAATTGTTCTTAAGTTAGTGGTTCAGAAATAATAGTCTTTTAAAAATACTCGTGGTAAAGATAGCAAAATTGTAATATTTAGCAATTAATTCACAATAAAGGAATATGATATAGTGAATGATGCCACTGATTTACATAATTTTTTTAAAATCTGACATATCAATGATTCATAGATTCATCAAATTATGATGACACAAAGGAAGTCTACTCCGAGCCCATTCCCTGCTCTTTCACCATAGTTCTTCTCAACTGTCTACACAATTCTCTTTGGAATTCTCTGAACATATAGTGAAATACTTATACTCACAGTATGAGCAATTAAAATCAGGCATGTCTTCACAGGAATAAAAGGAGAAAATACAAGAGATACTCAGCAGGTTAGGCAGCATCCATGGAGAGAGAATCACAGTTATTGTTTCATGTCGATGACCCTTCAAGTGAAAAAGGGCATTTTAAAATAAAAAAAGGGGGAATACGTTGGAGAAAATGAGGGAAGAATGTCCACGAGAGGGTAGGGACCAAAGCAATTCAGTTGACACACAGCTGTTGGTATCATCCAAGAGTGGGTGGTGAAAATGTGTTAATCATAGGTCTTGTTTCTGGAGTACGTGCGTCTAGAGGGAGAGTGAATGAAAGTAGAAAAGAGAGGGAAAAAACAATGCAGGAATTGAGATGCAAAACACTGAATTTGCTGTCAACTTGGAAGGGATGCCAAGTACTCTAGATCAGGTCCAGTTCAGGAGCAGTGAGAACTGCAGTTTTTCAAAAGGGAGAAAAGTCCAGGTACGGCTCCAATTTGCAGCATGACCCCAATCTCAATTCCTTTGAAGTTCTTGACACATTGCTCTTCCAACAGTTGGAATTTTGAGCACTGATTCTGGAAGACTATTGTAGGGAAAACCCTCCCAACCAGAACCCTTCTCCTCCTCCAGCCTTATCTTTGGGCTGCCTGCTACTTCCTGTCAAGCTGCAGATTCAGAGCGAAGCACTGCTAAGATCGATACATTTGTCATGAGAAAATACAATCTTGACTCTCTGTTCACATAAATTCACTCTGACTTCTAAATACAATCTTCCCCTTTGTTCAATATAATGAGCTCTAGGTGAATTCAATCCCCAAAAAGGTTGCAAGCAATTAAGGTTCTTCAGAATTATCACAGGTGTGGTGGTTTACTGCATTGTTAACAACTGGTTTCCTGTTCACAGCTCAAACAGCAAGTCAGGATTCATGCACAGCCCAATTTTGTAGAGCAGGCATCGACTGAGCAGGAAAATTGATATCACTGTTGTACACAGTATGTACAGTACAGATTCAATGTTGCAGTAATGATTTACTATCAAAACTGTGCACAATAGGGACCCTTGCCATGAACAAATAATGTTAGGGGATCCAATTTCTAGGTCGAATTGAATTTGTGATGTATCATTTAGATATAATTTTATAGAGTTGGCATTAAGTCAATGGTTCACTCTGGCAGATATCATGATCTGCTAACTCTGCAAACTTCCAACTCCGCCCAATTCAAATGACCATTGAAACTTGCACTGGAAATCTGTTCTTATGCTTAAAGCAAGTTTAAACATTCTACCAACCTGCACCTTAACCCCATCTTCCATCACAGATAAACATTTCCTTGTACCTCTCACACAATGTGTTACCCTGTTAAAAAGTAGGTATTGGGACAGTAGTTTTGGCTTCACACAAGTACAGTACCATAATTTTCATAATCTATTAAGAGGCAAGTTGTAATATTCATCTACTTGCTTCAAAACATGTAAATTTGTACAGATGCCATAATGTCATGCAGAGGAGAGCAGGTTCTGTGAAAATACATCTCATTCCTATAACTAGTAGATTTAAAGTGCAAGAGAGCATCATACAAGGATCTATTCAGGGATACAAGTACCAATGCAGAGAGAAAACACATTCTGTATGTTTCTAACTAAATATTGTGTGCACAATAAAATTAGCAAATTGTATATTAATTGGTTCAATTTAGTGGATTAAATTTCAACACGTTCAGTCTGAACATATTGCACTAATCCTAGTTGCTAGAGTAAACCTTTGCAAATTTATACAAGGTCAGGCTACAAAGAAGAATATTAAGAATATAACTCATGGTTTAATTTTTAGTTTAATGATCTTTTGATTAACTGAAAATTTGAAACTATATCTGCACCTCTGGGTGTGAGGTACGTAGGGCATATGAGACATTATGTTCTCATTATGACAGTGAAATATTTAGCTGGATATTAATAAGACAACAGAATGAGTGACTTATTGTTAAGCTTGAGGACTGGAGTACAACCCTCACCAAGGCAATAATTTTCCAGAAATCGATAGATTCCGGCATGGTTCCGGAGGACTGGAGGGTCGCAAATGTAGTTCCGTTGTATAAGAAAGGTGGGAGGCAGCATAAAGGAAATTACAGACCTATTAGTCTGACGTCAGTGGTGGGAAAGTTATTGGAATCTATCCTCAAGGATGGGGTTACGGAATACCTAGAGGCACAAGGCAAGATAGGTCCTAGCCAACATGGTTTTGTGAAGGGAAGATCCTGCCTAACCAACCTATTGGAGTTTTTTGAAGAAATCACTGGTAGGGTGGATAAGGGAGAGGCGGTAGATGTTGTGTATTTAGACTTTCAAAAGGCCTTTGATAAGGTGCCTCACAAGAGACTGATTAATAAGATGAGAGATCATGAAATTACGGGTAGGATAACAGAATGGGTGGAGCATTGGCTGGTTGACAGGAAGCAAAGAGTGGAAATAAAAGGATCTCGTTCTGGTTGGTTACCGGTTACTAGTGGTGTGCCGCAGGGGTACCGCTCCTTTTTACCTTGTACATTAACGATTTGGATGATGGAATAAATGGTTTCGTGGCTAAGTTTGCAGATG
This sequence comes from Pristis pectinata, assembly GCF_009764475.1. Taxonomy (NCBI): domain Eukaryota; kingdom Metazoa; phylum Chordata; class Chondrichthyes; order Rhinopristiformes; family Pristidae; genus Pristis; species Pristis pectinata. The sequence continues at coordinate 28,448,356 of NC_067408.1, read as the reverse complement.
ACACCAAGATGGGGGAGGAGTAGGGAGTATTGAAGAGATAGGAAGGTTGCAGAGGGACCTAGACAGTTTAGGAGAATGGGCAAGGAAATGGCAGATGAGATTCAATGTTGAGAAATGTGCAGTTGTACACTTTGGAAGCAGAAATAAGCGGGCAGATTATTATCTAGGAGGAGAGAAAATCCAAAGCACGGAAGTACAAAGGGACTTGGGGGTACTCGTGCAGGATACCTTAAAGGTTAACCACCAGGTCGGATCGGTGGTAAAGAAAGCGAGTGCTATGTTGGCATTCATTTCGAGAGGTATAGTGTATAAAAGTAAGGAAGTGTTGATGAGGCTCTACGGGGCACTAGTGAGGCCTCATTTGGAATATTGTGTGCAGTTTTGGGCCCCACATCTTAGGAAGGATGTGCTGACATTGGAGAGGGTTCAGAGGAGATTTACGAGGATGATTCCAGGAATGAAAGGGCTTACGTATGAGGAGCGTTTGTCAGCTCTTGGACTGTACTCACTGGAGTACAGAAGAATGAGAGGGGACCTCAGCGACATTTAAAATATTGATAGGAAAGGACAGAGTAAATGTGGCTAGGCTGTTTCCCTTGGTGGGTGAGTCCAGGACCAGAGGGCACAATCTTAGAATTAGAGGGTACAGTTTCAAAACAGAGATGAGGAAAATTTCTTTAGCCAGAGGGTGGTGAATTTGTGGAACTCCTTGCCACGTACAGCAGTGGAGGCCAGATCAGTGGGGGCATTCAAGGAGGAGATAGATAGATATCTAAATAGTCAGGATAGCAAGGGATATGGGGATAAGGCTGGAAATTGGGATTAGAATAGTTTTTTTTTCTTTCCCCCATTCCCCATTTCTCATTTCTATTTTCCCTTTCCTTGGAGCAGACTCGATGGGCCGAATGGCCTGCTTTTGCTCCCTTGTCTTGTGATCTTGTGAAGAATTAAGATCATTTCTACCAGAATGAAGATAATTTAGGTGAAATGGGAAAATGCCCCCCTGCCCTGTATTTGTCTGGGTCTCATTACAATGAGAAACGACAGTAGAGGAGATGGAATAGCTTCCAGGTTCCACATTCTATCTAGTAGCGATAATCAGTTATAAAACACTGACCAGCAATGTGAATTCACCTTATTTCATCCCGACTCTGTACCTCAGGCCAAACACAACATATTCCCCAATCTTTCAGTGTCAACCTTTCATGTCCTGGGCAAGGACAACATTTGACTCCATCCGTAACTGACCGCTTGAATTACATAATGAGTTGCTATCTTGAACTGCAACTGTCCTTGTGAACTTACTCACACAGTGCTGATATGTAGGGAGTTCTAGTATTTAGGATCAGTATTGATGAAGGAATGGCAGATTATTTCTACATTGGAAAAGTGAGAGGCTACTTAGGCCATGGTCATTGGTATGCTGTGAAATCACCCTTTAGTGAGCTTTTAAATGCACAGATCAATTTCCAGACAACTAATCAGAAACAGGTCTTCCAGTTAAAAAGGTCTATCTTCTAACATCTTTATAGACCCTTTCAAACTATTTCATAACTTTCAAAAACCTCTATTCGATTACCATTCAACCTTTATTTATTCTAAAGAAAAGCTCAGTTTTGTCTGTTTAGTCCTTCCTATTAGTTATAACCAGTTCTTGCAATGTTATTGTGAATCTATTAATTCAGCATTATTAACATAATAGTTATTGAGGCATGCAGGAAATAATTTCTCTTTAGAATATTTATCACCACTATTGTCATAAACACACATCTTCATAACTTTGTACAATGTGCAGTATTATGAAAAAAGGTGAAAGAGTGAATTTGGTACCCTTCCATTGTCCACACAGCACAACAACTCAATTCCTTCTGCAAAATGAAGAAACATAATTTTATACAGTAATTTGGAATGTACTGCCTGAAGCTGTTACAGAAGCAATTTTAGTCATAACTTTCAAAAGAGAATTGGTCGAGTATTTCCCTTCTGGTACTTTACAGACTATAGTATTAGTGGATAATCGCACAGCTCTGCCAAAGCACAGGTACAATAGATCAGATGGCCTCTCTCTGTGCTGTAAAATTCTATGAACTGTATTTCACAGCATGGCCAAAGCCCATGGTTGTTCACTAGTTGAGTAGCATTATTAATCTCCAAGGACTGAGACTATTTATCTGGAAAAATGATTTTGAATCCAATCACAACAACCAAGGAGTATAAAGTCAAGTAATTAAATAAAAATCTGGAAATTAAAAATAAAACTGTTATTACTCATAGTGATCATAAAACTACCAGATTGCCATAAAAAAATCCATCTCATTCACTAAAATCCATCAGGAAAAGAGATCAGCTATTCTTATCTGGTCTGGCTCTTATGGGACTTTCGGCGATATGGTTGACTCTTAAATACTCTCTAAAATGACCCAGCAAATCATTTTGTTCAAAGAACATTAAGGATGGGAAATTTATGCTGACCAAACAATGAAAAGTAATTAAGCTAGCAACCAGATTTAATGCTTCATCATTCTAGACAGCATAGCTTTAATTTTAAACCTTAAATCATATTTTGATCCTTTGATTAAAAAAAATAGAATCAGTGCAAGTCAATTAAAACTGAAGCATCTTAAATTGAAGTGTCTGGGAACTCCAGGAGTACACTTAATTTATGAATTTGAAATCATTTCAGTTATTTAAAGCCAATACAATTCAGGAGAGGGAAATGGGTCGAAAGGAGATAGAAAGAGAGCGATCATAGACATATATCGCTAGCAGCCACAGAGAAGTTCACATCAAACTATTCTGCCCCTGGGAGTAATATGCCACTCAGAAAGCACACGAAAACAGCAGTGACCTAGAAAAAAGAAAATATACATTCACTCTTAAATTCCTTGAGGATAAAAAAAGACTTAAGAGACTGGTTTGCTACAAACTAATCAAATGCAAGCTGTAGCCCCACACGTAGGCTATGATTACAACAATAGATGTCTGACAGGACTTTATTTTTAAGTAAAGAAGGGAATAAATAGAAGAAATACAAAAGCAAACAAAAAAGGGCAGAGTTCAATTATTTTATTGGTTATCCTGGATGAACAGCCCATCTTCAGTGTCAGCATCCATTTTCCCCAATAGAAGGAAGGTGAATGTTCAGTCCGAACTTTTGAATGCTTGGATACTAGAGATTATACTACTTATTCTTTCTTTCTTCTTCCTGCTTTTTATTTCCAATTGAAAAGATTACCCTTTAAACTGGAACAAAATCTCATCACAAAAGTGCAGAGAGCTCCATGAGATTAGTATCGTCAGAAGTCATTTCACTTGAGAACCTCAATGGCCATTAGTAACAACTGATCTGTATTATCTCCTCCCTTGTACTGGTTTGTCTTCACCAGGTTCCAATCATAGCCTGGCACAGTTTGTATTCAAGGTAGCCCAGTTTCCAGGTGGGCTTGAAGTAGGTGTTTCTAGAATACCTTAATGTAAAACCCACAATATTGATATATTATTTCAGATTGCACTGAAAGTGAGCAATTAATTTGGTTTTACCAGTTTTGATTTAGTTTAGTTTAGAACTGGCAGGATGCAAGGAGGCCAGGAGTGTTAAACCTAGCCTGCCTTACTATTCGTACCACTATCTTCCAGTCAACATCCAAAGGGGTGATTTCAGGGGAAGCACACAAGCACAATTTTTTCAGACAAGAGATGAATGCTACCGGAGGCCCAAGAGAGTCGCTAGCAAAGCCAACATTCATTGCCAGTTCTTAACTGCCCTCAAGGTGGTGGTGAACTGTCTTCTTGAACTGGAGTATGGCGGTGGTGCAGCAGTTAAGTTACACAACCAGTAATCCAGAGACTTGAACTTAAAATTTGGAGACCCAAGTTCAAATCCCACCACAGCAGCTATGGAACTTAAATTCAATATATAATCTGGGGAAAAGAACCAGTTTTAGTAAATGATAGGTAGTCATTAAAAATAAGACAACTGGTTCACTAATGTCCTTCATGGGAGAATCTGCCATCCTTACCCTGCTTGACCTTTCTATAATTCAGACCTACCCCATGTAGATGACCCTTAAATGCCTTTGATTTGTTGGGCCATTTCATTCAATTGCATCAGCATTCTTTAACGCATGAAGGTTTTTTTTTAATGCATTAAAACATTTTCCAAATAGCTGTCTGATTTTGCTGGTTCATGACAGATTTTGTTTGGTAATATGAAAATAAATTTGAATGAAAACTTCAGTAAAAATATCTCAAAAAACTAGTACACTTTGCAAAAACTAGTGCACTTTATGCATGGATTATAGATTACATCCAAGACAGAAATTATATCTCAGTAGTATGCTTTGGTAACATTTTCCCACGTTTGATTGAAGCATTTTCCATACATCCCAGAAAGAGGTCCTACAAAAATCATGAATGACTTGAGAACTATTAACCTTCACTGCCAGGTGCGGCAACTTAGGAAGGGAGCTGTACAGCTATTGGACTGATTAGAATATCTTGTTTAAGATACTGTTATCGATTGGAGAAATAGAGCTCTGCAGTGCTAGCAGTGAGACCCAGGTCTTTTGGAAATCTTCCATTTGAAATAAAACTTAGTGAACCCTCTTGCTGCTCTGGGTTTCCCACATGTGAAATGTTAAGAGTTATTCATTCCAACACTTTATATAATGCTAAATAATCAATGCTGCTGTTGTCTCCAATGAAACCTGATGTATAATGCGCAATGAAGGTGTCAACTTCACTCACACTGTTGGCATTGTTTCTTCTGACTACACTTACTGGAGCACATTGAATAGCTCTGTCACCATCTCCTCAATAAATCCAACATTCCAAATTGTTTTGCTGTAGGATTCAAATAAATATACTGGGTTACATAAATTTAGTTTGTAATTCAGAAGCTTATGGTCAGGAATCTTGTAACACTGCATGGCGTAGTTAATATATCAATAACGTATGTTGGGCATCTATCAAATGCTAAAAATACTAAAGATTAGTGTGCATTGTACAAGAATAACAGTAACTGCAAGAAAGGACACCAGCACTTCTTCTGAATTCATCATTTGCAGCAGTGAATGGCTGTCCCGAGTAAGCCATCATATAATTTTCCTTGTTTTGCTGATATTCACTTTAATTCAGTTCAATAAATTGTCACTAGCTGTCCCTTGAGACAGATTATCTGAGCAAAGTGAATTGCCAAGTAAACAACTAATAGTAAATCATCAGCATCCTTACAGCATCAAGTTAGTTTTATGTTATTTTGCAGGACTAATGGGGTGAAGTGCTGCATTGTGAGCTGAATTAATATTGCCAAATTGCATTTTAAAACGTCCTTTGCATTTTCTGGTTTTGTTATTATTACTAGTTATCCAGGTAGTAATGCTACCTTTCTGTTTCAACCAATGACTTCCCCAAGTTTCCTTTTATTTAAGGTAAATACAATTTGCTGAAAATAAAAGAATGTAATACACAAAATTTAATCTGATGAGAATTTTGGTTCAAATAGTCATGAATTAGAATTAGCTGATTCTGGAAAATGGGGAGCAGCTAAGATGCTAAGAGGTCAGGAATCGAGCAGATGGAGAAAATTTAACAAAAAAAAGTGGCGTGGGAAAATGAAGAATTTACTGCTGATTAGATAAATTCAGTTACAAGTTATAGATCTCATCTTTTAACTGCTGGAATAAAAGGAAATTGCTATGAAGAACACTAGATGGATCAACATGACTGACACAAATAACATAAATTAATCTAATGGGAAGAAAACCAAAGATTTTGAGAGTTTGTCTGTAATCCAGCAGGTCGCTCAATTCTTGAGTGAGAACAAAACTATTAAAATGATCAAGCTGTATTAGTATTTGGTTGTACCGAGCATTAACACCAAGCAAATGTTCATTAAAATGATATAACCATGAATGTAGAGGTTAGTAATCAAACTGACAGATAATCAGTTTGAATGAAATTGTACCTCTAAGCCTTGTGCTTATATCTATAAAAACACTTTTGAAATGAACCTTTGGTCAACAACACAATGGAATTTATTTATGCTATAAATATTTAATAGGGTTGCTGGGTATTAAACAAAAAACTGATCATATGATTAAAAAGTTGAGAGTTAATTGCTGCTTTAATATTCTGATGTACTTGACATTTTGGAAGGATTGGCAGATAGATGGGCATGTCTGAATAAAAGATGAAATCAGTGCAGTAGTGAGAACTTATCTTGATTCAGAAGATCATGACATAGAATTAGTTTTAGGTTGGAGGTAAAACATAGCTAATGAGTATAATATAAGGAATAATATAAGGAGTATACTATAAGGAAAGGTCAAACAATTTGGGTCAGGACCCTACATCAGGACTGGCTTGTGTCTCCAGTAAGGAAAGGTATCTGTCATCACAGTACAGGAGATAAAAGCTCCTAAAAACAGTAGAAATCTGGGGGCAAAAGGGATGATGGTCTTCAAGGCCACCTAACCTAATACAATGACTAGAGAAAAGAAACCAAGCAAACTAATGGGCTTAAAGGCTGTCAAGATCCCTGAAGCTGATAACCAAGATGCCATGATGCAGCAGAAGAGCATTGGAGGAATTGGTTGTGATCATTGAAAATTCTCTATATTTTGGAAAGGTCCCAGTGGATTGGAAAATCTCAAATATGATACTGTCTTCAAGACAGCAGGATACTATCGGCAATAAAGAAAACCAGAAAATGCTACAAATACTCAGTAGGCAAGACAGGATCTGTGGAGAGAGAAGCAGAAGTTGAACAAGTTGAGTTTAGTTAAATGTCTTCACCTGTTTTAAGCATGTTGGAAATTACTAACAAGTTGTTTTTAGTATTTCATTAATTTTTGGACTTGCCCACAATGCAGGATTTAACAGAAAACCATCACATGCAAAATGGATGTAACTCAAAGCATCTGTTTCTGTACATAGAAAAGGAGAACATTTTATGTCAAATTTATCTTTCTTACCTTCCTCACCAAACCATTGATAAATTTTAAAATCTACTTTCCTCTGCTTCAGTATAATTTCCATGGATGCGTCATTTCCCTGTGAAAGATACGCAGCCTGGCTACAGACCTCCTTTGATGTCAGTCTGAATCAGACATTTGGACATAGAACCGCTTTGCAGTTTGACTTCCCTTCCCATTTTTTCACTGCCTCTCCTCCAGTAGAACGGAGTTGTTTCCACTTGAAAATTTCTCAGTTAATTACCAGACCTAAGAGAACTAAACCACGTTTATGAGTGTCAGGACCATTCAGATGCATTCAAATTCCTTATTAGCTTTGGCACTGATTCTTTTCTTCTTAAGCAGTTCCGCAGGCATTGAGGATGACTTGATTCCATTGCAGATCTGTGGGTTCCGAGGCGACTGTTATGGGCAAACTTTCACAGATGCTAGATGGGGCAGGTGGAGGGTGGTGCACTCTGCCATTTTAGCTGAGCTTCCTCAGACTCCCTACAGATAGAATTGAGATTCTCAGTGCCATCCAGAATGCTGCTGCTTCATTTTGATTGGTCATGGGCCAGGGACTCCCACAACGCAGTAAGGATGAGGCTTTGAGAGCATTCTTGAAGTATGTTCTTCTGGTAATACTCTGCCATGACAGAACTTGGATAGTGCCTGTTTTGGGAGTCTATTGCTTGGCATATGTATTGTGGAGGGTCATGGCTGTCACGTGACAGCAGTGCCCATTAGCTGGTCGAAAGACACCACTGCCAATCAAGGTTTGGCTCCACCCCACCCATCAATGCATACCTGACCATTGGTCCCTTTAAGCACCTTTGTATTTGGCCTCAGGCCAGTGGCCTGTGTGATCAATTAGTCCTTGCTGGCACCGGGACATTGGCCTTTTTGAACTACCTGGGCTGGACCTCACCCCACCCCCCCAGCCCTCCAGCACTATAAAGAGTGCCACATGTGCCCGGTTCATTCTCTTTTGACTGCTCTGAGGGATTCACCCTGTTTCATCCCAGGCCGAGGAACCATGGAACAGTGCTGGAGAGATCGTTGGTAAGGTGAGCACTGTCAATAGGGTTAGGAGAGCATTCTAGTTAGTCTCCCCGGTAGCACAGAGCTGTGCCTGCACTGAGTCAAGGGGTGGCAGGTATCATATTGTTTTTCCTTGATTGTCTGTACCTAATTCGTTGTGTGTGCGTGTGTATTTTACCCTTGCTGCGATTTTCCCACGCTCGCTATAACCGGTGTGCGTGTGTCGTTCCCTTTACACTTTCCCCGCGTTTGTCTTTTGTAAATAAATCATTTATCTCTAAGACTCTGTTCAAAGTCCTTGTCCTCTGAGACCTTGAATCTGTTTCACAACAGCATATGAATGATACAGCTCACCAATTGGAGCTGGCCAAGTGATAATTAGAGCCTCAGTCTCTGCTCTGGCTGCCCTTTTGTGGACGGAGCTTATTCTAGATCATTATGTTGTATTCTAGCTATTTAGAATTGGGACAACATTTACCAGCTAGTCCACGGAAGGGACCTGCAAAAGGCAGTCTCCATATTTTCCTTTTGTCAGTGATGCGTTCCACAGCTTTCTAATGGCAACAAGTTCTGATCTATTATGAGATTCCACTGCATATACTGTATAAAGAAAATTAAAGATATGCTGCCATATGTCTTTGATTACATGAAACGGATAAGACAAGATTTTTTAAAAATGTGTACATAATGAGCTTTAAATATAACTTATTTGCTGCAATGAATGAAAGATGGGATGGACAGGTTACACAATGAAATATGGCCATTTTAATCTGGAAGCAAACCTAGTTTCAATTTTTTTTGAACATAACTAAAATTCACTTTTATTAAACAAATAACATTTCTGCAACAGCAGGTTGGCACTGGTTTGTAACATTAGAATGAGCAGACTGAGCATTCAGAATTATTAGTTTCAAAATTTCAGATTCTGCACTAAATTTTCATGAAATAGGCTTAACAGAAACACAAAATGGCTTGCATGTGAATACTGATTTTTTGTTTTACTATTTATTTTCTTACATTGACAGTTGAGAAATAATAAACCAGGAAAAAGATACTGCATTTTGTACTTCCTTTCTCCCCCCCCCCCCCCCACAGATCAGTAAAACAATGTGACATTTTCAAAAAATATTCTTGTTTTAACACTAATCAGGCAAATTTAGCTGAACTAATTAAAAATCAGCAAAATTCCTTTAAACAGGACAGATAAGTTTAGGATGATTTTTACATCAGAGAAAAATAAATTATGTAAGCATCATTTGACAAAAAGGTATTTGTTTCAGCATACATGATTGATTGACCAATTTATGTATGGAAACTCATTTATCATCAAGTACAAGAAATCTTTTTTTCACAAGTGACCAGATGGAATTCTATAATAAAAAGTGTCAATCATGTACCCTTGTTTTCGGCAGTTAGCCATTCATGCTGACAACCATTTTCCCTGCACAACCAAAGAGAGATAGAGAGCCAATAAATTAACACAAAAGTGGGGGGATGGTTTCTAAGATTAACAAATTCACAGCTTCAACCTGGATTAAACCAGATAATCCCTGTGTATGGAAAATCAGGGGTACAAGAAAAATAACAAAAGTACATGTCTTTTGCACTGGCAGGAAATATTCCTAAATTAAAGCTGCTTTTTTCCCCTCAAACAAGAACAGAAATGCTGGAATAACTCAGCCAGTCAAGCAGCATCTGTGGAAAAAGTAACCAGTCAACGATTCAGGTCAAAGACTCATCAGAACTTCAGGCATCTGGCACATTGCTTTGAACCAACCTGCTTAATGGGACATCACAGCTGGACTCCAAGAAGTGGTGCTCAACTGGAACTGCTGGTGTGAAAAGATTAAAAGAAATGCCATGATAGATACGAGTACCCCTTTTTCTGCAATTACCTGGAAATCGTGGTGGCAGAAGTAGACATCTGGAAAGAGGACTGGAGGCTGACAGGTGGGGGGGGGGGGGGTGCGGAGTGGAATAGACTGTAAAATATAGCAGGCCTTGCCAGTAACTATTGCAGCTGAGCAAATCTCAAGGAAAGCTGCTACAAAAGATTCTCAACAGATATTCAGTTATTGGTGTTTCTCTTAAGTACAGATGAATGCACCTGCTGCCTTCGGCTACTTTCCTGTGTGTGGCCCGCACTGTTTTTTGTTTGGTATGCGCAGTGGAATTCAATGTGTGTTATATGATAATTGATGTCACTGCTGTGTGCATTTATATCCAAATTAAGCACATGGAAATGCAAAGTTTCAAATGTACTATGTGCAATATAAGCACCTGCTCATCTTTTTCAATTTATTTTACCACAATTCAATCCCTTTGTTTTTTTTCTAAATGCACTATAATTCCAAATTACTTTTAGTTATCTTGTTACACAAGTATGGCCCTGGTATTTTCATTAGCTCCTAAGTAAACTTACTTTGGTTAGTAAAAACCAATACAGTTCACCTCATTTGACTTATGCATGTAAGACCAGGACATGAATCTAATGCAAGTAACAACTCTGTATCTATTAACTTGGTAATCTCACAAATACTTGCAGCATCCATAATTACTTATAAATACATTGCTGTCGTTCTGACTCAGTAAAATTAATTCCTCGAAATTAATTCCCCGTCAGTAGCCTAAAGCTCACTATGTTTAGTGCCAGCACATTTTACTCAGTCGCTAAAATCATTCCATTGATTTCAAGAGTACAGCAATGTTGGAATTACATAGTGTGTTTATCACACCCGAACAGGAATAAATTTCTAAGCCTAAGACTTCCTGTCAAAAAGACTGATTAACTAACATTACTTAATAGAATAAATACCAATGCACTTACTCCAGGAATTGCACTTTTTATGTGGTTGGTTACTTTGTAAATGGAAACCATAAATCATTTACTCCAATAACATTCTTCTTCCCTCTTTGAATCCCAAATGTCACTTGTGATTTGCTCCAGTCTAAAAATAGGTCTTCTGGTAAGTGTTTTTGATTGCATTAAGTGAAGTTCTTTATCAACCTAGCAAAAACTTCTGAACATAAAATTACTTTGTAGATTTTTTAAAAAAGGCTTACACTAGCTTAAGCATTATAAGTATTACAGATAAAATAATGCTAGCATCAGGCTGTGCTGAATTTTAAAGACTTAAAGTTATGCAGCCTTCTGATCTGATAGTATGTGGAGTTCAGAATTCTTGATGTTTAGAGGTACCTTCAGGCACCAAATGCATTCCCTTTAATCTCACTTCACTTGAAGACCACACTTGGTTTTGTTCTCACGTCCAATGCCTTTAGGAGATTGATTAGTAGCACAGTGACAACCAATACAAAGAAGTTATATCAATGACACAATTTAATTTTAAGGCTCAGAAAGGGTTTTCTTTTATTAATTTGTAGGATGTAGGCACCATTGGCAAAGCCAGCACTTATTGACCTTCTCTAAATGCCTTTGAGAAGATAGTGCTGAGCCACTTAAACTGCTACAATCCTTTTAGTGGTAAAAGTACTCTTGAAATGCTGTTAGGTAGGGTGATCAATGTTTGATAAACTGCTCAAGGTCAACTCATACAATTTGTAATCCAAATTGTTCAATTTTTTAACCTTTAAATTCAGGGGTATTTTTATATTCTTCATGAAATATTGTACATTTACCAGGGAAAAATCTGAAAATGTCAGTACAAATCAGTGGAACTGCTTTGAAGAATGCCCATTTAATGTTGCATATTTGAACATGGATATACTAGACAAAAACAATTTAAAACCTCAGAGTAATGGAATTATATGTTTCTTTTCTTTAAATTCAAAGAGCCTCAGAATGTCAATAATATCATCTCCAATTACTTAGTTATTCTTATCCAATATAAAATTAGTCCATCTGTCTAATAGCCTACACAGCTTTTGAGCAGTAAGTAACTCCTACAAATCAGAGAACAAAGATTTTGATTTACAGGCTGAATTGTTGCTATTTATGTCCAAAGCGTGAACAATATTTGAGATGACATAACTTTAACTTGTCAAGAATCAAAAGATCAACTACGCCATAAACACAAAACTGGAAAATGCTGGTAACATAACTTGGAATTGGATGTATGCAATCTATAATAAAAACTATGCATTTATAAAACACACTTAATGTTTCAAAGTTTCCCGAGGCACTTCACACAAGGGTAGTAACAAACACAATCTGACTCTAAGGCACATCAGCAAGTATCAGGACAAAGGACCAAAAGCCTGGTTAGAGAGGGAAGTTCTAAGGAGCATCATAAAGGATGAAAGAGAAATAGAGAGGCAGAGAAGTTAGTGGGAGAGAATTCCAGGGCTTAAGATCTCTATGGCTGAAGGCTGAAGTGGGGTAAGTACATTGGGAATTGGAGGTGGTGGAAAAAGCGGTCTTCGTAACATTACAGCTACATAGTCCTAAGCTTCAGAACTAGGGACCATAGGTTCAGGGTGAGAGGGGAAAGATTTAAAAGGGACCTGAAGGGCAACTTTTTCCACACAGAGGGTAGTGAGAATATGGAATGAGCTGCCAGAGGAAGTGGTTGAGGCAGATACAATTGTATCTGCTGAAGGGCCTGTATCCATGCTGTATTGGTCTATGACTCATCTTAGGGGAGAACTATGCAAATTATCAAACAATTCAGTTCCAGGAGTTATTAGGGATAGAAACTTGAGTTGGTGAATTTGAGGGACCAAAAGATAACCACCTTGATTTACTAATTTTTTAGGAGAATTTTGGTCATCCAGCATTGGATGTCAGCCAAATAGTCTATTTACAGACAGTGGAGGGATCAAGAGAAGTACTGGAGAAGCAGAGATGCATGTCTTCATCGAAAAGATGGACATAGAGAAAAATGTCAACACACTACTTATACTGTGCGTTTAGGTATAAACACAAAATGAGTTTATTTGACTTTCCAACTGCAAATATATCATTGTACACACTGAAGTGAGCTGACATTCCACAATTGCTTTGGATGCAGAAGTGGAATATTTGCAACAATGTTCCCTTAAGGCTGATTTTTGCATAATCTAGGAGTCCACATAATATTAGTTAGCATCAAAGGTGCTAATATCACTTATCTAATAAGAAGAGGGTTTCATTTCTCCTGCTAGTTGATTAGTGTCAAATTCACCTCCTGTTTATAACATAGCTTTTTTTTCTTATGGAAAAAAAACACTTTTAAATGTAAGGGGATCCTGAGATAGTTTTCAGATGAGTTACTGTGTTCTCAGCCAATTAAAAAGGCAACATCCCCGGAACAATTCCCTGTTAAGGAAAGTCATCCTGGATATTTAAGCAGATTTACTAGTGAGCTATTCGTGTTTGCTGCTTAAAATATCTGGGCATGTCCCATGAGGCTTGAATACCTTGCCCTCCCACCACAATTTTACAGTTGTGCATCTATCCAGCTGGAACAACAACTTCTCATTCTTTGTGATAGAGAATGACTTAATAATACTCTCATTTTGTGGTTTCTGAGGTGGCTATAAGGCAGAGGTAAAAACTACTGATAGGTCTGGAGGTGGTTCATTTGTGAGGTGGCCATTCCTTACACAAGGTGTGTGTGCTCCTGTTGCATGGCCTCATTATTTCTCAATACTTTTCTGAATGCTCCTTCTCCACTTCCAAGCCAAAGATTCCCAGGAGTCAACGGGGATATTGTACAGCTTAAACTTGAGCATATCCTTGAATTCTTCCCTCTGTCTGCCTGGTAATCTCTTCTCTTGACAGAGAACATGAGAGAGTGTCTATTTTGGGAGTCTGATATTGGGCACATGAATGACAATGACCTGCCCAAGTTAACCAACTAAATGTAAATACAGCCTCAGTAATGGGGATACTGGCCAGGGTGAGGGCACAGACATTGGTTCCCCTATCCTAGAGAACTGGGAGGAACTTGCAGAAACAGCACTGCTATTTTTCCTGTGTCTGGAGAAGTCTGTTTCAGGTAGTCGAGATCTCAGGCGCATACTAGCTGGAACATGCAACTTATAGCAGCTGCTTTTTTTTAAAGCAGTTTGCAACATACCTGAGGATCGTAGAGGAAATGAGAGAAAGGGACAAAAGATTACCCATGGAAAATGTACGGGTCAGGGCCAGATATATGGAGCAGGAGAGGCGAGGATGTTGGTATTCACAACCAACCAGTCTTGCTGGACTCCTCAAACTACACATTCACATCTGCCAGATGCATGGGTCACACATAACCCTGGGCCAGGAAATCAAGCAGAGATACACATCCACCAGGGTTTCATCCATTTGAGTTAACTGTACCTTGGTACATGTGATAGCACCCAAGTTTACTCCTCAGCCTTCCTTTTCAGTATTTCAAAAGGGCAAGGATTTGAATCGCGAAAGATTAGTTCATGCTACAATACTTTATCACATAACCTTCAGGAGGTTTGGGAAGAAAATGAACTGAATTCCTCATAACCTGCAATTAAGATACATTTAATACAATCGATTACTGCTCCTTAAACCATTTTAACAATATCTTTGTTTTGACTCCAGAGAGCCAGGTCCAAAGGTATACACTGCTAAATCCTATCTGTACCTATATAATTGATGTGTTGAACGAATTATATTTTGTTTGTATACAAGTCTGATCCTGGCATGTAAAGCCAAACTCAGCAATATAAATACAAGCTGGTCTCATGAAATCAAAAAGAAGGCTCTGATGGAACACAAACTTAGTGAAACTAATGAAGTGCACAACAGTTTGGGGGGGGGGGGGGCGCGGGGGCGGAGGAAGAAATCAGACCTCCCAGAATGAGGAATTAGTAAACAATCAATCTAACTTGGCATAGCTGTTCGATAGTTATATCACCCAACTACACTTGTGTGCAAATCTGATATGCAGCTAAAATATGTTGAGGTAAAGTAGGCAAAGTATTTTAAATTTAAATGTCAATTTAGCACTTTAAATGAAATATTTAATTATATTGTCATGAAAACCCATAGATGCTGCCAAATCCATGCTCATGCCTGAGAATTTGACTTAGTTTATTAAATTTCAATAGGACCAAGGACAAAGGACAATTGAAAGGCATAGTAACATTGAATTTTGTCTTGTAAATTAACATGAGGAAGAGAATGGAAACTTGTGAATTCTTTTAGCTCAGGCAGGAGTGTTTGATTCTTTTCAAAATTTTAAATACGCTAGTAAATCAGAAAATCAATATCAGTCAAAATTAAATTATATAGTGTGGAGTGAGGATGGGGTAATATAAAGTAATGGTATAACAGAGGATGTAGGTCAAAGCTGGTGCACTGTGACTTCCAATCAACAGACTACAAATACCATTTAACTCATGAGAAATCTCAATAATTAAGGAGGGCTGAGTAATTTTTTCTGTATGTCTTGCTTTGGGAGGGTGGTGATTGAACAGGATGGCACAAGGAAAGTTAGTTTTCATTAGATGATGTATTACCTCTGCACTCACTCATACTTTTGAACAAGCCTGGAATAGTAGGTATTTTGGTTTATTTGGAATTGATGCATTCTCAGCACAACAGATTGCATGGCCAAATTCAATCAATAATCTGAAATTTTAAGGAAATTACAACCACAAAACTACCAAATTATAAATCAAACCAAACAGGTTCACTAATTTCTTTTGTGGGAAGAAATCTGCCATCTTTATCATGCCTGGCACATAGTACAACTCCTTAACTGGTTGACTTTTAGATGTCCTCTGAAGTGGCCTGAACTCAGTTCATAACCATTACAGAATTAAACTGGACAACCACCTGGCTTTGATCTGGGCACCAAATATGATCAGGGCAAAGTTGTTCTCAGTTCAGCTGACTTTGCAAAGTCTCCCTCACAAACATCTGATGACTGATGTCTAACTTGGGAGAGTTGTCCCACAGACCAGTAAGGCAACAGCCTGACACAGTCACATTCACAGATTCATAACTCACAAACAATATGCCAGATTCCTACATCACTGCATAGTCCTTATGGAGACAATGCCTTGCTTTCATACCAAGAACATTTTTCATCATGCTGTGTGGTACTACAATCAAGTTAAATGGGATAAACAAAGGACAGATCTGACAGCTCAAATCTAGACATCAATGGAGATGTTGTGCACTATCAACAGCATCAGTAGAAATGTACATCACTACAATCTGTGAAATCACCTGGCATACACCTCACTGTGCCATTGCTATAAAGCCAGGGATCAACTTGGTTTAATGTGGTGTGCAGAAAGACATGCCGGGAATAGCATCAGGCTTATCAAAAAATGAGATGCCAACCTGATGAAGCTGCAGCACAGGCCTACTGTGTGCTAAATAACTAAAAAAAAAAGGCAAGCCATAGACAGAGTTAAGTGATCCCATAACCAACTGATCAAATTCAATAATCCTGCTACATCTAGTTACGAATGGCTCAGGAAATTTAATTTGTAGCACAAGGAGAAGGCTCTAAGGACAGTCTTATCCTCTATGATGGGTGGTCTCAGCACGCATGCTAAAGACAAAGACTGAAGGGTTTGCAACCAAGTACTGAACGGATAATCCCTCGACTCTTTGTGAAGTCCCTCCCAACACTGAAGCCAGTCTTCAGCCAATTGGATTCAGTTCATAAGATATCAAGAAATGATTTAGAGCACTGGATACAGTAAAGGCTCTGGGACAGGACAACATCCACGCTGTAATACTAAAGACATGCTCCAGAACAAGGTGGGCATCCTGAGACGTTCTGGTAGGTTTCCAACAGTGGTATCGACCCAACAATGTGGAAACTTGTGCAGACATGTCTTGTTCACAAAAACAAGACAGGATAAATCCAATCCACCTAAATGCCACCCAAAAAAATGTACTCTCAAACATTATGAAATGATAGAAGGTGTCACTGACAGTGCAGATAAGTGACATTGGATCACCAATAATTTGCTGACCAACTGCAGGCCTCTGAGCCTTGGTGCAAACATGGACCAAAGAACTGAGTTCTAGAGGTGAAATGAGAGTGACTGCCCCAGACGTCACAGAAACATTTGAACAAATCAAGGAGTCTTGGTAAGACTAAAGTCAACAGGCAAAGGGCTTTATGGGAAAAACCCTCCAATGGCTAGAGTCAAACTTCACATAAAAGGAATATAATCGTGCATGGGAATACCACCATCTGCTTGTTCTCCTCTAATTGATACACTATGCTCATTTGGAACAAAATTGCTAGCCCTTCATCATTGCTGGGTCTAAATCTTGGAACTCCCTATCCATTAGCATTATGCGAATACCTTCACTGGAAGGACGCAGTAGTTTAAGACATTGATTCACCATCTCTTTCTCAACGGCAATTTTATACCCAGAAAAATGAATTAATGAAAATAAAAGCTCACATTGTCACATGTGGGGCTGAGGATACTGCCCTTTGGTGAATGTAAACTTGGAGTGCAAGCCATTATGTACATGTCTCTGCAAAACAATTTACACTTACACAGGCACATCAGGTCCCAAATGTTGCAGGTATCAGGGACAGGCACATACATTTGATTTCACAGTAAGTGTATAATCTGCCTCCAGGTCATGTGAATGAATAATTTAACCATACAAGACTTTTCAATTACATGCAGTTTTGATATCTATATGTTGGGGCTGTATGCTTTTGGACTGGAGTAATTGTTCTGAGTTTCATTTCCTAAAATACTAACATAGCCATTAGCAAGCTAAACATTTCAGCCTAATGCTTCATTATTCATCAACTACTAGAGCTTAGCCAAAGTCAATGTATTTATGCTTTCTTAAACTGTTGTACCATTTAAATAAAGTATCACTCTTACATTTTCAATATACTAGCTTTTATGCCAACTCATTGGGCAATTTCAAGCCCTGAATTACTGATTTTATGAAGCTTTCCAAAGTGCCCCTGTGTCAGTTGAACATTCATTAATAAACTCACTGCAATTCTACCCAAGCAAACTATTGTTTCAAAACATATTGCAGATTTCAAATTGGGATTGGCTGCAGGACACCTTGAACTCTGCCTCCAAACAAACAATATGGAAATTTCACTGATAATAAGAGGTGTAAATAGGATGTAATTTTGAATGTGGAATTTGAATCAGGTGCTCTTTATATACAAATATTTAAATGCAGTTCTTCTTACATTTTGTATCCAGTTATTGGGTGTTTGAATCAACACAATTGCAATATTGTTCCCACATTCCTTACTTGTTTATTAAAAATAGGGCGAATTTGTGCCAAAAGGAAAAGAATTCAGCTTTTGCATACACACTTAAAAACGGGAGGGAAAGACAAAGCCTATTGGACTATTTAAAGATGTGAAGGGCATTGGACAGGAAAGGAATTGTGATTCTCTGGAGATCTGACTTTGATGGTTTAATTCATTCTTTGCTGTAGCTACCAATTACCTTTGTTCCCATTTCAATCTCTCTTACTGGGAACATGCCAAATAGTATCTATCTTAGTTATCCAAAAACATACCCTGCAGCGATTGATACACAACAGCTTTGAATAGTGAATGAGTTGCGCCCCTCACAAAACACAGGTGAGTGAATTTTAACTTAACTTAGTCTGGCTGGAGGCACAGGGGGCAATTGTAACTCTACAATTAGAGGTCTACACTTAACTCTCTCTTCCTGTTCCTATTATAAGTATGCTTACCACCATTTTGATTCTTACAGATCCAGTGACATACATAGGCTCCAATTGTCATAGTGAGTTTCAAAGGGGCAGAGCATGCACTGTTTGATGCCTGCATCTCTTCAGCAGACTGTAAATGGGGGTATCCGCAAGGATCGGCAGATAGTGGCCACACTTCCCCATCTGCCTGCCGGTTTCCCAGCAGTATTCAGAATCAGCCCTCAGAAGATGTAGTTCCATTCCCGAGGGAAAACATTAAAACTAAGGGTTTACTGTTTGTGATTTCTGGGTTTTTTTGTACATCATGTTGGTCCTGTAATGATCAAACGTTAAAAAAAAATCTTGCTAAAGAATTAAGTTCCTCTTACAGTTACAAAAACCATCATGCAACTGGAGCAGAGGAAGACCAAAAATAATTTAACTCCCAGGTCTCAAGGCATATGTCTGGTCAGTGTCCTACTCACTAGTAGGAGTGGGATGACAGGTAGAAAGAAGCTATTACTTGGATCTTTAGAAATTTCAGCAAGTTCGCAGTAGTACATCAGTTAGTACTCTTATACTATTTTAACCACCTATCTGATCTGTTCTCATCAGATAAGCAGGGTTAAAAACAGATTCCATCATAAGATGTAACATTGTCTCTGCACTCTTATTATTACAGTCAGATCTGGCAAAGTTTTGCAATAGAACACCAGATCTTCAGGACATTGCAAAAAAATTTAATGTTGTCAAATAAAAAGTGATAGATGATTGCTTTAATTGAGGGAGATAATGTGAGGTCGTTACAGCATGATATTCTAAAGCTCTCACTCCAATCACCACAAAATCTATCCTTCCAATTATTTGAAGGAAACTCATTACAGTCAAGAGACTTTAATTGGTTATCTCACTTCTATTGTCACCATTAACTACCTCCTTAAATCCAAAATACCAGGTGATTAGTTCTGTATTTTAAACAAGCAGTTGTGTAGAACTCCAGGAGTCCTCCCAGCTAAAACTAAAACTCTGCCATGTTGGTTACCTGCAATTTTCTGGTTTTAGGACTGGTGCCAAAAACAATTTTATAAACTATTTTGCATTCAACTTATAATTTATGAAACAAAGATACAATGGGTAAATAGAACTACATTCCAGAAATAGTCTTTGCTTCTCCACCAACATTTGGAAAGTTTGATTCTAGTGTGTGTTCATGCAAAGCAATACAAATTCTTCCTAAATTCACAATTAGCTATGTTTTCATTACCTCCTCTGTTTAAATCAACATTAGAGTTTGCAT
Organism: Pristis pectinata; assembly: GCF_009764475.1. NCBI lineage: Eukaryota > Metazoa > Chordata > Chondrichthyes > Rhinopristiformes > Pristidae > Pristis > Pristis pectinata. Next base: position 28,428,480 of record NC_067408.1, on the reverse strand, counting down.
TAATATTAAATATTCCTAAAAGGGAGGCAGCAGAATGGAGAAAAATACAGCTGGCATCAGAAAGATGTTGAACACCTAATCTTTGAATTCCACTAACAAACATATAGATGCATAGGTTGTGGTGTCTGTAGTCTCTTTAGTGCTGTTGCTATTAACAGAACATTTTGTTGAAGGCTGTGATCTCCTAATTAATGGCAATGGCTGGTACAACAATGGGGCAAATCCGTGCTAGCACCATTGTAAAGAACTATCTGCATGTCCACGTGGAAGACCTGGAGTGTGACACTGGTGCTGGTGTAAACTGGCAGTGGCACCTTCCAATTGATTCTCTCTGATACTGATTAACCCTGCACTACTGCTCAGGATTCCCTATAGAGTCCTGTAATGTACTGGCAATTTTGGAAATTTTCCTGCTGGGTGCCTCCCAGTATTGTCCTTGCACACTCTTGAGTTGGCAAAGGAAGACTTTCCAACCAAGGATAAATGATTGACCAAACCCTGGGAAGGATAGTAAAAAGACCAGGGCTGAATTGGCTGCAACATTATGCAATTAGTCCCACTGTCAATGAACAAGCAATCCTTTCTGTAAGTGCAGTTGATTCAAAGAGCTGAGCCTAATCTAGGCCACTTGCTACCATTCCTCTGCTGAGGTAAAGAGGACTCAGCGGGAGATTGCATTGGAGAGCAACTGACATTTGACTGATATTGGAATAGCTGGGGGCTCATTGAGATACCACTAGATTTGGGGCAATGTATCAACAGCTATACCAGATGGTAGAATTCAGTTCCTTACACTACTTATCATATTTAAAATGCTTAAAACCATAAACAATTAAGGTACATAACTTTGCATAAGTAGCTAAATATTTACATATTTGAAATTATACAATTAACTATTTACAGATGTGTATTTAAAGTTATAATTTTGACCAATTATAAAATTTATCCAGTAGCTTAGTCTCCTTGTCTGTAAAAACTCTTCACTATGAGCTCTACCTAATCTTTCAGGAATCCACTCCAGCAGATCACTTCTTCAGATGGATTTCATACACATTTGGTCTCACAGCTTGTTCTGCAGTTTTTGCATTAATTGTCTTTAGCTATAAGTGCATAATATTACATATTCTCAACAAACAAAATTTAACACAAGCCTAATAACTCGTGAACTACTACAGTAATTACAATCAGACATTGTATTTGCTTCATTACCAAATACAATGAATTCAGTTACAACCATCTCTACTTTGGTTGTTTCTCAAGGCTCTCCAATTAGCAGCCCTGCTTTCACATTGTCTTGCCTATCGACTTGGATTCTGACTTCCTGTGGACACCAAATCTTCTCTCTCCTGCTGTTCCTTTTGAAGTCACCAAGTCAGCCAATTCCCATTCTGGATCATCTTCAGGCTTTCAATTCTGCCATGATTGTTTTCAGTCTACCTTCCTGAACTCTGATCACACTATATTAGGCTGACATTAGCAAGTCTGTAATATCCCTCAATGGATTTTCAAAGCTTTTGAATTGCCTCCATATCATAATGCAGTCCTTTTTAAATGTGCTTGATCCAGGCCATAGAGCAATTCTGTAAGTTGAGCTGCAGCATGAAGACAATGCTAGCATGTTCTACGCTCAGAGGCAGAGATCCAAGTCACTGTAAGTACTTTCACTGAAACATTGCACAACATACTCAACACCTACAGTTCATTGGTCCACCATTGACCCTCTCCTTCTTCATGACACTGCCATCCAACAATAAAGGTTCACGGCAAACCCCTGCAAAACATGATAACTGTGCTAAGAAGTGATCACTTCCCATAGTTTGGGAAACAAAGGCAGACATGGATCATGAAATTCATCATCATCTTCAATATACCATCACAACCTTTAACTGATTGAGAAGTGTTTGAGGACCTCAGGCCTGGCAGAAGTCTCATGGTTTACCAGGAAGCAGTGATTCCTGCCCTTCAATCTGCTTCTGAGGCCAGGACTGCCTTTAAGAGGCATCTCAAAGCACTGGAATAGTAACGCAAATGCTGTCTTCGCAAAATCATCCAAATTCACTGGAAGGACAAGCGAACCCACACCAGTGCCTTCTCCCAGGCCAACATCAGTGTTGATGCTCAAGTTACTCTCAGTCGGCTACATAGGGAAAGTCAGTATTTTCATGCCCAACACCAGACTCCCAAGCTCTGTCTTGGGAAATGATTGCCAGGCAGACAGAGGAAAGGATTCAACGACATGCTCAAAGCCTCCTTGAACAACTGCAACATTCGCATTGACTGCCAGCCACATCTGGCCCAGGACTGCTCAAAGTGAAGAAGGAAAATTCAAGATGGTACCAAGAACCTCAAAAGGAACACACAAAGGCCCTGTGGAATTGGCAGGAATGGACCAGCTCACAAACCACCAACTTGCCTGTCCCATCAACCATCAACTGCCCCCTCCATAGAAGAGTCCATGGTTCTGACATTGGCCTCATTAGCCACCTCAGAAGCAGAAAAGTAATGAAAGTCGTATTCAATTCCAAGGGACTGCCCCAAAAGGAAACAACAAACTTCTTTTAGACACTTCTTTCCTAGAACTTATGCAGTCTTATTTTCTCCATGAGTATTATCTGGCAAGACTCAATGGATATTACCTCACTATAGAATCTCATGCCAAGCCTTTTGCTTCTCATCTTCTCTGTGGATTATTCTAATGACTGAGCTGGTGTTTTGAAAATCCTGTGAACCAGTTCTCTCACTGTTCAAAAAAGTTAGAATTTTCCTCTGAAATGCTTGACATTGTGAATACTTCCATTATCCCAAGGAGACTAAGTGATTTGCAACAACTCAAACTCAGCACCAGTGCAAAGTCTCTCAGGCTCTTTAGTGTTGTTGCTTGTAAAGGTAAATGGCAGGGGTAGAGCTATTAACAGAATATCCTTTATTGAAGGCATTAAACTTTCACAGTATATCGTGACTGATTATAGCTGTGGGTCAGAAGCCATTCCATATGGTTCACTCATTGGAGTGTAAAAAATGCAGATGTCAGAAATCTGAAAATAAAATAGAAAATACAAGTGGAACTCAGCAGGTCAGACAGCATCCACAAAGAAAAAAAGAGATTTAATGTTTCAAGTAAATGACCCTTCGTCAGACCTGGAAAAGCTTGAAACATCAACTCTGTTCTATGGACAGTGTCCTAGTTGCTGCTTACAGACAACTCTGTTTGTTGGAAGTGCCATGATGTTAAGGCTGTCATGGAGGTGAAGACAGGGCAGATGCCAGATTCGGTGCAATTCAGCTCAAGCTTCCAGTTAAAACTAACTAGGTGTCTTATCTCCATATGGTGTGGTAATAACTGCTTTTATTTTCATGCTCCTGTCAAAGAATATTAAAAGCACACATGTAATTCCTATTAGGGAGGCATCTAGCATTCAGTTAAAACTACAGTTCAGATATACATAATTAGATTCCATTATCTAAGTTTATTGTAACTCCAGATGCAAGATTGACAGAATTCAAGAACTAAAATTAGACAAACTTTAGAATCTGACACTATGCCTGGCCCACTCTTTCACTGCAGCAATAGACTAAACAATAGAAGTAAAGAACCTTTTTTCTGGACGGCAAATTGTAAATGTTGTGGGTCTGGAATATTGGTCTTCCTCCTCCTCCTCATTTTAGGCAACACTTGGGGTTGAGGACCTACAGTCTCTGCCACAGGTCATGTAGGAGGTGCCTGATAGAGTAGGTGGGTGGTGGTATGATCATTTCACTGTGCTTCTGTATACTCTTGACAAAGAAGCTCAAGGTTCTTGTGTCTTCTTCTTCATCTGAGTCACGAGCTAGAAATTCCCATGAATTAGTAGGGATATCACACTGTTTTGAGGGTCTCAAAACATATGAAACAGTTTCCTCTGCCCTCCTGATAACCTCTTGCCATAGAGTAGAGCAACCAGGCAGCAATAAAACATAAATATTATAAACAAAGTTTGAGAATTTTGGGCGTTCAAATACAAATCTTTGAAGCTGGCAGGTCGTTAAGATTTCTGAAAAAGAAAGGTGGCATTCAAGGTTTTTAGGGTGAGGCACAGAGTCTCTGATAAACCTTTTTAAAAAAAAATCACTAGATATGTCTCAGCAAGAGCACCATGTCCAGTTCAGGGTATTGTACTAAGACATCAAAGCTTGGAGGTTTATTTACAAACATGTTCCTAATGTAATTAGGAGCACGAATATGCACTCGGCTGTTCAAGCTTGCTCTGCCATTCAATGATCGTGGATTTTCTGAGTGTAACCTTAAATCCACATTCCAGCCTAACCCTTTCATCCCCTTGCTTATCAAGAATCCATCTACCTCAGCCTTAAAAATATACAAAAACTCTGATTCCACTGCCCTCTGAGGAAGAGAGTTCAAAGACCCTCAAACCTCCATGGGAAGAAAAATGTCACCTCATCTCCATCTTAAACGGACAATTTTAAAAAAAGTGACCCTCAGTTCTAGACTTCCTAACAAGGGGAAAAACTGCAGATTCAAAATGTCAAGACCACTCAAGATCCCACATATTTCAATCAAATTACCTCTTCTATACCCCACTTTGCAAAAGCCTCACTTGTCCAACCTTTCCTCAAATGATAACCTGCCCATTCTAGGCATTAGTCTCGTAAACTTTCTCTGAATTGCTTTCAATTCATTAACATTCTTCTTTAAATAATAAGACGAATACTGTATGTAGTATTCCATCGGTGGTCTCACCAATGCCCTACATAGCTGAAGCATTATCTTCCTATTTTTCTATTCAATTCCTCGAGGAGTAAATAACAATATTTTGTTAGGTTTTCCAAATACTTGCTGTACCTGTATATCAGCCTTTTGTGAATCATGCACTAGGACACTCAGATCCCCCTCTGCGTTACAGTGCTCGGTAATCTCTCTTTTAGATATTATGCTTTTTTATTTTTTTCTGCTATAATGTTCAATTTCACATTATACTCCATTTGCTAGACTTTTGCCCTCTTACTTCAGATATTTATATCCCACTTTAACTTTGTTATGCCTTTATAACTTGCATTCCTCCTAGCTTTATGTTGTCAGTAAATTCAGCAATTCTTTTATTTTCTCATAGGTGCAGCACCTAATCAAATACCTTCTTGAAATCGAAGTATACTACATCTACTAGTTCTCCTTTATCCACAGTACGTGTTACTTCTTCTAAGAACTCAAATAGGTTGGTCAAACAATAATTTCCCTTTCACAAAACTATGTTGCTTTTGCCTGAGTACCTTGAATTTTTCTGCTATAGCATTTTTAATAATAGCTTCTAACATTTTCCCAATGATATATGTTGTTAACTGGCCTGTACCTTGATGCTTTCTCTCTCCTTCCCTTTTTGAATATGGGAGTTTCTATTACTGTTTTCTAATTTAATGGAACTTTTCTAGATACCTTTCTGACCTAAATCTAGAACATCCTGTAAAATTAAAACAAACACATCAGTTATCTCAATAATTACTTACTTTTAGACCCTCAGAGATTTGCCAGCTCACAGCTCCAACAACTTGCTCAGTACCACTACCCTAGTGATTATAATTATCCCGAGTTCTAGAAATGCCTGTAGATTGAGAATTATCCTAATTCCTGACTTATAGGTACTTCTGGGATGTGACTTGGATCCTCTACAGTGAAAACCCATGCAAAATGCCTGCTTAATTTATGTGTCACCTCTATTTTCTATTCTTAGTTTCCCTGACCCACTTTCTATAGGACCAACCATCACATTGTTAACTTTCCCTTTTTTATATATTTATTTTACTATCTGTTTTCATATTTCTGGCTAATTTATCTCTTATTCTGACTGGGGTGGAGATGAAGTACTTATGTAGAAACATTAAAGAAACTGGTATTATTAAAAGAGGTTTTCCAAATTCTGAAGTGTTTTTATGGAGTAAGTACGAAGAAGCACTCATTCTCCCTTCCACCACCATCACAAGTCACACACTAACCTGACTCAGAAACATATTGCCATTTCTTCTTCACCCCTGGGTCTTTTGACTTTCTAACAAACAGACCGCAATCAGTGAGAATAGGCAGCAATACCTCCGGCACGATTATTCTCAACACTGGTGCCCCACAAGGCTGTGTCCTCAGCCCTCTACTCTATTCCATATACATTCACGACTGTATGGCCAGATTCTGCTCTAACTCCATCTACAAGTTTGCAGATGATACCACCGTTGTGGGCCATATCTTAAACAGTGATGAGTCGGAGTACATGAAGGAGATAGAGAGCTTAGTGGAATGGTGTCACGACAACTACCTTTCCCTCAATGTCAACAAAACAAAAGAGCTGGTCATTGACTTCAGGAAAGGGGACGGTGTACATGCACCTTTCTACATCAATGGTGCTGAGATCGAGAGGGTTGACAGCTTCAAGTTCCTGGGAGTGAACATCACCAACAACCTGTCCTGGTCAAATCATGTAGAAGCCACAGCCAAGAAAGCTCAGGAGGCTAAAGAAATTTGGTTTGTTCCCTTTGACTCTCACCAACTTTTACCGATGCACCATAGAAAGCATCCTATCAGGATGTATCACGGCTTGGTACGGCAACTGCTCTGCCCAAGACCGCAAGAAGCTGCAGAGAGTTGTGGACACAGCCCAGCGCATCACGGACACCAGCCTCCCCTCCTTGGACTCTGTCTTTACCCCTCATTGTCTTGGAGTAGCAGCCAGCAAATCAAAGACCCCACCCACCCAGGACATTCTTCTCTCCTTTTCCATCAGGTAGAAGATACAGGAGCCTGAGGGCACGTACCACCAGACTTAAGGACAGCTTCTACCCCACTGTGATAAGACTATTGAATGGTTCCCTTATACAATGAGATGGACTATGACCTCACGATCTACCTTGTTGTGACCTTGCACCTTATTGCACTGCACTTTCTCTGTAGCTGTGACACTTTATACTGTTATTGCTTTTTTACCTGTACTACATCAATGCACTCTGTACTAACTCAATGTAACTGCACTGTGTAATGAATTGACCTGTACGATCGGTTTGTAAGACAAGCTTTTCACTGTACCTCGGTGCAAGTGACAATAATAAACCAATACCGAATCGCCTACAATAGCACAGTGGGACAACACAAAGAATGCAGTGGTTCAAGAAGGCAGCTCACTACTACCTTCACAAGACCAAGTACAGATGGGTAATGAATGCTGGCCTTGGCAACAACATTCTCTTTCTGGAAATAAGGAAAATTAGTCCCAAAGACAGGAGGTATATAAACCCAACTACTACAGGCTGGTCAACATTGACACAGTAATCGAAGGCAAAATTATTTGGCACTTGGAAAACCTTGCTTGATAAACTGGGTTTAATTTTTTGATGAAGCAGTAGGGAAGGTTGATAACCTGAATGATATAATGCACACAGGTTTTCAAAAGGCAGTTTATGATGAGGGTACAGGAATAGAAAGACTTGGAGGTGCATACGTTAGTCTGAAGATTGAGAAGATTTTTAAAAGATGCAAATGATTTTTGGCTTTATAAACAGAGGCATAAAACACAAAGTTATGATAAATACTTATAAAACACTTATTAGGTTTCAGATGGAATACTTTATTTCTAGGTGTCACATTTAGGAAAGAGGTTAAGGCCTTAAGGAGGCTACAAAGATGAAGTTCCAGAGTAATATCAGAATGAAAGATGTGGTAAAGTGAGGACTGTTTCTCACTGCGAAGGAAGTTAAGGGGATTGGTAGAGTTTGAAATCAAAATAATTTTGATAGAATAGATGGGAATTAATTATTTCCAGGAGCAGAAAAGTCAATGAGCAGAGGACATATTTAAACTAATAAAAACCTGGAGGCAATACAGGAGAAATAAACACTGAGGTAGCAAGTTGTTTTGATCCAGAATGTGTTGTGTTGAAGGGGGAGGAAGCAGGTTCAAACAAGAATTGTATATATAGACAGGAAAAGGAAAAATAATGCAGAGCTACAGGCAGAGCAGAGTAGCAGGTGCAACCGGTTTTTCAACGTTCAGAAGTTCAGTGCAGGTACAAAATGGACTAAACAGCCTCTATCTGAGCTATAAAATCCTGCTTATGGTAATTGGAATATTCACATGTTATGCCCTTCATAAACTAAATTAACTTCTACTTGTGCAATGTTCTAATGTATAAAGACATACCTAGCTATTTCACAAACAGAGAAGCACATGGACATGGAAACAAAGGCAGAGAAATTTAGTACGGCAATCAAATATTTAGATAAAAAGATTAGTTTTAATAAATGGTCTTAAATGAGAGGAACTTGGAGAATGAAGAAATATTTACGGAGAATTCTAGACAGGAAGGCAGTCAGATTGGGGCAAGTTTCTAAGTTAGAAACAGGGGTATTTTAATACAAGGATAGGAAATTTAAGTTTAAAGGGGATCAAAAACAGATGTAAATCAGTAAATCAGACAAGGTAAGAAATACTCATTGTAGATAAAAGTTTTGGAGTATTGGACAGAAGGTGAGAGAATGTCCTGAAGCTCATTAGAATGTTTGGTCAGGAGAAGAATTGGATAATGGATTTGGAAATAGGTAGCTGTTTGCAACAGAATGAATAGGGGTTGAACAAGATTTTGAAAGTGCAAATAGACCAGGTCAGCCTGAGGAAGAAGATTGGAAGGGTTTTTGATTTGTTGATGCAGTAATGCACTTCATTTCAATGACAGATGACAAATATCATAAAAATATACATATACCCAAGGGTGTTAGTTTATAACCAAGTCACCTAAAATTTCATCTTCAGTTGCTAGCAGTAAATGGTCTATGTATTATTGTCATGCTGTAATCTGCCTCTAAAATTCATTCCATTGATTTTAGTGGAATGAATTTTGGAGGCAAACTATAATGTGCTGATTCTACCATGTGGCATGTTCAGCACCATCAACCAGGGATGAATACCTAGGCATATATTTTCATATCACATTAAGGAGAATAAAAATTATTGGAAACAAACACATGTAAACACTTGTTATGAAAAATGTAATTTCAAACTTTTTAATACATTATGGAAAAAAAACCTTTCTTATCTACTGGATGTTGCTTTGGTTTAAAGGCAGAAGTAGATCTTACAGTTAAACTGGCATTAGTGACAGCAATTATTTATTAAAAGCTTTAAATGTTTTGGGACTTCTTTTGCTGCTTCACTATTAGCCCTGCCCAAAGTGTCTAAGGTAGTTCCCATCTGACAATGATACCAATGACGATCACAATGTTCCATGGATAATGAGTTTTCACATGGACTGAAAAAAAAAAGTGCTGGTGACTTGGAAATGGCTTTTTAAAAACACATTTATCATTTGGGCTGCGATTGTTTGCAAAGAATCTAATTTCAAAGTATTCATATAATACAAATGCCTCGCAATCTACTTAAATAGCCTGTCAATTAATAATCTAGCCTCCACAACCCTTTTGGGTAGAGATTTCTAGAGATTCACTACACTCCGAAAAGAAACTCCTGTGCACCTCTGCATTAAATGACCACCCTCATCTTGTTCAAGACTATCCCACTGGTGAAAACATCTCAACATCTACCTTGTCATATCTCCTCAGGATCTTATGTGGCTTAATAAGGTCAGCCCTCATTCTTCTAAACTCCAAAGATTAATCAGAACTTTTTCAATCCCATTAATCGAGTTTGTTTTATATTTTTTGGCAAGGTATTCGTAAAGTAAATCATGAAATCCTTCCATACATTGGAAATGAACATTCCAATCATAAATTAACAGCTGACAACTAGTGAAATAATTAGCAGGTATTATGCCCCAGTGCAATGCATTATCTTTTTTCCACAATGAGATGCAGATGACACTGGCTAGGACTTTATCTGTTACCTATACCAAATTGTCCTCAAGGAGGTGGAGTTCAATTACCTTTTGAACCATTGGAGTCCATGTGGTGGAGGAGCTTATCCAAGACTATTGGGCAGAGATTTTGATCCAATGACTTAAAGAAATATTACTGAATGTCCGATTCTGGATGACGTTTGATGTGGAATGGAACTTGGAGGTGTAGGAATCCACATGTGTCTTTTGTTCTTCCAGGTTCCAGGAAGCACTGTTGAAGAAGCCTTGATGAGTTACTGCAGATAGTATACAGTGCTGCAATGGAGACCAATGAAGGAAAAAGCAAATATTTCAGTGGAGGATAGTGCCAGTTAGGCAGGCTACTTATTCTGAATGGTCTTGAGCTTCTTATGTACCACTTGAGCTGCAACCAAGCAAGCATATGGAAGTATTCCAACAGAGTCCTGATTTGTGCCTTTTACATGCAGTCATGAGATGAGTCACATCACAGAATAACTAGCTCTAAGCTGCTCTCTTAACCACAGTATTTATGTGGCAGATCATTAAGTTTTCATCCTCAGTGACCCCAGGATTTTGATAATGACGTGATAGCCATCTATCAGCACATGACTGAACACTGTCCTGGTCTTAGGGCAAGCACTTTGAGTGAAAGCTAAACCAAATGCTGTTCGTGTTTTGTTATAGACACACAGCACACTGGAAGATACTCTCAGTATGAAGATGAAATTTCTGCACCAGAACCACAAACAAATAGCCACTGCTAACACTATCATAGGCAGCTAGATCTGTGATAGGATTTTTTTAAAACCAATAATAGAATACTTCTAACTGTCATTCAATCACATTGCCCATAGTTATAATTCATTTTTTCCAGTTACAAATTTAATTACAAATAATTACAACAAATTAGATCTTGAGGGTGTTTCACTGCATTTCTACAATTTGGCCAAAACAAAATAAGATCAGAATCACTGCAGGTTGTTACAAAAACACAATACGATTATCAGTAAACAAAAATCACAAAAGCAGGAAATGCAACAGAAGCTGCGAGTTAAGCCAAGTGGTAAGTCAAGAGATGAACACATAGTGTCTTTTGAAAGAACAGATCAAAGCTAACAAACAACATATTTCTGCATTTTTCTTTATAATCAGTCCCTTGATAGAACACACTGCTCTAGTTTGCAGTGTTAGGCATTCCATTTATGCATGGGTATGCAGTTTTGTGATTCTTCTCATCCTCCATTATTTGCAGCTAAGAAATTTTGGGTCCATCCAGCATTCGTCAGCTGTGGCAATTGTTTTGTACTTACCGGGAGTGCATAAGGGAGTACCCTGGCCATTAATGTTAAATTAGTATTAGATGCCTAATTAGCTCTGGTGGCTCACCTTTATTAAACAGAAAGTTAACAATGCTTAATAAACTGTCTGAAAGGCATCTTAAAATCCATCTATTAGGAAATAAGTAACTGGGTGAAAGAGGTATGATGCAGATGTTTTTGATGATATTTCAAGCATTCTTCCAAGCCATATTTGTCAAAGCTATTGAAAATTTCGGCTCACAAGAGATTCTGGAGGAATGCTAGAGGAACTCAGCAGGTCAGGCAGCATCTATGGAGGGAAATAAACAGTCAATGTTGTTTTCGGGTCAAGACCCTTCATCAGGACTGGAAAGGAAGAGGGAAGAAGCCAGAATAAGAAGGTTGGGGGAGGGGGGAGGAGCGTAGGGTGGCAGGTGATATGCGAGTCCAGGTGAGAGGGGGATGGTAGGTGGGTGGGGAGCGGGGGGATGAAAGCGAGTGATGTAAGAAGCTATGAGGTGATAGGTAGAAGAGGCAAAAGGTCTGAAGGAAGAATCCAGTAGGAGAGGGCAGTAGACCATGGAATAAAGGGGAGGAGGGGAATGGATGGGCAGGTCATGAGGGCAGGGGAGGGGAAAGAGAAGGGGTGAGGGGACCACAGGAATGAGGGAAAACAAAATGGGGTGGGGGGGGAGGGGTTACCAGAAGAAGTTATAGGCTATCAGGTTGGAGACTACCAAGGCGGAACATGAGGTGTTGTTCCTCCTACCTGCGTCTAGCATCAATGTGGCTATAGAGGAGGCCATGGATAGACATGTCAGTATGGGAGTGGGATGTGGAATTGAAGTTGCTGGCCACTGGGAGATCCTTGCTTTTGCAGCAGACAGAGTGAAGGTGCTCGAAGAAGCGGTCACCCAACCTGTGTCAGGTCTCACTGACGTAGAGGAGGCTGCACCGGGAGCACCGGATGCAATAAATGAAAATTTGAATGTTTTTCCTGTGAATATACCTAATTTTCTAATGCATGCATCTGTAAAAAGTGAGATCTCCAAACTAAGGGTCTGAATAGTCATCAGATTTCTGTCCCTCAAAACTAGGGACAGAAACCTAACTTGATGGCACACCCAATGAACAGTGCCCTCAGTAATCTACTTTTCCATTCTTCATGAATTGACTCACAAACAAGTTACTCTTTTTAACCAAACATTAATAACAAAGTGATCATTTTTAAAACTCTTAATGGACAAGATAATCAGCTGGAATTGAAGAGGGCTCTGTGTATCATTTTGTATTAAAAATCACAAGAAATCTCCAACACTGATAATTTAGATTAGCGCATGACATCAGGGCAACCTTAGACTGTATCATCTCAGTTTGGAAAGGCACTTATTTATATTGTCTTTCACTTTTAGGTACTTCCTTCATGATGAATCATTTGTTTCAGGCCATATTTATTACTAATTCCCAGATGTCTTAATGATATTGCACCTTCTTTGATTTCTTGTCAACTGAGCAGCGAATGAGCTTTCAGGTGTCATTCAGGATTATCTACACAGCTTGGTCTACATTTACATGAAATATGGGTAGGGTTACCCTTCCTTGAAGGTTAGCTTCAATGTTTATATTTTTCATGCTGCTGGGCCAGAAACTGTTCTGTTATTAAATTTAAATGTATAACTTGCTTACGATGCTAAACTCATACCTTTAGTTTGCTAACCCAATACGATAATTTCATACTATTTTACCAATTCATTTTCTCCTCCCATGCAGCACTTGATAAAATTCTGGTTCACTGCTTTCTAATAATTTGAATTTATTAGAAATTATAATGCACCCAAAACAAAGATTAAAACAGTGCTGTACTGGTATTCAATGATAGAATAGATCAGTCATGGAGAAACTTGCACAAGGAGAATGGGAAAGTAGGTCACAGTTGATAAGATCTCACTATGGATGGAGTCAGGAGGTTGGGCAATGTTGAGGGGCTTTTTCCTCAGGGAGATGTTGGAAGGAGCCTATGGACATGGGAAGTGTGGGTACGTGAAGATGCAAAGAACAAAGAAAACTTAAGGAAGGAGATGCTTCAAACTCTTTAAATCAAATGAAGCAGCCCTCAACCTTCCAGTTAAGTGTTCCTTCAGTGTGCAAGGCCTGCGTGATTCACAGACCTTGTAAATTGCAGAATAATTATGCACAAGTGGTATCAAAATGTGCATTGCAGACCTTTTGACATCAATGTTAATGTCAAACATGTACCATAGTAAATTCACATCTAACTTCTGGAAGCACACAACTGGTCCATGGCGTACTTGACTGCATTTAGCATTGTCTTTTTTTTATTTCCATTTTACAATGCTATGCAATAGAATTTCTAGGCCAATATTTCTTATTAAGCAGTAATTCTGTAAAACTTCACACTGAATTTGATGCAACTTTAAGTTGCTAAATCAATCTCTACACAACAGACACATTTATTTTAAAAATAAATGAGGCAACTACCCTGCTGCCAAGATTTCACTGGGCTTCCCTACCAGCTAAGAACAGACAGTACTCTGCTAATGATTAATAAAAAATGAACACAAACTATCTTTTAGGAGCTATAATGAAAGATTTTCTTGGGTTACTGGATTTCTTTTGTAAAATAAAATATTCTTTTCTAATTAAATATATTACTTATTCATATTGATGAGACTACTATTGTTACCATAAATTACAAATATGAATTACAATATGTTTTATTATGGGACCCCAAAGTCTCAAGATACTCATTTACTAATGGATTTTGGTAACTGTACAAAAAAAGGAACTGAAAACAATAAAGCCAAAACAAATGAATATAAAAGATTCCATGCAAATTTATATTTAAGAAAGCCAAAATCACCAGTGTATTTTCTATTATTTATCATGACACATCATGAGCCCTTCCCATGTTTTTTGTGATTTCATAATTTGTACAATGACCTAAATGCACAATTTTACAGTAAATGACCATTCATCAGCTTGCTTCCCTGTAGTTACAATGTGATTACAATGGGAATTTTTTGGTATGTTGCTTAACAGGCATTTCTATTTTATAACGAGACAGAGAAGCACTCCGTTTTTTTTTGGCTTAATGTAGTTTGCCTGTCTCTCTTCAAACCACAGGCAGAGCCAAGAGTTGAAGATGGCCGAACAAAGACATTTCAAGAGGGATAGGCAAATCAATCTCACATAATAGATCTGCTGTCTTGGATTCATATGGAAAGAAGTGTTATCTTCAACTAGAAAACACTTTCATCCTAGATATGTTCATATTTTAAATCTCAATTTTTTGTAGTTAAAACATTAAAAATGTCTTCTAATTTGATTAAAAATACTCACAATGCTTGTTGTATTAGAGCTAAAAGAGAAATTTGGTAAAATCTAAGTAAAGTCAAGAGGGAAACCAGATTAGAAATCCTTGTATTTGGATGTCTACATTGTATATACTAATTGTGCCTTTTGCCAAGAGTCATGTTCAGTTAACACTCAATTTATTCCATATAAAATGCCCCCAAAAATCAAAAACTAAAAACAAACTTATTTAATGGTATTTTTCAGAAAGTTCACTAAAAATTTCTACCTCATACTACTGGTTTCAAACAGAGCTTCTTCACATTCACTCTCTGTGGGATGGGTATTCATCCTAATTCTTTCTTCCCAATTGCATGAAAATTCTTCAAAGGCATTTCAGCTTAGTACCTTAAGGCTACTTCATGTCACAGAATCAATTGCAGATTTTGTTGGATAAATGAAATAAACAACACTAATTCAATGTACATTAGTGCTATAGATAACATGGAAAGCACAAGAGCAGACAGAAGTCAGAGCCACGTACAAGAATGTAAAGCTTCTAGCTTCTGGAGGGGTACAAGCACACATCCTTAATACTTTGGGCTAATGTGTCCATAATCCCCCGATGATTTTTAGGGGTCCATACTTCATCATAACCCCACCTTTTCTTGCAAACACACCTGACTGATGCCAAATAAAAATCATTCATTGAAAATAATATATTATTTGGAGTCACAATAAGACAGTTGAGTAAGCTTATATTTCTAAAGCCATACACACTTTCATTTTAGCCATTGTTCCTTTAGTGTGCAAGGCCTGTGTGATTTAAAGTCCTTGATTAAATTGCCATCTTTTAATTAGATGCAGCAACCGAGTACTTGGTTACTGCATCTAATAAAAGAAAATAATAAATGATCATTACTTATTAAGCCCAAAATTTATATAAATACTGGAACCAAGCCAGCAGAGCACAGAAAACAAAACAAATAAAATCTAAAAGCTCTAGCTGAGTTATTTTTTTCCTGAGGTGCATTCACTGAGAGAACCCAATTCTAAATCAGAACAAAGTGGAGTGCAACTGATTGGAGGAAGATATCTCAGTCAGTATTAGTTGGGTATTGGATAGTCCTCCTGATTTCAACTGGTAAAGCTAACATGCAAGTTAGAGACCACTTTGATTCAATGCCAGTCTTATAATGTTAATGCACGAGCAGACAGAGTTACATAAACTTCCTTTCATAGATATTATTTTCAGAAATTATATCAATGCAAGTGTTACATAACATATTTTAAAACTACCGAGTGTTTAAAACTGACAGTGATGGGTGAAAGGCAGTGGTAGAGTTCGTAATGACCTTAAGAGAACCAATTCTTAAATCAACAAATCAATTTAGTTTTCATTTAGATATTCTAATCAATTTTCAAGCATGCTACCAAGATGATATGTATCAAGAAATCTTATCTATTTGCTATCCATAAATTTACCACAACAAGGCACTCATGAAGTAGTCAACCAAACAATTTTAGGTGAAACATCGTACTTCACAGTTCTTTAGCATAAATTTTCCACAGATGTGAACCAATATAATTCTCCTGTGGTGATCTGAGTTGAAGTTTTCTCCTTTTTACCCATGTGCCCGAATAATCCAAATTTACAACAAAGGTGCAATATACAAATTTCACTACTAAAGATTGTAGTATCGCAGCACAACACATAATACCTTTTAGCATGGAAACTGCATAGTAATGAAACTTATCCAGAATTAATGCATAAATGTTACTGTGCACTTAACAAATGTGAAGGACATAGTTTGTAAATTAAGCATCAAATATCTTTCATACTTATCACCACAACTATTAAACCCCAGCTGAAGCCTATAATTACGCAATTCTAACGTACTAACAAAATTACAGAATGCAATAATATATTTAAATCGGCAACAGATTTGTTTAACAAAAAAATCATTTAGCGTGTTTTTATGTTAGTTATGGTATGTACCATTTCACAGTTTCCATGTGCCTTATTCATCCCTCTTCACTATAAATGCAATATCAGCATCTCTATTGTGTAAAGCATCGGAGCATGTGTTAACCACATTAACGTAGCCGTGTCCCGAGAAAATATTTTAAGGTACCTACATCTCGGAATTTGTTCCAGTATTTGAGCTCCTTGTCATATTGTGAGACAGTGGTCAACCATTTCTCATTATCCAGGAAACTGGCAGCATTGGTCGCTTCTGGACGCCTGCTTTCAACTTCGAAGGAAACCGCGATAAAAATACCCACCAGAGTAGCTAGCATCTGGAAAATATATAATTCGTACTCAAAAGGCAGTAGCAACAACAAATACCAGGGTAATTAACTCTCCCATTACTGATTTGGAAATAATCTTAATCTTTGCAGCTCACCTTGTTGGCTGTGCGAATAGCTCTGCTCTTTCTGAGCGAGAGGGAAGAGCCTGCCTATTTGACTGGCTGCTTTGTGATGGTGCAGATGGGTTTGGGAATAAGCCCTGCACATGAGACATCGATCACTGTGTATTAACACACGATGGGGCGCCACCTCACATCCAGCGTGTGTAATTAACACGGCAAAACACAGCCACTGACGTCGCGTTATTGTCACACGTCTTTTCCTTTATTCTGCGTATTTGTTAAAATGTTTTCAGGTTACACATCGCCGGTTTTACCATCAAACAACAATGAGACCGGCTGCTATTGTTTCCATTATTAGAAAAGAAAATCTAATTACATCAGTGAGCTATTTCCACATTTCATCAGAAATTGGGCATTATAAGTACAACTTATCTCTTGATATAAAGACCAGTTATGAAATACCAGTTACAAGGTTATGATCCATAAATAATCATTCCTGACAGAAACCGAAAAGTGTACATGGGCGTAATCGATTCAGTACGAAGTGTTCATTCTGTAAATTCAGTACAGTCTGTTTTATGAACTGAGCAAAAACGTCATCATATTGGCCAGAGGGAAAGTTTGCAGTACAACAGATGCAATTATATTGTGCGGGGCAAACTTATGTTGTGTTCTATATTTTCCTTTCACTTAATCTTTATTATTCACGGGAAAATGCAATGAAATCGTTGCACACGACCATTTAATAATCTCAGATAATTAAATAATCCTGGGCAACAGTTTAAAAGCAGAATTCCAACCCGCCGAATGCCAAAAAAAATGTTATTTGTAAAATACATTATCAGAGCCCTTCGGCTTCTCGGTTGTCGATGTTGGACGGCCTTGTGCATGCATTACATGCAGGTGCGCAAGCGCTTAAAGACATACCTCAATGTAAATGGCCAACTTCTTATTTCCAGGCTATGAACCAAGTTCCAGATTTTTTGAGCAAGAGGAAACAACGTCTTGGCATTTATCCTGTCAATCCACTTCAGAATTGTTTATCCCCTTGAGGTCACCTCTCATTGGTCTAAACTCCAGGAAGCAAAGGTCAACATTACTCAATCTTTCCGCAAAGGACAGTCCCCCTCGCCCAGTCATTACTAAATCTGCGCCTCTGCTGATTCCAAGACAATTTTATCCTTCTTTAGGTATGGAGCACTGCACAGAGAACTCCAAATGAGGTCTCACCATAGCTGATACAATTGTGGCAAAGCTTCTTTAGTTTTGTGCCCAAATAAGAGCCACTGTATTAATTAAAAATAACAAAAAATATCTGCAGACTCTGGTGACAGCAATTGGACTATTTATTCAAGTCTAACAAAATGTCAGCTATCATTGGCACCACCCAATCTGTACAAATACATCTTGGCAATGGCCTATGCCCAGGCCTCTTCAGATTGATCAGTGTGTGTTACCAGTTTGTCTCCTGATTACTTGGGCTATACTTGCTCATGAGTTCTAAATGAGTTGATTAAAGCTACATCTTTAATTCTCAGAGACCATGACCTTGTACTTTCTTACATGACAGAGTGTATGGATAATGTTTGGTCCAATCAAAGGCTTACATAAATAACCTATGAATTTTCCAATTAGGGATGGCAATGCAAAAGATGTGTTGTCAGCTGGCATAGGAATAGATTTATGACAAGATTATTCTTTCAACCCCAGGGTAAGAAGCCTGTAATCATGCAACATAGAACAGTGCAAAACAGGAACAGACCCTTTGGCCCACCATGTCTCCACTGACTATGATGCCAATCTAAACCAATCCCATCTGCCTACACATGGTCCATATCCCTGCCTGTTCATGTGTTTGCCTGAATGCTTCTTAAGGTTTGCTATTGTACCTGCCCTTCCCTTGCTACCCTCTTGCTCCTAATATATGTATAAAATGCCTTGGGGTTCTCCTTAATCCTACTTGCCAAGGATATTTCATGGAGCCAAGGAGATTTCATGGATTATTTCAAAGAGGATTGAATGGTTTCATCCAAAAGCAAATAGTGCAAATAGAATAAAACAGAAAATGTTGCAAATCCTCAACATCTGTAGAGAGAGAAACAGTTAACAGTTTACCTTTTATCAGAATTGATGGGACTATTATTAGTTTAATTTCCAACTCATCAACATTACAAAGGGGTTTCACTGGAAGGGAGACCTTGCTATTACCATCTATAATGAGTATAGTTAGATAAAGGAGATGTTACTTGTTTTGCCTGTTGGAAATTACACTAATAACCCTGATTCAGGCATTGAGTAAACAAACATACAGTTTGAGCAGAAGATATTACCATAAGGTCTCTTTTCTCTTGATGAGACAAGTTTAATATTTAAAGAAAAGTTTTAATTTACAAATATTCATTGGAGACCATCTCACACTAGTATTTCAGAAACAGAATCATGGTAAAAGCTAATACAACTGCAAAAGTTGCATGGAAGGCACTTGTTTACTGATTGTAACATAGATATAAGTTAAGATACAATAAGGTACCTCCCCAAAATATAATTTGGGGGGAATAAGTGCAAGATCAGGATTTTTATACTTGGAAATGTTTTTAAGCATTCACACTGCAGTGTTGCACTTTTAGATAAAATGAATGAGATTTAAAGTAGATTGTTATTCAGGTGTTGCCAAGTACCCTGGAAAATCTACAATATTATTTTAGTAAGTGCATTAACATTGTAGGAAAAAAGAAATTTACTTATAAATTCTGGTGCTGTTGGAAGATTATTGACTTGGAATGTTAACTCTTGTTCTTCTCTCTCACCATAGAGCCTGCCTGAGTATATCCAGTATTTCACTTTTATTTCAAAATTACTCAAAAAATATTAATCATCTTTCTACTAGGTGAATGTGCCATCAGGTGTTTTTTTCTCACAAAAATGTGTCAAGGGTTGTAAAGTGCAAACAATTGGAGACACTCTGAGAATATGAAAATATTTTTTGTGTTTTCTGGTACTTGTACCCATGGTGACTATGATAATTGTTTGTTCTGAATTTGTTCCTACCATTTTCCTCCTTGACCCATTAACTCAATAAAAGCATGTTAACTGTAGTTCTATGTTTTATTAAGTAAGGATTTGTAGCAATATATATTGAATTACAGTAAATGATCATTGGGAAGTGAAATGGTAAGAATGTTAAGGTCTGCATTAAGTACACATTCATAGTATAGTGATTTTAAAATAATCAAATCCTATTTGATTTCCATAATGTTACGGATTAGGTTCCTATTGGTGAATGTCCCTTTAAGACATTGCACAGTAGTGTGTGTGTGTGTGTGTGTGTGTGTGTGTGTGTGTGTGTGTGTGTGTGTGTATGTGCCATGATTACAACAACAACAGGAGATAAGGATGTGATGACGTTTTTGGAGCAGTCAGTTAGAGAGAAGAGAGAGAGAGACACTGCCTGCTGGTCTCTGTATCGATGGATGAAAAACAATAACTGTGCCTGTCACTACAATCTACGTATGGACTTTTGGAATAATCCGATGGAGTCCACTTTGTCGTTAACCTGTAAAAGGAAACAGGTATTTCTGTGGATGGCCACGTCTTGAATGCCTTTCGGGGTGGCAGATACTTCGGAACAAAGGAATGGAGATCATCAGTGATTGAGGTGTCGTGTGGGTTCCATCGTGGAACGTTGGGATTTCGTAATTACTCTCTATTTTCTCTCTACATTTCGTCTTCAGTCAATGGTGGTTTTGCAGAAGCCTTTGCTCACGTTTCACCTTACCACTTGCTGAACTGAACTTTGAGAACTATTCCTGGACTTGGAGTTTGGGAATTTGCCACACACACACTTTGAATTTAGCTTTTGGGGTTAATGTTTAAGATCTAACATTTTTACTTCTAACATTCTAACATTTTTACTTTTATTTTTCTTATTATCATAAGTAGTTATTAATAAAATAGCTTTTAACACTTATACATGACTCGATGTGTTTCTTTTGTTGCTGGTACATGACAATAACCATGGATTACTCATGTCTTTTTCATAAGATACATTTTGTCAGAGATTTGTATATGTCCACACAGATACAGTTATTGGGGGTAGGGTATTGAAGATTAATCTTTTCTTCCTTTGACAAACGCCTAACTTCAAGACTTGCTAACCAGTCATTGTCACAAAATAGTAGATCAGAAAATTCATCTGTTTATTCTCAATTTCAATGTATGGAATAAGATTAAAGTGTTTATAAAGAACCCAATTCATTCATAGTTCAAATAGGTACATTTATACATAACAATATTCTGGAACTGATAAGAATAAGGAAAATCCTACTCTCACCAGATAACTCCACAAATAAGTGGGTTAAGCATGTACAAGATGCATGCCAGCGAGGCTTTCATTGTATCAAAGACTGGATAACTAGAATCTATTCAAAGGATATCTATATATATCTATATCTATATCTATATCTATATCTATCTATCTATCTATCTATCTATCTATCTATCTATCTATCTATCTATCTATCTATCTATCTATCTATCTATAGATAGATATAGATAGATAGATAGATAGATAGATAGATAGATAGATAGATAGATAGATAGATAGATAGATAGATAGATAGATAGATAGATAGATAGATAGATATACATATATAGATATATCTGCCAAAAGCAATACAACGTAGATGCTGGAATTCTGAAGTGAATAGAAAATACCAGAAACACGTAGCATCTGTGGAATGAGAAACAGCATTAACACTTAAGGTTGTTGATCCCTCTCACTCTATAATGATGAATCAATTGGCTGATAGGAAAGGGAATCACACACTCTAACACTGAGGGTACATGTAACTTTAAGTGATAGCATTAAATGGATGATAACACGTTGACCGTGCCTGATTTTTCCTTCTACCAAGTTCAACAGAATAAGGAATTATTCTGAAGTATAGAGTTTCATTGACTTCAGACTTCAATTTGCAAAATCTCATTTTCTTTCAGAATTGGTTGAGAAAACAGGTGAGAGCATAAATCATCCAGGTGTTTGTGAACTTAAAAAGTTATTGTAGCATAATAAGCAATTTTATTTTCTGAGTTTTTAAATGCAAGAATCTGAACCACAGTGTCAAAGGTATGAAAACATTGCCAGAGTTCTTACATTCTGCTCAGAAAAAGTAAATGGGAACTCAGTTGAATACCTATAGTAACCTTTGCTTGATCTCTTAATGTTATGATGCATCTGTAAGAGGGCTTGTTGGATTCTTAATTTTATTCTGTTCCCATGGTAGATTTTCTCTACTGGCGTACCAGGTGCAGTGTCAGATGCAGTTGAATAAAACAAAAGGGTTTTATTGAGACACAGAAAATCTATTGGTGAGTCTGCACATCCAGAGTATGCAACAAATTGCAATTAAATCCACTAGAATTCATTATTAGACCACACCAATCCTCTACCAAATTTATTGCATGAGACTGGGACAATGATGAAATTTAGGACCTATACTTTTTTTGTTTTGCATTGATCCAAATATAACCACCAAAATACAAATGCCCCTTCAGAGAGATCGAGAGAAGTATCTTAGCTTTCTGGCAGATTATGCACAAAACTGAAACTATATTTTCAAAATCTGCCTAATAATTTCTTAGGGAGTGATCTTAGGAAGAGTGATCACCTGAATTTCTGGAGTAAAATTGAGAAAGAAAATAAGACAAAACTTTAATTAAATTCAAGTAGTGTTGACAGTGAAATTTAAACTTTGAAATTTTGCCTTTGTCTAATGTTTATATAAGTGCATCAGGATAAAAAAAAAAGTCAAAAGCAATTAGTACTACACAGGCTTGGAAATTCTATCAGATATGTGCGTTATGCCAGAAAATTGTTGGTACTATACTTATGCTATCTGTTTGCTTCTGAGCTCATTTCATGCTAACACACATCTTGGAACTTAAAGGAGATGACCTTCAACATGACAATATAGATTTTGTACTTGGTTAAAAAAGAGGGAGTCATAATTGAAGTTACCTTGGTGAATCCTATTGATTCACCATACAGCAGACATGGTGATCAGAAGGCTGGATATTGAGCTCAGTGTTGCAGCAATAGATGTTGTATAGCCTTCAAAGAGGTGAATACACATCATGATTGTTTGGCAGTTACAACATTCTGCTTACATGTTGGATTCTACTCAATGGCATTTAAAAATAATCTTGCAAAATCTTCCCAGAAAACCCTTGAGGTAGTGTGGTAAATGGAAGAGGGAAACCAAAGCTGTTGATCTGGATTTTTAATTATCGATTTATTGATTAGGATAGAGAGGAAGTAAATGGACGAAATGGAACTCCAGAAATGTGTACAGCACTCTTTCCCAAGCAGCACAGTAATTGGCCTACTGGATTTCATTTTGAATAAATGAAATAGATGATGGTCAGCACTTTGCAGGTGTTGGGCTACAATGTGCTATAGCTTAAAATCTAATTGATAAGTAAATAGATGACATAAAGAAAGCCAGATTTAGGTCGGATACAGTCTTGAAAGATGAAGAACAAAGTTGCTGATGCAAGGTGGATAGAGAAACAGTGGATAACTTTAGGTAACTTGGTCTAAGAGATAGGTTTCACAGAATGTCTTAAAAGAGCAAGGTGAAGTGATGAAAACAGGGGATATATAAGCAGCCAGGATTGGAGGAGACCTGAGATCTTGGAGGGTTATTTTGGTGAAGGAGTTTTTAGAGAGAGAATAGGTGTGAATAGCATTACTTGTGTGCATGAAAGATAAACGTTGCAAAAGAATGGCTGGGCCAAAAGGTCTGTTTCCATGTTGCACCTTCTTTGTATTGCAGTATGGATGCTGTTTTACTCTTTTAAATTTCCCAATGCACTCCTGACCTGAGGGTAGGAGAGGTTTTGAAATGTCAAGAGGTGAGATACTGAAAGTGAAAAGCTTCTGTTGTGTTTTTGTAGGTACAGTGCTCATGACTAATTCTGTTAAGCTTACATCCTCATTCCTCGCTTTTTGACAGAAAATAATTGATGAAGTCATTGAAGATGGGCGAGTCAAGCACACTTATGTGAGAAATGCCTGCAGTAATGTCCCAGATCTGGGTTGAAAACTGCACCGATTCCAAGCAAAATAATCTCTCTGTGCCAGCTGTGAACTCAACCATTGGTGGGCTTACCTTTTGGTATCCAAAATGAAATTTTAAACACTTTGTATGAAGATGCTTCCTCAAATAGACTAATACATTATAAATTCCATGGGAGATCAGAGGAACACACAGAAAAATGATATTATTGCCTCTTGAGTTATACTGTTTCCTGGGGTTCTACTAGTTTCTCATTGGAATACAGTGGTAAATGCAAGAGCATTTCTGTGGCCAAAGCATAGATCAGCACATCATAATATTAGCATTTCTAATTTAATGGGTTAGAAAGAAGGGAATTTAAAAAATGCACTTTAATAAAATATTACAGGCATTCTCTTAAGTTTGAATTTTAAACATAAGGCATACTTTGAAGGATACTTCTAAAACAAGTGCATTGAGAGCGCAAGAAAGAAAATGTCAAAGCTTAAAAATTGAAAAGTTCAAATGAAATCTAAAACTGAAATGCATCCAATTATTTTCTCAGCTGTGTAAAACAGCTCTCAGAGGCAAATAGGATAAAGGAAGAGAGAGAGAGAATAAAATAGAAAAATGGCAAGATAAAAGAGAAAATAGTTCTTTTGTTTCAAATATAAAAAAGTTTCAATATAAACATGAATGCTTAATGTTAACCTAATTATAATATATAACATACTAAAAATGTTCTCAGTTTAGTTTGTGGATATATTCTTATATTGAAACAGTTCATGTTTACAGTATACTAATCCTGTTAAAGACAAAGAAGAAAGATAATTATGATTTCTCCTACTTGTTCCTTCAGCCAAGCAGATTCCACCCTCCAGAATTATTCCACTGAGCCCTTTCCATGTATTCTTTCAGAAATTTCTTAAAACCCAGGGTTTTGGCAAATTCTTAGGAAAGAGGAATAATCTACCTTCTTTTCTTTGGCTCAGTTTCTGTTTATTTTTTCTTACAAACCCTCTAGGCATTTTCTGTGTTAAAGGCGCTTAATGATGTAAATTCTTATGACTCCATATACATAGCTCAACCAAAGCAAATTAAGTATTTATTTTGTTCATTATATCTTAATTAGAATCATTCTACAGAGGTTGCTCATTGGCTAATTATTATTACCCTATTAGTTTTGCCTAGGTTTATATGACCTGGTCATTTTATATGCCCATTATTTTTGCGGAGTAATACTACATTTAATATTAATTCTAAGATTAACACATAGTTGACGGCCTTTGGTTCCATTTTGTTTCCCACACTTCTGCTCTGCCCCATTCTTCCTCCCTCAAAACCACTATAGGGCTTCCCTTGTCTTACCTTCCAACCTACCAGCCTCCACAGACAACAGATCATTCTCTGCCATTTCTGATACCTTGAACATCATACCTGAAACAAATAAATCTTTCTTTTTCCTTTCAGCATTCCAAAGAGATAATTCCCTGCACGGTATTCTGTTTTACAACCCCATTAGCAATGCACCCTTCCTTATCCATGGAACTTCAGGAGAGGCAGAACCTACTCTTTTGCCTCCTCGCTTTCCACCATCCAGGGCCTCAAACACTCATTCCAGTTGAAATAATAATGTACTTGTACTTTTTTCCAGTTTAGTCTAATGCATTCATTGTTCATGAGATTGTCTTCTCAGCATTGGGAGGATCAAATGCAGATTGGGGTGTGCACTGTGGAATATTGCCCCATTTAGTCTGTTAACCTGACCCTGAATTTCCTTCAATTCTTGATCCCATTCACACTCTGACCTCTGTCCTCACCAACTTACACAGCTCCAAGAAGCTAAATGTAACCTTGAGGTGCCTAAGATTCTTTTTTCAGTGCTGAGCAATGCAGAATGTTTTCATTGTATTCCAGTCTGTTAATCAATGTGATAAAGATTTTGCTCTTACAACTTGTGCAAATTTCTACTTTGTCCAGTTTTATTGATGTGCATTTATTTAACCACCTGTCTCTTGTCACTAATAACTTGCTAAAAGTGGTCCCACTTGGTGTACTACAGGAGCTAAAATGCAGGCCAGGCATTAGTGGCAGCAGACACAATCCTGGTGACTCTGAAGGAGTTTGTATCCATCAGCCCCATCTCCCCAGAGTACATCATCTCAACCTCTCTAAAGTACAATGTCTGAGGAAGCTAAAGCATTCTTGATCAGTGCTGACAGAACTGTGACCCTTTGCAGGCAGAGCCTGTTCTGTCAGTGAAGGCCAAAGTAACCATCACTTTGAACTTCCTCATCTCTGGATATTTCCAAGCAGCCCCACCCACCCGGGTCATTCTCTCTTCCCTCTCTCATCAGGCAGAAGATATGGGAGCCTGAGGGCACATACCACCAGGTTCAGGGATAGCTTCTATCCCACTGTGATAAGACTATTGAACGGTTCCCTTATACGATGAGACGGACTCTTGACCTCAAAATCTACCTTGTTCTGACCGTGCACCTTATTGTCTACCTACAATGCACTTCCCTGTAGCTGTGACACTTTACTCTGCATTCTGTTATTGATTATACCCTGTACTACCTCAATGCACTGCGTAGTGAAATTGATCTGTACAAACGGTACGCATGACAAGTTTTTCACTGTACCTCGGTCTCCAGTTTTAAATTCCTGGGGGCATACATCACCGAGGACTTTTCCTGGGCAATACACACCTCAGCTGTCATTAGGAAGGCACAGCAATGCCTCTATTTTTTGAGGAAATTGAGGAGAGCCAGACTGTCGCAGAATATTCTGGTGAACTTCTACCGGTGTGCGGTGGAGAGCATCCTGACATACAGCATTACTGCTTGGTATGCCAGCTGCACTAGGAAGGAGCAGAATGCTCTGCAGAGGGTCATCAAGACGGCCCAAAACATCATTGGGACTCAGTTACCAGCGATGGAGGACATCTATCAGGCTTGATGTCGGAGCAGGGCTTTAAACATCATTCAAGAACCAGCTCACCCTGCTCACTACCTTTTTAAACTATTCCCCTCTGGTAGGCGATACAGGACAAAACATGCACACACTACAAGACTGAAACACAGCTTTTTTCCCAAAGCTGTTAAATTGTTGAACATGGACTGACACCTCCTATACATACATACATACACATACTATGTCTTCCCCCCTTTACCGGCTGGACTCATCATGGTGTTATTTAATATATTGATATTGATATGCTGCTGATTATCATTATTATTATCATGGTTCATTTGCACACTGCCTCTTTATATTTTTAATACTTTATATTTGTGTAGGTATGTTTGTTTTATTTTATAGTTATAATTGCTCTTATCAATTTATTGTTTTGGTTTTTATTAGGCAAGGGAGTGCCATCATAATCTCGTTGTGTCGTTGTTGCAACAGTACAGTGAGAAAGAAAGAAAGAAAGAAACAAACAAACAAACAAACAAACAAACCAATACCCTTATTCCATTTTTCTGCTTAACATAGCGTTGGGAAGGCACTAATTCTCTCCATGTAATGAAAAGGAATAACGTCTACTTTTGCTTCAACTGAGATTTGCAAGTGGGGTGCAGGTTCAGAGCCTGAGAGACAACAGTCATTTGTCACAGGGCTTCCTCTCCAGAACCCAGACATCTTTATAAATCACTAAGGCCATTATTTGCTGAACATTCAATTCAGTAATGAGAAGATATTTCTCATGATTAATACTTTGTATCCAGGGAGTTTGGCCAAGTCTTTAGTCCTTGTTGCCTGTCATTTTCAGGTGCAGTGTGGGGGGATAAGAGCTGTCGTCTCCTATCTTGGCTTATGACTCCTCTTTGACAGCAGCTACAATAAAAGCCATGGGGCAGCCAGGAGAATGCTGTTGGGCTCCTCTAGATTTGAATCCTGTGTTCGCTGCACTCCAGGCTGTTCTGCAGTACTGTTTGGACATAGTTTTATGCTTCATCATCACCAACTGCACCTGTTGCTCCCTGCACAACCTAACCATCAGTAGGATTCTGCCTGAGGCCCTTCAGCAGCAGCAGCAGGAGGAGAAGGAGTTTGCACAGGAAGCAGAAGGTCCTGGCAAACAGCACTGAAGGGAGTCCATCTCCTGAAGCACCATCAGGCCAACGTGCTTGCCCAGATTTTCACAAGGACCTTGTTCCAGATGCTCTGTGCTTCTGTGGTTGTTATTGTGGAAGTTACAGCTGCAATCATAATACCAGCCATCCAGATTCATTTACCAAGGACATGGTGAGAGCTGCATCTGGCTGTGCCACTCTTCCACTCCAATAGGCCTCAAGTACAAATACCACTGAAAGCTTTCATCCCTGGTTGTATTGAAAGGTGCAGCAAGATTACACAAGATTTATTGTGACCATTACACAGCTTCTGCTCAGGAACAAAGAATTACTGGACCAATTATAAGAATAATGGCAAAGGAGAGAAATGAATACACAACTTCTTTTACCTTCCAAAATATGCTCTGCTTCAAGAAGCAAGTTCTTGTCAATGTCCCATTGTTAATGAGCAGAACATTAGAAAATGCTAAATCACTAACACCTCTAGCAATGAGAACCCCTCAGCATACCTGTAGTGTTTATTAATTGTAATTGTGGGTTTATTAAGGCACTTAAAGATTTCAGTCAAGTGGATTCATTAAGGATACTTTCAGATAGTAACATTTATTTTATGTGTGAACACCCAAGAAATCAGTAACAGCAATGCAACAGTAAAGACCCTGTTCATGAAAAAGGTTTACTGCAATTATTCAAATTGCATCCAGCCCCCAAAAGACTGTGCATCTGCTTAGGCAAGCAATTATGTGAGATCTGGAGAAGCATAAATTAGTTTCATAACCTAATATCCATAAAATGAGACACTTAGTACAATTCAAAAATCTTTGGAATAACTGACACAAATTCACAGGCCGATAGAGAGCTGGTGCCAGGAACCTCGGGTAACTGCAGTGCCTGCAATCTAATCTGGACTGCAAGGTGCTTTGAAACATCTACCTTTGCAGACATCCCTATATAAGCAAGTCATTGACAGAATATCGAGGTTGTCCACATTATGACATGATGATGACTTGAAGAGGAGACCAGTTAAGAAATAGATCCCTTCCAGTGAAGTATTTACCAAAGAACTAGAGACGTCATTAACATCATAGATTCACAGAGTTATACAGTGAGTGGACAGGTCTTAAAGGCCATCATATTCATTCAGCCATCAAATACCTATCTATATTAACTTGATGTTCCAGCATTCATCCCGTATCTTTCAATGCCATGGGATTTCAAATGCTCATCAAAATGTTGTGCGTGTACCTGCCTCCACTATCTGCTCAAGTACGGTATTTCAGATTTCAACCACCCTCTGAGTGAAAAAGAACTTCCTCGAATTCACTCTAAATCATCAACTGCTCAACTTAAACCTATGCCATTCAGTTTTAGATATGTTTGCCAAGGAGAAAAGTTTGCTACTATGGACCATTTTCCCCCATGATAACTTTGTACACCTCTCTGAGTTCCCCCTCAGCCTTCTCTGCTGCAAGGTAAATAAACCCAGTCTATCCAATCTCTTCTTATAACTGAAACATTCCTTCCCAGAATCTCCTCAATGTCCTCTCCAGTGCAATCATGTCCTTCCTATACTGTAGAGACCAGAAATGCACACAATACTCCATTTGTGGCCTAACTAATGTTTAATCCAGTTGTACTGTGACCTTCTTGGTCTTAATATTCTATTTCCCAGCTAATGAAGTCAAATATTCCATATGGCTCCTTAATCTCCTTATGCTGCCGTCCCTGTTCAGTACTTCCTAATGTACTGCCATTCACAGTGCATATCTTAGCCTTATTAGTCCTCTCAAAATGCATCAGCTTACATTTTTCAGGATTTAATTCCATTTGCTATTTCTCTGCCATTTTACCAACTGGAGTGAAAGAGATACAGCACAGAATCAGGCCTTTTGGCCCACCGAGTCCACATTGACCATCAACCACCCATTTATACTCATCCCATTTAAAAAAAGTTTTCATCGTCTCTCCCCAGATTCTACCACTCAGCTACACTTTACAGTGGCCGATGAACCTACCAATCTGCATGTCTGTGAGAGGAAACCAAAGTGCCCAGGGGAAATCCACATGATCACAGGGAGAATGTGCAAACTCCACACAGACAGCACCCAAGGTCAGGATTGGACCCAGTTCTCTGGCACTGTGAGGCAGCAGCTCTACTAGCTCAGCCGCTTTTGCCCTAGAAGACTAACTGCCAATAAGTTCGAGACAAAGAGCTTAAGCGATATGGATGTATAGAATTACCTTTCTACCATATCTACAAGGCATCATTACAATCATCATCAGTATTGAAGATAGGAACGACATTGCAATATTTTTAGATATATCCTCTTAAAGGTTAATGGTGACTGCTTTGTTTTTGAAAATGAAAAGTTATCAAGAGCTGACTTCTGTTCTAGAATTATTAATTTATCATTGCTTCATTTTACACGTCACATCAGTTTGCCAACTATTCTGATGGGGAACTACCCAATATTCTTAAAATGAAAATACAATTGAAGGCCAATTATTAATTTATAGCATATTTGACAATTTACAATCAATTTGCACAATTGCTATTTAACAGAACAGGGAAATTTTGTAAGATTTGTGATTGCATCATAACTGAGGGAGATATAAAATCATACTTTTCCCCAAACACCTTCTTCTGGGGATATTTTGCCTTTGGTTGGGGTTCAGAATTTGATTTGAAGTGAGGACTTACTATAATATTTTGTAATTCACAGAATTCACATATAGCTAGTACTATGTCACCTATGTTTTACTTATTGAACTGCAAAGGTTTAATAAAGCATTATTCATTCAAACTACCATAACTTTAGGCTGTAATTTAGTCTGGCACTTTTTGTGATGTGCTGTTATCTTATAAAATAGTAAGTTCTTTATATTGCTGTGTAAGCATTCTGTGGGACTGGGCATTGGTATTCCAACATATCTCTGTACCTGTCCCTCTCCTGAATATAACATTTAATATTTCAGAAGTCTTCAAGTGAGGAGAACTCACAACATTTTTAAAAAATCTGTGCTAAGTACTCTTGCTGCATTGCCAAACCACACTCAATATTAACTATAGGTTTTGTTGTTTTATTTATTTGTAAACTACATTTTTTTTAGTTTTTGGTTATCCATTCACATATAAGAATAGTGTAGGATTCAGGAAAATGCTTTGTAAACTACCTTAAGTCTGTTCTTAACAGAGCTTAAAGCCAGCCAGGCACAATGGAGTCAGTAGCTGATCCTATTTCAAAACTAATTAAATCCATGAAGCTTTAATTAATCAGGACGTTCATTACCAGTGATAACAGGCAGGCAATAAGCACTTTGCCCAGAAATAGTGCATTAGTAAGGGATAAATATAGGAACCCTTATCCACTCCTGTGTGGGACACAAGGAATGATTGAAAAGTTAAAGGGGGAATAAAGGTGGAATATGGCATTTTTAGATGTTTATGAACTTGAGATAAGCCAGAAAATGTGACTGTTAAAAGTGATTGACACTACAGAAGCGAACTATTTTGCTCCTCGTTTTACCTAGTTGTATTTAAGGGTGTACTTACCACATATCTCAAAAGACTCTGGTAATTTTGATGTAGCTTCTACGCAAGTCAAAAGAAGATTAACTTTATCTTCTCTGGAAGGCTTCCATACATAAAGATCTGCTAGGTGATGATTACTATAGAAGTCTAATGTAGAAAATAATTTGCAAGGTTGTGGTAAGCTCCAGTGCAGGGAAAGCAGATGCATTTTACAAGATCTGGGACCGAGTCATAAATTGGATGGGTGGGGGCAGCGGGGTTCTTTGAGAGATATTTTATGCAAGAATACTGCCCTTACAATAAAAAGGTCTTTCCAGGGCATTTAATGAAAATTGTGTGGCTATCTGAACTAGTTACAGAGATAAGAATGACACTTAATTGCACAAGATTTCTGTGATCATAATGTGAGTGTTAAGTCAGCTAGCTGAGATACTGCCATTCATCTGTAACCGGATGTTAGTCAGGACAAAGGATCTAAGTGGTATAGATAACTCCACCAAAGACCAGGACTCATCACTTATATATTCTAAAAACTATCGCTACCATTGCAAGGGAATGTAATCAGCATAGACAGCTCACACGATCATAAGAATTAGGTCGTAAAACATCTTCAAAAATTGCCAACCATCAACATATGGATCTGTGCCAGTTCAATTGGCTAGTAGTTTAAATATGATGAGTTTTCAGCTATCTAAGAAATATTCTCCTTGAAATAAGGAAGGTTGAGAGCACATTTCATAGAGGTATTCAAGATCATGATAAGTTCACATAGGATAAATTGCAAGGTGGATGGTTCAAAGACCAGGTGACGCAGATGCAAAGAGGTGGGAAAGAGATACCCAGAGAATGTGAGGAAAAATATTTAATGCTGTGAGTGGTTATGATATTGAATCCATTGTCTATTAAGGCAGTGGAAATAGAGCCATTTAAGGCAGGGTTTGTCAGGACACTCAAACCTTCTTTTAATATGGCAATGTTGCACACATTATCTTCAGCACAAAAAATTTGACTACTAAGATTGTCTTCAAAGCTAGTAATATTTAAATGCAACACAAAATAAATCTAGAATAATCAGAGCTAAAAAACTACCCAGTGTTTCTCACCAACATCAGCACAATTATCATTCAGTATCTATAATCCTTCGAGTTACTGTTTGTCTCTATGTATAGTTGCTTATTTCTTTCTCTCTCTCTCCAAATATTTGCAATCTTATTAATATTCCTGGGAAATAATAACAGATATTGCAAAGTTAGCTCAGGAGAGCCTCTTCCACAACATCATGTGAAAACTTACTTGTCAAAGCTTGCTTTCTTAAATTTGCTGATCTGAGGTAAATATAATTTTGTACAAGAAATACCTAGTAACTGATTTCCAACCTCTAAAATCTGATACTGTAAAATAATTGATTTCTGGATCTGATTTAGTCAGAGGTTAAAAATAATCCAATATTTTCCTTGGAACCATTAGGTATAGAATGGTGCACAACAGGAAGTGTTTAAATTGAAAAAGAGGACCAGGTAACTGGTGCACTATTAAAACCAAGCTATTAATAGCTTAGTTGGATCTTGAGATAAAATTTGTGTTGAATTCACTTTATAGTATTAATATTGTATGTGCATTTTCATCATAATTTTGACTGATGTGCTAACAGTGTGTTTTTAGAAACAGTATCAATAAATTTGTATGTAGACAACAGAGGAATAGGTTCCATTCAGATTACAATATAGAATCAGAGAATCAGGGAAGGAGGCCATTCAGCCCATTGTGCCTATGATGACTTATTGGCAGTGTTCTCCCACCTGTTGCTTCCCCAGCTCTTTATCAATTTCTTTGCCTTAGAAATGTATCCTTTTGAAAATTAGTATTGAATCTGCTTCCACTAGCCTATTAGGCAGTGTCTACCAGACCACAACTTGCTAATGTGACACCTATGCTATGGGAAATAGTTTATTATTTACTCTATCAAAAACCTTTCAAATTTTTACACACTTCAATCAGCTTTCCTCTCAGTCCTATCTTCGCTAGGCTCTCAACATAAATCCATTATTTCTTTCACCGTTCCAGTAAATCTTTTCAACCTCCAAAGACTTTGACATTTTTCCTAATTTATGGTGCTAAGAATTGTCCAAGATAAGATTAGATATCTTTATTAGTCACATGTACATCGAAACATACAGTGAAATGGATCTTTTGCATAGAGTGTTCTGGGGGCAGCCCACAAGTGTCACCACGCTTCCGGCGCCAACATGGCATGCCCACAACTTCGTAACCCATATGTCTTTGGAATGTGGGAGGAAACAGGAGCACCCGGAGGAAACCTACGCATGGAAAAAGACTGCAAGTGAGTAAAGATCCTGGTGTTCTTGCACATGAATCACTCAAAGTCAGCAGGCAAGTGCAGCAAATAGTTAAGAAGGCAAATGGCATATTGATTTTTATTGCACAAATGAAGTTTAAAAATAGGGAAGTTTTGTTTAAATTATACAGGGTGCTGGTGAAGCCACACTGAGAGTACTACGCACAGGTCTCATCTCCTTATCTAAGTGAGGATATAGTAGCATTGGAGGCAATCCAAAAGAGATTAACCAGGCTAATTCCTGGGATGAGAGGATTTCCCATAAAGAGAGGCTAAGCAGGTTGGGTTTGTACTCTGGAGTTCAGAAGATTGAGGGGTGAAAGTATAAAATCTTTAGGGGGCATGACAGAGTAGATGTCAAGATGTTTTCACTAGTGAGAGAATCTCAAATAAAGGGACATGGTTTCAAGATGAGGGGCCGGTCATATAAAACCAAGCATGTAGAAATTTCTTTTCACAGAGAGTGCTGAACCTATTGAGTTTTCTGCCCCAAAGCATTGTGGGGACTAGCTCATCAGAAGTCTTTAAAGTGGAGGTGGATAAATTTTTGAAAGAGGATGCAGGGCTATGGGGATCTGTCATAGAGAAAAAATTGAGATTAAGGCATGGGGTAGATCAGCCATGATCATATTGAATGGCAGGGCAGGCTTGAAAGGCTGACTGACCTACTCCTGCTCTTACTTTCTTGCGTTATTGTGAACACTATGTTCCACCTTGTGTACTAGAATATTATAAAGATTTAGCATTACTTCCTCAAGAGGTACTCCTGTACCTTTATTAATACAGTTAAAGAGCTTACATAGTTTAGTTTCAGTAGCTATCTTAAAATTTTCTGCCAATTTCAGATGTAACTCCTGGGATAAGTTGAACCTTATAACTCTACAATCACTGTGATGTTGCTCACAGAGAGTCAAAAACAAATGCACATTTCTGAAAAAGTGTGGTTAAGGAATAGGGAGCTGCAAATTGAATTCAGCATTCATTCAAAAATCATCTATTCTTTCCTATGTTTTTATAGGACATTTTCATAATTAAATAGTAACATTTATGCTGATTTGGGAATTTATGGCAAATAGGGATACACACTGCAAACCCAAGAAAGACTGCAGATGCTGGAAATCTGGAGCAACACACAAAAGAAGGAACTCAGCAGGTCAGGCAGCATCTATGGAGGGAAATGGACAGTTGATGTTTCGGGCCGAGGTACACTGCAGTCCAGTTCAAAGAGCTGAGAAATACAAAATCAAATATTGCAACATCACCTTTGGCAGAAAATTGACAGTGCAAGCAAACTCCATGTGGTTTTCATTATAAATCCTTGTATCTACATTTATAATGGAAAAAGTTGATACACATGTGAAAAGAACATGACGGGAAATAAGAAGATCATAAGACATAGGACCAGAATTAGGCCATTCGGCCCATTGAGTCTGGTCTGCCATTCGATTATGGCTGATTTATTTTCCCCTCTCAACCCCATTCTGCTGTCTTCTCCCCATAACCTTTGACACCCTTACTAAACAGGAACCTATCAACCTCCACTTTAAATATACCCAATGACTTGGCCTCCACAGCCATCTGTGGTAATGAATTCCACAGATTTACCATCCTCTGGCTAAAGAAATTCCTCCTCATCTCTTTTCTAAAGGGATGTCCTTCTATTCTGAGGCAGTGCCCTCTGGTCCTAGACTTTCCCACTGCTGGAAACATCCTCTCCCCGTCCACTCTGTCCAGGCCTTTCAATATTTGGTAGGTTTCAATGAGATCCCTCTTCATCCTTCTAAACTTCAGCGAGTACAGGCCCAAAGCCAACAAATGCTCCTCATACGTTAACCCTTTCATTCTCGGGATCATTCTTGTAAACCTCCACTGGACCCTCTCCAATGCCAGCACATCCTTCTGTAGATGTTGGGCCGAAAACTTCTCACAATACTCAAAATGTGGTCTGACCAACACTTATAAAGCCTCAGCATTACATCCTTGCTTTTATATTCCAGTCCTCTCGAAATGAATGCTAACATTGCATTTGCCTTCCTTACTGCTGACTCAACCTGCAAGTTAACCTTTAGAGAATCCTGCACTAGGACTCCCAAGTCCCTTTGGACCTCCAATTTCTGAATTCGCTCCCTGTTTAGAAAATAGTCTACACCTTTATTCCTTCTACCAAAGTGCATGATCATTCACTTCCCTACGCTGTATTCCATCTGCCACTTCTTTGCCCATTCTCCCAACCTGTCCAAGTTCTTCTGCAGACTCCCTGCTTCCTCAGCACTACCTACTCCTCCACCCATCTTTGTATCATTTGCTAACTTGGCCACAAAGCTATCAATTCTGTCATCCAGATCATTAACATATAACGTGAAAAGTAGTGGACCCAACACTGACTCCTGCGGAACATCACTAGTCACCGGCAGCCAACCAGAAAAGGCCCCCTTTATTCCCACTCTTTGCCTTCTGCCAGTCAGCTAATCTTCTATCCATGCTAGTACCTTTCATGCAATACCATGGGCTCCTATCTTGTTTAGCAGCCTCACGTTTGGCACCTTGTCAAAGGCCTCCTGAAAATCCAAGTAAACAACATCCACTGACTCTCTTTTGTCTATCCTGCCTGTTACTTCCTCAAAGAATTCCAACAAATTTGTCAGGCAAGGAAACCATGCTGACTTCAGCCTATTTTATCATGAGCTTCCAAGTACCCGAAACTTCATCTTTAATAATGGACTGTAACATCTTAGTAACCACTGAAGACAGGCTAACGGGCCTATAATTTCCTGTCTTTTGCCTTCCTCCCTTCTTAAAGAGTGGAATGACATTTGCAATTTTCCAGTTCTCCAGAACCATTCCTGACTCTAGTGATTCTTGAAAGATCACTACTAATGCCTCCACAATCTCTTCAGCTACCTCTTTCAGAACCCTGAGGTATAATCCATCCAGTCTAGGTGACTTATCTACCTTGAGACCTTACAGGTTCCCAAGCACCTTCTCCTTAGTCATAGCAACTACATTCACTTCTGCCCCCTGACTCTCTTGAATTTCTAGCATGTTGCTGGTGACTTGCACAGTGAAGACTAATGCAAAATACTTATTCAGTTTGTGTGTCATTTCTTTGTTCCCCATTACTACCTCTCCAGCATTATTTTCCAGTGGTCTGATGTCCACTCTTGCCTCTCTTTTACTTTTTATATATTTGAAAAAAACTTTTGGTATCCTCTTTTATATTATTGGCTAATTTATTATGTTTTGTAGATGGAAAGTTTTTACTGCAAGATTTCAAGCATAGTTTTATAAACTAATTCCTTGTTGTAATCTGCTAGAATATTGCAGTTGGTTGGGATTATAGAATTACAGGATTAGAGTTATAGAATCTGCTAGATGAGAAATGGCTATGGTATAGTTTGCCTTCTATTGTCCCTGCAATCAAGTAATAAAATAATGATAGAACTATTGAAAATCATGAAGCTTTTTCTTTGCAGGTTCTTTGAAACCTTCAACAATGTTTTTCTTGTGACAATGTTTCTGTTGCCATGTTTATTTTGAGACTGGGTTCACACACACACACACACACACACACACACACACACACACACACACACACACACACACACACACACACACACACACACACACACACACACA
Organism: Pristis pectinata; assembly: GCF_009764475.1. Lineage (NCBI taxonomy): Eukaryota > Metazoa > Chordata > Chondrichthyes > Rhinopristiformes > Pristidae > Pristis > Pristis pectinata. Next base: position 28,390,998 of record NC_067408.1, on the reverse strand, counting down.
CAGAGTGAGGCCTCAAGCACAAATGCCCACTGCCTCCTCCTCCTCACTTCTGCCCTCCACTCCACCCTCCCTTGACCCCTCTCACCCTCTCTTCTCCCTGTCCCTGTCTGGATTTCCTCTCTTGTGCCTAAATTCCTATCTGGAGGCTCCAATGTGAGCAATGGTATAGAGGACTGTGCCTACAGAGGAAGGACCAGCCTGGGAGGAAACCCTCTCACTCTCTCTCAGCTCCATCCTTCTTTCCTCGTGCACCTTCTCCCTTCCTCCTAATTCTCTAGCTCTCTCTCCCAACTTGGCCTTCTCCAACTCCTAAATTGACAGTCTCTCAGACTGCAGGCTCCAGATACCAGAGACCTCTCCCCGAAAAACCTCTGGGTAATCTTCAGCCACCCAGCTGGTGTTGCCTAATGTTGGCAGATCATGGTCTCCCAGTGTTCTGGTGGTGTGTTGGGGGATACCAGTGTGCAGTCTCCCAGCTGAAGAAGGTGGACATCCAGCAGGAACAAGAACATCTCACCCAACCACCATCTTTAAAATCCGAGTTGGATCATGGTAATCAATTAATGAATGACATGGTGTAAGGGAAACCCCAATAGTGGAGAACTATGGAAATCAGAGGTCCAAATTCATCTTTTCCTCTCAGGAACACTAAACAGATCATGTATCAAATTACCTTCCTAAAATATTGGATCAATGTTTGCCCTATTAGACCATAAGACATAGGAGCAGATTTAGGCCATTCGGCCCTGTTAGTAGTGGTCAGGTTGTCAGCACTTGCTGTCATTAGGGGGTAAAGCTGACAATGTGTTCTGGGATCTGGCATGCGCAATTGAACACAAGAAGGAGGAAGCTGGAGGCACAAGAGACTGCAGATACTGGAATCCGGAGCAAAACCCAAATGGCTGGAGGAACTCAGCGGGTCGAGCAGCATTGCTGAAGAAGGAAACTGTTGTCAGATATAATTTGCTTCCTCTTAGATTACCCTGTTGCAGTCTTTGTAGATGCACTGAATGAAGAAATCACAGATTGGACATGTCCTTAAAATAATTACTCATCCTTTTGCTGCAAAGAAGCTTTGTTCATTCAGGAGTAACTGAGCACTCAGTTGAATTCTAAGCTATTATTATTGTGGAAAAACATCTGAAAAATTAACTTTCCTGATTTGGAGTCAATAATACTGCCAGGGTCCAGCTGCAGAACTGCCACCTGTTCTTCACTGAAATCAACAGAGATGCACTCGTCTTTAATGCATATGGTTCTTGGGTGACCCCTCTGATTCTGCAGTTAACAGAAGTTTTGAGATCTTCTGCAGCTGCTGGAAAGACCCTGGTCAGGAAGTTGAGAGTGAATGAGACTTGGACAGCTGTCCAGGATGAGACCTTGACCAAATGTCTTCTCACAGAATGTTGTATAAATCAGTGTATTTGAAAACTGGAGTCTGGAGAAAACTGGAGATTGTTCATCAGAGAAATACCGGTGGGATGTGTTGCCTCTGAAGTCTCTGAGAGGGTGCTCTTTGCTAAGGGACATATCTTTGCCTGCTGTCCGGAGGTCCCCAAATCACACTGCATGGCCAGTCACGTCAATAAGGATGTCTCCAATAATGTAACCACTGAAACATCCACTACATGCAGTGTCCAGGCAGCTAACTACTAAAAAGAGCACTGCCAGTTAGTTTAAGCACCTTGGAAGGTGTTTGTACATTCTCCAGCCAATTCTGAAGCTGTCCAGTTAACTTTGCTAGTGTCGGCAGAGTATGTTATTAACCAGACATAAGTGGAACAAAGTAGCAATTGCATTGCGCTTGTTCAATAAAGATCATAGATGCACCCAAAAGCTCCATTTTATGTTAGAAGGGGACTAAACATTGATGCATGACCGGTGACATCATAAGGTGGCATCCAATATCACTAAATAATTGCGGGAATCTTTCCTCAAGGTCAGCGTTGAGCACATTTCCTTCACCAATGACAACTGACAGCTTTCTAGGATTGCCTACATCCACCCACCTCCTCCCGGAAAGGCCCCTGTGATTGCTGTTGATTTTGCTCCTGTCCTTTCTTCCCCCACCCCACCTACTCCTTGGCTATGGTCTTCTTTGGAGTATTCCCCACCAGAGAGCCAAGCCTGTCACTCTGGGCAGGAACTTGCTTGTGCAATAAAACTCCACGGCTGTTCCATGTCCTCCTCACCTTGCTCAGGAATCTCACCCCAGTCATGATCAAATTCTGCAAATTAGTTTTGAACTTAATGTCTTCAAGGACAAGCCATATCATTTTTTTTATTAATACAAAAAAATACAGATTAGTCTTACTATTGCAATTTTACAGAAGAAAAATGAAGCAATAGCTTGAACATGCTGCCATCTGCTGTTGCTTTAATAGAATTGTCTTTTTGAGACAGCTGGTTTATATTCTTACATACTGCATTTCTTGAATTTCCAGGACCACAGCCAGGGGCTGCTGTCGGGAAGTTGCAAGGGAAGACTCTAGAATGATATGTGTAGCCTCTGAATGTCTGCACTTTGGGGAAACCTACAGTATAGGCATATGCCCATCCCACTCTGCCAGCTGTTGTGGCTGAGGGAAAATTAGATGATGTTTCCTTCCTTTGAGTCTGGAGTTTAGATAATCCCACTAAAGCAGCTCTTCACACTTCCTTATGACATAGAAGGAGGAGAGATGGCCAATCAAACCTACACAAGCTCTCAGAGCAATCTCTTCAATCCCATTCCCCACTTATTCTGCTGTGGCCCATGCTCTCGCACATGCTCATTAACATTCCTCCTGATTCTCCCACCAGCGAAGTACACTTGAGACAACTTAGAGTAGCCACCAGCTACCAGCATGACTTTGGGATGTGGGAGGAAACTGGAGAACCTGGGGGAAGCCCATGCAGCTACAGGGAGAACATTGCAAACTTCACACAGACAGCATCCGAGGTCAGGATTGAACCTGGATTGCTGGAGCTGTGACCAGCAAACTGTGAGATGTGGCAGAGGTTAAGAGAGGTTTGGAATGATTCTGAAATAAAATGATGCTGTAGGCACTCAGCAGATCAGACAGCAGCCATGGTGAGACAATAAGAGCTAATATTTCAGGCCAATGATCTTTTATAAGAACTGGGAAAGAGAGAAAACAAGCTTGTTTTAAGTTGCTGAGTTGTGGAGAAGTGGACACAAGAAAGGGAATGTGTGTGATGGGCTAGAGACCAAGTTTGTCCATGTGATAAAATCATGCTATTGGTGACAACTGAGGGAGGCTGATGAATGCTTGTTAATTGTGGCTGATCTGTCTGGAGGAGGAGGGAGGTCAGTTAAGAGAAAAAAAATCAAAAAGAACTGAGAGGCAGAACACAGCAGTTGCTGAAATCTGAAACAAAAAGATTACTGGAAATATTCAGTAGATCAGGCAGCATCCGTAGAGAGGTAGAGAAAGGGGGTGGGGGGGAAGGGATGGGGGGAGAGAGAGAGAGTGGGGAGAGAGAGAGAGAGTTAGGGAGAGAGAGAGATTTTATATATATATATATGTGTGTGTATTTATTATATATATATATATATATATATATATATATATATATATATATATATATATATATATATATATATATGTAATGTTACAGGTGAATGAACTGACATTAGAGCTGGCCAGTTCTGACACAACAGGAAAGGCTGGCTGTCTGGAATTATTGAATTGAGCAGTGAGTCCTTAGAGCTTCAATTTGCCTCAACGGAAGGTCAGCTGCTGTTATATGAGCTTACCTTGGGCTTCGTTTGAACAGTATTTGAGGTCAAAGATGGAGAGTTCAGAGTGAGAGATAGATGGAGAATTAAATTCACAGGCAACTGGAAGCCTAGGATTATGCTTGTGGACTGAATGGAGGTGTTCTGCTAAGCAATCACCAGTATACAGGAGACTGCATCATGAGCATCGATCCAGGGGACAAGATGCTGTTAGTGGGTTCAAAGAGAGGGGTTACTAGTGTGCTCAAAGAGAGGGGTTACAGCCCTTGGAAATCAGAAGCATATTTAGGCCATTCAGTTCCTTAAGCCCGCTCTGCCATTCAATTCCATCAAGGGTGATATGATTGTAACCTCCACAGTCCTATCAACCACCTGAACTGGTTCATCCATTGTTTTTCAAGAATCCACCTAACTCTGTTTTAAGGATATTCAAAGGCTCTTCTTCCACTACCTTTGAAGAAGAGTTCCAGAGTCTCACGATCCACTGAAAGAAAAAAATACTTCACATCACCTTTGTCTTAAATGGGGGACTCCTTACAGTGACAGTGACCCTTAGATCCATGCTGCATGATCTACGACCCCTTGTACCATAGGCTTTCATTTTTCACAATATCCACAGAACATGTTATTTCTTACCCAATAAATAGGTCAATCATGATTTCCCTTTCACAAAACCACTTTGACTTTGCCTAATAAATTTTAATTCTTTTAAGTGCCCTGCTCTAAAGGCTTTCTAATATTTTCTCAATGACAGATTCCACATGAACTGGCCTATAATTTCTTGCTTTCTGTTTCCTTCCCTTTTTGAATAAAGGAGTTATATTCACTATTTTCCAATCTAGTGAATTCTGGAGCATGAGAACAAAAGAAACAAGAGCCAGAGTAGGCCCGTTGACCCTTGGAGCCAGATCCATCATTCAGTGAGAAAAGGGCTGCCCAAAATTGGCCTCACCACCACTTTCCTGTTCTCTCCCCAGAACCTTTGACGTCCTTGTAGTTCAAATGGCTGTTAGTCTATGTCTTGAATATATTCAATGAATCCACTTTCATGACATCACAGAGTATCTCTGTGGTAGAGAATTCCATAGATTCACCACCCTCTGAGAGAAGAAAATCCTCCTCATCTCTGAATTAAATGTGTAACCCCTTACTCTGAAACTATGTCCTCTAGCTCCAAATACCCCCAATAGGGAATTTATTTTCTCAGAAACCACTCTGTAAACCTTGCACTTCCTCCCCAAAGTGTCTTATATGTTAGAATAAAATAGCCTCTTGTTCTTCTAGACTCCAATAAATATAGGTCCAACCTGCTCAACCTCTCTTTGTTCATCTCTCCCTTCATTCAAAGATCCAGTTCAGTGAATCTTCTCTGCACAGCCTTCAATGCAAGTATATCATTCCTTAAATATGGAGATCAAAACTGTACACAATACTCAAGGTTTTGTCTCACCAGCATCCTGTAAACTTGTATCAAAACTTCCACACTTTTATACTCCATACCCCTTGCATTAAAGGCCAACATTCCATCAGTCTCCCTAGTTACCGGCTGTACCTGCATGCCAACCCTTTGTGTTTCTTGCACTAGGATCCCCAGATCCTTTGGCACGACAATATTTTGTAGTCTCTTTCCATTTAAACAATAATTTGCTTGATCATTTTCCCTTCTAAACTGGACAGTGTCACATTTTCCTACATCTTATTCCATCTGCCAGCTTCTTTCTCAATTAGTTAAACTATTTATATCTCTTTGCAGGTTCTTTGTGTTCTCCTTACAACTCTCTAAACCACTATCTTTGTATAATCAGCATATTTATTACATCTCCATCCAAGTCATTAAGATAGGTTTCAAATAGTTGAGGCCCCAGCAATGATCTCTGTGCACCCACTAGTTATCAGTTGCTAATCCCAAAATGACCAATTTATTCCGACTCTCTCTCTTTAGTTATTAAGCCACTTCCCTGTCCACGCTAGTGTATTTCCCTCAACCCAACACACTCTTACCTTGTGTAGTAACGTTTTATGTGGACCCCTATTGAATGCCTTCTGGAAATCCAAACACATTACATCTGGCTGTGCTCCTTCTCCCTGCATACAAACAGAAACTGAAGCGGGAGGATCCGGTACAGAGAGTCATGCAGTGCTGGTCTGAGGAAACAAATGAGCTTCTATGTGACTGCTTTGAGTCAGTGGACTGGTCCATGTTCAAAGACTCAGCTGCCAGCCTTGATGAGTATGTCACCACCATCACAGACTTTATCAGCAAGTGTGTTGAGGACTGTGTACCGAAGAGGACAATCCGGGTGTTCCCAAACCAGAAACCATGGATGAACCAGGAGATCCACTCCTTACTGAAGTCAAGGACTGCTGCATTCAAATCTGCTGACCCTGACCTTTACAAGAAATCAGGGGGATTTCTTCAGTGGGAAGTGGATTGCCACCACCCACCTTGACAGCCTCCAATGCAACTGAACCCGTGGTCACCATTGAGGATGTAAGGTCAGTCTTCCAGAGAGTGAACCTGAGGAAAGCATCTCGCCCGGATGGTGTCGGTGGCTGTGTGCTCAGATCTTGTGCTGATCAGCTGGTCGGTATATTTGCAGACATATTTAACCTCTCTCTGCTTCAATCTGAGGTCCCCACCTGTTTTAAGAAGACCACTATCATTCGGTACTGAAGAAAATCAAGGTAACATGCCTTGATGACTACCAAACAGTGGCTCTGACATCCACCATTATGAAGTGCTTCGAGAGGCTAGTTATAGCACACATTAACTCCAGCCTCCCAAACAACCTTGACCCACTGCAACTCACCTACTGCCAAAACAGGTCTGTAGTGGATGCCATCTCCCTGGCCCTGCACTCATCTCTCGTGCACCTGGACAGTAAAGACACCTATGTTAGACTTTTGTTTATTGACTACAGCTCTGCCTTAAATACTATAATTCCAAGCAAACTCATCACCAAACTCCGAGACCTGGGACTCAACACCTCCCTCTGCAACTGGATCCTTGACTTTCTGACCAACAGACTGCAATCAGTGAGGATAGACAGCAACACCTCCAGCACGATTATTCTCAACACTGGTACCCCACAAGGCTGCGTCCTCAGCCCTCTAATCTACTCCCTATATACTCATGACTGTGTGGCCAGATTCTGCTCTAACTCCATCTACAAGTTTGCAGATGATCATTTCAAATAATGATGCGTCAGAGTACAGGAGGAGATAGAGAGCTTAGTGACATGGTGTCATGATAACAACCTTTCCCTCAATGTCAACAAAACTGAAGAGCTGGTCATCGACTTCAGGAAAGGGGGTGGTGTACATGCACTTGTCTACATCTATGGTGCTATGGTCAAGAGGGTTAAGAGGTTCAAGTTCCTAGGAGTGAACATCACCAATAGCCTATCCTGGTCCAATCATGTAGACACCATGGCCAAGAAAGCTCACCAGTACCTCTACTTCTTCAGGAGGCTAAAGAAATTTGGCATGTCCCCTTTGACACTCACCAATTTTTATTGATACACCATAGGATGCATCCTATCTGGATGCATCATGGCTTGGTATGGTAACTGCTCTGCCCAGGACCGCAAGAAACTGCAGAGAATTGTGGACACAGCCCAGTACATCATGGAAACCAGCCTCCCCTCCATGGACTCTGTCTATACCTCTTGCTGCCTTGGTGAAGCAGCCAGCATAATCGTAGACCCCACCCACCCAGGTCATCTCTCTTCTCTCCTCTCCCATCAGGCAGAAGATACAGGAGCCTGAGTGCACATACCACCAGGCTCAAGGACAGCTTCTATCCCACAGTGATTAATCTATTGAATGGTTCCCTTATATGATGAGATGGACTCTTGACCTCGCAATCTACCTTGTTTGACCTTGCATCTTATTGTCTACCTGCAATGCACTTCTCTGTAGCTGTGTCACTTTGCTCTGTATTCTGTTATTGTTTTTACCCTGTACTACCTCAATGCACTCTGTACTACCTCAATACACTGTGAATTGATCTGTACAAATGGTATGCAAGACAAGTTTTTCACTGTACCTCGGTACAAGTGACAATAATAAACCAATACCAATACCAATGCCAATCTGCTGGTTCTCCTTTATCCAGACTATTTGTTACACTCACAAAGAACTTTTAGCAAATGTTTAGATTTCTCTTTCATATAAACTTGTTGACTCCCCTTGATTGCCCTGATTATCTAAATGTCCTGCTTTTACCTCATTAATAATAGATTCCAGCATTTTTACAATGAAAGATATATGGTTAACTGGCATGTTTCCCGCTTTCTGTCTCCCTCCTTAAGTAGCATTACATCTAAGGTTTTCCATTCCCCCCAGACCAGAAAAGTACAGGTCAGTTAGCCTAACATCAGAGGACTTGCTGACCTTTAGCCCCATTTGTTTGCCTGGTGGTAGAGATTGGTTGAGTTCCTTGTTTTCTATAATTCCTTGATTATCTATTATAATAGGGATGTATCTACTGAATACTGATCCAATATAATTCTTTAGAATATCTGCTATTACTTTATTTCTCATTGTTAATTCCCTGTTTCATCCTCTAAGGAACCAATATTTACTTGAACTATTGTTTTCCTTTCTATGTACCTGTGGAAGTTGTTACTGTCTGTTTTCATATTATTTGGTCGTTTGCTTCATACTCTGTATTCTCCCTCTTTCTAGTCATCCCTAGCTGGTTTCTAAAATTGTCACAAATTTTCATAATTTAAAATTCTTTCAATTTAATACCATTCTAAACATCCTTAGTTAGCCACAGATGGTGCATCATTTTCATAATTTTTCTCATTGTCATATACCTCTTTAAATGTTTGCCACTGTTCATCAACCAACTTACTTTAGCTATCTCTGTCCTCATACCACTGTTGTCACCTGTATTTAAGTTTAGGACTTAATTTCAAATCCAAGTTTCTCACCCACAAACAGAATACGAAATTCTCCCATGTGGAAATCACTCTCTCTCGGGGAATGCTTTACAATGAGATTATTAATTAAACCTGTCTCATTACACAATACCAGATTTGAAATAGTCTGGTCCCTGACTGGTCCCTGTCTTGCTCTAATAAACCATCCCAAATACACACTATGACTCAGTCCTCAAGGGTACCCTTTCCAATTTGATTTGTGCAATTGATACAATGATTGAAGTTGCTCATCTAATGATTAAAATCAACCAGTGCATCAACTATCTCACGAGCCATTTCCTTTAACACCCTAATGAAGTCCAACAAGACCCAGGGACTTGTCAACCCACAACTCCAACAATCTGCTCAATATCACTTCCCTGGTATTGTAATTTTCCTGAGTTCCTTAATCCCTTCCAATTCGTGATTTATGGCTATTTCTGGGATGTTACATGTCTTTTACAGTAAAGGCTGCAGCAATATACTACGTTAATTCCTCTGCCATCTCTTTATTTTCCACTATCAACTCCACAAACTCACTTTCCAGATGATCAATGTCAATCTTATCAACACTTCTTTTTTAAATACCTATAGAAACACTTACCATCCGTTTGTACATTAATGGCTAACTTTATCTCGTATCTTTTTCTGTGGTTCTGTGAAGGAATCTCTAGCACTGAATGTTTAAAATACTTCAACAACTTTACAAATGCATTTATATACTGAATTATGACTTCATCACTCACAATATGTCCTTTGACCCTTTCATGACCAGTGTACTTCCATCCTCTCAGAAGTTGACGAGGGATGGCAAAGCAGAATTAACCTGCTGGCTCTGCTCTACAGACTTATTTTTATTCATTAAGCAAAAGTTTCTTCAATGCCTTCAAGGTTTCCTCAGCATTAAGAATACTTTTAGACTGCCAAAATAATCCAACTCTAGTTTAGCTTTTGAATAAGCCTCAAAGAGACAAGTTAACCTTTTGTGTGAGCTTGTTGCTTAGCTGTGTCATAATCTCCCAGTTACTTATTTGTCCTTCTAAGTTATACTTAATGGCATGTTCAGCTTTATATGGATCAAATTGCACTGGGAACTTCACCTCCAGTGTCTGGAGTTACCTTCAGCCTGATTTCCATTATATATTCCCTTCTGGCTATTTGATAAATCAGTACTCAGTGGGATACATAAGTTTACAATGAAAATTTTCACAACAAAATGTCACAGAGCTTTGGAATTCTTCATACAGTCTCTCCCCAGGTTATGAAACCTCGACTGATGGACAGCCCATACATATGAATGAGTATTTGGGAGACTGGCAGGATGGATTTGCAGGCAGCTGTAGGGCTGCAGGCATCTTCTGCCAGGTGGGAACAAGCAGGGCATTTCTGTGAGCCTTCTCTCTCTGTGCCCACCTCTTCCACCACCCCGTTCCCTCCTCCGCCCTGAGCTGCAACAACTGAGCCGAGCAGAGATGAATGTGCTGAGCATACTCGCTCACTCACTCACTCACTCGCTCACTCACTCACTCACTCACTCACTCACTCACTCACTCACAGAGTCAGTGAGGCTGGCTGGCTCTTCCTGCATTTGCTTGCTCTCCTATCACCTCCCACACGTTGTTTTTGTTCATTTCCAACTTAGGAACTGTTTGGTTTACGTACAGTTTTCAGGAACAGAACTCTCAACCTGGGGAAAAAGTGTAATATTCGTTTTAAAAATAGTATTCCTGAACACCACATAGCCCTTAATGAGTTGAGGAATAAGCCCTGATCTGAATTTGGACTTGAGAGCTGTGTTGGTAGGGGGTACTTGACAAGTTTATATGGCCACATTGATGAGAGGCCTGGGCTATTTTGACCTCCTAGCCTCTTCATCATAACCTACAATAAATACATCTAACCACGAAAGGTGAGGAGAATTCAGAAAGCTAGCAAATACGGATACTGGAAATATTCAACAGGTCAAGCAGCACCAATGCAAAGGGAAACATTTCAGATGGATGACCCTTCATCAGACCTGGGAAAAGTTATAGATAAAGCAAGTTTTAAGTTGCATGGAGAATAGGGAGGGGTGTGGAGAACAAAAGGGAATGTAGGTTGGAGACCAGGAGAGATTTAATTCTCCAAGTGGTGGAACGTCAGCCATAAGTGGTGAAGGCTAGCGTCTTTTTTTGGGGGGGGTGGAAGGAGGTGTGGATAGGAGGGGATCTATAATAACTGATAGAGGAGAGAGAGAAAAGGTGAATGTTTGAATTTAAGAGACATGGTTGATTATTTAACATTGTTGAATTCAGTATTGAATTCAAAAGATTATAATATGCCAGGACAGAAGATAAGGTGTTGTTCCTTGAGCTTACATTGAAGTTTGTTGGAGAAGTGTAGGGGGCCTATATCGTTTGTGCTTACTTTTGCTTGTTAATCATATTGCATATTTTGGATTTTGTAATGTACACATTTTTTGATTCATAGCAAATATTTCCCAGCAATGCATTAAAAAGTACTTTTGATGTTTATTATAATGACACTGTTAATTATATTTTTGTAATTTAAAAACATGCATTCTATTTGTTGTTTAAAGAAGTCAAATACATTTAATCCAGAAGTTCTTAAAATGTTTGGCTTGGAATACAAAAAAACTCAGCTGGAATGACTGATATAATAGTGAATTTATACCTTTGTGGTGTCAAAGAAGTTCAAATGCATGAGCACATAGCCCACTGAGTTTCACTGTGGTTTCAGAATGAAAATGTTAGGCACAATGGGCCATGAAGATTCCCTCACTTTAAGATAGCTTGCAGTTAGAGTTGGATTGCATGTCATTTGATTCACAAGCAGGAATGGAGATGGTCATAATGTATTCATCTGTCAATGAATATGCATTGAAATATTGGTTGTGACTATTGGTTTATTGGTTTATTATTGTCACTTGTACCAAGGCACAGCGAAAAACTTGTCTTGCATACCAATTGTACAGGTCAATTCATTACACAGTGCAGTTACATTGAGTTAGTACAGAGCACATTGAGATAGTACAGGTAAAAACAATATAGTACAGAGTAAAGTGTCACTGCTACAGAGAAAGTGCAGTGCAATAAGGTGCAAGGTCACAACAAGGTAGATCGTGATGTCAGAGTCCATCTCATCATATAATAGTCTTTCATTCAATAGTCTTATCACAGTGGGGTAGAAGCTGTCCTTAAGTCTGGTGGTACGTGCTCTCAGGCTCCTGTATCTTCTACCTGATGGAAGAGAGAAGAGAGAATGACCTGGGTGGGTGGGGTCTTTGATTATGCTGGCTGCTTTGCCAAGGCAGTGAGAGGCAAAGACAGAATCCAAGGAAGGGAGGCTGGTTTAAGAAATCACTCAGCAGGTCAGGCAGCATCTATGGAAAGAGAAAAAAATATTGTTTCAAGTCTGAGATCCTTCATCAGAATTGAGAAAGAGAAAAACAAGTTAGTTTAGACAGCAGAGAAGGTGGAGGAGAGGAATGGACAGAGAGATGGGAATTTCTCTGATAGGGCGAGACTGGATGATCTAATGTGGCAGTTAAGTACAGTATAGGGGACCACAGACAGAAAGGTTGGAGTGACAGTTGGATTTTGAATTAAAGAGGCAGACGACTGGAAGCTCATGGTCACTCCCGCAGACTGATTTCAGATGCTGCACAGCATGATCACCCAATCTGCATTTGTTTTCTCTGATGTATAGGAGGCCAGTTGTGAACACCAAATTCAGTGCGCTAGATTGGAAGATGTGCGTATGAATTGCTGCTTCACCTGGAAGGTCTGATTTGGTCCTTGGATGGTGGGAAGGGAAGAGTTTCTTATTGACTTATGAATGACCTCTGATAATCATAACAGAAAATGCTGAAGTGCTCAGTAAGTTGGGCCACACCTGTGTAGAAGGAAACAGAGTTATCAATTCATCAAAGATCCTTGCATATAGTTTTGATGAAAAGTTTTTGACCTAAAGCATTAAGTCTGTTTCTCTTCCCACAGATGCAACCTGATTGGCTGAGGATTTTCAGCATTCTCTCTTTTAATTTCAGGTCTCCAGCATTCTCAAACTTGGGCTTTCACTTTTTCACATGTCAATAAGCCCAGTTAGTATTCATTAGTGTTCCCGGATTCTTTGACTTGCATTGCCAGGTTCATGTTGATCAAATGTATGCCAATATTATATGCCAATATTTGTGACTTAAGGAAAAAATGCAATAAACTATTGTGATATGAAGTGTACTGCCTGATTAAATAGTGATTTCAAAAGTAAACTGGAAGAAAACTAGAAGGGGAACAATTCCAGCGATACTGGAGAATTTACAAAGAAATAGGATTAATTAGAGCTATCTAATTAAGTTTGAGAATGCTTTCATAAACTGCAGGAGCTGGAGATCTGAAATTAAAAGAGAGAATGCTGAAAATCCTCAGCCAATCACGTTGCATCTGTGGGAAGAGAAACAGACTTAATGCTTTAGGTCAAAATACCAGCACAGGGATCTTGGGTCAAATTCACTCCTTCTTCACAATATCAATATGATTCTATGACCAATATATTCTTATGGCCCCTGTAGTCAAGGTTGTTTTGATTGATAAAGTATCCATCTTGTCTGTCAATGTATAGGGCAACAATTCCAAAAGGAACAAGTCTTCAGTTGCATCCACACGAGTAAGTTAACACTAATGTGGAGTCCTATGGTGGAGCCATGTCTTGCTTGAGTTCCCCAGCATTGCTTTGGACTTTGTGTAGGATTAGAGACTCATTCATTTCAGTGGGGATTCCCAGCCTGGGCATTAGGAGGAAAAAGGTAACGTATTTATTGTTCACTTAGTTTAGTGTTTCAGTTATTTCTTGGAGTTTTAAGTCTTTAGAAAAATATTAATCTTTAAAAATTATTTCCAACATTTTAATAGTTTTCATTTTCTGAATATCAGCAACATACAAAACTGTGAAAAATGTCTTCAATGATTTTGAAATGAGACAAAACTTCACCCCAGCTTTGCATCAGGTCAAAGGCTGTTCAGACATTCTGGGGGTGGAGTCTCAGGACTACACCACCTGACATACTTGCGATACTTGTCAGACTCCACCTGGGTACCTAAGATCAGCCCTCTGCATCCAGCCCAAGTCAGTGTGGGAAGTGGGAATTCTGAGTGGCAGCCCAGATCCAGCATAATTCGGCTAATTGCTGACCACTGGAAACAGGATGAATCTCCTTCTCTTTGCAGTGATATTACAAACCTATAGGTAAAACACTCTCTCATGTTAGGATTCAGAGGTTAGCAATTTGCTCAAGCTTCATTTTAGTTTTTCAGGTCTTTGTATTCACCTTGTTTATAACACGGTACAACACATTCCCAGTTGGTTGTTATTCTTTGTATTGAGCTGCAGGTGGCAACAGCTCACAATCTATTCTCCTTTCCTGAGAAAATTAAATTAATCTTATCTCAGATTTTTCTTGTATTCTTTACCTTCCTGGTTTAATAATTTTCCTTTCCCATCTACTTCCATCTGTGAATGTTCACCAATGTAATTATAATAACAATGAGATTGATAGGGAACTTGATAAAGCAGTAAAGAAATATGAATCTGTGAAATGCATCCATAACATTTAATTAGCTTGTAAATCATTAGAGAGGAAAAATAAGATTAAATTGCATTTCCATTCATTTTAGAATCAGTCAGTTAACAAAACTGGTTATTATGTTGCCTATTATTTTCCTTTTATGTCCAATTTGGATATATTTCTTTCTACAAATTGTCAGAATTGTTACAGAGCAGTGGAAATATTCATTGAGGGAAACTACTTTTAAATGAAATACAACACAGCATAATTATTGATATTTCATGGTACTGTTTTGTTCTATTTTATGGTGCAGAGATCCAAATCCTGTTAATTTTTGAACGTTTAATTATTTTCCAGGATCAGCAAGTGTATCAATACAAGCACTATTGTTCATTGTTATGATTTTTGCTTTTGACAAAAAATATTTCAGCATACAATCCATTGTTTATTCTAGTATGAAGTTTATGTAAATTTAAATTAATTGGAGGGACTCTTGTTTATATTCCTTGTTATATTTCTTCCATTGTTACCTTGTGTGAAATCAACTGATTTTCTTAGAGTTACAATTAAAACACAGTTATGAATCAATATTGTATTATGGTCAACCCATTGAGCAACTTTGGCAACAAAATCAGACTCATCAAATGCTGTTCATTGCCATTTGCTATTGTACCTCTTTGAAATCATGGAAGTCAGCTCTTTGTGCAGCACACAGCTGGATTGAAAATCAAGTTTAATTTTTTGTTATGTGAACCAGAATCAAGGCATTTGTTACTTGAAATGTCTTGTGAAGTGAGAGGACAAGCTCATATAAACTATTATTAACAACTTACAGTTCCAACTATAGAATAAACGTGCATGGGTTTGAATACTCAGCTTTCATGTTTCATTCAAGATTTTTTTGGGTGATTATTGTCTGACAAGATTTGTAATTTTTGGTTATTAAAACAATCTTTAGGAAAATTCATAAACTTGAAGTTTATTTAGCACAATTAAATTGGTAATGATGGTAGATATTACCTGTGCATTCACTGTCATCCATTGCTGCCCACATTTTTACTTGCTTTATCCCCAAGTTATGCTGTCACATAACTGATTATTGTTCTCTATTATAGATCCACAAACAGATATAATTGGGCAGTATCTATGCATTTTAGAAGCCACATTCTTAAAGCAAAATACATAGCTGACATTACAAAATATATTGCTGACACAGTTTTAAGTAGGGCTTTTGCATATTTCTTTGGTTATTATTGGTTTAAAAAAAGAAAAATAATCAAGCCTTAACCACGTGGAAAAGTGTGGAACTGATGTTAAGAAAACAAACAAGAAATCATAATATTTTACTGTCTGGCATCTGATAGGATTCAAAAGAATATTTTGGCTTAGCAGTTGAAAACTGTAGAGGAAAAACAATATCAACCATTAGGTAATGAAGGGAATAAAATCTATTTTTTAGAGATCCAAATTTTCTAAAAATCATTAGAAGTAGTGCAAGCTGTGTGTTTCAGGACAAGTCTTTGCAGGAGACAGGATAAGTTACCAAGGAGATCATAAAACATATGGGATTCGGGGTTTTACAGATGAGTGTGGGATCTGCAGGAGTTTTAGGTTAATTTTAATTCACTGACACATTGACGGTGGAAGGCTCATTGGCCACAAGAGATCTAGAAGTTATTGCATCTATTTTGTCAGTGGCTTTTTAACCTAGCCATTGTATTAACATATTATTTCTGTGTTTCCTCAGCAATTGGGTTGAGCAGGTGTGCTGATGACATGTATAAATCAACTTCAACTCTATTAGTTAAAGAGACATTGCAAACTTGATATTTACTAGACTGGAAAAAGAACAGAGGGAAGTGTGACTGTGGAATACAGAAAAACAAAGGATGCCCCTCAGTTTACCAACACATTACTAGATATCCGGCTGAGAGGCGTAAAAACATGCAGGAATAAAATCTTCCCTGAAAGGACCCCGCATGTCATGTCAAGTGGGTGTGGCTGGAGATATTAGAAGAAGCCGAGGTCTACTTTTGTGGATTCAGTAATGAAAACAATTTAATGGTCTCATCTAATCAGGAAAAATTAGTACAGTATCACAGGTAACTATACCTAATCTGCCAATTTCGCCATCTCTCTTAATCTTCCACCTTCAGTCAACCTAAACTGTCACTCATTACTGTAATTTGCCTTGTAGGTACACCCTTCCCTTTCTGTCCATGCAGTTCTATACATGCCCATCTCTCTCGGCACCACTGAATACCTTTATACCATGTCATACCTCCTTTTGATTATCACCTTCAACAAATGTTCTCCATTCAACCATTTCAGAAGAGATAATGGAAAACAGGGACAGTACCACCAAGAGCACTTCATGCTACCTCCTTCTTTTCTCACTACTTAAGTAGATACCCTGCCGACATCAGGACTGGGCAGCCTCAGAA
This sequence comes from Pristis pectinata, assembly GCF_009764475.1. NCBI lineage: Eukaryota > Metazoa > Chordata > Chondrichthyes > Rhinopristiformes > Pristidae > Pristis > Pristis pectinata. Next base: position 28,374,321 of record NC_067408.1, on the reverse strand, counting down.
CTGGCTGCAGGCTGCAGGCTGCGGAAGCGTCTTTATGGCATGCTAAAACTAACAGAAAGAGTTTTTTTCCAGCACTTAGCTGTTGGGCTTCTCACTTAATGGGTGCTTCAATGTGGATACAGCTGTCAGCACACCATTACTGGATGCTTCAGGAGAGTCATGGTGTACCACTTTAGGAAGGCTGGGGATCTAGGAGCAGAAGGCAAAGATGCAGGCGTCAGTGAAGACCTTATTTCCAGAGAGTCTTTAGAGGAACTGCATGCTCCCTGGACCCTTCTGATGACCAATGCATTCTCAGGCAGTCATCAATGAGGTACCTGACATCCTGCAAACCAAGTTTGTCCATGCTCTTGTACTTGGACTGCTCTCAGTCCTGAGGTCAAGGTGACTTCCATCTTCCTGGCCACTGAATCATTCCATGTCTGTCAACTTGTTGCTCAGTGCAACATAATACAGGCTCTTTATTCGTAAGAAAAGATTTTGTCTTTTTTGATTTCATTGAAGAGCAGGTAGTGTCTCAGGCATTGGGATTTGCCAGCATTATTGGCTTCACATGAGTGGAGGCAGTTATTGGCTGCACCCATGTACCCACAGAACTCTGATGAATATCCTGGATCTTTACATCAATCACACGGGTTTCCACTTTCAAAATGCACAGCACATCACAGATCATGGTGAACACCATATTTCCTGGCAATTCCCATGATTCTTAGCTGAGGAAGTCTGCTCCACTGGACATTTTGAATGGTCAGCACTGCCTGAGGGATAGGTCCAAGTGATTGAGGACTACTTTATATTTGCATGTCTGTTCACATCCATTTGCGCTCCAAACTGGAGCAGCTGAGCAGCAATACACTGACAAGTGCTAAAGTACCAGAATAGTGGAACACACCATTGGTCTCCTCAAGATGTGATTCCATTGCTTCCATCAGTCTGGGGGCACCCTGCAGTACATGATGTCATCATGGTGCACTGTAGGCTGCACGACATAGCCAACCAGACAGCAGCCGGTGCCAGGAGGGCAGCAAGAAGAGCCAGAGGCAAACGATCATGAAGCAGAAACTAAAGAAATCAAGAGTGAAGTGAAGGCTGATGGCATCTGTCTCAGCTCAAGGGAGCTACAGATTGCTTATGAGCACTATCCACTGAGAGCAGCAATCTGCTTACAAATCACCCCTCAATTAGCTACTCACATGTGGTATATTGGTGATTCTGAGGATTGAAAAGCTAACCCTGTTTGGCAGAGGGCTACACAGCGTTAGCTTTGCACTCCTCAGAATGTTCTTCTGACTCAATGCACTCTCATGCTAGAGCAGATCTCTAGCATGAAAGTGCAATTAGGCAGAAGAACAGTCCGTGGTGTTTGTTTGTGTCTTCTCAGCAGCTTGTCACCTCAACTAGCAGTTGCTGTTTGATGGGACTATTGTCCCAGCAAGGAATTGCATATAACTTTCAGAGCTGAGGTCATGATCTCCTGGCTTCCTACAACTTCTTTTGTGAGCATGGAGATGAACTCCTCAATGTTCCTTATCATCGCAAGCAAGCAGGCAGGTCTGGCATCCACTAACCACCTTACATCAACCTCGTCAAAAAGCATCCTAATTGTGGACTTCATCCATGTCTTCTGGGATAACAAAAATTCTTGGACTACATCATTTTGGCAAGCCCCTGCATCAGATTACTTGAACGTCATGCCAGACTTTAGCCTACTGAGGCCTGATGTATCTCTACATGACATGTGTCCCTCTAAACTATTTTGCTCATCCCTCATAGTGCCAGTGTTAGAAGTGTAGATATGTGATGTCAGTTGCATTCGTTTTCTCCTCCTTTCACTCTACCCTTTCCTCCTGACCTTGCATCTCCCTATTTTCATCTTGTTTGTTGTCCAGATATTCTAGGAGAAACAGGAGGCCTATCCTTATATCAAAGACAAAACTGTGGGTAGTTGCACTCATAAGCTGCACCCTAAGTATGTTTATTGTGATGCAGCAGCACACATGGTATTAATTCAAAGGCAATGCAGTTAGCTGGCAAATTTTATACAGAGGTTGGTCATGAGAAAGTTTGTACTTCTATGCACCTCCACACATAAGGAGGGTGATGGTTTCATCCAGCATCTCCAGGTGAGGCACTCCTTTACAAACAGCCTCTTTCTTTCCCTTGATGTTGTAGTTTAAATGGAAGAGATGAAGTGCAAACCATCTTTTTAATATTGTATATTTGTTTACTTGACATCAGCATGGGGAGGTGGAAGGAACAGAGGGTCAATGGTGGAGTGAGAGTGGAGGTATGTGGGGGTGTGGATGGAATAACATATTGTGTGAGGATGTCAGAATGAGTGAGCAGTATTTTTAGTGGAGAGCAGGTCACCCTGACTTTTCTTGTGAGATCCTGAATTGCTTTGTGTCATTGTTCCATTGTCTTGTCCGTGAGTTCCCACTCTGGGAGGAGATCATTTGAACCATTTCTGACAAACTTTTCAGTACATCCTCATCCTCCCCCTCCCCCTCCCCCTCCCCCTCCCCCTCCCCCTCCTCCATGGTTGCCATGATATATGGTGCTAGTGCCTGGCTGCCCTAAAGAGTGTGTCTTTAAAATTTGACATCTTTCTGTGAATGCTGTGTGGCAAAGTGTAGTAGCTGTGTCAGAATGAGTATGTTCCTGTCCGGTACTGTACAGGTAGCATTTTAAAGCTTTTTTCTGAGTGCAAACCACCTTAGTGGTTTCAACATTGGTTTTTGACCAACCTTGTGATTTTTTTTAAGGGGGACTTAACTTGGCATTTGTGTTGTATGCAGGAATGTTGTTGCCAATGTTCAGATGCTGTCATACCAGAGGGGTTGGCAATGAAATTCTATGCTTTTACCTGATGGGGCACATGTCACGTGAACAAGAGCAGATATTGGAGAGAAAGCCAGCAGGAGGGAAGCAGAAGGCACAGCATTCTCCAAATTCTATTCAATTGGATCCAGATGCAGGAACTTGAAGGTCATTAATTAACAGGGTACTTCTTGGGCAGCAACAAAGGTTATGCAGTTTACTAAAAAGAGTTTTGATAGAGGAGTTTAACAAAAGTAAATAGAAATTCACTATTTCCACTGGTTTTAGGGTCAAGAACACACAAACATATGAATTAGGAGAGTAGGTCACTCAGCCACTCACGTCTGGTCTGTCATTCAAAAAGACCATGACTGATCTGATTGTAATGTCAACTGCATTTCCCTGTACTTTGCAGCAACCTTTCACCATTTGTTTATCAGGAATTTATCCACCTTCACTTTAAAAATATCCAAAGACTCTGCTTTAAGGAAGGGAGTTCCAAAGACTCTCAATCTTCTCAGTGAAAAAAATGACCTAATCTTAGAATTAAGTTGGTGACCCCTTATTTTTAAAAATTATCCTCTCATTCTAAATACTTTCAAAAGAGGAATCATGCTCCCTACATCCACCCTGTCAAGACCTTTCAGGATTTTACATGTGTCAATTATGTCACCCTTCACTCGGGATACAAGCTGAGATCGTCTCACTATTCTTCATAGGACAACCCACCCATTCCCACTCTCAGTCTAGAACTGAAGATGCTGGATTTGTAATTGTGATAAATATCAGAGTCAATCTGAAGTCAAATTTTCTTGTGCAATGAGTAGTCAGGACTTAGATTAGACTGCCTTATATTATTGCAGATATAGATTCATGTTGTTTAAAGTTATTGAATACATTTTTGGGGAAAATAATTGCAGCAACATTGGGAATGAACGAAAAGAGTGGCACGAACTAGATTACTCTCCAAAAGGGTTAGTGTAGACTCAATGGCAGAATGGCCTTCTTCTGTGAACAAAATTTGTCAGGTAATTTGTTTAATTTTTAAAAGAAATATTTGTCTTATCAGATTGTTGAAATATATTGGCATAAAATAAATACTTGAAATATTGTACTATTATTTAAATACATAAAACAATAAACTATGAAACACCCTTTAGTACAGTATTTCTGATGTCTTATTTAAAAATGGACAAAAAGAATTGACTTCCTGTTTTTCAAAGTATGTTAAAAATTCTGACAGAATATTCAGTATTTTGCTTCATATGTTTACAGTACAAAGTGTAAATACATAAGTTTCAAGATTGCAAAGACATTTTTTAAACACAAGATCAATTTTCAATGTATCCCTTCTTACCCTTCTTCCTCTGTTAGCAGAATGCCCTTGGCAGCTTCTTGAGAAACAGGTTGGTAGGTGCCAATTTGTGGGTATCAACAATGTCACTGAAAGAAGGCACACTGTGCCTAATGTCTCTGATTGATATTTTCCTTCATTTATCATCTCCTCAGGACCAAGATCAGGTGCTCAATGCAAGTATATAACAAATTATAATAACATTTGTCATGATTATTTCAAAAGTAATACTGAATCTTATGATGTTAGGGATCTAAATTAGCTTAGAAATATCAAAGAGAAACCATTAATAAATCTAATTCAGATGTGAAGGAGACAAGTTCTCATCAGTATCAGCTGTCAGCTAGCCATATCAGTGTGTAAAAAGAAACGGTCAGGGTGATAATACACTTGAATCATTGATAGAATTCCCATCAATAAAGATACATAACCTGTAATTTCCAGGTACGAGGTGTGCATGTTTAGGTACTTTAAGGAAATAATGTTTACATGACAATGAGGCAAGTGCTAATTTAAGTGTCACTGTGGCTTTATATCAGAATAAAGTGAGATAAAGTGGGATTTTGTACAGCTTGCCTTTCTCCGATTGTGCTGGTTTAACAATGCATATTGATATCTCTAAAGGCATTTTCTTTTGAAGACAGAATTTGGTATGCACTTAACATGGTGAACCTTTTGACAAGTATCTATCTCTCCTTGTCACAACTGAACAAAATGAAATGACTTTTAAAGAAATGAATAAGGAATTGAATTGCACCAGACATATCTATATCACAGCAACCAAAAGAGACAGCTTATTATTCTTAAGGGACTTTTCTATCAACAATGGACAGATTGATGGAGCATTTCCTTCAGAAGAAGCCAAATCTTTACTTCAGTAGTTTGTACGTACATTAGGAGTTCAAGGCCTGGAAATTCAATTGCACATGGTTCTTGTTCCAGTTTGTCCTGGTGTCATTCACACTAGATATTTGTGCACGCACTTCCACCAAGAATCCAATCATTTGTGCATCACCAATTGCATTTTTCTTGCACTAGCACACACTTGCCATGAAAGTAACCTGCACTAATAAAAATCATGCCTATAACTTCTTAAAGGTGAGGGAACTAAAACTGCTGAAAGTTGTTGTGCAAACCCAGGACAGCTCAGTGGGATGATAGAGAGGCAGAAACAGGAGCAGGCACCCAGCTTCTGCCACATGGACCTCAAAACCATGTTAGTGGGCATGGCTCATAGATAAGACATTTGGCTTTTCACCCAAACCTCTGCAATCTTATGAGCCTCAGGCCCAAACTTTAGACCAACTTCTAAGCGTTAATTGCAGGCCCCTGAATCATTGATCTCCTTCTGCCTCAGACACTCCCATCTTACCTCATTGATTTGCAGTTGGCTCTGCAATCTCATGATTCACTGACTCTGCACTACCCCTTTTCCCCCCTAACCCTGACCAGGAATTGTTGGGCCCAACACCATCAAACAGCTGGTTCAGCTCCTCCACAGGACTAGCACTTGGGCCCCACCTCAGTCATATCTGTTTTCTCTTGTACACGCTACTTTTATCTATGGCATAATGCCTTGGTGCTACTGAATCTTCAAGCAATAGATCCAGAGCCAAAGGGTGCAGGAGGAACTGGGTAGATCAGGAGGAGAGGGAAAAGGGAGAACAGGTTACTAGAGGCCACATCGATAGCAATGAATGCAATTCACAAGGTTGGGGGGGGGGGGGGGCATGTGAATCTCTGCCTCACCTGGAAGGGCTGTTTTAAGGCTCTGGATGGTGGTGAGGGAGGAGATGTAGAGACAGGTGATGGTGGTGAGGGAGGAGGTGTAGGGACCTTTTGTATTTGTATGTGGCCTCCTCTACATTGGTGAGACTTTTAAGCATAGACTAGGCTATTGCTTTGCCAAGCACCTGTGCTCTATCCACCATAGTCATCTGGAGCTCCTGGTTGCCAGCAATTTTAATTCTCCTCCCCATTCCCACACCAACTTGTCTGTCCTTGGCCTCCTCCACTGCCAGGGTAAGACAAAACACAATTTAGAAGAACAGCACCTCATATTCCACCTGGGTAGTCTACAACCTGATGGCATGAATGTTGAATTCTCCAATTTCAGGTAACTTGTTCTTCCTCTGTCCCTTTCTTCTCTCCTCCTATTCTACCTAGTTCCTCTTACACCTACCACCTCCCAGTCCCCATCACCTTGTTTCTTTTCCCTCCTCCACCCACTCAATCTGCCCATCACCCACACATTCCTCCCACTGGGTGCCCTCCCGCTACTGTTCCAATCTGCCCACTCCACCTCCTTATTTGGTTCCATGCTACACCTTCCTTTCCTCAATCATCTGTAGCTCTTTGTTGCCTCCACCTACCCAGCCTCTGTCATTATTTCCACTCTTCCCTCTTCTATCTACCTGTCATCCCCCTTCATCTTGATCCACCTCTAGCTTGCCAGCTCTTGCTCCATCCCTTCCCCTCACCTCTTTACATAGGCTATCTCTCCTCTATCTTTCAGTCCAGATGAAGGGTCTCAACCCCAAACGTTGACTGTCCATTCTCTTCCACAGATGTTGCCTGACCATTGAATTCTTCTAACATTTCGTTTTTTTTGCTCCATATTCCAGCATCTGCAGTCTCATGTGTCTCCAAACTCCATTTATCCATTACCTGACTATTTGCAAATCCCAATGTTTTGGCATGTGGCTCACCGGGTGCTGATTCCTACACCCCATTTACACACTGAGGCTCCAGTTCCTGTGTTTGCTTTCACCACCAGGGCTCTTGATGCCCACACTCCCCTTCATACCCTGGGACCCCAGCTCCCGCTCTCCCCTTCACACACTGGAGTCCTGGTTCCCGCATTCCCTTTCACTCACTCAGGCTCATGTTCCCATGCCCCTTTTTACTCATTGAGGCTTTTCTTCCCGTGCTCCCTTCAAAGTCACTGTTTCTATGCTCCCTTGAAATTTACCAAACTTAGTCCGGCCTTGTTTTGCGTGATCACTTTAAACTTACTGGGTGCATGGAAAAATTATTATCCTACTGTGTAACATCCAAAAAAAAGTGAATTAAAGGTATTAAAGGGAATGATATCTGACAGTGAGGAAAATCTGCTAATCTGGCACCTCCAAAATCCCAAGAGTGCAGGATTAATGGAATTTTATTGTAATAGGTTCTAGCTATTCATTATCTCTTACACTTGGCCGACCTGTTCTAAGGGATAGGATTATGGTTACAGTTATTGAAACTTGAACTGGAACTTGACAGCATGAAATTTGTGTTGGAAATGATGAAGAAACCATCAGTGGGCACTATTGTTACTACCTGAAACTGACAGAATTGTTGGGACTTCTGTGCATCTGTATTCAACCTAGCCATGATTTGACAGAACTTGTAGGCTGATCACTGGTGTTGAAATGAACATGCTGTTCATCAAGGGAAGAAGAACTTGAGCTAATTGCCTTGTACTTAGGGAGGTAGCTCACCCAGTGATTCCCTCCCAGTTCTGAGTAATACAATAAGTGAGTTCCTACAGATTTTATTGGAAGAAAATGCCTGAAGGAGATGCAGGTAGAATATAATAAATCATTTGTTAATTTAACTACTTTTGCAATGATTATCGATTTTAAAACATTTTTTAAGATCTTTTCTAGATAAGATCTCCAACAAAATTAAAATCTGAATGAATTAAAGTTTTTATCTGCAGTTGTTAACTTTCTGTGGCAAACAGTTGCTTGGCGGAAAAAAAGGCAATTACACTGTTAAAGCTTTACTTGGACTTGAAGTCACCATCCGCAAAATTTTCTTTTGAGTTTAGTTAGTATCTATCCAGTTAAGTTCTACAAATTTATACTGTTCTCTGTGTTTTAATGCAGAGTACCTCATCATGAGATCATTAAAGTATAATTCCTGAACATCCAGTCCATTGATCCTTGATAAATTTAATGAAAGGAAGGAGTTAATCAATAATTTTAGACAGAGCTTGGGAATACTTCTAAGGGAAAGGGACTTTACTTGCACTGTGATCCATTTGATGTTTTTATGCATGGTCATTTCACAGGAAATCATCCAAATACAATGGAACCGTAGGTAAATCCTAAACAACATTTTCTACAAAGAATAAAAAGTAGATTCTGTAGGATTACAGCTGTGCTTAATTCACATGAGGAATGGTTGAACCTGTTGACACACCTGGAATATACACAGCACACATCCAGTAGGGCAGGATCCCTGACCAGGCACTTTAGATTGTCCATGTAATTCATGCAGCATATAATATTCTCAGTGAATGATTTTAACTCAACCAGCATACAGGTTTCTAAAGAGTAGATGCAGCTTGCTGGAGACAGGGCTCAGTAATTGCATAACCAACAGATCAGATAAAAAAATTTCAGCCATACCACATTCAGTCATGAACAGTCATGGGCAATTAAGTAATTAAACAGAGAAGGAGACTTTGTAAACATCCCCAAGCTCAATGACCACCATGAAAAGGCAGAGGCTTCTGCAACCATCAATAACCAGGTGAATGATCTACCTTGAGCATCCGTCATAGAAATTATACTTCAGCCGATTCAGTAACAAGGAATACCTGACTACATTGAATTCAGGAAGCACCATGAGTCCTGACATTTGAGCTGTAGTGCTGAACATTATTGATCCAGGACCTGCTGTGCCTCCAGTTAATCTGTTCCAGTACATCTATAACAATGACATCCATTCAACAATGTGGAAAACTCCCCATTATACTGCCCTCAATCATCAGCAAAGGCATGAAGGGTTATTGTCAGCACTGTTCATCAGTACTACTTAGCCTTCTCAACATTCTTTAGCCTGGCTTTGACCAGAATCACACATATCCAAATCTCATTATAGCCTTGCTCCAGACGTGGAGCAGTCTGTGCCTGCATGTGGGAAAACCTGGACAATACAGAGTCATCTGCTGATACAGAATGAATGACATTCATATGTCACAGGTGCTAGACAATACCCATCTTTGAGTCTAACCATTTCCCTTTGACACTGATTACTTCTTCAAATACCCCATGATATCCAGGTAATCAATATTGACCTGATTATCAACTGGACCAGCACATAAAAATATGGCAATAAGAAAAGATCAGAGGCTGAATATTGTGTGACCAGTGACACACCTTCAGCCACAGTACCATGACCTGGTCATATTGTATGATTTCTTCATTGTCACGGGGTCAAAATCTTTGGAGAGTAATAGCTTTTGAAGATGCAATTGAAATAGATTTCATTTTTTTAAACTATGTTATTATTATTCTTGTATGAAGACTGGCCACACCATTGCAACAACTCACCAGTCAAACGTCACCCCACTCAGTGCAATCAGAGTCATTGTGTCAAAATCTTGGAACTCCCCACTTAATGTGCTGAGGAAGTACTTCCATTACAAGAACATAGCACATAACCACTTAGGGTTGAAAAATCCACTCTATCATGAGAATTTGTTACCACATGGCTCTCTTCTTATCTCCTTCTTAATTACCCTAATTTCCCATGAATGTAAAATTGAAAAAAACATAGTCTTTCTCTCGCTGTGGAACTAGAGTTTGAAGGGTAAACTTGACAAAGTTTACACTTGATTAGTTGCTGCGTGCAACCTACAAGTGATAGGCTTGATTGTGCTGTGTGAGGAGACATTTACTGGTGTATTGTTGCAAATAGTATGACTTAGTTTTTGTATTAAAAAGTCCTACTTAATAACAATATGGGTTAAAAATGCAGTCTGTAAATATCTGTCTGTACTTCTCGCTGCCTCGGTAAAGCAGTCAGCATTATCAAAGACTCCAGCCACCCAGGACATTCTCTCTTATCCCCTCTACCATCATGCAGAAACTACAAAAACCTGAAAGTACTACCACCAGGCACAAGGACAGCTTCTATCCTGCTGTTATAAGACTATTGAATGGTTCCCTACTACAATAAGATGGACTCTTGACTTCACAATCTACCTCATTATGACCTTGCACCTTATTGTCTAACTGCACAGCACTTTCTCTGTAGCTGTGACACTTTAATCTGCATTCTGTATTGTTTTACCTTGTACTACCTCAATGCACTGTGCAATGAATTGATCTGTATGAACAGTATGCAAGACAAGTTTTTCATTGTACCTCGCTACAAGTGACAATAATAAACCAATTCCAATCCTAATTCCAATTCCAGTCTAATCAAGTTTCAGCCTTCAAAGAGCCATTAAGCTCCAAAGATTTTGATCAAAAATAAGGCAAAGGGCAAAATTTACTTGAAGGTAAAATAGACAAATGTATCTGTAGAAAGAGCTCAAATGATCACTTATAAAACTTCACTATTGTGGAAAGTCTAATTTGCTACAATGTATTTGCCTTAAAGTTTATTTTCCCACACACGTGCAGAGTGGGTGACATTTATTTTAGGATTGTCATATGTATGTATGAATTTAAAGAGTTATCTGAAATTTACTGGTTGCTCCCAAAATAATATACTTCTTAAAAGTATTGACACCTTAGATAACCTAACACCTTAAAGTGTTTGGGCATCCACATACTGTCTATTCTGACTAAAGGTTATCAACCTGAACCAAATTAACTCTGTTTCTCTCTCCATAGTTGTTCCCTTTCCAGCTGAGTGTATACTACTATTTCCTGTTTTTATTAGATACTCCTTATTTCCTTCTCCTTTAATGGATTTTTATTTTTGATTAGTAAAGAAAATAAACACAGACACAGGTAATCTATACTATACAGCTGGCTGATTGGTTCTTGTTTGAAATTCACTGCACTAAATTGAATAAATAGCTACAGGTAAAACACTTAATTATGTGCTGGTTAAAGGAAAATCCTCAGTGATTGGATGTCAATTGAAATAAATTGTAAAAAGAAAGACAGTTTTTCAACAATGTATATAAATTAAATTGTAAAACAATGACTGTCAGCAACATGATAGGAATGACACGGACTTTTGAAACCCAAACTAAATTATTATTTCAGTTTCATTTTGACAAATGGAATACGTGATTTTTATTATTCAATATATAATAATGTCCTGTAGGACTCATATGTGATTTAGAGTTTAACATAATTTAGCAAGAGATATTGAGGTTGATTTGATCCTGAGAAGCCTCCTTTGGAAGGCAAGGTGAGAAAGCCAGATGATGCACCAAGCCTGCAATGTTATTACCATTCAAATTCACCTATTTCAGCTCACTTACTGAGGGTGAAAATGATCTTCACTGCTTGTACTTTTATAAAGCTTTCTACAAGAATTGCCTGTCCTCAATTAAGGGCTTTCACATTTGTACCAGGGGAAATTTATTAAGCCAAAAATCTCAATTTATAAACTTATTCCAAGGTAGTTGCTTCATAGTGAGGAGAAATGGATTTAATTCACTACTGATTGGCTTAGTTTTTATTTATTGATGTATCGGTTTAAAAAGGGAACATGATGCTGCTATTACTCATGAACATGGATTGAATTACATTGTTTCTTCCCTCCGGAATGTGTAATGAAATTTTGATTCAGCATTGAACGTTTTATATTGGTCAAAACTAATCTTGATTTCCCTAGTTCCTCACATATTTAATTTTCTTATCCTCCTTTAGTCAGGAAAAAAGGGCCAATTCCAAGCCACTTCCAAATATCCTTTCTATCCATTGGGATCACAGAAATGCCCTAACCTTTGAGACTTTCCTCTCTTGGGGATTTTAACACCAAGATCTTAGTACTCTGGGAATTAAAGCAAAGTTCCAAAATCCTTCTAGTACATGATACAACTTAATAAGTCAGCTTGATACTTTTTCCAGCATTCCAGCTTTTTCCAGCGAGCAAGTGGAAGCACCCGAGGAGTGCCGAACAGGTAAGTTTTTTTTTCTTCTAATGGTTCGGGGATAGCGGGGAGTAACTGCGCAGGCGTGTGACGTCAGTCAGTAGCGCACAAACAGTTTAAAAAGAAGACTGCCATAACCAGCGGGCAGCGTTGGAGCGGGCAGTGGAGTGAGTGGGAGCAGAGTGTTTTGGGCTTTGGCTCAAGGGGCTTCGGCGTAAAGGGGCAAGGCGGGCGAGTAGGTGGTAGGTAAAGGTAAGGTCTACCTGTTATCTGTTACAACTTTTTAAGTAGGATAAAACTAGGTAGGGAAAGAATTAGTTCAGATGGAGGACATGGTGGTGTGCTGCAGCTGCTTGATGTGGGAGCTCGTGGACCTTGCTGTGGTGAACGATGACCATGTCTGCAGTAAGTGCTTGAGGCTGGAGGAACTTCGGCTCAGAATTGATGAGCTGGAGTCGCAGCTTCAAACACTGCGAAGCATCAGGGAGGGAGAGAGTTATGTAGATACTGTACATCGAGAGACAGTCACCCCCCCCCCCCCCCCACCCTTAGAGCAGGTACACCTGGAGTCCAGGAAGTAGATAGAAGGGTGACTGTCAGGGAGAGAAAAGGAAAAAGAAAACAAACAGGCAGATAGTGCAGAGAACCCCGGAAGCTGTTCCCCTCAATAACAGGTTTTCCGCCTTGGAAGCTGTTGAGGGGGATGACCTGCAGGGATCAAGCAGCAGTAGCCAGGTCTCTGGCACTGGGACCGGTCCTGCTGCTCAGAAGGAAAGGGAGGAGAAGAGGAAGGCAGTAGTGATAGGGGACTCGATAGTCAGGGAAACAGAGAGGAGGTTCTGTGGCAGTGAGCATGAATCCCGGATGGTATCTTGCCTCCCAGGTGCCAGGGTCCAGGATGTCTCTGATTGGGTCCACAGAATTCTTGAGCGGGAGGGAGAACAGCCAGAAGTCGTGGTTCACGTTGGTACCAACGACATAGGTAGGAAGAGGGATGAGGTCCTGAAAAGTGAGTTTAGGGAGCTAGGCAGAAGGTTGAAGAACAGGACCTCAAGGGTAGCAATCTCGGGATTGCTGCCAGTGCCACACGATAGTGAAGGTAGGAATAGGAGGAGATAGCAAATAAAAGCGTGGCTGAGAAGTTGGTGCAGGAGGGAAGGTTTTAGATTTTTGGATCATTGGGATCTCTTCTGGGGAAGGTGGGACCTGTACAGAGAGGACGGGTTACACCCAAACCTGAGGGGGGCCAATATCCTTGCAGCCAGGTTTGCTAGGGTGGTTAGGGAGGGTTTAAACTAGTTTGCAAGGGGGATGGGAACCAGAGGGGTAGGTCAGAGGAAGAAGGGGATGGGGAAAAGTCAGATCTAACAGGTAGGGAGGCTTTGAGTAAGGAGAAGCAGAGTACTGAGTATAAAAGTAGAAAGGTGGATGGGCTAAAGTGCATTTACTTAAATGCAATAAGTATCAGGAATAAGGGTGATGAACTGAGAACTTGGATAAGTACATGGGACCACGATATTGTGGCTATTACAGAGACATGGCTGATACCAGGGCAGGAATGGATATTGAATATTCCTGGTTTCCAGTGTTTTAAAAGGGATAGGGAGGGGGGGAGAAGAGGAGGAGGGGTGGCAATACTGGTCAGGGATACTATTACAGCTGCAGAAAGGGTGGATAATGTAGAAGGATCCTCTCTAGACTCAATATGGGTGGAAGTTAAGAACAAGAAAGGAGCAGTTACTCTACTGGGAGTATTCTATAGGCCCCCCGGTAGCAGCAGGGATACCGAGGAGCAGATTGGGAGGCAGATTTTTGGAAAGATGCAAAAATAACAGGGTTATTATCATGGGAGACTTCAGCTTCCCAAATATTGATTGGCACCTGCTTAGTGCCATAGGTTTAGATGGGGCAGAGTTTGTTAAGTGTGTCCAGGATGGATTCCTGTTACAGTATGTTGACAGGCAGACTAGAGGGACTGCAATATTAGATCTAGTTTTAGGTAATGAACCGGGTCAGGTGACAGATCTCCCGGTGGGTGAGCATTTGGGGGACAGTGACCACCGCTCCATAACCTTTAGCATTGTCATGGACAGGGATAGGAGCAAAGAGGACGGGAAGATATTTAATTGGGGAAAGGCGAATTATGAGGCTATAAGTCGAGAATTTGAGAGTGTAAATTGGGATGACATTTTTGAAGGGAAATGTACTATGGAGATGTGGTCGATGTTCAGAGATCTCTTGCAGGATGTTAGGGATAAATTTGTCCCGGTGAGGCACAGAAGGAATGGCAGGGTGAAGGAACCATGGGTGACAAGAGAGGTGGAACAACTAGTTAGGAAGAAAGCGGCAGCATACATAAGGTGTAAGCAACAAGGATTAGATAAGGCTTGTGAGGAATATAGAGTAGCAAGGAAGGAACTTAAGAAGGGGCTGAGGAGAGCGAGAAGGGGACATGAAAAGGCTTTGGCAAGTACGGTTAAGGAGAATCCCAAGGCTTATTTATCATATGTGAAGCGCAGAAGGATAGCTAGAGTAAAGGTAGGTCAGTTTAAGAAGATGTGCCTGGAAGCTGTGGAAGTGGGTGAGGTTCTCGATGAATACTTCTCTTCAGTATTCACCAAGGAAAAGGGTCTTGATGTCGCTGAGGACAGTGTTGGTAAGGGTAAAGTTCTAGAGCATGTAGATATCAAGAGAGAGGATGTGTTGGAGCTGTTAGAAAATATTAGGACAGATAAGTCCCCGGGGCCTGACGGAATATTCCCCAGGCTGCTGCATGAGGCGAGGGAGGAGATTGCTGAACCGTTGGCTAGGATCTTTGAGTCCTCATTGTCCATGGGAATGGTACCGGAGGATTGGAGGCTGGCAAATGTTGTCCCCTTATTCAAAAAAGGTAGTAGGGATAGTCCAGGGAATTACAGACCAGTGAGCCTTATGTCTGTGGTGGGTAAGCTGTTAGAAAGGATTCTAAGAGATAGGATCTATGAGCATTTAGAGAAACATGGACCAATTAGGGACAACCAGCAAGATCTTGCCTCACAAGCCTGATAGGGTTCTTTGAGGAGGTGACCAGGAAGATTTATGAGAGTAGTGCAGTAGATGTGGTCTACATGGATTTTAGTAAGGCGTTTGACAAGCTTCCACATGGTAGGCTTCTTCAGAAGGTCAGAGGACATGGGATGCAAGGAGGTTTGGCCGTGTGGATTCAGAATTGGCTTGCCTCTAGAAAGCAGAGGTTTGTGGTGGAGGGAGTGCATTTGGATTGGAGGGCTGTGACTAGTGGTGTCCCACAGGGATTGGTTCTGGGACCTCTACTTTTTGAGATATTTATTAATGATCTAGATGAGGGGGTGGAAGGCTGGGTTAGCAAGTTTACAGACAACACAAAGATCGGTGGTGTTGTGGATAGTGTGGAGGACCGTCGAAGCTTGCAGAGGGATATTGATAGGATGCAGAGCTGGGCTGAGAAGTGGCAGATGGAGTTCAATCCGGAGAAGTATGAGGTGGTACACTTTGGAAGGGCTAACTCCAAGGCGGAGTAGAAGGTTAATGGCAGGATTTTTGGCAGTGTGGAGGAGCAGAGGGATCTGGGGGTTCATATCCACAGATCACTGAAAGTTTCCTCACAGTTGGATAGGGTAGTTAAGAAAGCTTATGGGATGTTAGCTTTCATAAGTCGTGGGATCAAGTTTAAGAGCTGCGAGGTAATGATGCAGCTTTACAAAACTCTGGTTAGACCACACTTAGAGTATTGTGTCCAGATCTGGTCGCCTCATTATAGGAAGGATGTGGAGGCATTGGAGAAGGTGCAGAGGAGATTTACCAGAATGCTGCCTGGATTAGAGAGTATGGATTATGAGGAGAGACTAAAGGAGCTAGGGCTTTACTCTTCGGAGAGAAGGAGGATGAGAGGAGACATGATAGGGGTATACAAAATATTAAGAGGAATATATAGAGTGGACAGCCAGCGCCCCTTTCCCGGGGCACCAATGCTCAATACAAGAGGGCATGGCTTTAAGGTAATGGGTGGGAGGTTCAAGGGAGATGTCAGAGGGAGGTTTTTCACCCAGAGAGTGGTTGGTGCATGGAATGCGCTGCCTGGGTTGGTGGTGGAGGCTGATACGTTGGTCAAGTTCAAGAGATGGTTAGATACGCATATGGAGGAATTTAAGATAGAGGGATGGGTGGGAGGAAGGGGTCACATAGTCTTAGGGGTGGTTAGAAGGTCGGCACAACATGGTGGGCCAAAGGGCCTGTATTGTGCTGTATTTTTCTATGGTTCTATGGTTCTATTACTTGTTTAGAAGCCATTCATACTTCCTCCAACATTCAGTCAAATTTTTCTGAATGATTGAATATTTAATCAACATATTATTGAATAATAATATATTTATTATATATGCAAAAACTGTTCAGCAAGCAGTGACTAATCCTTCAAGTATCTAACTTTCATATAGAAACATGAATAGTATCATTGTAGATGCAATCACAAAGAAGACAAGTTGAAGGTTATGTTTACTCTGGTCATGCTTGTGCTGCAGTCCAACGCATGTAGCAAGATTGACCAGATGGCATGCAGGAAAGAACAGTGTGTGAGAAATCTGCACTTTGATAAGAATGTCTTCAATGAACTCTACACATTCAACTCAACCTCAGCACAGAACCCACATTGCCAGTAACTAACAGGGAGAGCATAACCACAGATTTTAGCATGTTGATCTCCTAGGATAGAGAAAGTTGCTGTTACATGAAGGAACCAATGATGTAAGGGACCAGAATGCAGTTCATTCTCTCTTGCTAGAGGACAATGGGCAGAGCTTCACAAAAATTGTGGGCGTCCCCATGATGCTTTGTGCCATGGATTATACACATCATTTTGCAGGAGCTCAAAGTCAACAATATCCAGTTATGTGTGGCCAGACGATGAATCATGCAAGCCAATGCCCAATATTGAAACTGCATGATTCATTATGCATTAATTTTGCACCAGTCTTTGTGTCATCCGCAAATGAGTTACCACAAGTACACTAAAGATGGCTACTGCACAAAAAAGTTCCATCTGCTGACAACAGACATCATGATTCCAATGTGTCCATTCCACGGATGCTGCCAACCTGCTGGGTGTTTCCATCATTTATGTTTTCAATGACAGCATGGCTAATACAAGACCCGATCTCCACTTTCCCTTAGAATAAAAAGATCTACGGATAATGATTACACATATCTCCTGGAGTGTTGTATTCCAAAGATTTTCAGCTAAACTCCCCTCTCTGTTGTTGAAAATAACCAGCTGAAATGGCCTTCATGCTGTATTCTCAGCAGCAATTGAAATTTTGTTTTATCGGAAGGAGTTTGTTTTAGAAATAGTTTGGGAATAACACTTTGTTTCTGGTTCCTTCTGGCACTTATCATTCCTTCATATACACAAGTATTCCACAGATAAAGCCACTGCCCTAATGTTCGAATTCAAATCATCTGAGAAAGAAACAACATATGATCTATGTTCAGATTAGGTTTCTTTTGGCTGAATAACCTGTACTGTGTGACATTACCAGAATATGCTTTTATTTGTTTGGCCTTTCATTTTAGCCATATAGTCATATTGATGTCATTTCTTTACAATGATGCATTCTTTCTTTATGTTGCATGAAATAAGAGGCAATATTAGGCTGGCCTGAATGGTTTCTGATTTAGAGATTCATTATATTAAATATGCAGCTGAATCATTTTTATACAAATAAAAAGTAAAGAAATAGATTGCTAACCAGAGCAAAGTGTATCCTTCCAAATCTTTCCAATTACACCAGCTATTTGATTAAAATATAACACTGCCAAATGAATTTC
Source organism: Pristis pectinata (assembly GCF_009764475.1). NCBI lineage: Eukaryota > Metazoa > Chordata > Chondrichthyes > Rhinopristiformes > Pristidae > Pristis > Pristis pectinata. The sequence goes on along the minus strand of NC_067408.1, from coordinate 28,356,472 downwards.
AATGCGCTCAAGAATTTATAGCCCTGAAATATGAATTTAAACATATACTGTTGGCTTATAAATGGCTAATCTGCAGAAATATATACTAGGTATAGAAGAATGAGAATTGATAATCCATTGCAAATTTTTCTAAAACCAAAGCATTTTTATAACTGCAGTCTAAATGTCCATTTATTAAACTGTATTTCATAAGCTGATGCATATCATTTATTTTTATCTGCAATTTAGAGCTATAGCAACACAAACATTGGTGCCTTTGCAAAGCCAATAGTTTTTAGGAACCATTTAATCGGAATCTGTCTATGAATCACTGAACTTCCATTAGGATGATCTATGGAATGGCAATATATAAATGTATTTTCCTTAATCTGTGTAGATTCTTAGTTTTGTGAAAGATATTCATCCTTGATCCACAGTGTTAAATGCGTGCGTGGTCAGCTGTGGCTGTCCACACTTCTGGACATTCAACTCTATAAAGTTGATGGAATTTGGCAATGAGTACAACCTATGGCTGAAGTTTGTATACGTAGAGCAGTGTAGATGCTATACAAATTTCTCCCCTGGTCTCTCAGTTCCGTACTTATTCTCCCGGAACCACATTCTCTTTTATGTATTACAGCTTTTACCAATACAAATGCTCAATGAAAGCACAGCTGGCAAATACTGCATGATCTATTCAATCATGTAGCACCAAACATCAGTTCACCTAAATGCTCCCACCAACGTGACTGCAAAATACATCACACTACCTCCCAGCTACTTTTTAAATGAAGTGATATTAACGTCAGCTTGGAATTTGTCCAGCTGTCTTCTGAAGACCAGCTGTCAATCTGGGCAAACTGGTAAACTGTTACAAAAGTGTAAGGTAGATTTCTTCTTCCATGAGAAGTTGTCCACTTTACGCCTAACCTAATTCTTTGCTGGGGTGACTTAAGTGTATGCCCCCTGTTTTTTTTGATCTACCTAGTGCATTCATCAGAAAAATATAACCTGGTTCAAGGTACTGTGGTGGAAAACCATAATTAGCTCAATTATCTAGATATTAGATGATGTTCTGAGTTAAGCTAGATAAAAATACAAGTACAATGATTGTTAATTATGCATTACACTGATTATTATGTATTATATATTATATAACAATATAGTTGTGGTGATTTGATTTTAAAATGTAGGCATGAGTATTCCTTAGGAGGATATGAGGAGTTATTTGCATTGGAATGGGGACTGTAATTAGAACCTGAGTGCCCTTGCCAACCCAGCTATCTATTATCAAAGGAAGCCAACCAGCTGAGCCAAAGGAGAGTTTGGGAGGAGGTTTGGAGAGGGTGCCACTGTAGTCGAAGCCCAGACTGGATTTTCTGAGTATGGAGGAACAACCTGGCCCCCTTGATTCCACAAAAACAAACAGAAAATTGTTTTGAATTTCTCTTTGGCTAAGCTGTCTGTTGCTCCTGGTTGGATAAAGCATACAACACGCTCTAGGCAATGCTATCCAAAAGTGCCAATCAGTGTACCACTGACATCATGCTGTTATCATTTCCATGTTCGATATACAGAGAGCCTATCTCCAAACTGCACCCACATTTTAGTGGTTGATTCTGATGAGTGAGAATTAATAAAAAAGGTACTGGAGAAATTAATGGCACTGATAGGCAGTAAGTCCCCAGAACCAGATAACCTGCATCCTAAGGTTTTGAAGGAGCTGCCTATGGAAAAATTGAATGCACTGGTTGTCATCTTCCAAAATTCCGAAGCTTCTAGAATGGTTTCCACAGATTGGAAGGCAGCAAATGTAACCAAACTATTAAAAAAATTGGATGGGCAGATAAAATAGGGAACTGCAGATCAGTCAGCCTGACATCATTAGTAAGGAAAAACCTGGAATCTATTATTAAGGAAGTGGTGACAGGATCCCTGAAATGAGTATGGATTTATGTGGTTTGACATATCTACTGGGGATGTTCTGAGGTTTTAACTAGCAGAATAGATACAAGAGAACCAGTAAATGTGAAATATTTCAACTTTTTTAGGTTCTTCAATAAAGTGCACAATTAAAGTCATCAAATAGTGGGTACAGTGTTGGGGGAGGGGGAGTAAAATATTGGCATTGATTGAAGATGGGTTAGTGGACTAAAGACAGAGAAAAGAAATAAGTGGGTTAACTTCCTGTAGGAAGTCCATGACCAGTTGGGTGCCACAAGGATCGGTGCTGGGCTCCAGCTGTTCACAATTTAAATCTGTGATTCAGATGAGGGATCAAGTATAATATATCCATGTTCACTGATCATACAAAGCTTAATGGTAGTAGGTGTTGTTAGGAGGATGCGGAAAAGTGTCAGGAGGATATAGAGAGGTTAACTGAATGGTGAGGATGTGTATGTGGAATATAGAGTGAAAAAATGTGAGGTCATCCATTTTGGTTGAAAAAGTGGAAATGTGAAGAATTTTTTTTAAATGGTAAGAAATTGAAAAATGTTGGTGTTCAAAGAGATCTGTGTGTCCTTGTACATAAACCATTGAAAGTTAACATGTAGCTACAGTAGAAATTAGAAAGGCAAATTATATGTCAGCTTTTATAGTAAGGTAATTGAATAGAAAAGTAGAAGCATATTGCTCCAATTACACAGGTCCTGGTGAGACCACATACGGAATGTTGTGTACACGTCTGATCTCCCTTGTGAAAGAAGGATTTACTTGCTGTAGAGGGAGTGCAGTGAAGACTAGTTTCTGGGATGGTAGGTCTGTAGTATGACAGTAAGTCTCAAAATAAGGGGTCAGGCCACTTAGAATTGAAATAAAGAGAAATTTCTTCATACAGAAGTGATAAATTTTCCTGGAGCAAAGTGGAGCCTCGGTGATTGATACATTTCTTAATATTAAAGGAATTAAGGGATATGGGGCTACAGCAATACATGGTCTTTGAGGCAGAAGATGAGCCATGATCTTGCTGAAGAGCAGAGTAGACTCAAGGGGCTGGGTGACCTACTCCTGCTCCTGCTCCTGTGTCTTATGTTTTTATGATAGAAGCAGTGCATTGAAGGTTCACCAGATTAATTCCTGGCTTGACAGGTAAAGGATGATTGACCAAACTGGGCCTCTACTCTCGAGAGTTCAGAAGAATTGAAGGGATCTCATTGAAACATACAAAAATCTTACATGACTTGACAGCCAGATGCAGACTTGATGTCTCCAATGGCTGGGATATCTAGAATGAGGGGTCATCGTCTCAAAATAAGGGAGCAGACATTCAGGACTGAGATGAGATTTCCTCTTTCAGAGTGCAGTGAATGTTTGAATTCTCTGCACTAGAGGGCTGCTGAAGCTTGTGACTGAGTGTAGTTAAGATGGAGATTGATAGAGTTTTGGATGTTAAGGGTATCAAGGGATATGGGGTTTTTGCAGAAAAGTAGTGCTGTGGTAATAGATCAGCCATGATATTATTGAATGGCAGAGTAAACACAAAGGATGAGAAAAGAAACAAACTGCTGGAGGAACCCAGTTAGTCAGGAAGCATCTGTAGAAGCAGAAGGATGGCTGATGTTTCTCGTTGAGACCCCTACATCAGACTGAGAGTGTGGAGAGGAGATAGCCAGTATAAAGAGGTGAAAGGGAGGGGTGAAGCAGGGGACGGCAGGTGATAGGTGGAACCAGGTTTGGAAGGGGATGATGGGCAGATGGTGCCAGGTGAGAGAGAGTGACAGTTGGAGTTCGGAGATAGCAGTTGGTAGGTTTCAGGGAGGAACAGGTAAGGATAAAGAGAGATAAAAGGGGGCCGCTGGAGTGAGGTGGGTGGAGGAGAGGGTGGAGTAAGAAACAGAGGCTGGAAGGTGATAAGTAGGGACATAAAAGAGACTGCAGGTGCTGGAATCTGATATGAAGTGGGACCAGAAAAGAAGGGATGATGGGCAGATGGAACCAGTTGGGGGAGAGGAAAGGAGACCCAGTAGGTTAAGTGTGTGAGTGATAGGCAGATGAAATCGGATAGGGGAGGGGAATGAAAGAGGGTAATGAGGGGCTGGGGGGATGGTTTGGTAAAAAGCAGGTGAGAGAACCTGGGTGGATCAAAAGGAGAGAGAAAGAAACACAAGGGGTGCGGGTTGCCGGATGGAAGATGACATATTGTCCTTCTTGTTCATTTGGCCTAACCTGGGTAGTGGAGAAGGCCAAGGACAGACAGGTCAGTGTGGGAACAGCAAGGAGAGTTGAAATGTATGAACCATGAGCTCAAGTTGGCCATTGTGGACAGAGTGCACGTGCTCCACAAAATTGTCGTCTAGCCCACGCTTGGTCTCGCCAATGTAGAGGAGGCCACATCGGGAGTACCAAAATTAATGGATGAGGTTGGAGGAGGTGCATGTGAGTCTTTGCCTGACCTGGAAGGGCTGTTTGGGATCCTGGATGGTGGTGAGGGAGGAGTGCAGGGACAAGTGTATATCCTATGGTTGGAGGGGAAAATGCCAGAGGTTGGGGAGGGGTGGGTGGGTAGGAAGGAGTGAACTATGGTGTCCTTGAGAGAGTGGTTCCTGGAGAAAGCAGAAAGGGGTAAGGTGGGGAAGATGTGGCTGGTGGTGGGATTCAGTTACTGCTGGCAGAAATGAAGAAGGATAATGTGCTGGATGCAGAAGCTGGTTAGGTGAAAGGTGAGGATAAAGGGGACGCTATCTCTGCACTGTCTTGGGGGAGGGGGTGATGGTGGTGGTTGAGAGCAGTAGTATGGGAGATGGAGGAAATGCAAGTGAGGGTTCCATCCCACAGTAGAGGGGAAGCCATGTTTTTAAAAAAAAAGGACTTTTCAGATGTCCTGGAGTGGAAAGCATCACCTTGAGAGCAGATGAGGTGGAGACAGAGAAACAGAAAGAAAGGGATGGCATCCTTACAAGGGAGGAGGTAGCTGTGGGAGTCAGTGGTCTATAGTATATGTCAGTATACAGTTTGTCTCCTGAGATGAAGGTGGAGAGATCCAGAAAAGGGAGAGAAACGTTAGAATTAGTCCAACTGAATTTGAGGGTGGGGTGGAAGTTAATAGTGAAGGTCATCAAATTGACAAGTTCTGCATGAGTGCAGGAGGCAGCACCGATGCAGTTGTCGATGTAGCGGAGAAAGAGTTGGGGAGTGGTGCCAGAGTAATTCCATGTAGCCAACGTAAAACCAGGGGTAAAGCACAAAGGGGGAATGGCCTATTCCCGCTTCTATTCTTTATATTCTTGTTTTCATTGGTACTGCTACACATTCAACAATGGTGGAAATGAGCTAATGGCTTATTATCCTCTATTTTCAGAATGTCACTGCCTCATTTCCATCATTATGATACAGCCAAATATTTTTACTGAATAGAAAACAAAGGACTGTAGATGCTGGAATCTACATGAGAAACACTATGATGCTGGAGGAACTCAGTAGGCCAGGCAGCATCCATGGAGAAAAGCAGGTGGTCAACGTTTTGGGTCAGGACCCTTCTTCAGGACTGAGGATAGGAAAATGGGAAGCCCAAAATATCGGAAGGAAAAGCAGAGCAGTGACAGGTTGACAAAAGAGGGGATGTGGGGTGGGCACAGGGTGGTGATAGGTAGATGCAGGTAAGAGATAGAGATAGGCAGGTACGGGTGAGGAGAGGAGAGCAGATCCACTGGGGGATGGGTCAAAAGTAAGGAGGAAAAAAGGGGGGGGTAGATAAAAGAGAGATAGACTAGGAAAGGGAAGAAGGGGCATTGTTGGGGGTGGGTGTGGGGATTACTTGAAGTGGGAGAATTCAATGTTCATGCCATTAGGCTGCAAGGTTCCAAGATGGAAAATGAGGTGCCGTTCCTCCAGTTTGCGCTTGGAATTCTCCTGGCAGTGGAGGAGGCTGAGGACTGACATTTCTGTGAAAGTATGGGAGGGGGAGTTGAAGTGACTGGCAATGGGGAGATGCAGATCATGGTAACAGATGGAATGTGGGTGTTCTACGAAACGCTCACCTAATCTGCGTTTGGTCTCACCAATGTAGAGGAGGCCACACTTGGAGCACCGAATGCAGTAGATGATATTAAGGGAGGTGCAGGTGAATCTCTGTCTCACCCTAAAGGACTGTTTGGGTCCTGGATGGTGGTTATGGAGGTGGTGTAGGGGCAAGTGTTACACTTATGGTGGGGGGAGTGGAAAGTTCCTGGGGTGGGAGCGGGATGGGTGGTGGGGGATGAGTGAACAGGGAGTTGCAGAGAGAGCGGTCCCTGCAAAAGGCAGAAAGGGGTGGGGAGGGGAAGATATGCTTGGTAGTGGAGTCCCATTGGAGATGGCAGAAGTGGTGGTGAATGGATACATAGGCTGGTAGGATGAAATGCGAGGACAAGGGGGACCCTATCCCTGTTGGGTCTGGGAGGGGTGGGGGTGAGAGGAAAAGTGTGGGAAATGGCAGAGATATGGGTGCGAGCTCTCTTGATCACAGTAGGGGGGAAGCCACGGTTGGTAAAGAAGTTGGACATCTCAGATGTCCTGGAGTGGAAAGCCTCAATGTGGGAGCAGATGTGGTGGAGGCGGAGAAATTGTGAAAAAGCAATAGTATCCTGGCAAGAGACAGGGTGGGAGGAGCTGTAATCGAGGTAGCTGTGGGCGTCAGTGGGTTTGTGGAAGATGTCAGTGGATAAGGAATCTCCTGAGGTGGAGATGGAAAGATCAAGGAAGGAGAGAGAGAGGTGTCAGAGATAGTCCAAGTGAATTGGAGAGCAGGGTGAAAAGTTGTGGCGAAATTTATGAAACCGACGAGTTCTGCACGGGTGAAAATGGTGGCACCAATGCAGTTGCTGATATAGCGGAGAAAGAGTTGAGGAATGGGGCCAGAGTAGGCTTAGTGTAGAGACTGTTCAACGTAGCAAATGAAGAGGCAGGCATTGCTAGGGCACATGTGCGTGCCCTTAGCTACACCCTTGGTCTGTAGAAAGTGAGAGGAATCGAAAGTGAAGTTGTTTAGGGTGAGGACAAGTTCAGCCAGGTAGAGAAGAGTGTTAGTGGAAGGGGACTGGTTCTGTCGCTGGTCAAGAAAGAAGCGGAGGGCGGTGAAGCCATCATGATGGGGAATGGAGGTATATAGGGACTGAACATCTATGGTGAAGATGAGGTTGTGCGTGCTGGAGAACTTAAAGGAAGAGTTGGAGAGCATGTGATGTGTCATGGACGTAGGTGGGAAGGGTTTGGACCAGTGGGGACAGGATAGTATCCAGGTATGATGATATGAGCTCCATGGGGCGAGAGCATGCGGAGACAATAAGTCTGCCAGGACAGTCCATCTTGTGGATTTTGGGGAGGAGATAGAAGTAGGCAGTCCTAGATTGCGGAACTATCATGTTGGTAGCTGTGGGGGGGAGATCCCTTGAGGTGATGAGGTCAGCGATAGTGTAGAAGATAATGTCCTGGTGGTCCTTGGTGGGGTCGTGGTTCAGAGGTAGGTAGGAGGAAATGTTCGAGAGTCTCCTCCAAGTGTGGCCTCCTCTACATTGGCGAGACCAAATGTAGACTAGGTGACCATTTCACAGAACACCTGCGCTCTGTCCATAACTGTGATCTGCATCTCCCAGTTGCCAGTCACTTCAACTCCCCCTCCCACACTATCACTGATATGTCAGTCCTCAGCCTCCTCCACTGCCAGGAGAATTCCAAGCACAAACTGGAGGAACAGCACCTCATTTTCCATCTGGGAACCTTGCAGCCTAATGGCACAAACATTGAATTCTCCCACTTTAAGTAATCCCCACTCCCCTTCCCCACACCCACCCCCAACCATGCTTCTTCTTTTCTTCCCTTTCTTAGCCTCTCTCTCTTTTTTCTACCCCCCTTTTTATCTCCTTACCTTTGACCCATCCCCCGGTAGATCTGCTCTCCCCTCCTCCCCCGCATCTGCCTATCACTATCTCTTACCTGTGTCTACCAATCACAACCCTGTGTCCACCCCCCCCCCCCCACCTCTTTGTCCACCTATCACTGCTCTGCTTTTCCCTGCTATATATTGGGCTTCTCCTTTTCCTGTCTTCGGTCTTGAAGAAGGGTCCTGATCAGAAATGTTGACTGCCTTCTTTTCTCCATGGACACTGCCTGGCCTGCTGAGTTCCTCCAGCATCATAGTGTTTTTTCTAAATAGGTCTGACCACTAAACCATCAGACCAATAAGTAATGCAGCAGGCAAGGCAAGAACATACAAGGAAAAAATAAAGTGGAAACAAACACTGTTGGAAATTTATAGATAAATTTCCATCATTGCCTTAAGTTTAGTCCTATTTCTTTAAAAAATAAACAGCAGTACAGGCCACTCCATTGAAACAAGTGTACTCTAAGCTGCCACAAAAATACAGAGTCAAAAACAATACTTATATCTACTAGAACTTAAAAGTTGCTATTTATTTGTATGTGTTCAAATGTTATTAAAATTATTCTGAAGCAGGGATACATTTCTATGTTATTACCTCACATAATAGAGATTGATGTCTTCATTTTTCCCTGTTTACTCTGTCTTCAATGCAGAGTCAGTTGAAAATGCTGTTGCTCTTTTGCCACTGAAAAATAAAACTGAATCTTTATTGTTTTTTCACATCAGGCCTTTAATTGGTCAAAAGGCAACAGAAAAACATTTGATTACTTGGACATTTTATCCATGATTATCTATTTCAACATGAACAACCAGAAAATGGAGCAGAAATGGAGAAGGAAAGGATTTGTCATCATTGAACAGGAACTGCAGCTGGCATTGGGGATGTTTAGGTTTTTAATAAACAGCATGATAAATTTTTGATTGCAATCACATTGGGAAAGAGTCTCTGGTCACTGCCAAGCAACTTTTTACTCAAAATTACCTCACTGTGCACAAAACATGCACAGAGTATAAAAAATGACTTTTCTTATTGCTATCGCAGTGGTAAAATGACAAAGCAATTCATCATTTACCCAGCTGGATTGTACACTTTTATGGTAGGGTAATGCTCTTTTAAAACTAAATATATTATTAATTTGAATGGATTTTTCACATAAAGAAGGTTCTTATATAATTCAAACAAATAATAATTATGCCTTTGTGCTGATTAAATAAAGTTTAAATAGATCACAATTTTTAAAATTCTCATTTCCAGTATACTGACACATTTAATAATGACTGGAAGCAGATTTATTTCTTTGATAAATCATTTCAAGCTGCACAGGCCACATTAGTAAACATTTCTTCATAATTCAATAAGGCGACTGTTTATGCATTATAAAACCATTCTCTTCCTTACTTGACTTGCAATAAGACACATTTATAATTTCTCAGAAAGAACTGCCAATCTGTAATGCATTAAAGTAGATTAACAGTGCAAGGTTTACTCTCTACAGTTAAGGAAAGCAAACTTCTCATGCAGGCTAATTAACAGGAAGTCTCATCAATAAATTATGGTTGAAGTTTATGTATCTGACTCTTGGCAGTACAATAACTTTGCATATATCGGTGAAAATGTTTAATGAAATCATACGACACAATTCAAACATATTTTTCAATCAAATGCATTGGGAGGGTGGATAGTGTAACAAATGTAAATGTGGGAAACTAAATAAAATTACATTCACCGTGCAAAACAATGCAACATCTAGACACCATCTTGTTGTACACGCACAAATACCATTTGGCATGTGCTTGTATACCAAAGCACTTAATGAAAGGAGCAAACTATCTGTAAATCCAGTCATGATATGGGATTTAATTACAAAGAAGAAACTGTTTTCCATGAAATTGCACAGTTAGGACCATATTTTTCTAGCTTAGTGAACAGGTTAATCAACTTTATGTTTTGGAATATGATGAATTAAAATCAAAATGACATGCGTGTGTGATTTTGCTATTCATTCAATAGCAATAATGACAGAAGTTATTCAATCATGACCAATCAGTATGGTGGTGGTTCCAAACTAATTCGAGATAGTTGAAATTACAGGATAGATTCTCTGTGGGGATTTAGAAGCTAGTAAATCCCATATGTGTCAAGGATAACATCAAAAAAACTTTCCAAGCTATCTCACAGAGAAAAAAAATATTTTGAGATTTCTGAAAAGATTGCCTCTTACAGAGGGAACCTGGCCAAGAATGGAAATCTTGTGAACAGGGTTAAGATAAAACTAAGAGAAAATTACCTCATAAAGGTCACTAGGCACATATTATTCAATACACCCACATTTGGGAGGAAAGTGAAAATGACCAGCAAAAATTAAATTGGATAAATCTAATGAACCGGCATAAAATAGTTGCAATGAATATGTGGCAGATCACCCTAACCCAATAACAGAGAATACTATCACATGAGGTGTTTTATTAGACAGTTGTCATACTTGGCAATCTACTTGGAAGATATTGGCATCTAGGCTTAATGGATTATTCTATCTGCCATTACTGCCTGTCCATGGATGGCACAGGTGGTTAATCTATCCTAGGACTGCTTGTCACAGGACTTTTTCTCCTAGAACAGGACTTTTTCTCCCATCTTTCTGTCCAGTATTTGTAGGTCACAGATATCTCTCCTGCTGCTTCTAGCTTCAAGGAAAATGCCAATATTCACAAACCCAGAGTCCCTCATTCTCCAATGTTTCTAGCTCCTTGCATACCTTTCCAGTCATTCCATACCTTGGGAACTGTTGCAATATTCCTACAATGCTTATCTAAGTTTTCCCATTATCTAATCCATTTTCCAATGTACCCTTATAATAAAACTCACTCTCAATGTATGCCTGGACCTTATTCTAATATTCACCTTGGAAAACTCCATATGGTAACAACTATTAATAATAAAAATGTTGAAGATATCGAAAAATATTTAATAAGAAGGCAGTATTTAAAAGGGTAAAGTAAACATTGCAGCAAAATAGGTCTGTGTTTACTTCTCTGTATGAGGATGGCGCCAGAGCATGGCGACTCATTGCAAGCTGCTCTCTACAGATCTACTCATTACTTTTACTATAATTGTTCTAACTCAATGCACTCTGTATTAACTCAATGTATCTGCACTGTGTAACAAATTGATCTGTACGAATGGTATGCAAGACAGGTTTTTCACTGTATGTTAGTACAAGCGACAATAATAAACCAATACCAATAAATAATCTTTGTATGCATCCTGATGAGCTACTGAAGCTATATCTTAAAACTATGTTATATATAAAAAATCTGGCCAAAATTTTATAGTCAAAAAGAACTGGGCATGAAAGATATTTAAGAATTCTTTGCCCAGCTCTTTGAAATCCTCTTCTCACTGTTCTGCAGTTTTATAATTGGCATAGCTGATTCAAACCTTCCCCAGAATTCATCTCTGTTTAAGTATGTCACAGGATTATTAGGTGGCTTAATGAATGGAATCTGCCTTCGATTAATTATGCTTTGTATTTTGGACAAAACAGTCAGTTGATTAAACCTATTGTTGTCTCTACTTTTGACCCTGACTGATTGTATCTATATGGATGTGCTGTGAACAGAGAGTCAATAAACTCCCTAATTCAGCAGTGGATGAAATTGAAATTAATGACACATATAATATCCTCTATGGATTAGTGGAAAGACTTTTGAATGTAATGGTTAGGGCAGTGGTGTATTTTACTGTCACCAATCATGCAGTACATGATAGAACAGTTGCCATAACTTTGCTTTCCTACTGAGCCTGTTTCACCATGCAAAAGAATTGTTATGTGAGATTAAATTCAATGAGTTTGTTATTTTCCTGTTGTCTTCCTAGCCTACTATTGAAAGTGCAAAAAGAATACTGCTTTCCTGTTTTTTTAAACTGTTCCTGAAAATTCCTTACCTTCTTAGCACAATATTTTCAATGTCTTTAATCTCTGTTAAAACAATACCACTGGTTAACCAAATAGCTTTGTTTTGCAATTTATGGCAGGGACTATGCGGTAAATTGATTAGTAAGGTGGCGGAGTTGTCAAACACGCAGAGGCTTCAGGGATATATAAAAAAACAGGCTAAGTGAATGGGCAAAGAAATAGCAGATGGAAGGTAATGTAGAAAAATGTGAAGTCATCCATTTTGTTCAAAAATAATAGAAATGTTGAGTATTTTTTTAAACAGTGAAAGATTGAAAGGTCTTGGTATTCAAAAGTACCAATCTGTCTTTGTACACAAATTACTCAAAATTAGTATGCAGGTTCAGCAAATGATGAGAAAGGCAAACAGTACGTAGACCTTTGTTGCAAGAGAATTTGAGTACAGGAATAAAGACATTTTGTTCCATTTATATAGGGCCTATTGATACTGCATCTAAAATATTCTGTACAGGTTTGGTCTGTACACAACATATTAGATGCAGCAAAGGCTCACCAGATTGTTTCTGAGATGGTAGGGTTTGTTGTTTAAGTGGAGACTAAACAGATTAGGCCTATACTGTTAAATTGAGAAGAAAGAGATGTTATCTTATTGAAATGCATGAAATTCTTAAGGATTTGACAGGGTTAACACAGAGTTGTTAACACAGGGTTAACACATGGTTGGGATATCTAGAACCATGGGTTAAAGTCTCAAAATAAGGAGTTAACTATTTAGGACAGGGATGAGAAGAAATTCTCCCAGAATGTGGTGAACCTTTGGAATTCACTACCAGAAGGCTGTGGAAGCTCAGTCACTGATGTTACTTATGGCAGGTATTGATAGATTTTTAGATATTAAGGGAGTTGAGGGGCATGAAGTTAGTGCATAAATTTGGTTCTGAGGTTAAAGATCAGCCATAATCTTACTGAATACCAGACTAGGCACAAAGGATTGCTTCTGCTCCTATTTCTTTTGATATATTTAAGTTTTATCACTAACACATTTAATCATGTCAAAATGTTTTATTTGTTTCAGGAGGCAGTTAACAAGGATCAGAAAATCTGATGGATCATCTCTCTAATTCTGCTGGCAGAAGTATAGGAAGGAAAAAGTCAGACATCCAAACGTGCATCACGCAGAAACAGATCCTGTAGGAAATCCTAGGGTCAACTCCTTGGATTTCATTGGTCAGGACAAAATTGTCCAATCAGCAGATGACCAATAATAACCATGAATCCTAGAAAATTCAGGGAGTTTATATTTAAGAGGAGGCTAAGCAGACTAAGCCTATACTCTTGAATTGAGAAGAAAGAGATGTTATCTCATTGAAATATATGAAATTCTTAAGGGATTTGACAGAGTTGACACATATTTCCATTGGCTGGGGCAAGACAATATTTAAAGGACTACAAAATGGCTAATGAATTGGAGCACTGGAACTGAAGGAGTTTCATCTTCTAAAGGAGCAAAGGATGGGACTCAAAGCTCACAGAGCATAATGTGGATTGACAATTGGCTAAAATAAGTCAGACAAGTGATGCTGTCTATTGGGAAGGAACATACCAAGGCAGCTGGAAGTATGATGTGTAGTGATGTGACAGTGACATCCCTTGTAGTGTGGAAAGAACTTCAAAGAACTGAGAGAAGCAGGGTAGATAACTGCTATGATTACAATTGATTGCAGAGCAAACTACATTGACATCATTCATGAAGGCATCATAACATGTCCTCAATAATTAGGAACTGCAAAACAGGGTTTCACAGAATACAAATTTCCTTAGGCATACATGTCTTTCACATAAATCTCTCCATTACTGTTTCATCCATTTTACTCCTTGATAGCTGGCAATACTGTGCTCACAGTCTGTTTCAGTTAACCCAATATAAAAAGCTACCTAGCTACCAATGGATCAGAGCTTGAATAAAACATTTCACCAAAACAATATAACTTGAAGAGATATTATTAATTAAGAGTAGAACTCTTAAAATTTCTGTTTCATTTCATAATCTCAGAATTATAGTTTTTAAAATGTAATCTTTACATATATTTTCTATTTATGATCTTATATTATTTCAGGCAAGCTCTTGTCAGATGATGACAGGAGTTTCCCAAGATACTGAGGCTTCCTCCATCCCACTTTATTGTTGAAGACTTGTTCTCCCAAGTCAGTTGTGCACTTTGATAAGCTGTTCTGGTACAGCTACAATACTGTTACCTAATCAACAAAGTAGAAAATTATTCAGGAATGTCTTGTATACAAAGAGCATTTTAAGATAATTACCAGTTATTAGGCTACACCAGGCTATGCACAACCATTAGCAATGCGATGAAAGAAGTTGATAATACGAAGAAGAGACACTAAATATGCAATTACCTAATTATTTAGTTTGGGTTCCACAAGAATCTGTGGGCTCCACATCACATTGTTGATTGGTCCAAACATGAACAAAAGATCTGAATTCCAGAGGTCAGTAGTAATTGAATGCTCTTAAGGCAGCATTTGACCAAGTTGGCATCAAGGATCCTTAGTAGAATTGAAATTGGTGGAAATCAAGCAGTAAACGCTCTAGTTTCAATAAAGCACCATAATATTCTATGGCATTACCATCGTCAAATCCCCCTCATGGTCAACATCTTGCAAACTTTCAATGGCCAGAAGCCAAACTAGTCCAACCACAAAAATAGCATCATGAGAAGAGCAGGTTAAAGGCGAGGTATCCTACAGCAAGTGACTTACTTCCTGATATCCAAAGTTCATTCTACCATTTACAAGCCAGGTATCTGACAGAGTACTCTCCACGTGCCTGGATGAGTGCAGATTTAAAAGCATTTAAGCAGCTCAACACCACCAAGGACAAAGCATCCTGCTTGATTTGCATCTTCTATTCACCACCCTAAATATCCACTCTTCTGCCACATGATCACTTTGGCTTTGGCAGTATAATCAACAAGACGAGACATACTTCAGCAACATGCCAAGGCTTCTTCATCCACTCTCCCTCAAATTTGCAATCTCTACCACCTAGAAGAACAGGAACAACAATGATGTGAGAAGAGCATCATCTGCAGACTTCCCTCCAAGTCACACACTATCCTGACTTAGAAATACTTTGTTCTTATTTGATGCTGGTTCTAAATCCTGGAAGTTCCTATGCAACTGCACTATGGAAATATCATCACATGGACTGCAGAAAGTGTTCCACCACTACCTTTTAAAGGACAATTATGGGTGTCCAGTGAATGATGGCCCAACTAACATTGTGCACAAACACACTAAATGAATAAAAGGGATTGAAGTAGTGCAAGATCAAAAGAACTACAAGGAAAACAAGAGGTCATGAAGGAATCAATTTAAAATTCAAGGAAATGATGTGTGCGTGTTCTGCAGTGAGTAATTCAATGTGTGGAGCATTTTTCACTCCACTTTCACATGCCAAAATATAGAGAGTGCAGAGGAGATTCACTAGGATGCTGTCTGGATTAGAGGATTTTAGTTATGGGGAGAGATTAGATTGCCTGGTTTATTTTCCTTGGAGCGAAGGGGGCTGGCAGGGTGACCTAATAGAAGTATATGAAATTAGAAGAGGCACAGATAAGGTAGATTGCCAAAATATTTCCCCATGGTAAATTTTTTATACTGATTGATATTGGAACTTGCTGCCAGAGGATGTGGTGAAATCAGATACAATCACTACATTTAGGAGACATTTAGATGGCACTTCAATGGACAAGGCACAGAAAAATATGGACCTAATTCAGTCAAAAAGGATGAGTGTAGATGGGCAAAAAAAAGTGGATGTGTGCTCTGCAACTCTACAATGATGAATCTATAACTCTTATTTTATACAAGTAATTTTCATTTCTGACTAAAATAACTAAAGCCATTTTATATTTGTCCTTCTGCTCAACTGGAGCCTAAAAAACATTTATTAAGGATTTGATTTATGTAAAATGATTATAGAAAATAGAGTCATAGAATCATTAAAAAACTGTACAGAAGTCCAATGCACCTATATTGGTTGAAAAAGAGATATGTAACGTAATCCCACCTTCCAGCACTAGATCCATTGCACAGCAAATAATGGCTCTTCAAGTACAGGCGCAAGAACTGTACAAGAAGTGTGATGAGAAATTCTGCCTCTACCACCCTTTCAGGAAACCCCTCCAATCTTTGTTATAACTTTAGATCTTACCCTCATCCCCTTCACTTTCATCCCTTTGCTAAGGAAATGGGTCTTTCTATTTATTCTCTTTGGTCCTCACATAATTTTATATACCCCAATTAAGTTATCCCCCCCCCCCCCACCCCCAGCCACCTCTTGACCAAAGAAAATTACCTGAGAACATTTGATCTTTCCTTATAGCTGCGCAGCTGGCAACCTGCTTTTAAATCCCCTCAGTACCCTCTTCGGTAAAATTACTCAAGCTGTGGCCTAACTAATGGTTGAAAAGCAGTTCTCTTTTTATTTCAGATCTCCAGCCTAAGTAGTGCTGTATAGAATTCTAGTATAACCTTCCTGCCAATTAAAAGAAAGCATTCCAAATGCCTTTTAACCACTTTATTGTCCTGTGGATTAACACTCCAAGGTGACTTTTTTCCCTCTACATCACTTTATTTCCTGCATTTTATTATAAATTTTTCTGCCTTTTGCACCTTCCCAAATGCACTACCTCACATTAAATTCAATTTACTACTTTTCTGAACAATTGACCAGACAATCTATTACTTTTGGCAGGCTAAAGCTTTTCTCCTCCCTGTGAATCACATAGCCAATTTTTGTATCACCTGTAAATGTTTTATGATGCCCTTTTCACTGAGGTCTAAATCATTAAAATAAATTTCAAAAAGCAAGGGCCTGAAGATTGAGTACTATGGAACCCCCCCTTGTAACAGGCTTTCAATCACAAAAGCATCCATTCACCATCACACTTTGGCAATAATGAAATGCATTAAGATCCAGATAGAAAGCTATGACATGGTCTTGTTGAGCTATTTTTGAGAGAAGTTTATTCTGTATGCAAACATGTTGTGTTCCACTTTGGGGTGGCATTGTGGCAGAGCTGAAGTGTTGCTTCTTCACATCTCCACTGACCTGGATTTGATCCTGACCTCCAATGTTGTCATTGTGGAATCTGCACATTCTTCTTGTGATTTCCCCTGAGTGCTTGGGTTTCCTTCCACATCTCAAAGATGTGAAGGTTGGTAGGTTAATTGGCTGCTGTAAATTGCCAGTGTGTGGGTGAGGGGTAGAATCTGCGAGTAGTTGATGGAGGTGAGGACAGAATAAAATGGGATTAGTGTAAATAGTTGCTCGGTGCTTGGTGTGGACTCAGTAAGCTGAAGGGCCTGTTTCGGCACTGTAGGGCTACGTAATTTGAAATAAATACTTGATTTGAATTTTAAATAAATACATTGGAATGATGTTTCCTTTCAATCAATCAAAAAATCTTTTAAGAGAAAACAATTGTGTTACTTTTCCTCTTCACAACTGGGCAGAAGCAGGACTGTAGCATATGGCACAACATTTAATTCCTTTTTCCTCTCAATGTCTGGGCCTCTGCCATTTTGGTAGAGTCCATGAAAGGCATGTCTCATTTACCTGTCAGAAATAAACTGGTATCTTACTACTGCAAAAAGATCCTGATCTTATGATGCCAATAGGGCCCTATGGTAATTTTGAGGTGTCAATAGGCAGAGAGTATATCACATACACTCTTGCTATGGGGATTTGGCATTGAGCATTATAACTAGTGGCCCACTCAGGGTCTAAGACAGACAACCAAAGAGAAGTACAAAAAAGGGAATTGTAAAAGGGAATTGTTTCATGGCCTGGCTGCTTGCCAGTACTGTAGGACAAGTTTGTTCCACCAATTCACCACTCTATGTCTGTCAAGACTAAAAACTGTCCCCAGATAATTTCTGTTCAAAATAATAGTTACATACAATCCAGGCACACACAAATAAAAGGTTTATATGGAAGATTTCAGTCTTGATTTTGAAAGACAGTTTTTCAGTGACACTTCTGAATTAATTCTAAGTTCCTGATGTTGTGAAGGCATCAGACCAATGAGTTGGAACGTAGTAGATGTTTAAAAATATGACTCGAGGAAAATGTCAAAATAGCCTATTTATTACAGCGTCCATGCTTTTGTAAGTGATCCAATGGTGTGCAATAGTTATCCAAAATTCAGGAAACAGATTCATGGAAATATATGCCATCAGTTACACTACGATCTATAAAGGGTTGATATTTATTGTATATTACCCTTTTTATTTTGTGGCTGAAATATAGACAGTCAAAACAAGTAAAAGCAATGTACATTTTGAAATCACAAAATGAATGTTACTGACTTGATCTAAACTTATATTGTCCCAAAAGAACTGTTATAAAACATTGCAGTATCAACCACAGAATCACAGGACGGTTACTGCATGGAAGGAGGCCATTTCAGCCCGTCAACATATTAATTGAGTGAATAGGAAATACTGTAGCAAATAGATTTCACTTCCATCTTGAGTCTAAAATGGATAGGCTAAAAGTACTTTCTAAAGGGTGAAGAGTTAGAAACACGGGAGTCCCAAAGATATTCAAGTTCTCATTCTGAGATAAGTAAATTAGCACAATTAAGTACAGAAAGTAATCAAAAAACACAATGGTATTTTAACCTTTATATCTAAAGGTTGGAAGTTAGGCTAAAGCTATACAAAGCCCCAGTATACAAGCTGTACAAAGCTCTATATCTACAGCACTATGAGAAGTTTCAGTGACCACACCCTGAAATGCACAGCCTTGTTGAAAGAAATGATTGAACTAAAACATTAACTGTTTTTCTCCCTACAGATGCTGCTGTATTTTGTTTTGTATTTCTGCTCATAAGCTATCAAAATTAAATCTAAGGAAGTATAATTGAAACATTAATATGACTAATTCAGTCTGAATTCTGAATTCTGAATTCCTCATGTGAAAATTGAGCCTGCCATTCAAATGAATCAAACCTGTCAGAGAGCACATTGAGCCCTGGTCAAATGCTTCTCCTCATCCATAATTCAGAAGTAATGTTCAACATTCCAATATTAAGCAACTCCCTGGTTATTCATACTATCATATTTTAAGCAAGGCAGTTTCAGAATTTCATTTTGTGATTTCTAGTCATAACTGAGCAAATATGATTCTAAGAAGTTCTTTTTACACCAATAAGCTAGAAGATAATATCAAATGGAATCTAGGAAATCAGTAAAAAAAAATTGGTGTCATCGAGTCATAGAGTTGTACAGCACAGATATAAGCCACACTCTATGTAAAGAATTTCCCCTCAAATACCCTTAAAACTCCTTCCTCTCATCTTAAACCTGTGCCCTCTTGTTTTTGATATTCCTACCATGGGAAAATGATTCTCACTATCTACCCTATCTCTGCCTCTTAAAATTGTATATACCTCCATCAGGTCACCCCTCAGTATCCAGGGAAAACAAACCCAGCCGATCCGACCTCTCTCCAGAACTAAAGTCCTCCAATCCAGGTAACATCTTGGTGAATCCCTTTGTATTCTTTCCACACAACTGCATACATCCGATAGTGTGGCAACCAGAACTGCACACTATAATCCAAGTGCAGTCTAACCAGTATTTTATAAAGTTGCAACATAATGTGCCAATGTTTATAGCCTATGCTCTGATCTGTGAAGGCAAGAATACTGCATGCCTTCTTCACAATCCTATCTACCTGTGTTGCCACGTTCAGGGAACAATGGACTTCAAACCCAAGATCCCTCTGTTCATCAACATTCCTTAGTGCCCTACCACTTATAGTGTATGTCCTACCTATATTTGACTTCCCAAAATGCATCATCTAGAAGTCAGGATTAAATTCCATTTGCAAATGCTCTGCCCAACTTTCCATCTGATCTATATCTGCCTGTAGCCTTAGACAACCTTCTTCGCGATTCACATCACCACCAGTTTCCATGTTATCTGAAAACTTACTAATCATACCTCCTACGTTCATATCCAAGTAATTGATATGTATCAAAACAACAGGGGTGTCAGCATCAATCCCTGTGCTACATTGCTGGTCACAGATTTCCAACCAGAAAAGTATTTTTCCACCAATACCTCTGCCTCCTATCACCAAGCCAATTTTAGATCCAATTAGCCAGTTCAACTTAGATCCCATGTGCTTTAACTTTCTGGATCAGCCTAACATGTGGGGCCTTGTCAAATGACTTACTAATGTCCACATAGATAATGTCTAGCACCCTGCCTTCATCAATCTTCATAGTTACTTCCTCAAAAAAACTCAATGAAATTAGTGAGGTAGGATTTTTCTCAAAGCCATGCAGATAATTCCTATCATTCCAAATGTACATAAATCCTATCTCTTAGGGTTTTTTCCAATAATTTCCCTACCACTGACATAAGGCTCACCAGCCTGTAGTTATCTGTCTTATCCCCGCTGCTCTTCTTAAATAAAGGAACAACATTAGTTGTGTTCGGAAATAATTAGTGCTGTCTGCCATGTCAACCGTAATAAAAGAGAAATACATTTATCTTTCCCAAATTTACTTCATTGGCTTGAAAACAACTCCGATTCCTTCTGTACAGGTGTTGCCTAATTTGTTGAGTATTTCCAACAATACTTAGTTTCCCAAAATAGTTTACATCAAATTATTAACTGGTGTTAAAGGAGGTTTTATTTCAGCCATTGTTATCAGCAGTTCTCAAGACCAGAGTAATTTATGCATTTGCATCTAAAAAAGAACAAATTATCACATAACCTCTGGTCCTCACCCTATCACAGACCTTCTAATTTGTTCTCTCCACCCCTCCTCCTTCCTCTGCAACAATACTTTTTCAACTCTAATTTTTAAAAAATTTTGATGGAAGGTCGTTAACCAAAAACAGTATTTCTGTTTTTCATTCTCTACTGATACTGCCTGACCTGTTGAGTGTTTCCAGCATTGTCTGTTTGTATTTCAGGTTTCCAGCATCTGCAGTATTTTGCATTTGGACCGTTCTACCTCGCTTCTGATTGAGTCCATCTATAATAAGTTGTGTGGCTTCCTCTTCCCTCTTCACTTGGACAGTGCTCAGGCATTTTGTTTCATCTCTCTTGTGGAGACACCCTACTTAATTTTAAAGGATCTATCTTAATCCTTCTGTATATTTAACCATGTGAGCTCTCAAAAGGGACCCAGGAGCATGGAAAGAGGACTTCAGATGCTGGAATCTGGAGCACAATACAAACTGCTAGAGGAACTCAGTGGGTCAAGCAGCATCTGTGGAGGCACAGGAGTAGTTGACATTTCATCACCTCACATGGAGACAGGACCATTTCTTTCTGAAGATTTCAGCACATCTAATCTTTCTGTAATCCTTTGCCATCAGTAGCTCAGTTGGAAATGGTCTTATCTCTGAATCAGAAAATTATGGTTCAAACTCCATTCAAGAGGCTTGAACACAAAAACCTTGGCTGACATTCTGGCACTACTGCTGGAGGACCACCTTTCTAGTCAGCCATTAATCTGAGTAGCTGTTTTTTCTCCCAAGTGCGTGTAAAAGATTCCATGACACCATTTCAAAGAAGAGTGAAGATGTTATCCATAGTATCTGAGTCAATGTTTACTCCTAACTCAACATTATTTAAAGCAGGTTGTCTGGTCTGTATCACCTTGCTGTTTGTAAGTGTTAGATTTCCTACAACAGTTCAAAGGTAGTTCTTGGCTGCAAAGTGCTTTGAACATCCTGAAAGGGATATGAAATATACTACATAAATGCACCTAATCTGATAAACTCGAGAACTTCCAGGAGGAGTCAGTTCAGTTAGTTTTGGAGCAAGGCACAAAGAGATATATAAGCTTATGCAAGGCATGGGCAGGATATGCAGAAATTTCCCTTAGAAATTCCCTATTTCCCTTAGCAATAATATATAAAAAATATATATATATAGAAATTCCCTATTTCCCTTAGTCAATAATATATAATAATGACGATGATAAGATGATGATGGTGATCATAATAATAAATATAATAATATAATAGTAATAATAATAGTAGAGGACATCAATTGAAGTTAACTGGTAGAACGAGAGTTGAGAAAAAATGATTCCACTCAATGAGTAGTGGGAATCTGGAACTCACTGCCTGAAAGAGTGATAGAGACAGAATCTCTCACAACATTTGCAAAGGATCTGGATGAGCAGTTGAAAGGCCATAGATCAAGAGGAGAAAGTAGGATTAACCTAAAGTCCACTTTTGGCAAGGGGTGTACGGCTCCTTTCTGTGCCATAACCTTCTATGGCTCTGAAACAATGAATAGATTATCAGATTGGTTTAGCTTCTTCATTGAGGAAATTAAACCCATCCACCAGTAAAGCAATTTTCACTCGAGACTAATACGGACTTCAGCATTGGAATTTTGCCTCTTTTCCCGACAATTACCATTGAATGTCGGGAACAGCACAACTATGCTTTTGATTTCATGGAGTCATACAGCTTTTTGACCCTTTGGCTCACCACTTCCACACTGACTGTTGCAGCCATCTATACTAACCCCATTTATCTGCATTAGGTTCACAGCCTTCTTTGCCTTGGCGACCCAAGTACTTGCTTAGATGAGAGCATCTGCCTTCACTACCTCCTCTGGCAGCATATTTCAGACTCCAACCACTGTCAATTTGTGAAATAATTCCCCCTCAGTTCTCCTCTAAGGCTCCTATCTCTCACCTTAAACCTATACCCTCTTGTCTTAGACACCACCAGCATAGGAAAAAGATTCTTATTATCCACCCCACCATCCCCCTCCCCTCATAATCCTGTTATCCTTTCATTCAGCTGTGAACTGTTCCTGGGTAGGGGAAACAACGTATACCTTACCAACTTTCCCATACTTTCATTGTTACTTTTTAGCCTGACTGGCTAGAATCAGAAATTCCATGGGTTCCTGGAAATCAGTAATGAATTGGTTAAAATACTTTAATTAAAGCAAAATCATTCATCTTCTGTTTTAAATTGCAATGAGACCTCAAATTATTTTTTTAGTTACCTACTCCAACATCAAATAATCAACTTATATCTTCCATCAATCCCTCTGAACTTTGAGGTTCAATGTAACATTGTTGGTTTTAAGTCAGTTATAAATCACTTTTCAGACATGCTATTTGGATTTATGAATGTGTAAATTTTAGTGAAGGACCACTAGGAATAATAGTTAATGTTTAAAAAATAATGAAAGTAATTCTAAAAGCTGTTAGCTTAGAAATTCCTTAAAGTTACTACCACTGCATCAGTTATGCTGTGTTAGAGCTTTTGCATTGGAATTCTGAATACTTTTCACTTACATAAAGTTAGAATAGTTGCTGACAAATTAAAGTCATTGAAGATGATTTAATAGTCCACATAGACCTTTGATGGAAAATGCAACTCATGAATTATGAAATAAAAGTAGTTATGTCCAAATACTAAGAAGACAATACACTCAAATAAATTGTAAAGCAAACAACAGAGAATGTAAACCTTAAGATTAGCTTTTTGTGATTTTTTTTACTTAAAAGGTTATTGTCTCCTTAATAGAGCAGCACATCTTGTCATTCATCTTCTGTAAGTGAAACGTAGTGACCCCAGACGATCAGACATGTATCCACATTATAGAGACACACTGAAATTGAACTTGATGTTTTACTAACCATACTCTTGACTGGAATGAAACCAAGTGAAGGTTTCTGATTATTTTAAAATGACTTCTGTGGTGGAGGAACAGATACAATCCCCATGAGCAGCTTCTCACAATCTAATGAGCTTTCTTCGTGATTGCTTTTTGTTTGCTGTTTACAAACTCAAATTCAACAATGAATGTTCATAGACATAAATGGAAATTTTAAAAACATAAGAAATAGAACCCAGAGTAGGCTATTTGATTCCTTGTGCCTTTTCTGGCATTCAGTAAGATGATGACTGATCTTTTACCTTAGCATCACATTTCGCTGCTAAATCCATATAATACCTTAAAATCTAATTATCTCTGGCCTTAATGTTTTCAATGACTAAGCCTCCACTACCCTTTTTATTTAGAGAATTCCAAACATTCAGTAACCTCTGCATGAATAAATTCCTTTTCATCTCATTCCTGAATAGTTGACCCCTTATTTTGAAAACATGATGTCTGGTTCCAGACAGATTAGCCAGGGGAAGCATCAACTTCATGTCTATTCTGTCAAGCCCTATAAGGTCTTTGTTTCTTTCAATGAGGCCACTCATTCTCCTGAACTCAAGGGAGCATTGGCCTTATCTGCTTAATCTTTCTTCATATGATGAACCTGCCACTTCAGGAATCAGTTTAGTGAACCATCATTGCACTCCCTCTATTCCAACTATATTCTTCCTTGGTAGTGAGACATGACCTGTACACAATATTCCAGGTGCTGTCTCATCAAGGCCCTTTACAAGTGGAACAAGGCATCTCTACTCTCATACTCAAATTCTCTTGTGATAAAGGCTAACATACTACTTGTCTTCATAACTGCTCACTGTACTTACATGCTGAACTTCAGTGATTCATGTATGAAGATACTCAAATTCTTCAGTTTCTCACCACTTAATAAAATAATCCACCAACCTACCAAAGTTACATCCACTTCTACCAAAGTGGATGACCTCACAGTTTTCCACATGACTTTTTCTTATCTATTCGCAATCCAATTCCTCCCAAAGCTTCCCTTCATCTTTAACACCCCACACTTTCACCTAACTATGTATCTTCAGCAATATATTGATGCTTCTTGAGTCACATATCGGCTAGATTTTCTTCTGGATGGGATTTTAAGAAAGTGCTGGTAGTTTCATGGCTATTGTTACTGAGGCTAGCAACCTCTAACCTGCAGATTTTATTTTAATTAATTTTAAATTTCTCTGCTGTCATGGTTGATCTTGAACTCATGTCTCTGGATCAAAGGCTCTGAACTCTGACTACTGGTCCAATAATGTAACGATTACACTACTGCTCTACATCTTATTGGAAAGTGAAGATTAAACACAGGAAAAAATAATTAAATCCTGTAACAAGGCACCAGGAATATTAGGACGTGGAGGCTTTGGAGAGGGTGCAGAAGAGGTTTATCAGGATGTTGCCTAGAGTGGTGTATATTAGCTATAAGGAGAGGTTGAACACACTTAGATTGTTTTCGCTGGAGCATTGGAGGCTGAAGGACCACCTGATAGAAGTATATAAAATTTTGAGAGGCATAGATTGGGTAGATAGTCAAGGTCTTTTTCTCATAAGGTTGGTGGAAATGTGAACTACTGGAGGGCATAGGTTTAAACTGAGAGGAGGGAAGTTATAAGGAGATGTGCAAAGCAAGTTTTTTTTTTACACAAAGAGTGGTAGGTGTCTGGAGCACACAGCCAGGGGAGTTGGTAGAAGCAGATACAACAGCGATGTTTAAGAGGCACTTAGACAGACACATGAATAGAAGGACAAGTGCAGGCAGGTGGGATTAGTTTAGTTTGGCATCATGGTCAGTGCAAATATAGTGGGCTGAAGGGTTTGTTATTGTGAAACAGATTCGGGGTTTCAGAGAGTGAGGACTCTGAACATAGTCTTAGAGATAAATGATTTATTTACAAAAGACGTGGGGAAAGGGTAACGGGAATAACACACGCGCACAGTTTATAGCGAGCGTGGGAAAATCGCAACAGCGATAAAATACACACACACACACACACACACACACACACACACACACACACACACACACACACACACACACACACACACACACACACACACAACACGAACTAGGTACAGACAATCAAGGAAAAACAATACAATACCTGCCACCCTTGACTCAGTGCAGGCACGGCGCTATGCTACCAGGGATACTAACTAGAATGCTCCCAACTCTATTAACAGTGTACACCTTACCGACGATATCTCCAGCGCCGTTCCACGGGTCCTCGGCCTGGGATGAAGCAGGGTGATCCCTCGGGGCAGGCAAAAGAGGGAGAGCCGAGCACATGCGGCACTCTTTATAGTGCTGGAGGGCTGGTTGCGGGGGGGGGGGGGGGGGGGGGGGGGTGTTGGTGGGTGGTGTCCAGCCCAGGTAATTTAAAAAGGCCAATGGCCCGGTGCCAACAAGGACTAATCGATCACAAAGGCCAATGGTCAGGTGTGCACTGATGGGTGGGGCGGGGCCAAACCTTGATTGGCAGTGGTGTGTCTTCTGACCAGGTAGGGGCAGTGCTGTCATCTGACAGCCGCGATCCTCCACAATACACCTGTATTGTTCTATATTCTAATAGGAATTGCTGATATTTCAAACCAAACAATTTCTAACTTCAGCTACAGTTATCATACAAGATACTTGCCAGTTGTGCTGATTAATGTGTAACAGTAGAAAATTGGGTACAATATACAAAAAGGAGCTTCAATTAATTTATGCAAAATATTGGTGCAGCCACAATTAGTAAAGTGTATGAAGTTTGGAGAATTGATTACAGACAGGACATTAAAGTCAAAGAAAAAATGCACATAATTCACTAGATGATACCAGGGATGGGAATCTGTGGGAAACTTTAGCTACTGGGAGAGAGCTGAGATACTGGAGTATAAAATTTGTTTGGCTTTAACACAAAACAGGCAGTAGGCATTTGCAAATCTGCCTGGTTTTCTTTTCCAAATGAACTTTAATTTTTGATATCAATAACAGCATCCTCTGGGTGACTGGAATCCTTTTGTCATATAGTTCAGTTCCTGTATCTTAATTAGGTAAGACAGAGGATTCTATAAAGTTCTTGCAGAGCTTCCATGTTTACAATTAAAACCCTTTGCACTTTGTGGCCATATACATTCACACTGGACTGATCACCTTGGACATACTGTAGCATTCAGGTCTGATTTATTTATGGAGCAAAGATTAATTTATGTAGTGTGAGGGCTCCTGAGATATTACTGACCCATAGTGACACCTAGATTTCACTTTGTATCCCAGCTCATGTGGCAGAAATGAATGGACAAGTAGGTTTTGCTGAAATAAATTTTCAGGAATCCCCTTCAAACCTGAAGGGATTTCTTTCAGGAGTAGCCTGCAAATGTAAAGTAAGCCCTGAAGTATTATCATCATGCAAATCAAACCATGGAAGAGCTATATGGTTGTCTAAGTGCAGAATGATATCCCACAGGACTCTTACGGTGATGCACGTTTGCACAAAGATCTGTAGCTCAGTAGCTCAGTAGATTTTCATTAACATAAAATCCCCAAATAGAACATCCTATGAAAAGATATCACAGCTTTTCTTTAAGTCCCTCATTTATTTCACAGTATTGTGATTAGTTTTAGTGTTGTTACAACTCATTGATCATCCCCACTGTTCCCAATTACTCCTTTCACTTATGGCTCTCAAATCTCTGCTACGTTGTCCAAGCTGCTTTTCCTAGTCCCTAGTACATCAAATTTATTTTTCATGTTTCTTAAACTGCACACCTCCTTGATTTGATAAGATGCCATTGTGCCACCTAAGGTTTCTTTAGGTTTTTATTGTTCATCCATGAGACGTGGCTGTCACTAGGAAGATCAGCATTTGCTCATCTTAAACTGCCCTTGTGAAGGGAATGTGAGCCATCTTATTGAACTTCTGCAGTCCGTGTAGTGGAGGTACTCCCACAGTGCAAATTGATAGGCAGTTGCAAAATCTTTATTTTGTGACTGGAAGGAACAGCTTCCAAGTTAGGATGGTGTTTGACATGGAGCGGAACTGGAAGATTGTGGTGTTTCCGAGTGGCTGCTGCCCTTGTCCTTGGATGGCAGAGGGTGTGAGTTTATGACAAGGCCTCACAAACTCACCATCATGATTTTGAGAAAGGAAAATCATGTTTGATAAGTTTTCTGGAGTTCTTCAAGGCAGAGTTGATAGATGGGAAACTAGATTTATTTAGATTCCCAGAAGGCATTTGACCAGGTGTCACATAAAAGGCTGGTGCACAAGATAAGAGCTCATGATATTGGGAGAAGACTGTTAACGTGGATTGAAGACTGGTTATCACAAAGAAGACAGAGTCAGAATAAATGTGTCTTTTTCAGGTTGGATGTAACTAGTGGAGTGCTCCAAGGATCAGTTCCTGACCCTCAATTATTTACAATCTACAGTATGTTCATGATTTGTAACTTGGGCTGTTCCTATGCTGTATTGTTCTATGTTCTATAGACTTAATTTAGTTTGGTATTGTGTTCAGCGCAGACATCATGGGCCAAAGGGCCTGTTCCTGTGCTATAGTCTTTTATGTTCAATGATCTATGTTTTATGAGAGGCAGAATGTAAGGTATCCAAGTTTGTTATTGATTGAAAATAGGTGAGAAGGCATGTTGCAATGAGAATATATGTAATCTGAGCAGGATTTGGAGAGGTTGAGTGCATCAGCAAAAAACTTGGCAAATGGAGTTTAATGTGCGAAGGTGTGAGGTCACGCATTTGGTAAGAGCAATCAAAAGACAGATTATTATCTAAAGGGAGAGAAACTGCAAATGACTGGGTGCAGGGAGAGCTAGGTGTTCTTGTGCCTCAATCACATAAAGTTAGGGAGATGCAGCAAAGGAAGGCATATATTGCAAGGGGGATTGGGTATAAAAATAGCAAACTATTATTATAATTGTACAGTTTGATGGGGAGGCCACACCTGGAGTACTGTGTATGGTTTTGGTTCCCTTATTTAAGGAAGTATTGGAGGCATACCGGAAGTGATTCGCAAGGCTGATTCCTGAAATCAGATGGTCATGAATAGCTAAAGAAGTTGGATCTGTATTCTTTGGTGTTAAGAAAAATGAGGTGTTCTTGTGGAAAGATATAGAATCCTAAGGGAGCAATGACAGGGTTAATGTTGAGGTGTTCCCAAGAGTGAAAGAGTCTCAAATGATGAAACATAACTTGGAGATAAGGGGACAATCATTTAAAATGAAGTGTGTAGGAATTTCTTCTTGCAGAATCTCTGGAGTTCTGTTTTGGAGGGCAGTGGACACCAGATCATGGAGGTATTTAGAAGTTGTTAACTTTTTGAAATATCTGGAAATTGAGGGCTATGGGGAACTGGGACAGTAGAGGTGTTGAGGTCTAGGACTGATCAGCCATGATTGAACTGAATGGCAAGGCAGGCTTGAGGAATCAAGTGGCCTACTCCTACTCCTATTTTCTTGTGTGCATGTAATAATTGAGCTCAGCCCTTAAGAACATTCTGTCAACATTAGTTCCTTAGAAAACAAGGACAAAGAAAACCTAAATTTAGTGTTTTTATATTAAACATCAAAATGCTTAATGTTTGTTTGAAGGCAAAACTGCTTCAAATCCATGCAGAAGTGGTAGAGTGTGTGTGTGTGTGTGTGTGTGTGTGTGTGTGTGTGTGTGTGTGTGTGCGCGCGCGTGTGCGCGCGTGTGTGTATTCTTTGTGTGTGCCTGCAAAGGAAATACTACAGGCAGTCCCCGGGTTACGATAGGGCTCCCTTCCTGAGAACTTCTCATAACCTGAACTGTTTGTAAGTCAGAAATGAACAAAAACAGTGTGTGGAAGAGGATCACAGAAACAGCTGAGATGGGAGAGTGAGCAGACACGGGAAGAGGGGCCGCCAGCCAGCCTCGCTGACTCAGTGAGATAGCGAGATGAACCTGCTCATCGCTCCCAGCTCTGCTCAGCTCAACCCAGCCCTCGATTGTTGTGTCTCAGTATGGAGGGGGTGGGGTGGGGGCGAGAAGTCACATGGAAATGCCCTGTTCCCACCTTGTAGAAGATGTCTGCAGCCCCACAGCAGCCAGCAGATCAATCCACATCCATCCTACTGGTCTCCTAAACACTTGTTCATATATATGGGGTATCCATAAGTTGGGCGTTCAAAACCATGGGAGGGCCTGTACATGGTACTTCATGTATTTTATCTGGAGCTATATCTCCTTCATGTGGATTATGCTACCTGTTGAAATCATAGCTGGGAACCAACATCAGATCAGAAAAGATCACCTGGATCCATCTGATTCATATTCATTATGATCCTTTAAGCCTTAAACAACCTTACCTGCATTTAAAGCTAATGACAGTTGTGATTAGATGAGATTATCACCATATTAAAAATGACCCTACCTTGAAGAAATAAAAAAATGCACATTTCCCACAAGTCATTAACAAAAATATGTAAAGACAGTCTTTCTTATTCATACCTCAGCACCTTACAATTTGAGCTACTAAAGTAAAGCAGCTCTTATCAAATTTGCAAATTATTTTAGTATTCCCCAGTAGTTTATTGCATGAAGAATTTACACAAATCACATACACACATTTAATATTTATCACTGGAGAGTTTCCTTAATGGAAGTGAAGCCCATCAATTTTCTGCTGAACATAATCTTATATATCATGCTGACATGCAGTTAATTCATTCATGTATAAAACAAACTATTCCTAAGGAGATGCCCCATGTGACAGGTGAGCACGTTCAATTCGTATTTGCATATTGTAATTGGTAGATATTGGAAGTGATGTAACCTGCCAAAATAAGGATGCAAACTATTTCATTCGTAAATTCAATCTGACCTTTGTATTACATTTTCAATGTATTGTAGAATAAATTTCTATTTTAAAAAATAAAAGGTGCACATTCAATTTATTCCTTACAATGTAGAAAAAATAAGTTCCTAAAACATGTCTTAAAGCAGAGCAGCAAATTAAAGAGGTATAAAAAGCAGGAAAGTGGAAGTAAAATAATCAGGATTACATTAGCAGGAAATCACGTTACTAAGTAGATAACTGATAACATCAAAAATAAATGGGCTTGTATGAAGTAGCCTGTTTAGTGTAACACTAATTGAAAGATGTAGAAAGCAGACAGGCTCCCCTAACATGCCGGCAATGTCTGGTTATGGTGTGCTAAGAGCTTTGGGCCATTATGTTTATCAAAGATTAAAGCAAAATAAGATGTGCACCTATTATCACAAATCGCTTTTATTATCTTCCAAAGCATTTATTTCAAGGGTAGCTGAGTCTGTACAATAAAATGACATGTCTATACTCATTTATCATCCTGAGGAAACAGTTTTATTAGCATAGTGAGTAACAAGACAAACAATAAGACTAAGAACCGAATTAGAGTCCCATTGTCACAAGGAAGATTCCTTTCCCATAATTACAGTTCTGAGATATTAATTGTCAAACTTCTCTAGAGTTTTTTTTCACTATAATGCTGAGGTGCTTAAGAAGTATTGTAACCACAAAGTCTAAAGGTCTAGTTACACTTGCTTTGAGGTTTCCAAATGCTTGAAATTTGATCAATGTATGTGAACAAAAAATTAAGAACAAAAACTATCTTTGTTGAGAGCTTTCTGATGGACTGTAATGAGCATTACAGAGCTTACCAAAAGGGAAGTGTTTATTGCCACAAGGCCACAATAAAATTAAAGAGTTATGAAGAGTCTTTTGCCAAACAAATTGATATCAAGGCCATTGCTAGTACCTTGCAGTTCAGCAGGATGAAGAGTTATGTTCCCAGCTGTTATGTTAATTGACCAACCTCTTAAAGTATAAAAAGTTCGAACATTGCCATTTTTGTTGAGCATCAGTTTTTTCAGATCTGGCTACACTTTACTGGGTCTATATCATCTATCCTCTCATGAATGCTCATATCAATATCTTCCAAGTGCAAACAACAGCTGTGACATTGACATTAATATCCTGCCAATTGTTACATCCACATGGAAATGAAATTGCTACCACACTGACATGAATGATAGGTGACATCACTCTCTTGTGTCTGCATTGTGAATGAGAAAATGTAAGACAAAGAACAAACTGTCATGTTAGCTGCCGTAGGGACTTTCTCTATAAACAGTGAGGCACAGCAGTGGTTGGGATTAAGTAAGCAACACAGGCGATTATGTGGAGGAATACAAAATGGAATCACTGAAGCTAGCTAAATTTCAAACTCAATATGAATTTTTCAACTTCTACATCCTGTAAAGTTGTTTTATTGATCTCTACCTTCTACCACAGATCATTTTTCATTATATACAATGTCTTAAAAATGGAAGCAAGTCATGAAATGGCATATAATAAGATACAAAATGTAGAATAGGTTATTTATAGAGCCACAGAGCCATAGAATTATACAGCAGAGAAACAGGCCCTTTGGCCCATTATATCCATGTTGGACATCAAGTACCCTTTCATACTAATCCCATTGACCAGCATTTGATTTTATGTCGTTTTATTCATGTATAAGATAAATGTATTTTGAATACAATTCTCACATCTTGTAAATTTACAGCACTTGCTTCTCTCACAGCATGCTGGGTTACTACACTTCTGATCAATTTTGATTATGAACCCGTCTCTACTGTACAGTTGCCTCACCCCATTAATTAGGTATAGCTAGTTACTCTTCCTGCAGATATGGCTACATCATCTTTGAGACTTCTCTCGACACAAATTGATATTTCTGTTTAATTATATGACATAAAAGATTGCACATCAAAATGATTTATTAGCTGTGTAGGACTTTAGGATGTCCTGCATGTGAAAGATGTTGCATCAACACAAGCTTACTCTTCTTTCGTTAACAAAGTGAAAAAGGTAGAATTCAGCTTATTTTTCCATCAGATTGGACTGAATGTCAAAAATTTAATTGTAAAGGACTTTAAAGAGAGGCTAAAAAGTGATTTAGAGCAAGGAATGTTGAATGTGCTGAATGTACATGACATCATAATCTTTTTCGATTTATTTAAATCATAAAAGCAGATGTTCCATTTCATGGTGGTACCAAATTAAAATCTGTTTAGTTATTTGAATATATTTACATAAAATCTTTATTGAAGGGATGCTTGATGCTAAGAAATTTAAGAATTATAGAATCATAAGCATACTAGAAGGCAGTTTGGCCCCTTATGTTGCACCAACTATTTGTCAGAGCTACACTACAAAACTTCTAATCATTTACCATCAGAGTATGTTTCACCCTTTTTCAGGTAGTGCGTTCCAGATCATAACACTTAATAAACAAAAACCTTATCTCGTCCCTGGTTCTATTATCTGAAATTTTAGTTCTCTGCCTATCAACCCATCCAAACTCAGTAATTTCTTCTTATTTACTCTGATGAAACTCCTCATAATATCAAACACGGTAGTGTAGCAGTTAGCGTAACACTATTACAGCGCCAGCGACCCGGGTTCAATTCCCGCCACTGTCTGTAAGGAGTTTGTACATTCTTCCCATGTCTGTGTGGGTTTCCTCTGGGTGCTCCGGTTTCCCCCCACATTCTAAAGGTGTACAGGTTAGGAGCTGTGGCATGCTATGTTACCCGAAGAGTGGCGACACTTGCGGTCTGTCCCCAGCACATTCTCAATGACGCAAAAAGACACATTTCACTGTGTTTTGATGTACATGCGACTAATAAATAAATATCTTATAAAAGTATCTAAATCTCCCTAAACCTCTTTGCTTTTCCTCAGTACATAACCAAGGAGTCTTGACTTAGTATTTTGTACCATTTTGCTAAATCTCCTCTGCACCCGTTTCTCTCATTTCTAAGAGTGTGGTACCCAATGTTGAGCTACAATGTATAAAGTTTAGCATTAAGACATTGATTGTACATTATAATGGGGACAACATTAGCTGAGCAAGGCAGTAAGGAAATTGACAGCACAGACATAACACTCTATCTGGGGATTAACAAAAGATTCATAAATTTATTTTGTACTCTACAAGGATCCTATATGATTTTCAATGGCCTTATCAACCAGCCTTACCACCTTCAAAGGTTTTCTAAGGAAACTCTCATGACTATTCTTGGATTCCTTTGAAAGTGTACCATTTATATTACCTCTCCTAATTTGCCCTCTTTATTCATTGCATGTCCAATATACCATTCTCTCTTTGGTCACCTGAAGTGAAGTTTTATGTTATTTGCAAAATGTGAAATCATGCTCCCTATACCCATGAGCATTTCTTTCTTTTTCAATCTTTTTCCTAATTTTCAAATTAGTACAAAATAATATATATAACATTAGTAATTATACATATGGTGCAAAGAGATCAGAATAACAATCATAACAGTTAATATATATAATCACAAGGAGTAAAAAAAGTAATCTAGACCTCTCGCTCTCTTATTAGGTAAACAAATACAAAAGGAAAGATTGAAAAGAAATGAAATTTAATATGAAAGAAGAACCCCCAAATCAAAAAAAATATTGATAATAAACCAAAAAAAAACCAAAAACTTAAAAAAAAACTGGACTGGTATTTCTTCAGTTAAAAAGAATAAAAAACATTATTATGTCGTTAACTCCGCTCCTCTGTATTCAAGGGTTATTGAAAGAGATCTGAAAAAGGTCAGCTTATATCATATGGAAGTATTGAATAAATGGACTCCAAACTTCCTCAAATTTAAGCGAAGGATCAACAGTACCACTCCACCCATGAACATTTCATCAACATGTATTGAAAAGAGTTGTTCTAATTTCCTGGGGAATAGTAGTCTGTATTTCCTTCTGGTCTGAAAGACAATCATACATCACTGCTCACTGATCTTTGACTCTTGCCTTATGACAATCATACATCACTGCTCACTGATCTTTGACTCTTGCCTTATTTTGTATCCTCTCTGTCACTGCTTCTTTGATCCTATAGGTTTCAATTATGTTAACACATTTATTAACAGTACAGTCAAAGTCCAAATGAACAAAATCAACTGTGCTACCTTCATCAACCATCTATTTGAGGCAAATGTTGTGATTCCCATGAACTGGAATAATAAAGATTCCATGTATGTCCTTGCATGGGCAACAAGGTTAATGGAGTTGAGGAAGAGGGCTGAAAATTTGGCTCGAAACACAAATTTAAAGAAAGATGACCTGTACTTTTACAGACCTACAATTGCACAAAATAGATTATTAGTATTTGTTATATTTTGGCAAACCCTCAGGAGTAACATGAATGTAGCAGAAAACTATGAAAGGAAAGATATTCCAATGTAACAGAACCTTTGAAAAATTCCTAGTGAGGTGAAACCTATGCGCCATCCAAAATTAAAAATAAAGGTAAGGTTACATAATGAGCCAAAAACACTTTCCGCTTACAGCAAAAAATAAACTGCTGAAGGAACTCAGCGGGTCAACCAGCATCTGTGGAGGTCAAGGTTTTGGGTCAAGACCCTGCATCAGGACTCAGGAAAGTAAGCTTCCTGCTTACTTTCAATCAACAATAAAATACATTTTAAGAACTCAACTAGATCAATAGCACATTGTCTCATACATATCATTGAGTACCAGTGTCCTTTTCTACCAACAGCCCTATTCATGAAATGTAAATTTCCAAAGTGGTTTTACCACTTCTCTGCATTTAACATTAGCAGAAGTGCTGCAGAATCCTGGAAATATGTTGTACCGCTGTAACTCAGCATCTGTAACTGAGGAATACTATTAGATAACTAACATTAGATTATGGGCAAGTTTGAGGATTGACATTGCATAAACCAAGCAGAAGTAATATTTTATTCCATCAATCTATGCTCAGTTCAAGCTTAGATACTGAGGTAGAATATTTTCTTTTTTCAATATTACATTTGCTATCCCTGGTGATTTTCTATTTTTTCACTGAACACAATTTTACTTTATTCCCAGATAATCTAATGAGTACCTGATTTATTTAAATCCAATATTTATGTTCAGATGAAAGATCATCACTCTAAAATGTTAACTTTGTTCCTTTCAGTTACAGATGCTACCTACCCCTCTGAATATTTCTAAGATTTTCTGTTTTAAACCATATTTTTGGTGTACAGTGTCATTCTTGAAACATACAGAACATTGCTGGTTTATCATTAGTATCAACCTGTTCTCTGAAAAAGGCATAACTTCTGTGGTAATTCTTGCATGTGAGGAAAGGTGGTTTTACTCAACTGCTTTCACAAGAAGTACAATAACATTACAAAATTCATATAGCTGAGAATGATCTTTGAAGGAGAAAGCCTAGAGTCATAAAAATACTGCTGAGTGCTTTTAATTCTCCTGAACATACAGTCTGATTGAAATGTGCCAGCAATCAGGAACAACTTAGAATTTGCAATAAATTGTATCACTGAGAACAACATGTGGTAGTTGTATAATTCAATGGATAAAAAATTAACAACAGGAGATTTGTAATAGAATTTTTGCTCACTAAATTCTGCTCTGTTACCTAGAAACTGGATCTATGAGTCTTTTTAACTGGATTGGATTATACTGGCTGTCATTTTCAGGTGAAATTGCACCTATTAGGAAATTGGCCGGGGCACTCTGCATGCAATTTTGTTTAGCAAGTCTGACCATTCTCTGGCATCAGGCACACACCATGAGTTTTCTCCCTGCCAGTGTAAGATGTACTTCATTTGTTGCACACCATCATTTGTTCAAACATCATTTGTTGCACACCATGGGTTTTCTCCATTGCCAGCATAAAATGTAGCATTTCTGTGCAACCTACAACACTTGCTGAACATTCATTGTACAACATATTATTCTAATTTGTTGCATGTTGTAGTTAAAGGGACAAATTCCTGACATCAAGAGACCTGACAGGACAGTTACAGAACAATTGCAGGTTATGCAAACATCTTCCAAAGTTCACAGAATAACTACACAGAATAACTGGGTGGTTATTCCAATGATAGTGTAGGGGCATATTCTCACCAATTTTCATGCCCAGAGCCTGGGCTGTAGCTCAAGGTTTCATGCATTGAATGGTTATTGATCAGAACATGAAGGATCTTTTGAATCAATGCTCAGTGTGTCAACCACTTAAAATTCCTGGACAGATGTGGTGAAGCTGGTTTGATAGATTTTTCCCAACTGGAACTGAATAATTTTCTTCTTTTGGAGGACAGCCAGCGGATATTGAAGAACTGCCAATGGGATCCTGTCCTATCACGGAGACAACTATTGAAAAAATTACCATCAGTTTCTGCACTGAATGGCCTTCAAGAAGATATAACAGATAGAGTCATAGAGTCATAATAAGGTGGAAAAAGGCCCTTTGGCCCAACTCGTCCATGCCAACCATGGTGCCCACCAAGCAAGTCCCATTTGCCCGTGTTTGGCCCATATCCCTCTAAACCCCTCCTATCCATGTACTAATCCAAATGTCTTTTAAACGTTATTATTGTACCTGCCTCAACCACTTCCTCTGGCAGTTCATTCCATATATGCACCACCCTCTGTGTGATAGAGTTGCCCTTTAGATCCCTTTTAAATCTTTCATCTCTCATCTTAAACCTATGCCTTTTATTTTTAATTCCCCTTTCTTGGGAAAAACTCTAAGTGTGTTCACCCTATCTTTACCCCTCATGATTTTATACTCCTCTATAATGTCACTCCTCAATCTCCTATGTTCCATGGAATAAAGTCCTAGCCTGCCCAGCTCCTCCCTTTAACTTTGGCCCTTGGGTCCTGGCAGCACCCTCGTAAATCTTCTCAGCACTCTTTTGAGTTTAATGATATATTTTCTATAACAGGGCAACCAAGACTGTACACAATACTCCAAGTGTGGTCTCACCAATGTCTTTACAGTTAAGGGATGAACCCTGCAGAGGTGTCATTGAACAACAGGAGGGAATGCAGAGTGCAGTTGAGATATATGAACCCAAGAGATTTTGTTAGAAGGCTTGGGAAAGACAAGCAGTCAGAATTAACAGATGTGCTGGAAATATCAAACACACCTATTCTGTTGAGGTCTCGGAATTCCCTGATGGATGCAAAACCTGGCAAACTACATCCTTCTAAAGAGTTGTCTGAGTCACATTTGCTCCTTCAGGAAATGCAGAAATCTGTATTCAAAATCTGAAAACACTTTTGTACCATGAACTCCTCACCTGCTTTGATCTTGGCAGGTGCTGCATTTTGCTAATCTCAGTCTAAATTAGCATGGGTGTGTTTGGAGTGCAGGACCAATAAACTTCAACTACAACACCACTAGGCTTCATCATGACATATGCAAATGTCAACAGGATATCTTGAGGTCTCAGAGAACTAGAAAACCTGCGAAGCACTTAGAACTATAATTGTGTACGTATGCATTACGTACATTCTTGCATGTGACCATGGTCAACTATTGCAACATTGCATATATTTGTACTATGATTTAGGTTCAGCTCGACTGATGCAGTAACAGATGTTCCTTCCTTAATGCTCCTATCTGAGTGCAGCGTATCCCACAAAATGAATTTCTAGCTCTATTTCACTTTCTACATATGCTGCCTGGCCTGCTGTGTACTTCCAGTAATTTCTCTTTAAATTTCAGATTTCTAGCATATGTGCTATTTTATCCTCAGCAGCAAATGGGATATAATGAGTGGTAGAATTGTAGAATCACTTCTATTGCAGCCCAAACCTGTGTTTTATTACTTCAGTGGTTTTATTCCCAGCATCTCAGATCAGAGAAATGTTAATCAAAATTCACCGAAGGCAAGCTACTGGATATAAAAGAATTAAAATCATGTGCCACAATAACTTACAAGAAAGAAAATGTTAGCAAATGTGTGGACAAAAAATCTATAAGTCAGTGAACTACTAAAAGCATGGTCTTTTAGGCATTTAAAATGTACTTGTCATGGCACAGATCACTGGTAGGTGCCTGAAACAACCCATGCTATACAATTCAGCTTCACCATCAGTTCCAATGCCACATTGAGTGCAATATGAGCAGAGAGGTGAGGCAACAGATCCTCTCAGAAAGCTTTCAATATGATTGAGTTGTCTTTCCATTCCCGAATCGGTGCAAATCCTGGCAAACTACGTCCTTCTAAAGAGCTGTCTGAATCACATTTGTTCCTTCAGGTAATGCAGAAATCTGTATTCAGAATCTTAAAACAGTTCTGTATCATGAACTCCTTACCTGCTTTGATCTTGGCAGCTGCTGCATCTGGCTAATCTCAGTGTAAATTAGCATGGGTGTGTTTGGAGTGCAGGACCAGCAAACTTCAACTACAACACTACCAGGCCTCACCATGACATATGCAGATATCAGCTGGGACTCAGCAGGCAGATAATGGTAAGGTTCAAAAGCTCAGGACATGCAAGGAAAGGATTTTACTGGCAGCAGTCAGGTGGGAACCTAATTATCCTGCCTTAACTGTGTGCCTGCAGTTGAGAGCTGCAAGGCAATTTATTATCCTTTCTTTTGTTACCAAGTCCCGTCACACCTCTGGCTTTGTGCCATTAACCAGCCTAACCAGCCATTCAGAAAATCTGGCTTCCAGTTTAAATGTTAAAACATTTGATAGCCTTTGCCAAGCCTCTGTGGCTGGGAAAGAGTATAGAAGAGCCAAGCAAATATAAAGGCTTTGTCATTGTTCCCCACCTCAAAAAGCAGGTTAAACTGGTGATATATGCCTGAGGGAGGCAATATATCAATTATTTATGAGAGCCCACCGTGACTGTATATTGTGCACAAGGCACAAAGTGATGGTGGGAATTGCAGAGAAAAATAACTAGATGGCACTGTGTTGTGTGGTGAGTTATTAGGTCTGATGCTGAGAGAGGACTGGAGTGTGGTGAGGATGGCTGTGGAATGGAGTTCAAAAACACTGGGGGCTTTAAACCTAAATAAATATCAGCATAGTAATGAAAATGTGGAATATGTTACATAAGAGGCCAATGAATTATGACTTTCCAGTCAACAACAATTACAGGCTATGCTTTCCACACAGCTGAGCCCTTTTCCTCAGAGTGAGTAGTATTATTTTTGAAAAGGTAGAAAAAAGCCACCTGTCCAATGTAGATTGTTAGATGAAATCTGAAGGGTAACTGAGGTTTGCAATGAACGTTGACCTAGTTCCCAAGAAGCTAATAGCTTTCTTTGATGTGGTGACAGACAACTTCACTATCTACATTCATTAAAAGTGAGATTCTAAGTTAATTGTGGGGTAAGCATAATTCCCACATCAATTTTTCTTAACGTGTAAGTGGCAGTTTGATTCCCAGCAAACACATAACAATAGAAACAAAGTCCAATTACTACATTTTGGTATTTGATCCATACATGGGAATGCGAGTGTCTCTGACAGATTACACTTTGTTATGAGTTATGAACATGCTGGTTTCACAAAAAATAAAAATGTTTCAACTTCAGTGTAGCCTTTATTTGCACCATGGACTTCATGAAGACCAATCAAAAACTTCAGCCGGTGTATAGGAAAGCTGAACTTACACCAAAGTCATTCTATCATTCTATGTCCAAAGAAACCCTCCAGCTTCCAGCAGAGTGTTTAATGAAATTCTCCATGGCTTACAATGACTGATAAGTTAACTTGGAAGGAAAGCATTTTGCAATGGCTTTTCCTCCTGATGCCAATATTTCACTTTCACAGACATCAGGAATCTAAATGTGTGAAGTAGTGGTATCCAAAAAGGAGCAAATATTTTTGAAAAAAGTCAGTGGAATTTCATCTTTGCTCACTTACATTAAACACAGATATGTACATGCTCTGTACTCTCTTTCAAAAAAAGGAGTGCAGTCAAGAATTTATTTCCCTGTGGTGTTTATGGTCAGCTGATTAACCAAGTGCTTAATGAAATATTGCTGGTAGTTTGAAGAATGGTTTGTCATTTGATTTAGAACATGAGCATTAACTGTTGCTTTGTAAAAGGTTAGTCAATCCAGCCATTCATGACTATATAAATCAATGTTTGGGCATCATGAGTGGCAATGTCCCTCCAATTTGCACAAGTGTTGGATGCATTGTGCTGTTAAGTATATGTTCAGCTGTCTGAGTTTAACAGATGGTGAATTGTAAAGCTCCTATTTGCCTAAACTGGTATCTAATCAGTGGTGCAAATTGGAAGGACATTGCCACACATGATGCCCAAACATTGGTTTATATAGTCAAGAATGACTGAGATCATGATCTGTCCACTCTGTATACCAGCAGCATTACATTTATCACTGTTCTTCCCAATATGGTGGCTGGTGCAAATTACACTACAGATCATTGGTGGATAAGTCAAAATACCCCTTGCTGTGCAGGATGACAGAGAGAATGAGTAGAGACATTACAGAGCAGAATAATGGATGGAGGGAGAGACGGAGAGGAGGAGAGGGACAAGTGGAGAAGCAGGAGGCCAATCCACCAGGGGAATAATTATGCAACCCCAATGAGTAGCAATGCATGAGTTTGTGATTCAGTGAGGACACCCTCTTTGAAATAGGATGTAGGCTGCAACCACAACACCTGAGCAATCTTGCCAGCAGCTTTTAAGGTCAAATTCTACCTGGTGGACATGTTCCAGGCTGGAGCTGAAGATATCAAAACATAACACAGTTTGCCATCCATTGATAGATAATGGAGGTTACGGACACGCTCGCCTTAAAGAGAACTGAGTGCATCACACTTGCTGGAGAGCAACAGGCAGAGCAACATCCCAATTGTGCAAAATCTGAAGGCTTCCTATTTGTGCAGGATGCCACTGCCTGTCCTCATACGGATCTACAGATATTCTACAAAAGCTCAGGAAAAGGTTGCCACACTTACTTTATTCATTTGCAACATGTGGATTTACTTGGCTAGGCTAGAATTACTGCCTATCTCTAGCTAGTGATCAACCACACCTGGCAGAAATTGCAAGTCAATGCCTGGTACCTTGACAGCAGATATGATGCTATTCTGCAGGTGTGCACATCTGTACCATCTGTATGAACCTTGCCAACTAATGATAAGCTGAGTATTCAATGGCAAGATGTTTCCTTCAATAGTGTGGCTGTTGATTCTGGTGTCCATCCCATGCAAATGTGGGAAACATGCATTTAACAACAAGCACACACCACCATCCACAGTCAGGCTGAAGAGAGCGTTGGCATACTTCGGTATGGTTTTGCTCAGAGAAGCCTTGAGATTTGTTATGATCTACCATTTGCTACACAACCTCTTAATCATGAGGAGTTGATCCTACCACCATCTGTTCCAGGAGCAACAAACAATATCTACCTGACCTCTGAGGTAAATGTAGAAGATCCTCAGCACTATATCAAAAAGCAGCCAAAGACTTTGTTTTGATATTCTAATAAACATTGATTCCTCAACCAACATGACTGAGAAACAGATTATCAGCTCACTATCTCATTGCAGTCTTTTTGGCAGCGCCAGACTGCGCATCTGCCAGCATGACTTAAACTGTTGTTTCCAAGGTGGTAGATAAATCAGAGTCTGGCAGCACAAGATGTGTTCTTCCCCCAACCTGGATCTCATTGTTTGAGTCTCAGTTCAATGTGTTTTTAAGTTTACATATCATTTTTATTTAAAGTTTTGTTAAAAACCTACTCAAGTTCATCATCTTCAAGTGTACATAAATACAAATAACGTGAGACAAGAGGGATGGCAGATGCTGGAAATCTGGAGCAATGCACACAAAAAGCCGAAGGGAACTCAGCAGTTCAGGCAGCATCTATGGAAGGAAATGAACAATTGACGTTTCGAGCCGAGACCCTTCATCAGTACTGGAAAGAAAGAAGGCAGAAGCCCTAATAAAAGGGTAGGGAGAGGTGGAGGAGCATGAGCTGGCAGGTGATAGGTGAGGCGAGGTGAGGGGGGAAGGTAGGTAGGTGGGGGAGGGGTGTAAAAGGAATGATGTGAGTGGCTGGGAAGTGATAGGTGGAAGAGGCACTGAAGAAGAAGGAATCTGATAGAAGAGGACAGTAGATCATGCAATACAGGGAAGGAGGTGGGCAGGTTCTGAGGGCGGTCGAGGGGAAACAGAAGGGGTGAAGGGGCCACAGGAATGAGGGAAAACAAAGGGGGGGGAGGAAAACAGAGGGGAGTGGTTACCAGAAGTTAGAGAAATCAATGTTGATGCCGTCAGGTTGGAGACAACCAAGATGGAATATGAGGTGTTGCTCCTCCAGCCTGCGTCTGGCCTCAATGTGGCAGTGGAGGAGGTTGTGGACAGACATGTCAGTGTGGGAATGGGAAGTGGAATTAAAATGGCTGGCCACCAGGAGATCCTGCCTGTAGCAGTAGATGGAGCGAAGGTGCTTGATGAAGCAGTCACCCAATCTGCATTGGGTCTCACTGATGTAGAGGACGTCGCTCTGGGGGCACTGTATGCAATAATTGACTCCGATAAATTCGCAGGTGAAGTGCTGCCTCACCTGTTTAGGGCCCTGAATGGAGGTGAGGGAGGAGGTGTAGGGGCAGGTGTGACACTTTGCATGGTTGCAGGGATAAGTGCCTGGAGGGTAATTGGTGGGGAGGGACAAGCAGACAAGGGAGTCGTGGAGAGAGCGATCCCTGAGGAAAGCAGAGAAGGGAGAGGAGGGGAAGATGCACCTGGTGGTGGGATCCCGTTGTAGATGGCGGAAGTTGCGGAGAATGAAATGTTGAATGCGGAGGCTCATAGAACAAATATTGTCCTGTGCGGAGAAACAAATTCACTTTTATGCTTTCAAGACATGGACCATCCCTCATTCAAACATAGAATTTGGAAGCTGAAATTACAGTAAGTCCCTTTTGAATTGGAGTTCTGATTTAATTTTCTTTTACAGAATAATCAGTTATTACACAAGAGAAGTCTTAATTCTTAAAATCTAAACCAACACTTTTGAAATTTTTCCTCTACTTTTTTTCTTGAATTACCTGGAAAAACTAAGCAAAAAATGCTGGAAATTTAAGAGAATTTCGCTGTCAGTTGGTCTGACTAACAGCTACTGATGCAGCCTGGTACTTTGCATTTGTTCCAACAGTAAGATCTGCTTCAACCTAGAAAGTGACAATTCTCGGCAGAATATGAAATTCAGATATGCATTTTTTGGAGATGTTGCTCTGAAGCAAAAAAAATATTAAAAATCAGAGAACCCACAGCCACAGGCAAATTTAATCATGTTATTGTCTTCCATGTAATTACTTAATGTATTTATTTTATTCAAAACCAAAACTGGGACATAAAAAATTCAGCTTCTGAAATACTGGCTGACAATTTTTCAATCTTGTTTGATTCATCCTTCCTCTTTAATTTTGGGTATAATGGGTAACATTATAATATTTGTGTAGCATTATGGTTGTTTTCAATGTTTTTTACAGAGAGTTTTCTCGCTTCTTCTTATTCATATAATCTCCACCTGTACACAAAGTACACACAAAATGAAAGAATTATGTTAGCCAATACTGGCAGTAAACAGTGTCTTGGGAACTTAATGATTGCTGCCTCAAATCTTCTGCTAAAAAGCTCCAAAGATTTTAAATTAAATAATGTTAGTCCCACTAAGAGTCACCAGGTCAATCCATCAAGCACTAGTGTCTGTACTACCTTCCCCTTAGCTCAGCCTACAATGATGGGTTGGGTGGCTGAACTGCTCCTCAAAGACCCAAAAGCCTGAGACAAACAATCATGGAAAAGCAATCAGATTCCACTCACCTTTTCTTCTAACTGATCCCATGTGTAACACCTTCTCATCTTAGGACAGTTGGGAGTTGGGTCTTTGAGAAAGAGAGAAATAGAAAGATATAGAGAGAGAAAGAGAGAGTGCGAGTGTGAGAAAGAGAGAGAGAGAGAGAGAGATGTGTCCACTGGAATTGGACACAGGCTGACTCAGATATGCTACTGGTGTCTGTCAGTACAGACTTTATAATTCCAGCCAGGTCTTGCATACTTTGTTTACAAGAATTCTGTTCAAAGGATCTCTGTTAACTGCCACTCCAGAACCATTCAAATTTCTTGAAGTAGTTCCTTTGATTTTGATTCTCCAGAAATCCCCTGGCTGTTACTATCTGTGTTATACAGACTTTCCACAATGTG
Organism: Pristis pectinata; assembly: GCF_009764475.1. Classification (NCBI taxonomy): domain Eukaryota; kingdom Metazoa; phylum Chordata; class Chondrichthyes; order Rhinopristiformes; family Pristidae; genus Pristis; species Pristis pectinata. The sequence goes on along the minus strand of NC_067408.1, from coordinate 28,311,897 downwards.
CTGCACATCTGAGAGCAGGACCCCTCTCTTTTGTCCTTGTCTGTACATGAGATCAATGCTCTGTAATTTAGATCTGGCTCTTTAACCTCCTGACCTGAAGGATATTATTTTGGTGTTCTATTGAGTTTTCATTAATGGCCTGGCAGCAGAAGAAATCTGGAAGATTACAAGATACATTTCATGAGGCTCCATGGCACTGATCAGTTCTTGCTCCAACTGTGCAGGGCCTTCGTGAGACTAGACCTTGAATATTGTGTGCAGTTTTGGTGTCCATATCTGATGATGATGTTTCTGCTCTGGAGGGAGTGCAGTCAAGGTTAACCAGACAGATTTTTGGGATGGCACGACTGACGTAGGAAGAGTGCTTAGGACAAATGAGAGACCTAGGGATTCCCTTAAAGTGGTGACACAGGTAGACAAGTTGGTGAAGATGGCTTGCCAGACGTGGTGCTGAGTACAAGAGGTGGGATGTCATATTACAGCTGTCTAGGACGTTGGTGAGACTGCACCTGGAGTATTGCGTGCAGTTCTGTTCACCATACAATAGGAAGGATGTGATTAAGCTGGAGTGGGTGCAGAAATGTTTCACAAGGAAGGCTTGAGTTATAAGGAGAGACTGGACAGTTTGGAACTATTTGCCCTGGAGCATAGGAGGCTGAGGGGTGACCTTACAGAGGTTTATAAAACCATGAGAGGCATAGATAAAGTAGGTGATCACAGTCTTTTTCCCACAGTAGGGGAGTCTAAAACTAGAGGGCATAGGTTTAAAGTGAAAGGGGAAAGATTTAAAGGGGATCTGAGGGAAAAGTATTTTGTGCAGAGGGTGATGACTATATATGGAATGAGCTGACAGAGGAAGTGGTAGAAGCAGCTACAATTCCAACTTTTAAATGACATTTGGGCAGGTTCATGGATAGGAAAGATTTAGAGGGATATGGAACAAGATTATTTTTAGATTATTACACAACGAGAGAGGATTAATTGATGATAAGTAATCACGGGACCTTCAGAAAGCAGTGATCATATAATAATATCATTTTATATAAAGAGTGGAAATGATATAAGGACCTAATAAGACTACAAGTCTGGAGAGAATGAGGAGTTCAAAGAAATTAGCATTAGTAATAAAAACCTACGATTGGAAAAATTAATGGAACTGAAAGACAATAATCCCCAGGACCTTATGATGGAATAAAATTTCGGCACAGACTAGGCGGGCCAAATGGCCTGTTTTCTGTGCTGTAGTGTTCTATAGTTCTATGGTTCTAAATGCAGGCAAATGGGATTAGCTCAGGAAGGCACCTTAGTTGGCATGGACGAGTTGGGCTGAAGGATCTGCTTCTGTGCTCTTTTACTCTATGACTCTATATTCGCTGGAGTTTAGAAGAATTGGTAATTGGTAATTGGTTTATTGTCACATGTACTGAGATATAGTGAAAGCTTTTGTTTACATGCCAGCCAGTCAGATCATTCAATCCAATAAGTACATCAAGGTCATACAAAAGGAAAAAAGGACAATGCAGAATATATGTCACAGTTACAGAGAAAGCGCAATGCAGGTAGACATTTAAAGAGGTAGATTAAGAGATCAAGAGTTCACCTTTAGTGTGTAAAAGATCTGTGAAAGAGTCTTATAACAGCAGGAGAGAAGCTGTCCTTGATCCTGTTGGTATGTGTTTTCAAACTTTTGTATCTTCTGCCTGATTGAAGAAGAGAGCTTGGCTGCCTTCCCGAGGCAGTGGGAAGTGTAGACAGGTTCAATGGAAGGTAGGCTGATTTGTGTGATGGAATGCTTTCCGCAATTTCTTTTGGTCATCGGCAGAGCAGTTACCAGACTAAGCTGTGATGCATCCAGATAGGATGCTTTTGATGTTGCATCTGTAAAAATTGATGAGAGTCATCAGGGACATGTCAACTTCCCTTAGCTTTCTGAGGAAGTAGAGGTGCCGGTGTGCTTTCTTGGCCAGAGCGTCAGCGTGGCTGGACCAGGACAAATTGTTGGTCATATTTACAGCTCTCAACCATCTCCACCTCAGCACCATTGATGTAGACAGAGGCATGTACTCTGCCCTGCTTCCTGAAGTCAATGATCAACTGTTTTGTTTTGCTGACATTGAGGGAAAGGCTGTTTTGTCACCAACCTCTCATTAAAGTGTTTAAGGAATCATGGGGAAATCAGGTTCTGGTTTATCATTTGGCAAGATTTGTTTGAGATCCAGCCTACCATGGTGATGTCATCTGCAAACTTGTAAATGGAGTTAAAGCAGAATTTGGCCACAATGAGAGGGGACTCATTGACACTTATACAATCCTGACAGGACTGGACAGATTAGATGCAGGAAAGGTATTCTTGATTGTGGGGATGTCCTGAACCTGGAGTCAATGCCTAATATATGGATAAGCCATAGATGAGAATGAGGAGAAATTTTGTCACCCTAAGAATAGTGAACTCAAAGAATTCTTCACCACAGAAGGCAGTCAAGTCCAAATCATTAAATATATTCAAGAAGGAGTTAGATATGGTATTGATGGCTAAAGAGATCAAGGGATTGTGGAGAATGCAGGAATATGGTAAGGGGTACAGAATTTTGAAGATCAGCCACAATCATACTGAATGCAGGACAGGCTCAAAGGGTGCAATACCCTACTCCTGCTCTTAGTTTCTATGTTTCTTGCACTCAGCCAGGGCAGTCTGTCATCATCTGAAAATATGTCAGTAGTCTGCAAGGCCCCACATGATAAATTGCAAGGGTTTCTCTGCAGCATTACAAACAGAATGCAAATGACAAATAGTAATTTGAGAACATTTCAATAAAGCTAGCCTTTAAGGAACTGAATACTTCAATGCTGTCAGAGCATGGGTACTCAAAATATTTACCTCAGAGAAAAGAATGACATAAAAGTCATGATCACTGAGTTTATAATAAAAAAGAAAATATAACATTGAGTTCAATCCTCTGTGTTGTCAAGAGAGTCAAGAAATTAAAACACAATAAACTAATAACAAAATGAAAATCAAAGAGAAACTTTTCTCAGAGGGTTTTTAATAAATGGAATAAATTATCATCTAGATGTGAAATGCTTCAAATATTTGTGTGCATGTGTATCTATCTCTCTCTCCCAGCAGGTTTTGACTGAATAATTTGACAGGGCCTCCTCCTGATCTGATTGGCACATCACCTTGCACTCCCTGATGTGACAGTGTCTGCTGAGAGTGCATCACATTGTACATCAATGGTTTTAAAGGGCATTCTTCAGCCAATTGAAAAGCTGCATTTTTAAATGCTATAAATATAGAAGTTAAAGTAAAATCAGAATTCTGTAATAACAAAATAATCTCATTGTTCACTCTGCTGTTCCAAATTAAATGCGTAAAGTGCTTCTTGCAAAGCAATGACTATCTAAACCCCTCTGTAGTAAAACAGAAGGATAAAATATGCACAGCCAAATTGTTAAAATGTGCTCATATACATCATAACCATACATTTAAAAAAGATTCAAAGACCAGTCAATCTCATGTAAAGTGGAAGGATTTTATTATATTTGAAGGCTTACAATTTTTCAACAAGTAGCTTTAAAATCAACTTTTGGATTATTTTGTAATTACATGAAAATACACCAAGTCATGGGATGATCTTCTTTGCAATGAAGTAATGAATATGGTTTTATTTTGTGAAATTACTTAGTTTATATTTCACAGAATTGTAGAATGACATTCATGGTTACTGAGTTTTCAAGTATGGTGGAGAAGGGAATAAAATGATAAAGGGAGGGGGATGGCTGGCCATGTTGGTTAAATAAATCATTACAGTGTGTAAAGGGATGATATGTTAGAAGGATCAGCAAAGAGACACATCAGATCAACATAGGGGCAATCATAATGTCAGCCTCCAAACAGTCCAAGAGAAATACAGTCCAAAAGCCTGGAATATTGAATGGTGAAGTGCCCCCCTTACTGCCTGCCACAGGAGTTCACTTCAGCTATCCTGTTGGCAGTCTACCTCCCACCCCAGACGGACATGAAGCCTGCACTCAATGAACTATACTCTGTGGTCAACAGCCTTGAAACAGGATACCCTGAGGCCCTCTTATTTATTGCAGGTGACTTCAACCAGGCCAACCTCAAGAGTGTGTTACCAAAAGGCAGGCACAGTAGTGTAGTGGTTAGTGTAATGCTATTACAGCGCCAGCGACCCGGGTTCAATTCTGGCTGCTGTCTGTAAGGAGTTTGTACGTTCTCTCTGTGACTGCATGGGTTTTCTCCGGGTGCTCTGGTTTCCTCCCACATTCCAAAGATGTGCAGTTTAGGAAGTTGTGGGCATGCTATATTGGCACCAGGAGCGCAGTGACACTTGCGGGTTGCCCCCAGAACATTCTACGCAAAGATGCATTTCACCGTGTGTTTTGATGTACACGTGACTAATAAAGAAATCTTATCTTATCTTATCTTATCTTAATACTACCAGCATGTCTCCTGTCCCACCAGGGGCTCTAACACCCTTGACCATTGCTGTACAACCATCAAAGATGCCCACCTAGCCACCCCCTGCCCTTACTTTGGTAAGTCAGACCACCTTCTCCCTGCATACAAACAGAAGCTGAAATGGGAGGATTCAGTAGAGGAAGTTGTACAGTGCTGGTCTGAGGAAATAGGTGAGCTTCGACGTCACTGCTTTGGGTCAGTGGCCTTGTCCATGTTCAAAGACTCAGCTGCCAGCCTAGATGAGTATGTCACCACTATCATGGACTTCATCAGCAACTGTGTTGAGGACTGTGTACCAAAGAGGACAATCTAGGTGTTCCCAAACTGGAAACCATGAATGAACAGGGAGATCCACTCCCAAATGAAGTCCAGGACTGTAGCATTCAAATCAGGTGACCTGACCTTTACAAGAAATAACCTCCATAAAGCTATCAGAGATGCTGAGACACAATATCAGTCCAAAATCGAGTCCCAGACCAGCCAGCAGTTGTGGCAGGCTTACATGTTATAACAGGCTACAAAGCAGAGTAGACCAGGGTCATCAACAACAGCACATCCCTTCCGGATGAGCAAAGATCATAAGATCAGTTAAGGACATCAGATCAGTCTTCTGGAAAGTGAACCCATGGAAAGCATTTGGCCCGGATGGTGTCCCTGGCCATGTCCTTAGATCTTGTGCTGATCAGCTGGCGGGGTATTTGCAGACATTTTCAACCTCTTCCTGCTTCATTCTGAGGTTCCCACCTGCTTTAAGACCACTACCATCCCGGTGCCTAAGAAAAACAAGGTAACGTGCCTTAATGACTATCCCCTGGTGGCTCTGACATCCACCATCATGAAGTACTTTGAGAGGCTGATCATGGCATGTGTTAACTCCAGCCTTCCAGAAAACCTGAACCCACTGCAATTCGCCTACTGTCGAAACAGGTCTATGGTGGATGCCGTCCCCCTGGCCCTACACTCATCTGTGGAGCATCTAGATAATAAAGACACCTGTGTTAGACCATTGTTTATTGAATACAGCTCTGCCTTCAATACTATAATTCTAAGCAAACTCATCACCAAACTCTGAGATCTGGGACTCAACACCTCCCTCTGCAACTGGATCTTTGACTTCCTGACCAACAGACCTCAATCAGTAAGGATGGGCAGCAACACCTCTGGCACAATTATTCTCATCACTGCTGCCCTACAAAGCTGTGTCCTCAGTCCCCTACTCTACTCCCTATACACTCATGACTATGTGGTGAGATCCTGCTCTACAAATTATCATCTACAAATTTTCAGATGATACCACGGTAGTGGACCGTTTCTCAAATAATGATGAGTCGGAGTACAGGCAAGAGATAGAGAGCCTAGTGGCATGGTGCCATGACAACAACCTTTCCCTCAATGTCAGTAAAACAAAGAGCACGGTAGCGTAGCGGTTAGCGTAATGCTATTACAGCGCCATGCCAGGAGTTCATAGATAAGAGGAGTACATAGATAAGAGCTACAGGGAGGCAATCACCCCTAAGCTGCAGGAGGTGGTTAGCTGGGTGACTGTCAGGAGAAGGAAGGAGAATAGGTGGGTAGTGCAGAGAACCCCTGTGATCGTTCCCCTGAATAACAGATATACCACTTTGGATACTGTTGGAGGGAACGACCTACCGAGGGAAAGCCGCAGTGACCTGGTCTCTGGCACTGAGCCTGGTTGTGTGGCACAGAAGGAAAGGGGGAGAAGAAGAGAGCAGTCATGATAGGGGATTCAATAGTAAACAGGGACAGATAGGAGATTGTGTGGATGTGAAAGAGACTCCCAGATGGTATGTTGCCTCCTGGGTGCCAGGGTCAGGGACATCTCAGATTGGGTCCACAACATTCTGAAGGGGAGGGCGAACAGCCAGAAGTCATGGTACATATTGGTACCAATGACATAGGTAGGAAAAGAGATGAGGTCATGAAGAGGAAATATAAGGAGCTAGGTAGGAAGCTGTAAAGCAGGACCTCAAGGGCAGTAATCTCTGGATTGCTGCCTATACCACATGCCAGTGAGGGTAAGAATAGGTTGATTTGGCAGATGAAGGTGTGTCTGAGGAGTTGGTGCAGGGAGCAGGGTTTCAGACTTGTGGAGCATTGGGATCTCTTCTGGGGAAGGTACAACCTGCACAAAAGGGATGGGTTACACTTGAACTGGAGGGGGACCAATATTCTTGTGGGCAGGTTTGCTTGAGATGTTGGGGATGGTTTAAACTAGTTTGACAGGAGGATGGGAACCTGAGTGATAGGTCAGAGGTTGGTGCATGTAGTGAACAAATAAATGCAGCGTGTAGAAAGACTGTGAGGAAGGATAGGCAGTTGAAAGGGCAAAACTGCAGTCAGTTGGATGGGCTGAAGTGTCTACTTTAATGCGAGAAGTATCAGGAACAAGGGTGATGAACTTAGAGCATGGGTAGGTACATGGAACTATGATGTGGTGGCCATTACAGAGACTTGGCTGTCACAAGGGCAGGAATGGCTGCTGGATATTCCAGGGTTTAGATGTTTCAAAAGGGACAGGGACGGAGGTAAAGAGGTTGGGGAGTGGTGGCTTTGCTGATCAGGGACAGTATCACAGCTGTAGAAAGGGAGGACGTCCTGGACGGATCGTTTACTGAGTCAGTGTGGGTGGAAGTCAGAAACAGGAAGGGAGCGATCACTCTATTGGAGTATTCTACAGACCGCTCCAATAGCAGCAGAGACATGAGGAGCAGATTGAGAGGCAAATTTTGGAGAGGTACAAATATAACATGGTTGTTGTCATGGGTGATTTCAACTTCCCTAATATTGATTGGCACTCCTTAGTGTAAAGGGGATAGATGGAGTGGAGTTTGTTAGGTGTGTCCAGAAAAGATCCCTGACACAGTATGTGGACAGGCCGACTAGAGGAGAGGCCATTCTGGACCTGGTACTGGGCAATGAGCCTGATCAGGTTTCAGATCTCTTGGTGGAAGAGCATTTTAGAGACAGTGACCATAACTCCTTTACCATAGCCTTGGAGAGGGATAGGAGCAGATGATATGGGAAAGTATTTAATTGGGTGTGGGGGAATTATGATGCTATTAGGCAGGAACTTGGGAGCATAAATTGGGAACAGATGTTCTTGGGAAAGTGCACAATGGAGATGTGGAGGTTGTTTAGGGAGTACCTGCATGGTGTTCTGGATAGGTTTGTCCCATTGAGGCAGGGTAAGGATGATAGAGCGAAGGAACCATGGTTGACATGAGACACAGAATATCTTGTCAAGAGAAAGAAAGAAGCTTACCTGAGGTTTAGAAAGCAAGAATCAGACAGGGCTCTGGAGAGTTACCAGGTAGCTAGGAGGGAGGTTAAGAATGGACTTAGGAAATTTAGAAGGGGGCATGAGAAGGCCTTGGCGAGTAGGATTAAAGAAAACTCCAAGGTGTTTGACACATATGTGAAGAATAGGAGGATGACTAGAGTGAGGGTAGGACCAATCAGGGATAAAAGAGGAAATATACCTGGAGTCGGAAGAGGTAGAGAAGGTCCTTAATGAATACTTTGCTTCAGTTTTCACCATGAGAGAGACCTTGACATTTGTGAGGATGACGTACAACATGCTGATATGCTAGGGCATGTCGACGTGAGGAAAGAGGATGTGCTGGAACTTTTGAAAAACATTAGGATAGATAAGTTACCGGGGCCGGATGGGATGTATCCAAGATTGTTACGGAAATGTGAGGGAAGAGATTGCTGTGCCTTTGGCGATGATCTTTGCATCCTCACTGGCCACAGGAGTAGTGCCAGATGATTGGAGAGTGGCAAATGTTGTTCCTGTAGCGGTTGCTACCACGGAATAAAACAAGACTCTACTCGGAGGATTGCCAAACAGAACTGGTTTATTTTCCCGCCTTGTGCGGGCCCTTTAAGGGAGAAAAACTCCCGCCCAAAAAAAACGGCAATGACGTAAGTCCTACGTCATCAGGACTTTCCCGCGCGCGGGTTCTCCCCGTCGCTCGGAAAGACGAGGCCCGCCGCCATCTTGGGCCTCGTCGCTCCGACGCCGCGCGACCCGACTGCCGAGCCGGTTCGCCCAACTAGACGGTGAGTTGCCACATTCCTTTGTTTAAGAAAGGGAGTAGGGATAACCCTGGGAATTACAGGCCAGTGAGTCTTACTTCAGTGGTGGGCAAATTACTGGAAAATATTCTTAGAGACAGGATTTATGGGCATTTGGAGAAGCATAGGCTGATTAGGGACAGTCGGCATGGCTTTGTGAGGGGCAGGCCATGCCTCACGAGCCTGACTGAATTCTTTGAGGATGTGACAAAGCACATTGATGAAGGTCGAGCAGTGGATGTGGTGTACATGGATTTTAGTAAGGCGTTTGATAAGGTTTCTCATGGAAGTCAGGAGGCATGGGATCCAGGGAATTTTGGCTGTGTGGATTCAGAAGTGGCTCACCCACAGAAGACAGATGGTGGTGGTAGATGGAGCATATTCTGCCTGGAGGTCAGTAACCAGTAGTGCTCCGCAGGTATCTGTTCTGGGACCCCTGCTCTTTGTGATTTTTATAAATGACTTGGATGAGGATGTGGAGGGTGGGTTAGTAAGTTTGCAGATGACACAAAGGTTGGTGTTGTTGTGGATTGTGTAGAAAGTTGTTGTAGGTTACAACAGGACTTTGCTAGGATGCAGATCTGGGCTGAGATGTGGCAGATGGAGTTCAACGCAGAAAAGTGTGAAGTGATACACTTCGGGAGATCAAATTTGAAGGCAGAATACAAGGTTAACGGCAGGACTCTTAGCAGTGTGAAGGAACAGAGGGATCTTGTGGTCCACGTCCATAGATCCCTCAAGGTTGCCACACAGGTTGATAGGGTTGTTAAGAAGGCGTTTGGAGTGTTGGCCTTCATTAGTCGGGGTATTGAGTTCAAGTGCCACGAGGTAATGTTGCAGCTCTATAGAACTCTGGTTAGACCACACTTGGAGTATTGTGTTCAGTTCTGGTTGCTTCATTATAGGATGGATGTTGGAGCTTTAGAGAGGGTGCAGAGGTGATTTACCAGGATGCTGCCTGGATTGGAGAGCATGTCTTATGAGGATAGGTTGAGTGAGCTAGGGCTTTTCTCTTTGGAGAGAAGAAGGATGAGAGGTGACTTGATAGAGGTGTACAAAATGATAAGAGGCATAGATCGAGTGGACAGTCAGAGACTTTTTCCCGGGGTGAAAATAGCTAACACGAGGGGGCATAATTTTAAGGTAATTGGAGGAAGGTATAGGAGGGATTTCGGAGGTAAGATTTTTACATGTGGTTGCATGGAACGCACTGCCGGAAGGGGTGGTGGATATTTAAGGTAGGGATATTTAAGAGACTCTTAGGTAGACTTATGAATGATAGAGAAATGGAGGGCTATGTGGCAGGGAGGGGTTAGATAGATCCTAGAGCCATAGGGCCTGTACTGCGCTGTAATGTTCTATGTTCTCCCTGTGTCTGTGTGTTTACTCCGGGTACTCTGATTTCCTCCCACATTCCAAAGACGTATGGGTTAGTTGGTTAACATAGGTCTAATTGGGTGACGTGGTCTCATTGGGCTTGAAGGACCTGTTACCTTGCTGTATAAATAAAGTTTTAAGATTTTTAAATTGACTTTAGGAAGGGGGGTGGTGCACATACATGTGTCTACATCAACATTGCTGAGGTCGAGAGGGTTGAGAGCTTCAAGTTCCTAGGAGTGAACATCACCAATATCCTGTCTTGGTCCAACCACATAGATGCCACTCCAAGACACCACACCAGTGTCTCTCCTTCCTCAGGAAGCTAAAGAAATTTGGAATGTCCCCTTTGACACTCACCAACCTTTATCAATGCACCATAGAAAGCATCCTATCTGGATGCATCACAGCTTAGTATGTCAACTGATCTGCCCGGGACCATAAGAAACTGCAGAGAGCTGTGGACACAGCTCAGAACATCATGGAAACCAGCCTCCCCTCCATGGACTTTATACTTTTCACTGCCTCGGTAAAGCAGTCAGCATAATCAAAGACCCCACCCGGGACATTCTCTCTTCTCCCCTCTCCCACCAGGCAGAAGATACAAAAAGCCTGAAAGCATGTACCACCAGGCTCAAGGACAGCTTCTATCCCGCTGTTATAAGACTATTGAACAGTTCCCTAGTACGATAAAATGGACTCTTGCCCTCACAATCTACCTTGTTATGACCTTACACCTTATTGTCTACCTGCAGTGCACTTTCTCTGTAGCTGTGTCACTTTATTCTGCATTCTGTATTCTTTTACCTTGTACAACCTCAATGCACTGTGTAATGATTTGATCTGTATGAACTGTATTCAAGACACCTCAGTACAAGTGACAATAATAAACCAGTTCCAATTCTAAATAGAGGACCAAACTTCTGGCAAGTGCAATAACAACATGGTATTTCAACTGTTAAAAAAACAACTGTTGGGTATTTCAATTACCTTTACATTAACTGGGAAAACTGTTGTAGAATCATAGAGAGATACAGACCTCATGAAACATCAAGGATCCATTTTTATACTAAACCTACCTTAACCCATTTTATCCTCCCTATATTCCCATCAACTCCCCCTGCATTCTGCCACTCAGCTACACACCATGGGCAATTTTTGGTGGCCAATTAATCTCCCAAACTGCTCATTTTTGGGATATGGGAGGAAACCAGAGCATCCAGAAGAATCCCATATGACTACAGGTAGAACATGCTAACTTCACTGAAGATCAGGGATGAACTTAGGTCACTAGAGCTGTGAGGCAGCAGCTCTACTAGCTGCACCACTGTGCCACCCTGTCAGAAGACATGGAAATTAGCAAAGTATAGAGGGCATAGAATTCCTTAACTTGCATTCAGTAGAATTTATTTTTAAACAAGATGTAACAAGCCCAATAAGAGCGGGGCCAGTTCTAGGTGTAGTTTTAGTGTATGAAGATGGGAAGACGGAAGGAGCTTCGGTGAAAGAGCACTTGTAGGGGCACTGATCACATCTCAGTTAGATTGAGCAGAGATTAGCAAAAAGACAAATGCAAAATTGGAGTAAAGGTTCAAAACTAGGAGAAGCCCTATGTTACAATGTTGTTATCTGATTTAGAAACTGTGGACTGGAACCAGCAACTTGAGGTTAATCAGTTTCAGACCAATAGGAGGCGTTTCAAGCAGTTCATGGTAAAAAGGTTCAAACAAATTAAAAGTATAGGACCTCTAAATCTAAAACCCCAAATGACAAAATGCATAGAATAATAAAATAGGAGAAATGGGAACCTTCCATCAAATAGTGAGTGCTTAATGCACCAGGAAGTCTGGAAGAGTGTGGAAAGTGTAGGAGTGAAGTTATAAGAGAAAACTAGCAAGCAAAGAGTGAACATGGAAAAGTAGTGGCTAATAAAATCAAAGAAAATCCAAATATGATTATGCTCTTTATAAGAACATAAAGAGCAAATGGGTAATTAAGAAAAAAGTCAGCCCCATTTGGAACTAAAAAAGTAATCCTGGGTGTATAAATGGTTAGGGTTAGGGTCATTAACCTAAATAAATGCCTGCACTCCTTCTCAAGGCACCTTTCTGTGTAATCCCAGCTGATGCAACACCAACTTTTTTACCTCTTTCCCTCCCCTTGTCCAGGGATCCAACCACTCTTTTCAGGTGAATCAGGATTGTACTTGCATTTCTTCTGATTCAATATACCACATTTAATGTTCACCATGTGATCTCTGGAGAAATCAAATACAGGTTTGTGACTGTTATGCAGAACACCTCTGTCTTTACGCAAGGTGACTCTGAGCTTCTAGTTCCTGTTACTTTAATTTTCCATTCCATTCCCGCTCTGACCTCTCTATATTTGGCCTCCTACACAGCTCCAATGAAGCTCAGTGTAGGCTTGAGGAACCGCATTTCATCTTCTGATTCGACACATTACAGCCCTCAGGGCATAACAATGAATTCAACAATTTCATATAATCAACCATTCCAGTCTTCTTGCTCATATTTATGGCATTTCATTTTTTTTCTTTCTATCTTTCTGCTGTTTCAGACTTCATTCATCTCCTATTTGCACCTCCTCTGGACACAGTCACCATCCTCCTTCAGCCAGCGCCATCACCACCTCTGTCACTCAGTCAGTCTTGGCCTTCACCCTTCCACATATCTCCTCTTTTCCTCTCTCAATCCCTCTTCCCTTTCTCAGCAATTTCTAATTTTCACTGGTTCTGATGAAAGGTTATTGCTCTGAGATACTAACTCTGTTTCTCTCTTCACAAATGCTGAGTATTTCCAGCATTATTTGATTTTATTTTATATTGCATAATAGTAGGGGGATTACACTAGGCTTGTGTATAACATCAGTTAGATCACAACTTCAGTATTATCTACAGTTCTGGTTATCACTTAGATGTGATTGCACTAGATAGAGCACAGAGAATTTTACCAAGATGTAGCACTGGAACATTCTAGCAATGAGGGAAGACCGGATAGGCCAGAGTTGTTTACTTTAAAGCAGGGAAGGCAGAGGCAAAACTTAATTGAAATGTATAAAATAATAAGGAATCTACATAAAAACATGTGATACAGGAGCAGAAGTAATCCAATTGGTCCTTGAGCCTCCTCTGCCATTCACTAAGATTATTCAGTTAGAGTACTGAGTATAAGGGTTAGGATGTCATGTTGCAGCTGTACTAAACATTGGTCAGGCCACACTTGGAGTATAGGGTACAGGTCTGTTGCCACACTATTGGAAGGTTGTGGTAGCATTAGAAAGAGTGCAGAAGAAATTCACCAGGTTGTTGCCTGGAATGGAGGGATTTACTTATTAGGACAAATTGAATAGGCTGGTTTATTCTTACTGGAACATAGGAGACTAAGGGGACACCTTATAAAAAGCTTATAAAGTTATGAGGGGCATAGGTAGGATAGTTAATCAGAGGCTTTTTCCTCGGGTGGAAGAGTATAAAACTTGAAGGCATTCATTTAAGGTGAGAGGGGAGAAACTTAAATGAGATCTGAGGGGTAAGTTCTTCACAGGTGGTGGTTATCTGGAATGACCTGACAGAGGCAGATGCAATTATAATGTTTAAAAGGAATTTGGACAGGTATTTGGATAGGAAAGGAGTAGAGGGATGTTGGTTAATATGGGCGAATGGGATTAGCATAGGTAAACATAATGATCGGTGTGGACGAATTGGGCAGAAGGACCTGTTTCTGTGCTGTACAGCTATATGACTCCATGATTATAATCTCTGCCTCAACACCACTTTCATGTTCTCTCCCCATACTCCTTGATTTCCTTCTTGTTTGAAATATCCATCTCTGCCCTAATTATATTCAATATCTCCACCTCCATAGCTCTCTGTTGTAGAAGATTCCCAACAGTGATGGCACTCTGAGAGAAGAAATTCCTTCTCATTTCTTTCTTGAATGGGTAATGACTTATTCTGAAGCTTTCTCTCAGCATTCACCTTTCAATCCCCCTCAGAATCTTATTTCAATATAACCATTTCTTATTCTTTTAAACTCCAATGAGCTGAGGCCGCATCTGCTCAACCTTTCTTCATTAGTCAACCCTTTTATTTCAGGAATCAACCTAATGAACCATCTCTCCATTGCTTTCAATGCATGTATATCATTACTTAAATGAGGAGTCCAAAACTACAAGCAAGATACCAGCTGTAGTCTCACCAACATCTTGTTGCATCAAAATATCCCTACTTCTTTACTTCATATTCGTTGCAATAAAGGTCAACATTCCATTAGCCTTACTAATTATTTGCTCTGGCTGCATGCCAACATTTCGTGCTTCATGCACTAGGACCCCCAGATCCCTAGTAATCATACTTTATTTAAATATATATTTGCCTTTTCATTCTTCCTTGCAAAATAGATATCTTCACAGTTTACCACATTATACAGACAATTCCCAGGTTATGTAAGGGTGAGAACTCTCGTAAGTCAGTGCAAGTTTTTTCGTAAGTCAGTGCAAGTTAGTGACTACAGAAGTGGCTGGCAAGTGGGACTTGTGCGAGTTGGGGTGTGGACATCAGGTTTTTGTTTATCTCAATCCTACAGCAATGCTGTATTTTATACTATGTTTAATGATGTAAAATGTCCCTGGTGTATATAGCTACTGTCAAGAGGTTATTTAAAGGACTTGTTATTGATATTAATGTTTTCTACAAGCTTGATTTCTACAAGCCCACCTAATGGTTCACCCATGAAACCAGGTTTCACAAAAATCAAATTAAATAGGCTTGGGAACTGGAAACAATTATCAGAATAAAATTGCCCCATTTTGTTCAATAGTATCCTTTTATTAGACAAAATAGCTACCCATATCTTTTCACTCTGCATATACTTCCTATAATTCTTTCAGTTCATCGAATATCTTCTATGGTCACCTTAACACTTCCCTTAATTAAACTAATGGAACATAAACTGTATCCAGTTGTTAATGAATACTGGTTTGCATTTCTGTAACTAACTTTACTATCTTGAAAGAACTTTAAAAAAAATTTATGGGAGAATTTGTGTAAAGTCAGGTTTCCATAAGTCAGGTCTTCTGTAACCCAGGAAAGTCCCTGTACTCCATCTGCTAATTTCTCACCCACTCACTTAACCTATCTATATCCCTTTACAGGCTCTTTGCATCCTCCTCACAAGTTACTAACCCACCCACTTATATTTGGCTGCAATATACTCAAACAAGTCATTAATCATTCTATAAATAGTTGAGGTCTGGCACTGATCCCGATGGCATCTGCGAGTTACTGGTTGCCAATCCAAAGTGACCATTTTCCTGAGTCTCAGTTTTATGTTACCCAGACCTCTATCCTGTGGGTTCTCATTTTGTGCAGTCACCTTTCATGTGGCATCTTATCTAGTGCCTTCTGAATATAAAATACATTGTAACCACTTGCTTCCCTTTATCAACCCAATTTTTACATCCTGAGAGAACACCAGGAAATTTGTCAAACACAATTTCCTTTTCAGAAAACCATGTTGATCATCTAATGGTTTTCTGAATGTCCTGCTATTACCTCCTTAATAATGAATTCCAGTGTTTTCCAGTGAAGATGCTAGGCAAATGGTTTATAAGTTTCCTCCTTTATGTCTCCCTCCTTTCTTGAATAGTAGTGCTACATTGCCTTTGCTGCCTTGGTGGAGTGAATATGAAGGGCCGGCTTCCCTTAGAAGAGGGGTTAAAATCCACAGAGCAGATGAGGAGAACGTGTTTCACTCAGATGATGCTAGGGATCTAGAACTCACTGCCTAATAGGAAATTAGCGGCAGAAACCCTCATCACATTTAAGCATTACACGGATGAGTATTGAAGGGTTGCATCTGGGGGCTATAAACCAACTGCTAGAAGGTGGGCCTACGCTGAGTGGATCTTTTTTGACTGGCAAGTACATGATGGGCCAAAAGACCTCTTCCTGTATTGTAAATTTTCTATGACTTCATACAGCAAATAGTATATCTATGCAGTGCCCATCCAGCTACATTAAGAAGGAACTGATCAACATTTTAGCATTCAACATTAATGCACATATCTGGATTCTCAGTAGCATTCACAGTGAACACTCAATATCTGTTTGGCCTAATTAATTGTTTTTTTTTTGAATAACCTATTAAACTTGAGAGATTCTTGGAGGAAATTAAATCATATTTGGGTATAGGATGAAATTAACTTTTGATTTCAAGGCTCAAGTGCTTGAACAACCCAGCTATTTATCTAATTATAATGCATTCATCTTATTCCCAATAATATATCCTTGATTTTTGATTGATGCGGAGTCTATTATTGATATAGGCTAGTCACAGTGCAAATCATGTTTAATATATTTCAGAAGCATGTGAAAAATTCCACTGTTTTAGCTTGTATTTTGAAATTCGAAGCCATTTGCAGTACTGTGTGCTATTTATATATTGTTGCAAAACTATGCCGCTTTGTCCAAAGTTTAGCACAGAAGAATAATATGCTAAGAATTTGTGGCATTATATCTTAATGCACACCCAAAACAAAGGACTTGTCAGCCCTGAAATTGGACATGGGGTTATATTGAGGGTAATTGGAACATTGGTAGGTGTCTGCTGTGTTGCAACAGGCAGCTCACTCATTTCGAGAAATGGAATCAGGCCACTGCCTTGCTGGTGCTGGGTTTGTCAGTAAGTTCTGGGGAAAGAGATAGTGCAAGATATTCTGTGCTTAGAGAAGCACTCTTGCTACTTCTCATTCCTCAACAAAGGTTAAAAATTACATTACCTATGTCTAGCATTGCTTAGGTCATTATGCTGCTGAATGATGCAGTGCAGAGCAATACAATTTCTGCATGGGTGTTACATATATGCCTGGGCCCAAATGTTGTGTATGCAAGGGGCCAGATGCTCGATATGGTAGCAGCAGGGCTTCCAGGGATGCAAATTTTGCATTAAATTTTCAAATATCCTTTCATGCAGGACTTTGGCCCTCAAAATGGAATGTAAAATTGGTCCATTATGCTGGATTTTCCACCCCACTACTGTAAATTATTATTGCATTTATGTAGCAGCCTTTGCAATGTCCAAAACCATTTGAAGTCAACAAAGTACTTTCTTTGTGT
This sequence comes from Pristis pectinata, assembly GCF_009764475.1. NCBI lineage: Eukaryota > Metazoa > Chordata > Chondrichthyes > Rhinopristiformes > Pristidae > Pristis > Pristis pectinata. The sequence continues at coordinate 28,294,804 of NC_067408.1, read as the reverse complement.
AGAGATCATTATAATGTTGGAAATGCAGCAGCCAATTTGCAGGGTCCCATGATCAGTAATATAAGAGACTCAAGAAACTGCAGATGCTGGGATCAGGAGCAAAAAATAAACAGCATCAGGGTCTTGACCTGAAATGTTGATGATCCCTTTGCCTCCACAAATGCTGCTTGACCCTCTGAGTTCCTCCAGCAGTTCGTTTCATGCACCAGTAATATGAGATTGGCCAAAAAACCATTTTTTAATGATGTTAAGGGATAAATATTGACCAGAATGTTGTTGGGGAGAGCTCCCAACTCTTCTAAGTAGCAGCATGGAATCTTTCAATGTCATTCTGAGTGAAATATCAGCTTAGCATCTCATCCAAAAGAAGGCACCTCCAACAGTGCAGCATTCCTTCAGAACTGCCAGTCAAGATTTTTGTGCTCAAGCCTTATATGATTTGATTTGAAACCGCAAGTGTGCTATATCTAATAGCCTGAGTTTTATAATAATTTCTATAGCATTACTAGGGCACTCAATATAATTGCTTATACATTTTTGTGATATACAAACTTTTTAAAGGTTGGTCATACATTGAACACTTATGACAAACTGGCACACGTCTTCATAATTTACAAAATACATACCATAGAATCAATCTTTTTACATATTGCTATAGCAATACACAATTCAATAATCATCAGTTTCCCATTGGATGAAAGATGGGAGTAGCCTGGGACAGAGATGGCTCAAGGTATTCATCATGGGGCCCATATGATCTCTCCTGCTTCTCTGGGCTCAGGGATGCTAAAAAAAAAATAAAAGTGTACCTTGCCTGGGGTTCTTCTTGCCCAAGCTGCTATTCCTGGCAAATACAGCCTGCCAGAGGTACATATTGTTCCTCTGGTTAGACCTCAAGTTGAAATGTCTTGTTAGACAATCAGCTTGGGGAAGATGTCATTGTCATCTTTAATTCAAATTTTCACTTACCTAGTGATGAAAACAATGGGTATAGCCCCTATTCAAGTTTAATAATATTCTCCCCTCCCTAATGCTTGATGTTTGCATAGCAGATGTTAAAATCAAGAGTGTGTTGGTCCGGTGTACAGTTGAGTTTTATGTCTCAAAGTCAATGCATGCGCATTCAGCAAAGAGAATGAATAATTGCATTAATTAAAATGCATTAAGTACAATTTTGTCTGGAATTCTCAAAAGGCTTACAATTTATTAAGCTTTTAGATAACTTGTATTTCTTCTGTTTGTATTTCATTAGCGAATATAATGGGCTAGACACTAGAACCTCACCTCACTGGCCCAGAAATAGCATGGTATTGCATATATTGCTCAATTTGACTTTGTGTGGATGTACTTTACTAATTCGAATACGGTCATTGGTGTCAACATTTTAAGGATTCAGGAGTGACAGATTCTACCTCATTACATCTTCAGAAACAACAAGTTCAGCATCAGATTTAATTGCACTATTAAACTTTATGCCAGGACAACTTAATAAGTTAATTGGTCTTGTCCCAAAACATTTCCTTTTGGCATCTCAGATGCAAGTAGCAAAGCAAGGAAATTAGATAGGAAAGTTTCAGCATTGGAAAGGGATAAAAATAGTATCTTTTGTAGATAGAAAATGACACACTTAGTTAAACATGCTTAAACTTGATAAATAAAACAGAACAATGAGAGTCCAATTCAACGATTGCTGCAAAACATAATCTGAGACCCAGCATTCCTGGAATAATAGACGGCAGTGTGTCATCTAACTAATTTAAGTAACCTCCCTTTGCATTGTTCTTGTGTATAGGAAGATTCCGATGAAATGAGGATGGACAATTAAGAAAGAAAGACTTGTACTTATGGAAGATTTTGCAGGATATCTTAAAGCTTTACAGCAGTGAAGAATTTTTGACATGTTATCACTGCTGTCATATAGTATAGGTGGCATGCAAATTGTGCAATGCAAGCCCCCAAAGATACACAATAAATTGGGAATGTAGAAGGCACAGGGTTAGGTGCAGTGTAAAGCTTTCTTTTTTGCCATTTTTGCCCAGAGGTACAAATAATTATAACTCTGGGAATAAGCTTGTAAAAATAGTCATAAAAATATGTACAATTTAATCTGAAACGTTTAGTTGGAATGAGTGAAGTAGGGTAAGAACATAAAAACATAAGAAGCAGAAGTAGGCCATTTGGTCCCATGAGTTTGCTCTGCCATTCAATAAAACCATGCCCGATCTTTTACCTCATTACCACTTTCCTGCCATTATTAAATCCCTTAATTCCTCCAATACTGATCTCAGTTTTGATAGCAATCAATGACTGAGTTCCACAGTACTGCAGGATAGTGAATTCCAAAGGTACACCACCCCTTGAATGAAGAATTTTCCCATTTCAATTATAAATAGTTTACCCATATTTTGAGACTGTAAACCTTTGGTTCTAGACTCCTCAGCCAAAGAAAACATCGTCCCTGTATCTACCTTGTCAAAATTTTTAAGAATTTTATGTTATATATGTTCAGTGTTACCTCATTCTTCTAAAATCTAAAGAATAGAAGTCTAGCCTGTTCAATCTATCCTGATATGACAGACTTGCCATCCCAGAGATCAGAGTAATGAACTACTCTGTTGCAAGTATATAATTTTTTTCAGATAAGGAGACCAAAAATGTACCCAATACTCTGGACATGGTCTCACCAAGATCTAGTACAATTGTAATAAGACATTTTTACTTTCATACTCAAATCCTCTGCCAATTAAATCCAATGTACCATTTGCCTTCCAATTGTCTGCTGCACCTGCACATTTGCTTTCAGTAACTTGTGTACATGGTTACCCACGTCCCTTTGAATGTCAATATTTCCTGATCCCTCATCATTTTGTCTGTTGCCTACTGAAATGGACAACCTCATAATTTTCCAGACTGTACTCCATCTGCAAAATTGTTACCTACTCACTCAACTTTTGTTTCTAGTCTTGAAGCCTCATTGCGCCTTTATCGCTACTCACATACCCGTTTAGTTTGTGTCATTAGTGAACTTGGACATGTTCCATTTGACTCCCTCAGACAATAGTTGGGACCAAAACACTGACTCTTGTGAAACCCACAAATCAATCACAGGAAAACTTTTATTCCTTCTTTATGTTTTCAATCTATCGACTCTCAATCCACACTTTTACATTACCCTCAGCATGTATTAGCATGGATTGCTGACCAGTCTCCTATGTGGGATCTAAACTTAAAAATTCCAATTAAATCACATTCACTGGCTCCTCCTCAGTTATGTTCATAGAGGCATAGAGCAATTCAACACAGATACAGGTCTTTAGGCCCAATGAGTCCATGCCCACCACGGTGTCCACCCAGTTAGTCCCAATTTCTTGCGTTTGGCCCATATCCCTCTAAACCCCGCCCCTTCATGTACCTATCCAAGTGCTTCTTAAATGACACCATTGTACCTGCTTCAATCACTTCCTCTGGCAGCTCATTCCATATACTCACCACCCTCTGCATGAAAAAGTTGCCCCTCAGGTCCCTTTTAAGTCTTTCCTCTCTTGCCCCAAATCTATGCCCCGTAGTTTTGGACTCCCCTACCATGGGAAAAGGACTGTTACCATCCACCTTATCTATGCCTCTCATAATTTTAAACATTTCTATAAGGTCACCCCTCATTCTCCTATGTTCCAAGGAATAAAGACCTAGCCTGGCCAACCTTTCCCCATAACGTAGGTCCTCTAGTCCTGGCAACCTCCTCATAAATCTCTTCTGCACCATTTCCAGTTTAACCATGTCTTTCCTCTAACAGGGTGACTAAAACTGTACACAGTCCTCCAAGTGCGGCCTCACCAAAAACTTATACAACTGCAACATAATGTCCCAAATCCTGTACTAAATGCCCTGACTGATGAAGGCCAGCATGCAAAACGCCTTTTTCATTAGCCTGTCTGCCTGTGACACCACTTTCAATGAACTATGCACTTGTACTCCTGGGTCCCTCTGTTCCATTACACTGCCTAATGCCCTACCATTCACAGTATACGTCCTATGCTGGTTTGGTTTTCCAAGATGCATCACCTCACACTTATCTGTATTAAAATCCATTCGCCACTCCTTGGCCCACTTCCCTAACTGATCAAGCTCCCCCTGTAACCTACAATAACCTTCTTCACTATCAACAACACGTCCTAATTTTGTGTCATCTACAAACTTATTGATCAAGACTTGTGCATTTTGCCTCCAAATCATTTATATAAATAACAAATAACAGGGGTCCCAACATCGACTCCTGTGGCACACTACTGGTCAACAGCCTCCATTCCGAGAAACAACCTTCAACCACTACCCTCTGCTTCCTACCTCCAAGCCAATTTTGAATCTACCTAACTAGCTCTCCCTAGATTCCATGGGAGCTAACCTTCCAGACCAGCCTACCATGTGGGACCTTATCAAAGGCCTTGTTAAACTTCAAATAGACAACATCCACTGCCCTACCCTCATCTACCCTTTTGGTTACCACTTTTAGATTCATCATACACGACTATCCACGCACAAAGCCATGTTGACTCTTCCTAACCAGATTCTGACTATCCAAATCCTGGTAGATCGTATCCCTCAGAATTCGCTCCAGTAACTTTCCCACTACTGATGTCAGGCTGAATAGCCTGTAGTTCCCTGGCCTGTCCTTGCTTCCCTTCTTAAACAATGGAACAACATTAGTCACCTTCCAGTCTTTGGGAACTTCACCAGTGGCTAAAGATGAAGCAAAACAAATATCTCCTCAGGGACCTCCGCAATGCTCAGATCTCTTGCTGATCAGCTGGTGGGGGTATTTGCAGACATATTTAGCCTCTCCCTGCTTCAATCTGAGGTTCCCACCTGTTTTAAGAAGACAACTATCATCTCGGTACTGAAGAAAAACAAAGTAACATGCCTTAATGACGACCGACCAGTGCTCTGACATCCACCATCATGGAGTGCTTCGAGAGGCTGGTCACGGCACACATTAAATCCAGCCTCCCAGACAACCTTGACCCACTGCAATTCACCTACTGCCAAAACAGATCTACAGTGGATGCCTTCTCCCTGGCCCTGCACTCATCTCTGGAGCATCTAGACAGTAAAGACACCTATGTTAGACTATTGTTTATTGACTACAGCTCTGCCTTCAATACTATAATTCCAAGCAAACTCATCACCAAACTCCGAGACCTGGGACTCAACACCTCCCTCTGCAACTGGATCCTTGACTTTCTGACCAACAGACCACAATCAGTGAGGATGGACAGCAACACCTCCAGCACGATTATTCTCAACACTGGTGCCCCACAAGGCTGCATCCTCAGCCCTCTACTCTACTTGCTATATACTCATGACTGTGTGGCCAGATTCTGCTCTAACTCCATCTACAAGTTTGCTGATACCACCATAGTAGGCCATATCTCAAATAATGATGAGTCGGAGTACAGGAAGGTGATAGAGAGCTTAGTGGAATGGTGTCACAGCAACAACCTTTCCCTCAATGTCAGCAAAACAAAAGAGCTGATCATTGACTTCAGGAAAGGGGGCGGTGTACATGCACCTGTCTACATCATTGGTGCTGAGTTTGAGAGGGTTGATAGCTTCAAGTTCCTAGGAGTGAACATCACCAATAGCCTGTTCTGGTCCAACCACATAGACGCCATGGCCAAGAAAGCTCACCATCGCCTCTTCTTCCTCAGGAGGCTAAAGGAACTTGCCATGTCCCTGTCGAATCTGATTATTTTTGAATCCACAGGTTCTTTCAGGGGTCCAGGAATGAGTTGAAAACAACTTGGTGCTTCACAAAGTTTTATTGGAAAAGTTTAAAACAAAGAAACAGTCACAGAGCACATGGCACTAGCTTTGATGAGCCGACACAAAGGAACAAAAGATGAGCTCGGGCCAGGGAGGAGAAAGAGCAAGAGAGTGATTAACAAAAAGCGACACCTTTTACACCTGAGATAAGAGACACTCCTCAGCTAACAATAATCCAAACAGGAAACCTATTAGATACTTGTGGCCAAACCAACCAATGAAAAAAACCATATATTCACCTGATGGACGAACCAATAAGTTAGTAAGTGGCCATTCCTTTTGCAGCCACTTGAGGTGTATTAAACACTATACATGTTAAAAAAAACTAATTAAAATAGTCGAATCCAACATCCCCTTTGACACTCACCAATTTTTATCGATGCACCATAGAAAGCATCCTATCTGGATGCATCATGGCTTGGAGTGGCAAATGCTCTGCCTAGGACTGCAAGAAACTGCAGAGAGTTGTGGACACAGGCCAGCGCATCACAGAAACCAGCTTTTCCTTCATGGACTGTGTCTATACCTCTCGCTGCCTTGGTGAAGCAGCCAGCATAATCAAAGACCCCACCTACCCGGGTCATTCTCTCTTCTCTCCTTTCCCATCAAGCAGAAGATACAGGAGCCTGAGGGCACGTACCATCAGGCTCAAGGACAGCTTCTATCCCACGGTGATAAGACTATTGAACGGTTCCCTTATACGATGAGATGGACTCTTGACCTCACAATCTACCTTGTTTGACCTTGCACCTTATTGTCTACCTGCAATGCACTTCTGTGTAGCTGTGACACTTTACTCTGTATTCTGTTATTGTTTTTACCCTGTACTACCTCAATGCATGAATTGATCTGTACTAACAGTATGCAAGACAATTTTTTCACTGTACCTCTGTATTTGTACAAGTGACAATAATAAACCAGTACCAATACCAATTTCTTCTCTAGCCTCCCACACTCTGAGGATGCACTTGGTCAGGCTCTGGGGATTTATCCACCTTAATGCAAATAACATAACGCTGCAAATACCTCGTCCCTGGTAATATGAATGTTCTCCAAAACACCTCCACCTGTTTCCCTTTTCTCTTGAGCAACCATGATTTTCTTCTTTTTTTAAAAATTATTAAAAATCCCACCCATCTCATTTGTCTCGAGACAGAGGTGGCCCTGCTGATCTCTAAGGGGACCTACTCTCTCCCTAGCCACCCTTTTACTCTTACTATAGCTATACAACTTCTTGGGATTTTCCTTAACCTTACTGCCAGATCCAGCTCATACCCTCTCTCTGCCCTCCTGATTTCCCTCAAGTGTATTCTTAATCTTTTTTATAGTCATCAAGGGAGTGACTTGTCCCCCGACCTCCTAAACTCAATGTATGCTCACTCTTTTTCTTGGCTAGAGCCTCAATATCTCTCGTCAGCCAGGGTTCCCTAAACTTGCCAGGTTTACCCTTCACACTAACAGCAACATGCTGCTCCTGGACTCTTGACATCACAATCTCGATTTTCTCAATCCATCCTCAAAGCACTCCAATAGATTAGTCAAACATGATTTCCCTTTCATAAATCCATGTCGGTAATTGGTTTATTATTGTCACATGTACTGAGATAAAGAGAAAAGTTTTGTTTCGCATGCCATCAAGACAGGTCATTCCAAACATAAGTACATCGAGGTAATGCAAGGGAAAAACCATTAACAGAATGCAGAATATAGTGTCATAGTCACAGAGAAAGTACAGTACAGGTAGACAAATAAGGTGCAAGGGCCATGATGAGGTAAATTGAGAGATCAAGAGTTCATCTTTATTGTACAAGAGGTCCATTCAAGAATCTTAGAGCAGCGGGATAGAAGCTGTCCTTGAGCCTGGTGCTATGTGGCTAACATATTGGTAGTTCCCCCTTTTCTCTCTCTCTCTCTCCTTTATCAAATAGTGAGATTACATTTGCCACCATTCAACAATCTACAGGTACTAATCAGAGCCACCATTATTTCCATAAACATCTTTTTTATAACCATGAAATGTATATCGTAAATTCCTTAGGAATTATCAGTTTTTAGACTTATTAAAATCTCTGGTAGTATTTCTTTACTAATACTAATTTCTTTTACTTCCTCATTTGCAATGGAACTTACTGAGAAGTTTTCTTCCATGAAGACAGACACGAAATATTTGTTTAATTTCTCTGGCTTTTCCTTCCTTCCTGTTATAAATTCTCCTGTCTCTATAAGGGACCCAAGTTTGCACTCACTAGTCTTATCTTTTTACATACACGTTTAGTCTGTTTTTATGATTCTCACTGGTTTTTCCTTATGTTTTTGGCCTTGGATTGTTTAAGTCAGTGCTACAGGATTGTTTTCAACTGAAATTCTGGTCAATCCTTGATACATCAGTTTGTCTAACCATATAGAACTACTGGCACCTGGACTTCACTGTAGATGGCATGAATAACAATCTGTACTTGGGATAATCCTACCAATCAATAAAATTGTTGGCCTTCCACAAATGTTCTCTCCTTGCCTTTGTGAACTGTTAAACAAGGCTGTATTACTCTATTGGTCTAAGGATGATGAGCTAATTTGGTAAATGGCATCAGTGTGGTAATGGTGATGGCACAACAGGCAGGACTGTCTCTGTTGTAGATGTTGTCTGAATTTATGGTACAGAATACAGTACAACTTGATGAAAACATTAGCACTGGAGAGAACTCAAACACATTCCTCCCAACTTGTCCAGGAAGCTGATTTGGGCCTTATGAGAACAATAGGTGGTGGCTGGTGACTCTATGCTAGTGTGCCACCTCTTCTCCTTCTTTGAAGTACCACTTCCTTGTCCAAATCCGAGATAGCCATTAACAGGCTGAATGGAATGTCATGGTCAACAACTCTTGCAACTGAGGAACAAAGGACTGCTGAACTGAATGAAATCAGAAAGGGGAAAATATGGAACAGTCTAATAATCAAGGTTCTGTTAATCGTCAGAATGCAAGTCTCAGTGATAAAGGCAACTCAGCAGTAAGTGTGGAGATCTTTGATGGCATCTCGTTCTCCCAAAGCCTAATTTATACAGGTGCTTAGCTAATCAAGAACAGAATTGCAAATCAGCAGGGGAAACGTAGAGTGGATATAATCAGCATAATTCTTAAGGGGTAACAAAGTCTCTGCTGACATTCAAAATGTCAGTTCAAAATCTTACACAAAGTGCTTGCTTCCATCGCATTGGGATTTCAGTGCCAAATATACTGAGATTTGCCTGCCTGATTCAACTGCTCATGCATGCTGCTGGTAAGAGGTTCCCAGCTGAGCACATCACCATGAAATTGACATTTCAGCCACTTGCAAAAAGGGTGTGGATATATATTTTACCCAAGAGGCTGACAGTCATGGTACTTGAAAATTGTGCTATTTTTCCAATTTGTTTTAAGGATATATTGATTTTACCAGTTCATTACCTATTGCATAGACTGTGCGAGCCAGGCACTGTATGCGAATGGGGAGAGTTGAAAGAGAATTGGCTTTGAAAGGTCATTCAAGGGCTATATGCAGCCAGTTGAGAAATCTCTGGAGTTTAAAATCAGTGAAGTGGTCAGCAAGTTGGTTTTATACTCAAGAAATGACTTGCACTCAATTTAAGTTAGAGTCTTTCCTGGGAAAATGCATTGATCAAAAGGGTGAAATGAGTTTACAATGTGCTGTCAGAGTGGGAAAGAAAAACAACTTTATGATCCACTCTGCCCTAAAACAAACGGGGACATGCTGGAAACAATGGAAAAAATGGAGATGCATGGAGCATGGGCAGAAGTTTGTTCCATTGTTGTTCACACAAGAAATCCATGGGAATACTTTGTACTTTAATTCCTGTGCTTAAGTTACGTCAAACCCCTTTTTTGGCATAAATGTACAATTATGGGGCAGAATTTCAGGAGCTGAGCAGTATTTGCACTGGTTGAAATTGTGCCTAGACTTCTTGAAGGAGAGCTGGTAACAACAACTACTGGAAGGTATTGGTGAGAAGGATGAGAAGAGGCAGGAGTGGGAGCAGAAGCAGGAGCCCTTAAATGCTGGACTGGATATTCCTGCAGGTGAGGTGCATCTCAGAAGAGAGGTCCTGTTGAACCAGGCCAGAAAATGTAGCAGCAGTGAGAGGAGGTGGCCAGGAGTTGGATGAAAACACATGGTTCCAGCACAAATTAAGATTTATTGTGCTCATATTTGTGGTCAAGTTCAGTGGAAAGAGCAACTAATCATATCTGACAGCTACAGCACAACTACACTTGCAGATTGCTCCACACACCACACCTTTCACTTTCCACATATTTAATCTTGGCAAGCACATCAGATACATTACAATAGACTTCAACTGATCATGGCAATGCTTCAGTGCACAATGAAACTTGGCTCTCAGACAAAGGGTGTTTGAGCTCACCCTTTATATCACCCTGGGGACTTAAAGTGCAACCGAATTACCATTCACCAGCTTGGCTCCAGCCATTATGGGAGCCCTGTATGAATATAGTAGGGCAGGCAAAGGCAAATGGAAGGCAAGCACTCAAGGAATGAACAAGGATGATTAGTCAGTAAATGTACAGTTTTGGTATTGATCGTATGTAGAAAAATGATTGATGATGATTTGAGTTGCTTGCTTATTATTTTTGCTTGGGCAGATACTGAGAGGATCAACAATGGAAGGAAGATAACTCATAGGGAATTGTTGCACCATGAAGATTCAGGTTTCTCTTAGTTTGTAACCTCCCGAGGGAGGTCAGTGTTTATTGATTATCCTTAAATGTCATTGGAAGTGGTGAGAACCTAGTTTTCTGACCCACTATGATACGGTTATGGTGAAGGGACTCTAACTGCTGTAATGTTGCAGCTCCAACATTGTAAATGAGTGGGAACATAGACACAAGAATTTCTATTTCAAAATCAGGATGACATGTGACTTGGAGATGGTAGAATACCCTTTATCCTTCCAGATTGTTCAGATTAATGCTTTTCTTCTTCTGGGGAGGACGCCTTGAAAGTTGTTGTCATGCATGTTGTACATGGCACAAACTACAGGAACTGCATCATTGGTGGTTAACAGATACAACTGCTTGCTTTGTGCTAAATAGGTTAAATTGTTTCAATTTATTTGAAGCTGTACTCAAGAGTCAAACAGAAAATGTTCTTAGGCTATCTTGCCTTGAATCTTCAAAGTAATTGAAAGTCAAGTTAAGTTAAGATTTGAAACCCTCATTCTACAATGTGCAGCCTATGATGTACTCCTGCAACAACAGTAATTAAGGTCAATAGTCAACCCCAGGACATTGTTATTGGGAAACTGGATAATAGCAAATGTCTTTGAATGCTAAGGGAGAGTGGTTAGATTTCCTCCTGAAAGAGGTGGTTGTTGCCAGGCACCTGTGAGGCACGATGGAAACTGCCACTTGTTGTTACAACTTCGACAAATTCTTGCTGTATGTGGGCAAAGACTGGCTGATGCTTTCTACTGCAGGAGGAGAAGATGAATGAATTTCCTTCTCGGGATTAGGAACTTCCATGAAGTTATGAATGCAGCAATAAGAGATTTGGACAAAACTAATGGTCGCTGCCTGGAATGATCCGGTGGCCATTTGGTGCAGAGCCGCAGGCAGAGTAATATAATCATAAGTCCAGTGTCTAGAGCAGGAGGCAGATCTCAGTGATCATCTCCTTTGAAAATCTTACCCTCCAGGTGTGTGCTTCATACTCCAAAGGACTAAAGGCACTCATCGGGAAACATGCTTGGAGAATATATCCTTGCAGCCAGAACCCTGTACTTCGGTCATCTCTACCAAACATGCAGAATAATTTTTATAGGACAGTGTCATATAGTGACAACTGGCATTGCCCATGAATAAGCTGCATGTAAAACACTTTGATGCTGGAGGAACTCAGCAGGTCAGGCAGCATCCGTGGAGAAAAGCAGGGGGTCAACATTTTGGGTCAGGACCCTTCTTCAGGACAGAAGATAGGAAAAGGGGAGGCCCAATATATAGGAAGGAAAAGCAGAACAGTGATGGGTGAATAAAAGAGGGGAGGCAGGTTGGGCACAAGGTGGTGATAGCTAGATGCAGGTAAGAGATAGTGATAGGCAGGTGCAGGGGAGGAGGGGAGAGCAGATCCGCCGGGGGATGGGTCAAAGAAAAAAAAAGCGGTAGAAAAAAAGAGATAGGCTAGGAAAGGGAAGAAAAGAAGAGGCATGGTTGTGTGTGTGGGGGGGATGGGGGTGGGGAGGTGGGGGGAGGGGAAGGAAGGGTGTGGGGATTACTTAAAGTGGGAGAATTCAATGTTCATGCCGTTAGGCTGCGAGGTTCCAAGATGGAAAATGAGGTGCTGTTCCTCCAGTTTGTGCTTGGAATTCTCCTGGCAGTGGAGGAGGCTGAGGACTGACATATCAGTGATAGTGTGGGAGGGGGAATTGAAGTGACTGGCAATGGGGAGATGCAGATTGCAGTTATGGACGGACCATAGGTGTTCGGTGAAATGGTCATCTAGTCTGTGTTTGGTCTCACCAATGTAAAGGAGGCCACACTTGGAGCACCGAATACAGTAGATGATATTAAGGGAGGTGAATCTCTGTCTCACCTGAAAGGACTGTATGGGTCCCTGGATGGAAGTGATGGAGGTGGTATAGGGGCAGGTGTTACACCTATGGTGGGGGCAGTGGAAAGTTCCCGGGGTGGGAGTGGGAGTGGGATTGGGGGGGGGGGGGGGGGGGGGGAATGAACAAGGAAGTTGCGGAGAGAGCGGTCCCTGCAAAAGGCAGAAAGGGGTGGGGGGGGGGAAGATATGCTTGGTAGTGGGGTCCCATTGGAGATGGTGGAAGTGGCAGAGAATGATGTGGTGGATATGTAGGCTGGTAGGATGAAATGTGAGGACAAGCGGTACCCTATCCCTGTTGGGTTTGAGGAGGGGTGGGGGTGAGAGCAGAGGCGCGGGAAATGGCAGATATACGGATGTGAGCTCTCTCAACCACAGTCGAGGGGAAGGCACGGTTAGAAAAGAAGTTAGACATCTCAGATGTCCTGGAGTGGAAAGCCTCATCATGGGAGCATATGCGGTGGAGGCAGAGAAATTGAGAAAAAGGGATCACGTCCTTGCAAGAGACAGGGTGGGAGGAGCTGTAATCGAGGTATCCTTGCAAGAGTTCCATGCAGAACTCGACAGTTTCATAAATTTCACACACATTTTCACCCTGCTCTCCAATTCACTTGGACTATCTCTGACACCTCTCTCTCCTTCCTTGATCTTTCCATCTCCATCTCAGGAGATTCCTTATCCACTGATGTCTTCTACAAACCCACTGACGCCCACAGCTACCTCGATTACAGCTCCTCCCACCCTGTCTCTTTCAACGACGTGATCCTTTTTTGTCACATGATCATGTGAGAAAGGATGTGATCTCTTTTTCTGGAGGAACAGCACCTCATTTTCCATCTTGGAACCTTGCAGCCTAATGGCACAAACATTGAATTCTCACATTTTAAGTAATCCCCCCCTCCCCTCCCCCCCCCACACACACACACACCTAACCATGCCTCTCCTTTTCTTCCCTTTCCGAGCCTCCCTCTCTTTTTTCTACCACCTTTTTTTTCTCCTTTCCTTTGACCTATCCCCCAGGAGATCTGCTCTCCCCTCCTCCCCCACACCTGCCTATCCCTATCTCTTAACTGCATCCACCTATCATCACCCTGTGCCCACCCCACCTCCCCTCTTCTGTCCACCTATCACTGCTCTGCTTTTCCCTCCTATATATTGGGCTTCCCCTTTTCCTATCTTCTGTCCTGAAGGGTCCTGACCCAAAATGTTGACTGCCTGCCTTTCTCCACAGATGCTGCCTGGTCTGCTGAGTTCCTCCAGCATCATAGTGTCTTTCATCTAGATTCCTGCATCTGCAGTCCTTTGTTTCTCTAACAAGCTGCATGTTTTGTGTGTGCCTGGAACCACATGATTCAAATTTAAAAGTTGTACTGGATATGCATTGATGTGCTAATCACAAATGTGTGAAAATAGCTATGTATAAGAAATAAAAACTATACAGTAAGTAATTGAAATAGTCCTGGTAAATTCAACAAAGAAACAATTTAAAGAAGTATGAATGCTCATACCTCTTTCATGCTACAAACGGTGAGTATATTAAAAATTGAAAATAACCCAAAATTTATTATTTAGCAATGAACAGAATATATCTGTGACAAATTGGCCTGAGAATGAAATTCATTTCTTAGATATTGAATGTTCCACTAGTGTGTTCCACAACTCCAATGCACAAACTATTACCAACCTGTCAAATCCACATTCTGCTTTCCTCTATCACATACTTACAAATCTTTATTTTCACATTACTTATGAGGATACATCAACAGGTAACTGATAATGAGTCCTGTGATGAACTACTTATTATATCAAAAGAACTATATAAGTGAAGGTGATTGTTATAAAATGGAAGTGTAAGCCATGCCAAACCTATAACAAGCAAAGGTTTTTCCTCTTAACCTAGTTGTAATCCAGATAAACATGATGTGAAACAAATCTGTCACTATGCATGTGCTCACTTATAGACTACAGGCAAGAAATCTAAAGAAATCTTTAAGTGCTAAAAGATCTATATAGTCACATCAGCATATTGTTCTCATCTACAGTTCATTCCATTGAAATCAAGAAAACAGGATCTTAAGTTTGATGAATGACTCCAAGGATACACAGTGATGAAAAGTAGGTCATGAAAGTTCACTTCCACTGTGATAGCCAGGTATGATTTAGCAGACCACCTCAGATTGAAGTTGGTCTCCTGGTTATTCCTCTGTGGTCTCACCTCAATCCTAGTTTCCTGAGGCAGCAGGAATCATATAGTCATACAGTATGGAAACAGACCCTTCAGCCCAACTTGTCCATGCCGACTGTGTTGCCCAACAAGTATACAGTAGTTCCATTTGCCTGTATTTGGCCCATAGCCCTCTAAACATCTCCTATCCATGTACTTATCTAGATGGCTTTTAAATGTTGCTAATGTGCCTACCTCAACCACGATTTCTGGCAGCTCTTTCCAAATATGCACCAGCCTTTGCATGAAGAAGCTGCCCCTGATGTCCCTTTTAAATCTCTGATCTTAAACCTATGCCTCTTGTTTTTAGCACTCCCTGCCCCTCATGATCTTATATACCTCTATCACGTCACCCCTCAATCTCCTAAATTCCAGGGAATAAAGTCCTCGTCTACACAACCTGTCCTTGCAAATCAGGCCCCCAAGTCCAGGCAACATCCTGGTAAATCTTTTCTGCACTCTTTCTAGTTTAGTAACAACTTTCCTATAACAGGGTGATCAAAACTGTACACAGTACTCCATATGTGGCCTCACCAACATCTTACATAACTGCAACATAACTTCCCAATTCCTATACTCAATGCTCTGACTGACAAAGGCCAGCGTACCAAATGCCTTCACCACCACCATATCTACCTGTGACACTGCTTTCAGCAAACTATGCACTTGCATTCCTAGGTCCCTCTTTGTTCTATAACACTCCTCAGGGCTCTACCATTCACTGTATAAGTCCTACCCTGGTTTGATCTCCCAAAATGCAATACCTCACATATATCTGAATTGAAAGCCATTTGCCAATCCTCAGCCCATATACCAAGCTGATCAAGATCCCCCTGTAATTCTGAAACCCTAACAGAATGCCCATTATTACTGTATAAGGTCTTTCAAATGTGTTTTGTTCCTAATTATTACAATTTGAATAAAAAGGCTTAGAAAGCATGCATTTTAAAAAAGATTTAAAAACCAAAAGCACAAAATATTATCTGTGCCAACATATTAAACTATCTGAAACTTAACAAGAAGGATTAATTCAAATGTTAGGAAGAGCAGTGTTTTGCAACTTGGGAATCATCATTTTCCACCTAACTTTGGGAATTGTACATTACTTAAAATTAAATGAACTATTGTTTTAATGACCCTTGCATTCCAATAGGGAGATCCAATCTTAATGCAATTTATGACTCTGATCAGAGGTCATAGGTGGAAAGCCTATTCCTACTCCTGAGACCTTCCAATACTCACCTGCCAACTGCTTATCAACACATTTCATTATGGTATTTTTCCTGAAGTGACCAATGATGATTAAGTTAAAATATTCAATTCTTTCCAAATTTTGTTTCCCCAATTTTGTGAAGTATTCTGATGTACCCAAGTAACTGCCCATAATGTTGTCCTGATTGGGTTACAGAGGTCAAAGAAACGTTTATTTTGTCCCAAAGGAAATGTCATGTTCTGGAAATAATGCTGGCAGTGTTTATCTGGAATTATATTGGAAGATTGTTGGGAACAGGGTGCTGTGTCAGATAACAGTAACTAGGTTTGCAGGGCCAGGGAATGATCTTCATCTCTCCTGGACAATTGTAGCTAATATATCTGTTGATCCCCACCTCCATAAAACTGGCACACTATCCAAGCTCTGGGAAACATTGCCTGCAGCCATTAAATCCACATGACGACTAAATTTGAGATACATAGCCTTTCATTAAGGTGATAACTTCTGATCCAACTCCTGGGAGTAGTTTACTTGTTTGACCACCAACACCACCATTGTAAGCCCCCATTGAACATCTGCCCCCATTAGAACAGAAAAGATGCATCTGCATGAGTTAGGGCTGTTCCCAACATCGCCAACCTTCAGTTAACTAGCACTGAACTCAGCAAGAGATGAATGTCTACCTTAAAGACTGTGACACCAGAAGAATTCTCAATATGGAAAACTAGTTTAAGGGAATTTGAAATGATACAGTTTTTTGGCTGCTCCATTTCATTTCCCAGACTTAAACATATTATTTATAAACCCCTGACACAACATCTATTTTAGACAGTGATCTGTGTAATTAAGTTCTTGTACCAGTAGCTTTTGTCACACTACAGTGCAAAAATCAACAAATTAATCTCCGGGAAGCAAAGTAGTTTTAAATAAGAAACCACTGATATATTTTACCATGCCTTCTGCTTTGGTCTGATAAGATAAATGATTTAACTGTACAACTTACAGGTCATAATAGCATAATTAAAAAGTTATCATAACCCTGAATAATACTACTTTATTCATTACTTATAATTAGTTTCTTTTTTGTGGTCCAGAAGATCTTTATTTTCTCCCAAAATAAACTACAAAATAGAGTTGAATTCAACAAATATGTCTCATGTCATTTTGTTTTATTCCCAAACTAACTTTGAAAGAAATGATGTCAATCTACATTTCTGGATGCAAATTAATAATTATTTGGGCAGTTACTTTTGATACAAATATCACATTGACTAAGATAGAACTCAAAGTAATGAATACCTGCAGTATTGCATTTTCATAACGGAATAGATTTATTCTGAGGTACAGAAAAACAAAGTATTACTACATGTGCTGAGAATCTAAAACAAAAGTGTTCTAATAAAGGATCTACATCCGAAACGCTCCATCAATAAAGGAGTTTCCTTCATTATGACTTCGGAAGTACAAAATGCGCTTGAGGTCAGATGGCAGGACATCTAAGGTCCTGCTCTGCTTCTGGATTCTGTGTTCCACCAGTGGACCAGGTACCAAGTCCAGTGGTGGTTCATGACTCCACTGAACTGAGGAGTCAGATGCACTTAGTATCTGGTTCCTCAGCTTTATGCCAACCATAGCAGCCCAATTTGTTTGAATGAAGTCTCCAGCTTTTACTAAAGAAGGTAAGTGAAGCTGAGTAAATTGTGTGCATTCTCTTTATTTAATTAATCTTAATGTTTTAATTTACTTACAAAAGGGAAGTGCCTTATAATTTTTAAAATTTATTTAAATATATGCCACCAATTATTGGAAACATTTAGAAACAGTGGTAAATGCCTTCAGCATGAATTGGCAGAATCACAGGTCACTGACTTAAAGATCTGCTGTCAGCTCACAGATCTCTCTGTCTTGTGTAAGGTTGGGGTAGGTTCACCTCCAGGACAATGGGAGTTGTGCAATTGCAGGAATTCCACAGGAATTGAATGCAAGGTACGGACCAGGTCAAGGACCACCTGGCCCATTATACGTACCAAAGTCTGGAACTCACTCTGGACACAACGCGAGAGGTTTTTTGTTTAATTCTTTCTGGGACTTTAATAAAGCAGGAGTACAAATTGTACATTCACTCCAGCACACACATTACAATCAGCCAGATAATCAGGCAGAAGATATTCTGTACACAAAAAGAAGAATTTTAACCTCCATGAGTGAATATGCTTAACAGCAGACTGAGTGTTGGAGGAATAGGGGTTGGGTATGTGAATGAATGAATCTTCATCTAGGAAGGCTTTGCAGCAGGGTGGAAGAAAGCTTGACACCCTATTTGTCATGTGCTGCAGGCTTATGCAAGAGGACTCCAAGCAGCAGGAAACTTGCACTGATCTTCCCAAGGTTCACTTGCTGTCCCACAACTGCCAATACTTACGGCTTTTTCTTTTCAGACATTTTTGAATGGCTGCAGGCAGGTACCTGCTGTTGTCTGATGATTTGCCATATGCTGTTTGTCCAGGGATTTTGTTGGTCAATTAAGCTCCTCATTGCACTTAGCAGGCCACCAGTACCTCCCAGTCCTTGCACAGGTAGGTGGTCCTCATGACTGGTGACCCAGGAAGCATCCATATGAGTTGAAACACCTGGTTAGTTGAATAGTGGGAGTTATATTCTTGTCTTGTGAAATGCTTACAAAGTGCTGTAGTCTCTCTAGCCCTCTGATTTGCTTAGTCCTCCTGTTAGGTTTCTTCAAATAACTAGCTTCCTCAGCCTCTCAATCGTCACTCTCTCCCAACCCTGCTGATTACCTGCCTCTCCCCAGCCTTCTCAATCTCCAGTCTTCACATCACTCTTGATCACCACCCCTCCCCAGCCTTCTCCCCAGTTCTGGTGAAAATGCAGAGACATTCAAAGGTGAGATCAGTCACATATGTTCTGACAGCATGCAATGAGAAGCTGAGGCAGCCTGCCACTCATCAGAAGATCCAACCAAATGTTCAGCAGGTTAAGTCTACTCCTTCAAATTTCATGTGCCAATGTGACTGTTAACTGCAGTAATCAATTCATACAGATATTAACAGCTATGTTGTCAGTGGACTGCTCTTTACACCCTTTAGCCACCCGTATGTTAGATAAGGTTCAACGCAGCTGGCATGTTGATCTTGAGGGAGTGGTATCCCACTTAATTCTGGTATAGGGCAGAGTTTTCTTGCATCACATTGCAAAGAGATCTCTGCAGCTAATAATGAAACGGGATGCTGCAACATGACCAAGCCTGTAGTCCTTCAAAGTCATGTGATCTCTCGGTCCAAAAGTCTCTTGTGAATGGGAAACAAATGAACAGACAACCTCAGTGAACTACCATCAGTAGATAACAAACTGCAAGATATTGGATATGCTTTTAGAAGGACAAAAGGAGTCAGATGTGTAGTAGTTAATTGACAAATTGCCCCAGCATCTGCTGCCAATACCATCTGTACCCTGTTGAGATTACACTTCTTAGTGCAGTAGGGGGGCAGGTTTCAGGATTTTTCCTGAATGCAGTTCTGGCACCACATAGCATTCCTCATGAGGTTTGGTTGGAAACTCCTGTCATGCCATGGATGCATATGGGCTCCTGTTGAGAGCTGTTCTCCCCACCCCTTCTCCTCTCTGTTCTAGCAGCTTGTCCTCACTCCACATTCTCCTAGCTGTGCTCTGTTACAAGGAGAATGTGATAATATTGTTATTGATCACCTCCAGTGAAAGAGTGGGAAGAATAAGAAGGTGGCTCATGTGCTGTGATCTCACAAAGGTATCTTTATGTTTTACATGATTATGCTGGAGGAGCTCAGCAGGCCAGGCAGCATCTGTGGAGAAAAGCAGGTGGTCAACGTTTCGGGTCAGGACCATTCTTCAGGACTAAGGATAGGAAAAGTAGATATAGGAGGGAAAAGCAGAGCAGTGATAGGTGGACAAAAGAGGGGAGGTGGGTTGGGCACAGGATGGTGATAGGTAGATGCAGGTAAGAGATAGTGATAGCAGGTGCAGGGGAGGAGGGGAGAGCAGATCCACTGGGGGATGGGTCAAAGGTAAGGAGGGAGAGGAAAAGGTGGCTAGGAAGGGAAGAAGTGAAGAAGCATGGTGGGGTGGGGTGGTTTGGGGGAGGGGATTACCTGAAGTGGGAGAATTCAATATTCATGCCGTTAGGCTGCAAGGTTCCAAGACGGAAAATGAGGTGCTGTTCCTCCAGTTTGCACTTGGATTTCTTGGCAGTGGAGGAGGCCGAGGACTCCATATCAGTAATTGCGGGAGGGAGAGTTGAAGTGACTGGCAACGGGAAGATGCAGGTCTCGGTTACGGACAGAGAGCAGGTGCTCTGCAAAACGGTCATCTAGTCTGCATTTGGTCTCATCAATGTAGAGTAGGTCACACTTGGAGCACCAAGTGCAGTAGATGACATTAAGGGAGGTGCAGGTGAATCTGTCTCACGTGAAAGGACTTTTTGGGTCCCTGGATGGAGGTGGTGTAGGGGCAGGTGTTGCATCTCTGCCATCTCCCACACCTCTGCTCTCACCCCCACCTCTCCCAGACCCAACAGGGATAGGGTCCCCCTTCTCCTCACATTTCATCCCACCAGCCTATGTATCCAACACATCATTCTCCACAACTTCTGCCATCTCCAACAGGACCCCACCACCTAACATATCTTCCCCTCCCTACCCCTTTGCCTTTTGTAGGGATCGCTCTCTCTGCGACTCCCTCGTTCACTCCTCCCCCTGGGAACTGCTCCCACCATAGGTGCAACACCTGCCCCTACACCACCTCTGAGGACCCCAAACAGGTGAGACAGATTCACCTGCACCTCCCTTAATATCACCACTGCAGTCAGTGCTCCAAGTGTGGCCTCCTCTACATTAGTGAGACAAAACAGACCAAGTGACCATGTCACAGAACACCTGTGGCTCTGTCCATAACCACGACCTGCATCTTCCCATTGCCAGTCACTTCAACTCCCCTTCCCACACTGTCACTGACATGACAGTCCTCAGCCTCCTCCACTGCCAGGAGAATTCCAAGCACAAACTGGAGGAACAGCACCTCATTTTCCATCTTGGATCCTTGCAGCCTAATTGCATGAATATTGAATTCTCCCACATTAGGTAATTCCCACCCCACCCACACCATACTTCTCCTCCTCTTCCTTTTTCCAGCTTTTTTCCTCTCATCTTACCTTTTACCCATGCCCCAGTGGATCTGCTCTCCTCCCACACCTCCCTATTACTATCTCTTACCTACATCTACCTATCACTACCTTGTGCTCACCCACCTCCCCTCTTTTGTCCACCTATCACTGCTCTGCTTTTCCCACCTATATATTGGGCTTCCCATTTTTCTATCTTCAGTCCTGAAGAAGGGTCCTGACCTGAAACGTTGACCACTTGCTTTTCTCCATGGATGCTGCCTGGCCTGCTAAGTTCCTCCAGCATCATCATGTTTTTCATCCAGATTGCAGCATCTGCAGTCCTTTGTTTCTCTAACTTTATGTTTTACATTATTTTACCTGGATACATGTATCTATTGATAATCAATGGTGAGGACTAACAAGGATGTTTTCGGGAGTAAGTTTGCTTTTCTTCTGTAAGATTTAGGGTTCTTTCTCCGGGATGATGAAGCAGTGTGGTTTACTGAGACCAAGTTGAATTTGATTGATTTAATCATTTATGCTTGCATCATTTGTGCTGTAGCATGGTCAAAATTACTACAATTGACACTTTTTTATTCCTTTAATCATGTATTTAAGGCATGGATTGAATATGTAGAAAGAATTAAATATGTTCTCACCACAAATGATATTGAAGAACAGAACACTATAGCACAGTATAGGTCCTTAGCACAATATTGTGCTGACATTTTATCCTGCTCCAAGATCTATCTAACTCTTCCCTCCCACATAGCCCTCCATTTTTCTATCATTCATGTCTATCTAATAGCCTCTTAAATGTCCTTAATGTATCTGCCCCCACAATCTCTGCCAGCAGTGTGTTCCATGCACCTTCTACTAAAAAACTCACCTCTGACAACCCTCTTGTACCTTCCTCCAATCACCTTAAAATTATGCCCCCTCACATTAGCCATTGTTGCCCTGGGAAAAAGTCTGACTGTCCACTCCATCTATGCCTCTTATCTTGTACACCTCTAAAGTCACCTCTCATCCTCCTTCTCTCCAAAGTGAAAAGCCCCAACTCATTCAACCTATCCTCATAAGACATGCTCTCCAATCCAGGCAGCATCCTGGTAAATCTCCTTGGCACCCTCTCCAAAACTTCCACATCCCTCCTATTGAGGCAAGCAGAACTGAACACAATACTCCCAAGTGTTGTCTAACCAGAGCTGCCACATTACCTCAGCTCAAACTCAGTACCCTGACTAATGAAGGCCAACACACCATATGCCTTTTTAAACAACCTTATCAACCTGCACAGCAACCTTGAGGGATCTCTGGACATGGACCCCAAGATCCCTCTGTTCCTCCACACCGCTAAGAGCCCTGCCAATAACTTTGTACTCTGCCCTCAAATTCAATCTTCCAAAGTGTATCACTTCACATTTTTCTGGATTGAACTCCATCTGCCACTTCTCAGCCCAGGTCTGCATCCTATCAGTGTACTGTTGTAATCTACAACCTTTGTGTCGTCAAACTTACTACCCCACCCTTCTACATCCTCATCCAAGTCACTTATAAAAAAAAAATCAAAGTGCAGGGGTCCCAGAACAGATACCTGCAGAACACCACTGGTCACCGACCTCTAGGCAGAATGCTCCACCTACCACCACCCTCTGTCTTCTATGGGCAGAGTCAATTCTGAATCCACACAGTCAAGTTTCCCTGGATTCCATGCCTCCTGACTTTCTGAATGAGCCTTCCATGATGAACCTTATCAAACACCTTACTAAAATCCATGTACATCACATTCACTGCTCAACCTTTAATGTGCTTTGTCACATCCTCAAAGAAGTCAGTCAGGCTCATGAGGCACAATCTGCCCCTCAAAGCCATGCTGACTGTCCCTAATCAGCCTATACTTCTCCAAATGCCCACAAGTCCTGTCTCCAAGAATCTTCTCCAGTAATTTTGCCCACCACTGAAGTAAGACTCAATGGTCTGTAATTCTCAAGGTTATCCCTTCTCCCTTTCTTAAACAAAAGGAAGAACATTTGACACCCTCTAATTATCTGGCACTATTCCTGTGGCCAGTGAGGATGCAAAGATCATTGCCAAAGATGCAGCAATCTCTTCCCTTGCTTCCTATAATAACCTTAGATATATCCCATCCAGTCTCAGTGACATATCTATCCTAATGTTTTCTTTTTTTTAAAAAGTTCCAACACTTCCTCTTTCCTCATGTTGACATGCCCTAGCATATCAGACTGTTGTATGCCATCCTCAAACATCAAGGTCTCCCTCACTGGTGAATACTGAAGCAAAGTATTCATTAAGGACCTCCCCTACCTGTTCTGACTCCAGACATTTCTTCTTATCCCTGATCGGTCCTACCCTCACTCTAGTCATCCTTCTATTCTTTAGATAGACGTAGAATGCCTTATGTTTCCTTAATCCTACTCCAGGGTCTTCTCATGCCCCCTTCTAGATCTCCTAAGTCCATTCTTAAACTCTCTCCTGGCTACCTTGCATCTCTCCAGAGCCCTGTCTGATCCTTGCTTTCTAAACCTTAGGTAAGCTTCTTTCTTCCTCTTGAAAAGATAATTCTACATCTCTTGTCAACCACAGTACCGTCACTCCACCATCTTTACCCTGCCTCAATGGAACAAACCCATCCAGAACTCTAGGCAAGTACTCCCTAAACAGCCTCCCCATTTCTGTTGTGCACTTCCCCAAGAACATCTGTTCCCAATTTACACTCCTAAGTTCCTGAGGAAAAGCATCATAATCCCCCCCCCCTCAATTAAATACTGTCCTATATTATCTGCTCCCATCTCTCTCCAAGGCTATGGTAAAGGTTAAGGAGTTATGGTCACTGTCTCCAAAATGTTCTCCCACCAAGAGATCTGAAACCTGATCAAACTCATTGCCTAGTACCAGGTCCAGTATGGCCTCTTCTCTAGAGAGCCTGTCCACATACTGTGTCAGGAATCTGTCCTGAACACACCTAAAACTCTGCCCCATCTATCCCCTTTACACTAAGGAGGTACCAATCAATATTAGGGAAGTTGAAATCACCCATGACAACAACCCTGTTATTTTTGCACCTCTCCAAAATCTGCCCCTCAGTGTCTCTGCTGCTATGGGGAGGGGGGGGGGGGGATGTCCTGTAGAATACTCCCAATAGAGTGCTCACTCCCTTCCTGTTTCTGACTTCCACCCACACTGTCTCAGTAGACAATCCCTCCAGGACATCTTTCCTTTCTACTGCTGTGATCAGCAAAGCCACTTCCCCACCTCTTTTACTTCTGTCCCTATCCCTTTGGAACATCTAAACCCTGGAATATCCAGCCCTCATTCCTGCCCTTGTGACAGCTGAGTCTCTGTCATGGCAGCCATGTATTTACCCACGCTTTAAGTTCATCAACCTTATTCCTGATACTTCTCGCATTAAAGTAGACACTTCAACTTATCCAACTGACTGCAATTTTTCCCTTTCAAATGCCTATCCTTCCATAGTCTTTCTACTCTTTGCATCTACTTGTACACCAAAAGCACCAACCTCTGACCTATCATGCTGGTTCCCATCCCCCTGCCAAACTAGTTTAAACCCTCCCCAACAGTTCTAGTAAAACTGCCTGCAAGAATATTAGTTCCCCTCCAGTTCAGGTGTAACCTGTCCCTTTTGTACAGGTCATACCTTCCCAGAAGAGATCCCAATGATCCACAAATTTGAAACCCTGCCCCCTGCACCAACTCCTCAGCCATGCATTCATCTGCCAAATCAACCTATTCTTACCCTCACTGGCACAGGCAGCAATTCAGAGATTACTACCCTTGAGATCCTGCTTTTCAGCTTCATACCTAGCTCCCTATAATTCCCTCTTCATGACCTCATCTCTTTTCCTACCTATGTCATTGGTACCAATATGTACCACAACCCCTGGCAGTTCACCCTCCCCTTTCAGAATGTTGTGGGCCCAATCTGAGACATTCCTGACCCTGGCACTTGGGAGGCAACATACCATTTGGGAGTCTCTTTCACATCCACACAATCTCCTATCACTACCACTCTCCTCTTCTCCCCCTTCCCTTCTGCACCACACAACCAGGGTCAGTGCCAGAGACCTAGTCACTGCAGCTTTCCCCTGGTAGGTTGTTCCCCCCAAAAACATCCAAAGCAGTATACCTGTTATTGAGGGGAACAGCCACAGGGATACTCTACACTACCTGCCTATTCTCCTTCATTCTCTTGACAGTCACCCAGCTACCAGCCTCTTGCAGCTTAGGAGTGACTGCCTCCCTGTAGCTCTTATCTATGAGCTCCTCATTCTCCCATAGGAGCCAAAGGTCATCCAGCTGCAGCTCCAGTTCCCTAACAGGGTCTGTAAGGAGCTGCAGCTGGATGCACCTTGTGCAGATGTAGTTATCAGGGAGACTGGATGTCTCCCAGAGCTCCCACATCTCACAAGATGAACACACCACCAACCCTGGAGCCATTCTAACTACTTTGGCCTGGCACTAAAGGAAACACCAAAGCAAGCAAGCAAGCAAGAAAGAAAGAAACTTACCATTGCCTCCACTCACCAAAGCCTCCTGAGCAAAAGCCTCAGTCCCCTATGCTAATACTAGCCCACTCACACAATGGCCATTCCCAAAATGGTTGGTCTACTTAGACCTACCTTCCTTTTATTTGTTGCTGTTAATCAGCCAATCAACTATTAACAATTTGCAAATGTGCCTTATTTAGACTCTTACAAGGTGAAACTCACAAGCACACACACAGACACCCACCTCTTTTCAAAGGTCCTGCTCCAAATCTCGCTCCAACTCCCGACTCTGTAAGGTGAAACTCACAAGCAGTCAAACGAGGAGGGAAGCAGTGATTGTTTTGCTCCCATTTATAATTGCAAAGATGAACAAGTTGATGAAAACCTGGTGTGTTGCATAAGTTTGGAGGGATTTTGCAGTACTCAAAGGATGTTGTTTTGTAAGAACTGAATTTTAAAACAGATCTTTGATATTGCCTAGACAGTAGGGAAAACAGGCACAGGATTTACACCACCACCTGGTGAAGACTTATTCTGGAAAAGATGATAAAGAGCTTGGCCTCAGTAACATCCTGAAGGATAATGTTATCCTTAATACAGCATACAATGTTGAGTGAATGAGTACAGGGAGAAAGTTTGCTGTAAGTATGGTTTTGTAGCGGTTGCTACCGCGGAATAAAACAAGACTCTACTCGGAGGATTGCCAAACAGAACTGGTTTATTTTCCCGCCTTGCGCGGGCCCTTTAAGGGAGAATGTTCCCGCCCAAAACAACCGGCAATGAAGTAAGTCCTACCTCATCAGGACTTTCCCGCGCGCGGGTTCTCCCCGTCGCTCGGAAAGACGAGGCCCGCTGCCATCTTGGGCCTCGTCGCTCCGACGCCGCGCGACCCGACTGCTGAGCCAGTTCACCCAACTAGACGGTGAGTCGCCACACAACCCCCCCCAGAACCGGCGAGACAGTCCCCAAGGTCCGTGGGCTGTGCCAGCTGCCGCTTAGGGGGGCGGCCTCTGCGTCGCGGCGTGGCAACCTCGACAGGCTGTTGCAGATCCAAATGGGCCGGTTTGAGGCGGTCCGCCGTGAAAACCTGTTCCCTGCCTCCAATGTCCAAAATAAAAGTGGATCTGTTATTCTGTATGACTCGGAACGGTCCCTCATATGGTCGTTGCAATGGCGCCCGAGGTGTGCCCCTGCGAACGAAAACAAACTTACAGTCCCGTAGTTCCTTGGGCTGGCAGGATGGGGCTTGACCATGCCGTGAGGTGGGAATCGGGTCCAAGGCGCCAAGCTTCTCGCGCAGTCTTTGTAGGACTGCTGGGGGTTGTTCCCCTTGGTCCCGAAGGGCAGGTATGAAATCCCCTGGGACAACTAGTGGCGCCCCGTATATAAGCTCAGCTGACGAAGTGCAGAGGTCTTCTTTGGGGGCAGTGCGTATGCCGAGCAGGACCCAAGGCAGCTCGTCGACCCAGTTAGGACCCTTCAGGCGGGCCATCAAGGCCGATTTCAGATGGCGGTGAAAACGTTCCACCGACCCGTTTGATTGAGGATGGTAGGCCGTGGTGGTGTGCAGCTGCATCCCTAGCAGGTTCGCTAATGCAGCCCAGAGACTGGAAGTGAATTGGGTGCCTCTGTCTGAAGTGATGTGGGCCGCAACGCCAAAACGTGAGACCCAAGTTGTGAGCAGCGCCCGGGCGCAGGAATCAGTTGTGATGTCAGCCAGGGGGGTTGCCTCAGGCCACCTCGTGAACCGGTCCACGATGGTAAGGAGGTACCGGGCTCCTCTTGAAACCGGCAGAGGGCCCACGAGGTCGACGTGTATGTGGTCGAACCTCCTACGGGTAGGCTCGAACTGCTGTGGTGGGACCTTGGTGTGTCACTGGATTTTTGACGTCTGGCAGTGCGGACAAGTCCTGGCCCACTCACTGACCTGTTTGCGCAGGCCATGCCAGACAAACTTGCTGGCGACCAGTCGGACAGTAGATCTGATGGACGAGTGCGCCAACCCATGTACCGAGTCAAAAACGCGTCTCCGCCAGGCTGCAGGGACTATAGGGCGGGGCTGACCAGTCGCAACGTTGCAAAGTAGGGTCCGCTGACCTGGACCAACCAAGAAATCTCGGAGCTGCAGACCCGAGACTACGGTTCTGTAGCTGGGCAGTTCGTCGTAGGCTTGCTGTGCGTCAGCTAGGGCCGTGTAGTCGACACCCAAGGATAGGTTGTGGATGGTTGGTCTGGAAAGTGCATCAGCAACGACATTATCCTTTCCGGAGACATGTTGGATGTCAGTTGTGAACTCGGAAATGTAGGATAAATGTCTCTGCTGACGAGCTGACCAGGGATCGGAGACTTTGGAGAAGGCAAAGGACAGAGGCTTATGATCGGTGAAAGCGGTGAAAGGCCTGCCTTCTAGAAAGTATCGGAAATGCCGGACCGCCAGATACAGCGCTAGAAGTTCCCGATCAAAAGCGCTGTACTTCAGTTTGGGCGGTCTAAGGTGCTTGCTGAAAAATGCCAAGGGTTGCCAGCGGCCTTCGAGTAGCTGTTCCAGTACCCTACCCACCGCGGTGTTGGACACGTCTACCGTGAGGGCAGTCGGGACGTCAGTCCTGGGGTGTACCAGCATCGTGGCATCTGCCAGGGCGTCTTTGGCCTTAACGAAAGCAGCCGCAGCCTCGTCAGTCCAGGTAATGTCCTTGCCCTTACCAGCCAGCAGCGAGAACAGAGGGCGCATGATACGGGCTGCTGCAGGGATGAAACGATGGTAAAAGTTGACCATCCCAAGGAATTCCTGTAGGCCTTTGATTGTGTCGGGGCGGGCAAAATGGCGGATAGCATCCACCTTGGCGGGTAGGGGTGTTGCCCCGTCGCTGGTGATTTTGTGGCCGAGGAAGTCAATAGAGTCAAGTCCGAATTGGCACTTGGACGGGTTGATCGTGAGGCCGAAATCGCGGAGGCGGGAATACAGCTGGTGGAGGTGGGAAAGGTGTTCCTGGCGGTTACGGCTGGCGATCAGTATGTCGTCCAAGTAAATGAACACGAAGTCCAGGTCTTGGCCTACCGCGTCCATCAGCCGCTGGAAGGTCTACGCGGCGTTCTTAAGGCCGAACGGCATCCGAAGGAATTCGAACAGGCCGAATGGGGTGATAATCGCAGTTTTGGGGACGTCATCCGGATGGACCGGGATTTGGTGGTATCCCCTAACGAGGTCCACTTTGGAAAAGATGCGGGCCCCGTGTAAGTTCGCTGCGAAGTCCTGGATGTGAGGGATGGGATAGCGGTCCGGGGTGGTGGCGTCATTCAGCCTGCGGTAGTCACCACAGGGCCTCCACCCTCCGGTGGCTTTGGGGACCATGTGCAGGGGGGAGGCCCAGGGGCTGTCTGACCTGCGAACAATCCCCAGCTCCTCCATGTGACGGAACTCTTCCTTTGCCAGGCGGAGCTTGTCTGGAGGTAATCGTCGTGCTCGGGCATGAAGGGGTGGCCCTTTGGTAATGATGTGGTGTTGTATCCCGTGTATGGGCCTAGAATTTGTAAACGAAGGTGCCAAAATCGATGGGAATTTGGCTAGGAGCTTGGCGAAATCATCGCCAGAAAGGGAAATGGAGTCCAGGTGCGGGGCTGGTGGGCTGATTTCTCCCAGGGGATAGGTCTGGAGAGTGCTAGAGTGGACTAACCGCTTCCTTCGCAGGTCGACTAACAGGTTGTGGGCCCGAAGGAAATCGGCTCCTAGGAGTGGTCGGGCAACGGTGGCAAGGGTAAAGGTCCAGGTAAAACGGCTGCTGCCAAAGTGTAATTGAAGCGTCTGGGTGCCGAAAGACCGTATCGTTGTACCGTTGGCGGCATTGAGTAGAGGACCTGGTGGCCTGTCACGAGTGTCGCGGCCTGTCGGGGGCAAAATACTGACCTCCGCTCCAGTATCAACGAGGAAACGCCGTCCAGATTTCTTGTCCTGAACGAAGAGGAGGCTCTGTCGGCGGCCAGCCGCCGTAGCCATCAGCGGCGGCTGGCCCTGGCGTTTCCCTGAAACTTGCAGGGTGGGCGGCATCGACGGGCCTCCGCACCCCACCTCTGATGGTAGAAGCACAGCTGGTCATCCGTGTCGTCGTCTGCGTTCCTGGGGCGTGGCTGCTCGGTTGCTGGGGCCGGGCGAGGCGGGCGTTGGGCTCGCGGCCTGGTGATTTGACTGACGGACGAACCGCTCTCGCGCTTGGCCCTCCACAGGACATCTGCCCGGGCGGCCACCTCACGCAGGTTGCTGAAGTCGGCGTCAGCTAACAACAAGTGGATGTCATCGGGGAGCTGTTCGAGGAAGGCCTGTTCGAACATCAGGCATGGCTTGTGTCCCTCGGCCAATGCCAGCATCTCATTCATTAGGGCGGATGGGGATCTGTCCCCCAGGCCATCCAGATGAAGCAGGCGGGCGGCGCGCTCACGACGGGAGAGGCCGAAGGTCCAGATCAAAAGGTCTTTGAAAGCCGGGTACTTATCTTCCTCTGGAGGCGACTGGATGAAGTCTCCAACCTGGGCGGCTGTCTCCTGGTCCAGAGAGCTAACCACATGGTAGTACTTCGTGGAGTCGGAGGTGATCTGCCGAAGGTGGAATTGCGCTTCAGCCTGGTCAAACCAGACGCTGGGCCGAAGTGTCCAAAAGGTGGGCAGCTTGAGGGCCACTGTGTTGGCTGCTGCGCTGTCGTCCATTTCGCGGGTCCAAAAGCCGTTTGGACCATCGGGGTCACCAATGTAGCGGTTGCTACCGCGGAATAAAACAAGACTCTACTCGGAGGATTGCCAAACAGAACTGGTTTATTTTCCCGCCTTGCGCGGGCCCTTTAAGGGAGAATGTTCCCGCCCAAAACAACCGGCAATGACGTAAGTCCTACGTCATCAGGACTTTCCCGTGCGCGGGTTCTCCCCGTCGCTCGGAAAGACGAGGCCCGCCGCCATCTTGGGCCTCGTCGCTCCGACGCCGCGCGACCCGACTGCTGAGCCGGTTCGCCCGACTAAACGGTGAGTCGCCACAGTTTCAAGGAATCTCTGCCAAAAGCTTGTTTGAGGCAAAGCAAGACCACAGCAAATTCAAGCAATCAAACAATGCTTAACCTTTTGTAAATTATAGCAAAGGGCATCATGTATCTGGCCTAGATGAAGAAGTTGCGGACTTAGATGGACCATGAAGGCAGTTCACAGTAAGTCAAAAGTCTACTGAACTTTTCTATTAACCAGGATGTATTGAGGTATGATAGTATCAATGGGTACTTCTAGCATACCTTGAATCAAAATAAAAGAGCAAAGAAATGTTATCTAAAACATACCACATAGTTAATAAATGTGGGATAAGGGTAGCAGATTAAAATGTTAATATTTTAAAATCTTCCATTTGAAGATTTCAAACAATTCTCAGGACTTCTAGATATACTACGAACTTGCCCATCTTAAGTTTGCATGAACTTTTTCCTGAGGCAATATTCTTCACTTGACTTTCAAGTTTCCCCAGTGGAAAGCTGTAAATTGTAATCTCTTCTCATTGCTTCATCTGCCAGGTCACTCAATACTAGGTTTTCTATCAGTCATTAATATCTAAGCCAAAAAATTCCTTGGCATTGCACAGAGTTTTTGTGTACTTACTACATACAACACACATTTGACTTCACTTGCCCAAAATTCTTTTGCATATTCAAGCCTGTGTATGAGAAGGACCATTTACACCAAAGCTGGCCTTAGCTACAAAGTAAGAGTGGTGGGGTTTGGCTCAGCATTGGTTAAAAGGAACCATTCATACCTGTCTGCTGTAAAAGGGTCTCAGCTGTCCACTGAATTGCAGATGGGATCTCATCAAGTGTTTGCCTTCCCTTCATTCCCAACCCTACTTCATGGATGATAGTTATAGAGCTTATTTTCCCCCAAACCTGGACCCTGATCTAAATGTGTGCCCATTCCCCTCTCCAATACCCAACTACCAAAGCTGCTCCACCATCCACTGATGCACTATCCTCCAACTTACTGTCCCCCAATGTCCAACCACTCATTCTGCTCCTTTCACCCCCTCTGCCCCCTTCTATTAATACTCCTAATATTGCCTTGACTTCAGCACCAATCCTCTCTGTACTTCTCTAACAACTCTTTCCTGAGACTGTGTCTTCCCCTACCCCAAGATCCATGGCCTTCCTAACTTCTGAACAAGCTTATAGAAATCCACTTTTTTCTACATTGGGACCTTCAGGCAATTCTACCAGAATCAGGAGGAGTCAGAAGAATCAGGAGGCAATAGCCTGCAGAGTCTGCAAGTATAAGCAGACAAGTCCATGGGAATTTCCTCCATCTACCTCCCAATTCACACCTACCCAGCACAGTATGTAGGTCTCAGTCAACTTACCTGCAATTTTCTAAAGAGATGTTCAATGAGGCTGTAATTCTTCAGAGAGTCTGTCACTGGAATGTGTCACCTCCAACCACCAAATCTACAAGCAACTGTCAAACTAGCACAGCATTGCTTGCAATTGTTAGGGTTACTGCGTTCCTCAAATTCTGTAACTCTGATTCTTACAAGCTTGCTGCAGCTGGCATTGGTAGCATCACTTTGGTTAATATTTGGTGGTGGATATCATGCTTGCTCTAGCAAACACAACAGCAGAATACACTGGCTTCTCCCAAATCCAAGACCACTGACTGAACCTGAATCTCTCATGTATCCTTCAGAGATTCACTGCTTTCAGTATTCACAAGAACTCCCTCTGTAACTGGATCCTTGACTTTCTAACAAACAGACCGCAATCAGTGAGGATAGGCAGCAATACCTCTGGCACGATTATTCTCAACACTGGTGCCCCACAAGGCTGCGTCCTCAGTCCTCTACTCTACTCCCTATACACTTATGACTGTGTGGTCAGATTCTGCTCTAACTCCATCTACAAGTTTGCAGGACATACCTCAAACAGCGATAAGTCGGAGTACAGGAAGGAGATAGAGAGCTTAGTGGAATGGTGTCACGACAACAACCTTTCCCTCAATGTCAACAAAACAAAAGAGCTGGTCATTGACTTCAGGAAAGGGGGCGGTGTATATGCACCTGTCTACATCAATGGTGCTGAGGTCGAGAGGGTTGAGAGCTTCAAGTTCCTGGGAGTGAACATCCCCAACAACCGGTCCTGGTCAAATCACATAGATGCCATGGCCAAGAAAGCTCACCAGCGCCTCTACTTCCTCAGGAGGCTAAAGAAATTTGGTTTGTCCCCTTTGACTCTCACCAACTTTTACCGATGCACCATAGAAAGCATCCTATCTGGATGTATCACAGCTTGGTATGGCAACTGCTCTGCTCAGGACCGCAAGAAGCTGTAGAGAGTTGTGGACACAGCCCAGTGCATCACGGACACCAGCCTCCCCTCCTTGGACCCTGTGTTTACTCTTGCTGTCTTGGTGAAGCAGCTAGCGTAATCAAAGACACCGTGCACCTGGATCATTCTCTCCTCTCTCCTCTTCCATCAGGTAGAAGATACAGGAGCCTGAGGGCATGTACCACCAGACTTAAGGACAGCTTCTACCCCACTGTGATAAGACTATTGAACAGTTCCCTTATACAATGAGATGGACTATGACCTCACGATCTGCCTTGTTGTGACCTTGCACCTTATTGCACTGTATTTTCTCTGTAGCTGTGACATTTTACTCTACTGTTACTGTTTTTAACCTGTATTACATCAATGCACTCTGTACTAATTCAATGTAACTGCACTGTGTAATGAATTGACCTGTACGATCGGTATGCAAGACAAGTTTTTCACTGTACCTCGGTACAAGTGACAATAATAAACCAATACCAATACCATGCATCTGGCATGTGGCATTGCAGGGAGGTCTGGCACTGTGGATGGAAAATTACTGATGGCATGAAGGAAGAGGTGGGAGATATTTGGACGCATTTGTTGCTAGCACTGAAGCTCTTTGACACCAGTTCAATAGATAATGTTTTAGCAGAGAAACTCTTATTTCCCCCACTAACAATCATATTCAACCTCTTCCCAGTCCTTCCACTCTTAAATAAAGTGCATCCACCCTAATATCAGCATTGATATTCATGTCAGCAAACAGTACAGGTCACCAGCTGCTTCAGGAATGCACTCTGCACGCAAGGATTTAGTTGGGATTATAATTGTCAAGACTAATAATAATTGCTGACACTAATTATCACCCTGGTGAGAGCTCTTTATGCCTGTCTTACCTGCTTTAGCCCTTCTGTGAAGTGCTTCCCCATGGACTAAAGTATGGGAAGTGGAAGGCTCGATTTGATATGGCATTTCACCAACAAGCTCAATGAGTACAATACCTTCAATACAGAAAGGAATCACTTGAAAATGAATGCCATGCCAAAAGAACAATTAAAAGGGATCTTTACAGAACTAGATTTCAAGGAGGAATCAGAAATGAAGAATTATGAGAGGATGAATGTTACTTATTCCTGTCTTTTCCACCGTCTTTGAGGTTCAAGCTATTTTTTTGTGAAATGGATATTCTAAGTGTCGGCAAATTAATGTATATAGCTGTGGTGAGAAAGCGGTGAAGTCATTGGATGCAAATCTAGCACAAAATAATAAAGTTACTGGTAGAACAACATGTGTCCAATCTGCTAAATTTTGAAAGCTGGTCCTGAACTCTAGAATTCCCCCTAAACATCTCCCCCTCGCTACCTCTCTCTCCTCCTTTGTGATATTCTTCAAAGCCTTCCTTTTTGACTAAGTGTTTGATCATTTGACGTAATGTCTCATGATGTTGCTCAGTGGCAAAGTTTGTGAAACTCCTTGGGTTGTTTGACTTTAAAAGTTAAGTTACTGTTCTTGTCTAATGCTACAATGTCAGTGAACTTTATGAAATTTTAAGAAATTTATGTTTGCATACATTTGAAATGGTACTGTGTGGGCAAATCACACTAGCTTGATCCAGTGACCCCAGGATATCATTTTTGCATGAGTCATAGAATTGTACAGCGCAGTGTTGGGCCCTTTTGGGCATCATCCATGCCGAATGTGATGCCTAAAACCTGTGCTCTCCAGCTGGACCACCTCCTGGAAAAATAAATTTGACTATCTATGACCTTCATAACTCTACAAAGTCACCCAACAGCCTCCTACATTCCAGTGAGAACAAATCCAACCTATCCAATCTGTCCTTATAACTACAGTCCTCCATTTCAGGCAACATCCTGGTGAATCTCTTTTGCACATTCCCTGTTGCTATCACATCCTTTCTGTAATGTGGCAACCAGAACTATACACTATTAAAGTGTGGCCTAACCAATGTTTTGTACAATTGCAACATTGTCAAAGGATTCAACTTTGTCAAAGGATCATGCACATTGCAGCATAATTTGATGTTTTTGTGTGGTAATCAAGTTTAATTGCATGTAATTTTAGGAATCAAGCACAAACTGCAACTAACCTGTGCTTAATTCTGTTATGGCTAGAGCTCTGACAGCTTCTCAACCGAGAGTACAGCTGGAAACAGTGAGACAGCCCGAGGTCAGTTGTTCTGCTGAGGTTGACACCTGAGCCAACAGCCTAGTTTTCCAAAACTATGTTGGAGACCATGGTGGCAGAGGTTGATACTGGGAAGACAACCTTGAGCACTCCCCTCCCCCCCCCCCAACACACAAAATATAAACATCCTCAATTTAATAAGGATCACACATTTAATCTAGCACTGCAACCCTATTAATGTCTTCAATAA
Organism: Pristis pectinata; assembly: GCF_009764475.1. NCBI lineage: Eukaryota > Metazoa > Chordata > Chondrichthyes > Rhinopristiformes > Pristidae > Pristis > Pristis pectinata. Next base: position 28,259,528 of record NC_067408.1, on the reverse strand, counting down.
TGGATGTCCCAAAGACGCATTCTGTACTTTTAAGTTGCACACAGGTGGGCTTGCTTTCTTATGTATGGCACACTGTGTCTTCATCATAAGTACATGGTCCAAAATGGGACGTGTTGTCAAACAAGCAATTTATGACAATTGGCATCACTCCTCTCTATACCTGGCATCCTTCGTGATTGAACCATGTTGGGAGAGGAAAGAAATTGATAACAGGGGGGCTGGGGGGAGGGGGGAAGGTGTCTGGAATGAAGTAGGTGTATAAGAGGACCTAGATGGATCAGATGCAGGTGAAGGCTCCATCAACCACAGTGAGGGGCAGCCCTGTTTCCTTTTAGAGGAGGACATTTCAGATGTCCTGGAGTGGAAAATCTGATATATTAACTCTGTTTCTTTCTCTGCATTTGCTGCCTGTCCTGCTGAGTATTTCTGGCATTGTCTGTTTTCTTTTATTTCAGATTACCAGCATCTGCAGAATTACAGTTTTGTTTTTTTGTGGGAACTTGTGACCTCCTAAGGATGTGGGGGGAGGGGGGTGGGTGCTGGGCATTAGTAATGGTGTTGAATATCAAATGTGGGTAATTAGACTCTCTCTAGTTGGAGATATTTATTGCTTGACACTTATGTGGTTCAAGTGTTGTTTGGGACCTTATCAGTCCACAAGTGAATATTGTCTAAGTCTGTATGCCAGCATGGGCTGCTTAATTTTCTAAGGAGGAGTAAATTGAATTGAATCTTGTGCAATCATGAATGAATACCTTTACTTTTGACCCTATGTTGCAAGGAAGGAAGGAGTTCATTGATAAAGCAGCTGAAAATGTTTGAGCCTTGGACACCGTCTTAAGGAATTCCTGTCGGAATGAGATGAATGACCTTCAACAACTACAAGCACGGAGACACAAAAGATTCTGCAGATGCTGGAATCTGGAGCAACACACACAAAATGCCGGAAGAACTCAGCAGGTCAGGCAGCATCTATGGAGGGAAATAAACAGTCGACATTTCGGGTCGAGACCCTTCATCAGTACTGGTAAGGAAGAGGGCAGAAGCCAGAATAAGAAGGTCGGGGGAAGGGGAGGAGCACAGGTTGGCAGGTGATAGGTGAGAGGGGGTAGGTAGGTGCATGGGGGAGGGGGATGAAAGGGAGTGATGTTAGAAGCTGAGAGGTGATAGGTAGAGGAGGCAAAGGGCTGAAGAAGAAATCCAGTAGGAGAGGACAGTAGACCATGGAATAAAGGGAAGATGGTGGGGAATAGATGGGCAGCTCGTGAGGGCGGGAAAGGGGAAAGTGAAGGGGTGAGGAGGCTACAGGAATGAGGGAAAACAAAGGGAAGGGAAAAAAAGTGGGGTAAAGAGGGGAGGGGCTATCAGAAGTTAGAGAAATTGATGCTGAGGCTGTCAGCTTGGAAACTACCAAGGCGGAATATGAGGTGTTGTTCCTCCAACCTGTGTCTGGCCTCGATGTGGCAGTATAGGAGACCGTTGATAGACATCTCAGTATGGGAATGGGATGTGGAACTGAAGTGGCTGGCCATTGGGAGATCCTGGCCTTTGCGCCAGATGGAGCGAAGGTGCTTGATGAAGCAGTCACCCAATCTATGTCAGGTCTCTCTGATGTAGAGGAGGCTGCACTAGGAGTACCAGATGCAATAAATGATGCCCTTGGATTCACAGGTGAAGCGCTGCCTCATGTGGAAGGACTGTCTGGGGCCCTGAATGATGGTGAGGGAGGAGTGGGGACAGGTGTAGCACTTTGTACGGTTGCAGGGATAAGTGCCAGGAGGGTCATCAGTGGGGGGGATGAGTGGACAAGGGAGTCGCAGAGAGTGATCCCTGCTGAAAGCGGAGGGGGGGAGGGGAAGATGTGCCTGGTGGTGGGATCCCGTTGGAGATGATGGAAGTTGCGGAGAATATTGTGTTGGATGAGGAGGCTCATGGGGTGGTAGGTGAGGATAAGGGGAACCCTGTCCCTGTTATGTCAGGGGGAGGGGGAAATGGGGTGAGGGCAGACATACAGGAAATGAAGGAGGTGTGGGTGAAGGCTGCATTGATGGTGGTGGAAGGGAAAACCCGTTTACTGAAAAAAGCAGACATCTCTGAAATCCTGGAATGGAAAGCCTCATCATAGGAACAGTGACAGAGTGGGAAGAGTTGTAGTCGAGGTAACTGTGGGAGTCAGTGGGCTTGTAAAAGATGTCAGTGGTTAATCTGTCTCCGGAGATGGAGGCAGAGATATCCAGAAAGGGGAGAGAGGTATCGGAGATGGACCAAGTAAATCTGAGGGCAGGATGGAAGTTGAAGGCAAAGTTGATGAAATTGATGAGCTCAGCACGGGTGCAGGAAGGAGCACCAATGCAGTAATCAATGTAGTGGAGGAAGAGTTGGGGAGACAAGATAAGATACCTTTACTAGTCACATGTACATCGAAACACACAGTGAAATGCATCTTTTGTGTAGGGTGTTCTGGGGGCAGCCCACAAGTGTTGCCACCTTTCTGGTGCCAACATGACATGCCCACAACTTCCTAACCTGTACATCTTTGGAATGTGGGAGGAAACCGGAGCACCCGGAGGAAACCCACGCAGTCACGGGGAGAACGTACAAACTTCTTACAGACAGTGGCCGGAATTGAACCCATGTCTCTGGTGCGGTAATAGTGTTATGTTAACTGCTACACTACTAGTGTAGACTTGGAACATGGACAGTTCCATGTAGCCAACGAAAAGGCAGGCATAGCTGGAGAAAGTGGGAGGAGCCGAAAGAGAAGTTGTATGAGGTCTGACTCCAGCCATTGGCGTGTTTTTCCTTAGTGTGCATTGACTTCAGTCTTGTTTGGACTCCTTGATGTCACACTCAGTCAAATACTGTCTTGATGTCATTCACTGTCTTGATGGTACCTGGAATTCATCTTCTTCATTCAGTTTCACCAAAACTGTATTGGTATCTGGCATCAAGTGGTCCTGGTAAAACCCAGACTGTGCACTGGTGAATGGCTGAACATCAATGTTCCCATCAGAACCATTGCTTGCTACCAGGAAGGTCCAGCACTATGTCGTTCTGAGCCCCAAGCATCCATGGGAAGTTTGCATGCACCACTTATTGTCAGTACAATTAATTTATTTTATGAACTAAGCACAGGTCTCAAAGTTAAGGCAGATACTGACAGAAGCAATTACAAATCTGGAGAGAATTCAACAAAGATGGAGTAACTTCCTGGTCTCAATTCAAACTGATGCTCACTGGCAGTTTTAAACTAATTTGAATCTGTTGGCAACTCTGTTGAAGCTGACAAGTTACCTTATCTTTAGGAAAGTTTGACATATTATGAGAGATAAAAGTTCATATTTAAATTTTAATGTTATTAATGGCTGAAATTGACATAATAATCACACATTAATGAGAATGTACATTAATAAATACAAATGACAATGGTCAACAATCAGCTAAACAGCATTTCAAAGTAGATTTTCAAATAAGGAAACACTACTTGTTCCTGCTCATATCCTTGCAGAGACCTCTGATGTACCTACTGCACTCAGCAAAAATCAATAGTGAGGTGAAAGAGATAAAAAGGCTTTTTATCAGTCACACTCCTTCAACAGACTTTCTATTGCTCTTAAAGTCTACCTTATCTATCTCACTTTATTTGTCATCTACCTTTGTGCTGCTATAATGCTAGGATTGATTTAATAAAGAAATATAGCTGCTGTTAAACATATTATGGCACAGAGATCCATGCTCAGGTGCTTGTGCTAAATGTGCAAAGTTGTAGTGGCTGTATGTTGAATTTTGCTTCATAAATTTAGTTAGATTGAAGCTTAGAGAAGCAAATTTCAGGAGCAGAGTATGACATGCAGTCTCTCCTAAGCTATCATGGATAAATTCCTACTCCTATTTATGTTCCTCATTTGAGATGAGCCAATGCAAAATTGATCAATTTGAGTGAATTTGGCATTCAGTTTCATGCTAGTTAGGATCTTCCCTTAAGTTAATACTTTTTTAAAGCAGGAATTCTTTAAATGCATCTTCACGATTACTGAATAAAATCATGCTGAAATAATCATATTTATTGCATCACAGAAATTCCTCTGCATATCTGTATCTTTTGACATTTGAATCAGCAATAGGTATTAATTGCAGCCTTGGCAACACTATCTGTATTCTAAGGAAAACTATTATCCAAAGCTAGAGCTCACTGGATAGTTAATGGTAAAAAGAGGACAGTAAAGAGTTCTGACAAATGTAAGGTTTTTAAACACATCAGCAAATAAGCTGAAATACTGTGGCAAAGATGGAGCATAAGAACAGAGTGATGGCCTACATAATGGAGTAGACAAAATTCGTAAACGTACAAATAACAAAGTCAAAATCAAAGTCGAGTTTATTGTCATCTGCACAAGTACATGTATGCACAGGTGCAATGAAAAACTTACTTGCAGCAGCATCACAGGCACATAGCATCATGTAAGCAGGATTCACAAGAAAAACATAAATTATACATAATTTTTACAAGAAAGAACTCGATTAGAACAAAAAAAAAGTCCATTGTAGTGCAAAGTGGTCATGGTGTTGCTAAACTGTAGTCATTAGGATTTTGCCAGTTGGTTCAAGAACTGAATGGTTGAAGGGAAGTAGCTCTTCTTGAACCTGATGGTGTGGGACTTCAGGCTTCTGTATCTCCTGCATGATGGTAGCTGCGAAAAGTTTGCATGGCTTGGATAGTGGGGATCTTTGCTGATAGATGTTGCCTTCTGGAGGCAGCGCCTCCTGTAGATACTACCAATGGTTGGGAGGGATGTGCCCCTGATATATTGGGCAGAGTCCACTACTCTCTGTGGCTCCTTATGTTCTTGTGCATTTGCATTGCCATACCAGACTATGATGCAACCAGTTAGGATATTTTCAACAGTACATCTGTAGACATTTGTTTGAGTGTTCAGTGACAAGCCAGACCTCCTTCACCTCCAAAGAAAGTAAAGATGCTGGTATGCTTTCCTTATGATTGCATCTATGTGGTGGGTCCAGGATAGGTCATCCAATATGTTAACACCCAGGAATTTAAAGCTGGTGACTCTCTCCACCACCGATCCCGCAATGTAGACTGGCACATGTTCGCCCTCCTTCCCCTTCCTGAAATCAACAATCAGCTCTTTAGTTTTGCTGATGTTGAATGAGAGGTTGTTGTTGTGGCACCACTCAACCAGGTGTCCTACCTCTAGATGGACAAAATGGAAGTCAAAGTAAAGATGTGATTAATTAAGGGATTAAAAGAAGGTATTATAGTGGAAGCAGAGGCCATTGCTGAGGTACTAAATAAACATTTTGCCCTTGTCTTCACTGGTGAAGAGGATTCTGCTGATGTAGCAGCAAAGGAAGGGTTAGCAACAATAATGGATTGGATAAAAACAAAGAAGAGGTATTCAAAAGATTAGCACTCCTTAAAGTAAGAACTCATCTTGTCCAGAAGGGTCATGTTGTTGGTTACAAGGGAAATAATGGTGGAAATGGCAGAGACTGTGTTTACTATCAACCAATATGTAGGAGTGGTGCTCTAAGACTGAAAAATGCAACTGTTATACCTCTGTCAAGAAAATAGAGAGCTTTAATCCTGAAACTAGGTAATCCTAGTGCATGGAGGCAAAGATCTTTGTGACAATTATCTGTTAACAATGCTATTAACAATTTGTTGTTTGGCTAATTTAAGAGAGTTCTCTAATAAGATAATGAGGGGGATTGGTGATGGTAGTGTACTGGATGGACTGTCAGGAAGCATTAAAGTAAGTATAGTGTAATGGCACAGGATTGACAGAAAGCAGTGAAACAGCAGCATTTGCTACTGAATGTCAATAAAGCTCCCAACAAAGATCTTGTTTTCTTTGTGGCGAGAACTTCCCTTTTTATGATGTCCAACGGCGTTGTGTCAATTCAAACAGATCCCTGGTTAGATGTCATTAAGCTGGCTAAACTGCCAGTCACATTAAGAACTTATCATATATAGTTTACTAGGACTCACATTCATAAAATTGTAATGTTCTAACTAAAAGACTGGAACATGCATTAGAAGAAGGTAGACACTGAAACATTTTAAATTTTACAAAAATGAAAGATCGTTAATACATCCACATGAGGGAATCATAAAGCACAAAGATAAAATTAGCCTTTAGGATGAAATCATTTTTCAAGCAGTAAATATAATTAGTACAGTATTAAAAGTTCACTTCCACTTCATACAGTAAAACTTAAGATTTTCAACTTGTGGTCTAAATTCAAGTGAAGTCCCTTGATTATGGTGGAGAAGATTGCAAGAACTGCAACCCATGAAGTATGCATCACTGACAGCAACTTGGCAATTTTTGCACTAATTACGCATGTACAAGAAGTCCAACACTGCTGTGGGTCACATGGAGTTTTCTTTTTATTCACGGGATATCACGAGTAATGCCAACAATTTTATGTCCATCTCTATTTGCATTGACCTGAAGAAGCAGTTAAGAATCACCCACATTGGAAGAACAACAGTTAACCAGATTTTTTAAAAACAGTCCTATAATTTTATGTTTACCATTACTGAGACTAGATTACTTAAGAGTTAATTTACTTAAAATTGCCCAGCATGTCTTTGGTGCAGAACTTTGGCTGCTAGCCCAGTATTTTAACCACTGCACTATGATCTCTCATGAATGGCAATATTAAAGATTTTTCTGCCAGAACCAACATGTTGGTTAGAAAAATAAAACCAATAGGATTAAAGCTAAATTGGTACGACAATAGAGAATTGGGCTAAGTACTGATAGCAGAGAGTTGCAGTAAATATTTGTTCTGAAGGGAGGGAGGTATATAGTGATGCTCCTCAGAAGTCGTTACTAAATCCATTGTTCTTTTTAATCTGTATTAATGATCTGTACTGGTGCATAGATTATTAATAGACACTCTCATATTTCAAATTTTTTGGATGAGGTGAAATTCAGAAATGTAGTAAATGAAGAAATTTGTATCCGATTTCAGGAAGACATTCAGAGAAGGACATACACAGACTCCTGAAGTGGACAAAGAAATGGGAGATGAGTGTGAAATGATACATTTATTAGGGAGGAATATTGAGAAGGAACATAAACAGAATGTTACAATTTTCCAAGGTCTGCAAGGAAAGTGATACCCAGGGATGTATAAACACAGATCTTTGAAGGTGGCAGAACAAGAAGACTATTAAAATGCATTTCAGATCCTTAGCTTTATTAGAAGAGACACAGATCACAAAAGAAAAGAGTTTATAAAACAGTGATTCCGTTATGCAGAGATGGAAAATACGGGGCTGTTTCTGCAACAGCAGAGAAATTAAAGAGAAATTTGAGGGAAATATGCAAAATCAAGATAAATTGTGATAGAATAAATGAAGAGAAACTGTTTTCAGCAATAGAAGGCTTGGAAACCTTGGACACTGATTTAAGGTGACAGGCAAAGAAACATAGGCAATGTTCAGGATGCACTACCTGAAAGAATATAAAATCACAATGTTCAAAGAGGAATTGGATGAAAAAAAGGTTATGTTTTAGGTGGGTTAGAGGGAAGAGTTTTGGGGTGGGGAGGTTGGGTGAGAACTACTAATTAGAAAGCTCTATCATTGTGCTGCCTTATTCTCGAATAGCTCTCATTTTATAGCCTTTTTTCCACTTTTTTCTCTCTCTGACTGCCTCCATTAACCTATACCACAGAAGACCTCCAAAACTTATCCCCACAGTAACATTGCCTTCATCCTATCAGAGGTATTCCCTTTGTTTTCCATTCCTCTCCACCCTCTCTACAACTCAAAATTAACTTGCTTTCTCTCTGTCCCAATATCTATGGTATGTTTATGAAAGGGAATATTTAACTGGATGTCATAAAGAAGGAGAACCAGTATATCATCAATGAAACTGTGTGATGTCATCATTAGGGTTATAAATGTGACCTTGGAAGAAATCATTCTCACCAAAGACGTGAGGTTAGAGAGCTATTACATCTAACCATGTATCACCATGACAACAAGAACTGATGATGGGAACAATGGCCTAGATTTCCTTTCATTCACAGTCAGTGGTTGAAGATCTAACCTCACACATTTAACTGTGAGTGGCTTTTTATATGTGCTTCTTTAGTGCCTGTCTAAACGGAAAAGAGAAAACAAAGAACAGAAAAAAAGAGAAAAATTGATCAGAACTAATAGAATTACAAAAGGTGCAATGCAAGATAGTGGAGTATGGGAAAATCTAAATTTAGAGACAGGTCCTTTCCACTGATCATGCCCTCTAAAGCTAGTAATTTCAGGATGACAAATATTAAGCTTATTCTCAGCAAATAGCAAATATAAATAAGTTACAGCAGCTGTGTGCAGTTGGTATATCAACACATAAAATGATTAAAATAAGAATAAAATAAGGGACCATGACAGGGAATTTGACAGAAAAACTAAAAAAGCAGAATATTTTTTAAATAGTGGAAGATTAAAAGATGTTGGCACTTGGAAGGACTTGGTGCCCTTGTGTGTGTATATACATATCACTGAAAGTTAACATGCAGGTTCAACAAGCAATCACAAAGGCAAACAAGATGTTGACCTTTAATGCAGGAGGATTTCAGTACAACATCTTGATCCAATTATATAGAGCTCTGGTGAGAGCACATCTGGAATACTGTGTATAAATCATGCCTCCCTACCTTAGGAAGGAAATAGATGGAGTGCAGTGAACGCTCACTAGATTGTTTCGTGCGATGAAGGGTTTGTCATAGCAGGAGAGATGATGCAGCATGAATCTACACTCTCTTGGGTTTAGATGACAGGTAATCTCACTGAAATGTACAGAATTCTTATGTGGCCTGACAAGGTAGATATGGAGTTGATGTTTCTCTATGTACTTCTCACTTTGGAGGTTCAGTTGGGGACGATATTCAATACAGAGATTGATAAACTTTTAACTATTAAAGGAATCAAGGGATATGAGGTTAATGCAGGAAAGCAGTGCTAAGTTAAAAGATCATTTTATTGAATAGCAGAGCCAACACAAGGGACCAAATGACCTACTCCTGCTTCTAATTTTTATGTTTTTATGTTCTGATAGTCATCACCATATTCTCATTAGAAAAGAAGCATAGGGCAAAAAATTGTAAAACGTCTAAAATGTGTGTTAAAGAGGTGATGCACCAGTGGCTCAAGCCAGTTTGTGTGATGGGCCGAGGCTGCAGAATTCTATCATGGACAGGGCCCACTGTATCACATGCAATAGAGTTGGTACTTGATAATTCAACTTATTCAAAGGGTATACCTCAATAAGCTCCCACCATTGCAGAGATTGCAGGTTCTGGAGAAAGGGTGCAGGGTTCTGGGCTGGGACTGGGGGTGGAGGAGAGGGGGAGGAGTACGATAGGAGTGAATTTTTGGAGTGTGGTGAGAGAATTGTTAAGAGTGGCTGGATTGGAGTGGCAGGTGGAGTGATGATGGGGAGCATATCCCAATGTGGAGACAATTTACGGATGCAAGTTGTCTGTAGAGATGATTGGGATTGTGGAAAGGGTTGAGTTGGGGATGTGATGTTGACTCAAGAGATGGTTAGTGTGGGTTTGGGTGTTGTTAAGGGTTGAGTTAACTGTCAAAAAATCAAGTGGGGTGGGTTGATTGTGGGGCTAGAAATAAGTCAGATGGATGGTAGGATCCCTTTGGAGGACTCAAGAGTCAGAAATAGTTAGCTTTGGAGATGATGTGTTGGTCAGAGAGGGTTATTTAGGGGATGATTAATAGAGAATTCATGGAAATTATCAGGAGTCTGGTCTGGGGGAAGGGGAAGGTTGGAAGGAAACTGGGAGTAGGAGTAAGGGAGTTGCTGATGACTTTGGCAGGGTTGGCAATGTTGGGAAAATTTTTACAAATAAAACTTAAAGAAGAATCAAGCTAGAAAAAGATAGACTCGTCGGCATTTTTGGTCCCAGTCCTTTATCTAAGAAGCAGACCTCAGACCTCCAGTCTAAGCCTGCCTCAGTGTTTGCGACCCACATGGTTTACATTGTACAAACCTGTTGAGTATAATGCTCTTGGTAAATAGTAGAACAAGCACTTTGCTTTATATAGGCAACTCTAAAAATGATGCAGCAGAAATCTAAAATAGAAAGTGGATAAATGAAGATCACCCTGGATGCCATTCATTGAGAAATATAGCAAGGGATTGGCTTAGGAATTCCTCCATTCCCAGAGAGTGATATTCAGTGGTGTATTGCCATACTTCCGAGTCATTCCACAAATAAATATGTTCTGACTCATTGAAATGCTACTTGGGACTCCTTGGGATGGACCCTCATCCTCATCCTCATCCTCTAGCATCACGGAACTTGCAGACAGTTTTCAACACTGCTACATTTTTCTGGCAGCACAGTGGCATAGTTAGTTCAGCCACTGCCTCACACAACCAGAGACCCAGGTTCAATCCTGACATAGAACACAGAAACATAGAAAACACAGAAAAACCTACAGCACAATTCAGGCCCTTTGGCCCACAAAGCTATGCCAAACATGTCCCTACCCTAGGAATTACTAGGCTTACCCATAGCCTTCTATTTTTCTCATCTCCATGTACCTATCCAACAGTCTCTTAAAAGACCCTATTGTATCCGCCTCCACCACAGTTGCTGGCAGCCCATTCCACACACTCACCACTCTCTGAAACTTACCCCTGACATCTCCTCTATACCTACTCCCCAGCACCTTAAACCTACGTCCTCTTGTGGCCACCATTTCAGCCCTGGGGAAAAGCCTCTGACTATCCACCCGATCAATGCCTCTCTTCATCTTATACACCTCTATCAGGTCCCCCCTCATCCTCCTTCGCTCTAAGGAGAAGAGGCCGAGTTCCCTCAACCTGCTTTCATAAGGCATGCCCTGTATTCCAGGCAGCATCCTTGTAAATCTCCTCTGCACCCTTTCTATGGCTTCCACATCCTTCCTGTAGTGAGGTGACCATGCCATTCTTGCGACCTTGGGAAGTGTCTGTGTGGAGTTTGCACGGTCTCCCTATGACAGTGTGGGTTTCCTCTGGGTGCTCCAGTTTCCTCCCACATCCCAAAGATGTGTACATTGTAAGGTTAATTGACCACTGTAAATTGCCCCTAGTGTGTTGTTACGTAGTAACATCTCAAGGGAGTTGATGAGAACGTGAGGAGAATAAAAAAAATGTATTAATGTAGGGTTAAGGTGAATAGTTGGTTGATGGCTGGCATGGTCTCAGTGGGTTGAAGAGCCCGTTTCCATGCTGTATCTGTCTATGACTCTATAATTATTCATACTACAGGATTCTCATTGGCTCATACTGCTGCAGTGGAACTTTAGGTGGCTCTGCAGTGTGGCTAATGTAGCACAGAGTTCTGCTGAGACTAAATAGGTGAAAAGTCTGAAACAGGTAAAACCTAAGGCTGAGTACATGTGCATAAAGTCTAACTAGTGAGAGAAGCAATCTCACCCAAGTCTTCTCTGAAGTTATGGACATTTGAGGATCACCTCCTTAGATAGTGCTACTGATTTGAAGCAACAGGGGTGGTTAGGGGCAAAATATGCTGGGATGCCTGACAGATAGAAAGCAACTCAACAAAGAAAATTGCTGGCCTAAAATACAAGTTTGACTAGCAAGTTGTATATTGGACTCCCTCTGGCTGGCTATCCTAATCTGAGTCCAGTTCCAGGGTTACTCATCAAAGGGCATTTCCTTCCATTTTTCATACTTGTCTGGCAGTGATAGGCTACATTGATTTTTCTAACATTTCATAAATTATTCATAATCAATCTAATTAACAGAAGCTTTTTTGGATCACAAAAGGAGGAAAAAATAAATTTGGTATCACATCCAATAATTATTTTAGTAACATCATCATTGTTGCTTTCTAAGGAAACACTGTGGCCAATTCAAACAATGTGAAGAATGATTGGTTTCTTTATGGACAGAAAGTCTAGTAACCTCTCTGTTCTTCAGATATGCTGTGGTAATATTTACATCCAGCTGAGTTAAGAATTTCTTTGGAAAACAATTCAAGCATTTCTCAGAACCACACTGCAATGTCAACTGGGATTAGCTGATCAATTTTTGGAACAAGGCCAGAAATCATAATCTTCTGACTCAGAGTTGAGAGCACTACCAACAAACTGGGCTGGCAACATTTTAGGCTGGTGCCTGGGTGATGTGTGTTTCAACTTGTCTATTTGCTGAAGCAGTATATGCATTTCTCAGCAGGACAAAAAGCCTGTCATGTTCACTGCAATGCAAAATGAAGGTGATAGAAAAATTACTATTTATGTGGACAATCTGAGGACTGCAAACCTTTTAAATTCTCTTCCCTGGTGAGAATATTTTGAGAAAACTCATGCTCAGTTTATTCAAAATTAAAATCAATAGATTTTGGAGACTAAGGGAATTTAGATGACAGGGATTGGAAAGGAAAGTGGAGTAAAGAGGGGATCAGCCATGATCCTTTGAATAGTGGAGCTGGGTCAAAGGACTAGATACCTACTCTTGCTTTGATTTCTTATGTTCTTGTGTCATTGAGGGTCCATGACACTGCAAATTGTACATGACCATGAGGAAGAGCTGACTTGATGGTTTAGTTACTTCTTCTCAGTTCATGTTGTCTTTTGTTCCAATGACTTTGTTTTTAGTAGTTTAGGTCAGATCCAATTAAATAGATTTGAATATGCAAACCTAGGTCAGCTTTCTAATTTTGACTTCAAATATTAGAAATCCCTGTGCATTCAATCTATGTCATGACATATGTTTCTAGATTAGATTCATCACAGTTTTAGGCAAAATAGAAAGCCTTTGTTGAAAGTAATATGTACGCTTTTAATATCTGCATGAAACAAAAGCTATTTAATTACTCAATGCTTTCTGCATGAACATCCACATAGTTACAGGCTGCTAGAAGAGCACTTGCTAAGGCCAGCAGTACTCAAACAATATTTCCATTAGTAATTAAGAAACACAGGTTTTCAATAAGTATGTGGAACAAAATTAATATTATGACATGAATCATAATGTTCTACATTATATGACGAATCCAATGAACTAAAAGCTATGCTCTAGGCTTAATGTTCATTTTCAAAAGCTAGTAAGTTTGTATATCTTATGTTTAAATTAATCTGAGTAATCGAAGGCTTAATATCATTTGTACTTACCCTAAAAAAAATCCACGTTTAAATTAATGTGTCAACTTCTGTCCTTAAATTAGAGCAATTATATACATGGTTCTGACTAGGCATTGCATTCCAACAGTGACTATACTTCAAAATCATCATGAAGTGCTTTGAGAGATTGGTCATGGCACGCATCAACTCCAGCATCCCAGACAACCTGGACCCATTGCAATTCGCCTATCGCCGAAACAGGTCTACAGCGGATGCCATCTCCCTGGCCCTTCACTCAGCTCTGGAGCATCTGGACAGTAAGGACACCTACGTTAGACTATTGTTTATTGACTACAGCTTTGCCTTCAATACAATAATCCCAAGCAAGCTTGTCACCAAACTCCGAGACCTAGGACTCAACACCTCCCTCTGTAACTGGATCCTTGACTTTCTAACAAACAGACCGCATTCAGTGAGGATAGGCAGCAATTCCTCTGGCACGATTATTCTCAACACTGGTGCACCTCAAGGCTGCGTCCTCAGCCCTCTACCCTACTCCCTATACACTCATGACTGTGTGGCCAGATTCTGCTCTAACTCCATCTACAAGTTTGCAGAAGACACTACCGTTGTAGGCCGTATCTCAAACAGTGATGAATCGGAGTACAGGAAGGAGATAGAGAGTTTAGTGGAATGGTGTCATGACAACAACCTTTCCCTCAATGTCAACAAAACTAAAGAGCTGGTCATTGACTTCAGGAAAGGGGGCAGTGTACATACACCTGTCTACGTCAATGGTGCTGAGGTCGAGAGGGTTGAGAGCTTCAAGTTCCTGGGAGTGAACATCACCAACAACCTGTCCTGGACAAACCACGTGGATGCCATGGCCAAGAAAGCTCACCAGCGCCTCTACTTCCTCAGGAGGCTAAAGAAATTTGGTTTGTCCCCTTTGACTCTCACCAACTTTTACCGATGCACCATAGAAAGCATCCTATCAGGATGTATCACGGCTTGGTATGGCAACTGCTCTGCCCAAGACCACAAGAAGCTGCAGAGAGTTGTGGACACAGCCCAGCGCATCACGGACATCAGTCTCCCCTCCTTGGACTGTGTCTTTACCTCTCGTTGTCTTGGTGAAGCAGCTGGCATAATCAAAGACCCCACCCACCCGGGACATTCTCTCTTCTCTACTGTTCCATTGGGTAGAAGATACAGGAGCCTGAGGGCACGTACCACCAGACTTAAGGACAGCTTCTACCCCACTGTGATAAGACTATTGAACAGTTCCCTTATACAATGAGATGGACTATGACCTATGACCTCATGACCTCACGATCTACCTTGTTGTGACCTTGCACCTTATTGCCCTGCACTTTCTCTGTAGCTGTGACACTTTACTCTGTACTGTTATTTTTTTTTACCTGTGCTACATCAATGCACTCTGTACTAACTTGATGTAACTGCACTGTGTAATGAATTGACCTGTAAGATTGGTTTGTAAGACAAGTTTTTCACTGTACCTCGGTACAAGTGACAATAATAAACCAATACCAATACCAATACCAAAATACTTCATTGAGACATTCTGTGTTAAAGACACAATATAAATACAAGCATTTGTTTAAGGCAACAGGTGCTAATTTTGGATAAATTACTCTGACTTCAACTATATAAGAAATTCACAATTGTTCAATGATACAAAGAAATAACTATACAATTCACATCAATGAGTAAAGATTAACTTGGAATTTCTGTGGGGATTTATCTTGTTTCAACTGATAAGTGAGAATTAGCGGGATGAAGTGTGCCAAAAAAATGTCTTGTTAGCTTACTGCTGAAGACCCACCATTCCAATTTTTGTTTTGACTTTTATTAAGGTAACTGCAGCCCACATTGGGAACAGGTGAGGGCCTATTTAAGATAATGATATGGAGTCAGATGATAGTTAAGATCAACCCACGTTGCCTTAATTTTCCTAATTGTGTAAATTCGTGATCTAATTCTCAAATAGTGGAGGTAATTTTGACTGTGCAACAGTGAAACTTGGGAGAAATGCAGAACAGTCTGTTCCTGAGGCAGTGATAGTGCAGTGCCCAGTGAGCTGAGTGAAGTCTTAAGCTGCCATCCTCTTCAGTCTGAAGACTGGTTACAAATGAACATAAGAAACAGGAGCAGGAGTAGGCCAACAGGCCTGTCAAGTCTGCTCCGCCATTCAATAAGATCATGGCTGATCTGGCCGTGGACTCAGATCCACCTACCTGCCTTTTCTCCATAACGCTTAATTCCCCTACTATGCAAAAACCTATCTAACTGGTATCTTAAATATATTTAATGAGGTAGCCTCTACTGCTTCCCTGGGCAGAGAATTCCACAGATTCACTAGTCTCTGGAAAAAGCAGTTTCTCCTCATCTCTGTCCTAAATCTATTCCCCCGAATCTTGAGGTTATGTCCCCTAGTTCTAGTCTCAACTACCGGTGGAAACAACCTTCCTTCCTCTATCTTATCTATCCTTTTCACAATTTTATATGTTTCTATAAGATCCCCTCTCATTCTTCTGAATTCCTGTGAATATAATCCTAGGCAACTTAATCTCTCCTCATAGGCTAACCCCGTCATCTCTGGAATTAACCTGGTAAATCTACTCTGCACCACCTCCAAAACCAGTATATCTTTCCTCAAGTAAGGAGACCAGAACTGCATGCAATACTCCAAGTGCGGCCTCATGAGTACCCTGTACAGTTGCAGCATAACCCCACTGCTCTTAAATTCAATCCCTCTAGCAATTAATGCCAACATTCCATTTGCCTTCTTGATAACCTGTTGCACCTGTAAACTAACCTTTTGCGATTCATACACAAGCACTCTCAAGTCCCTCTGTACAAAAGCATGCTGCAATCTTTCACCACTTAAATAATAAACTGATCTTCTATTTTTCCTTCCAAAGTGGATGACCTCACATTTACCAACAGTGTACTCCATCTGCCAGACCCTTGCCCACTCACTTAACCTATCTATATCTCCTTGCAGACTCTCCACTTCCTCTGCACAATTTGCTTTTCCATTCAATTTAATGTCATCAGCAAACTTAAATATGATATGCTCAATCCCCTCTTCCAAATCGTTAAAGTATCTCGTGAACATTTGTGGGCCCAACACCGACCCCTGTGGCACCCTGCTCACCACTGATTGCCAACCAGAGAAACACCCATTTATCCCAAATCTCTGCCTTCTGTTAGTTAACCAATCCTCTATCCATATTAATACATTACCCCAACTCCATGCATCCTTATCTTATGGATAAGTCTTTTATGCGGCACCTTATCGAACGCACAGTTAGTGTGATACTTTTACTTTCTTAACCTAACCAGAAATCATTGGAAGTATAAGTACAGTGTTTACTTTGCTGTTAAGATTTTCATTATCAGGTTTCAAAGTAATTTCTTTGTGCTCCATGTGCTATTTAAGTTTCTGCCATGTTGAAATAAATGGCTTAATTGATCCCTTGATTTTTTTTTGTTTGCCCTCTCCTTTAAGGTACAGTTGGACTTTGTAATGAGAGTATGTTTGGTCAGATTTTCTCCAATATCATTGCCTTAGGCATAATGAGTAAGAGTAGATTGCCATTTAATAATAACTAGCAAATTTCTCAGAGAGCATTGTCTAAGTGGATTGATATTCCCATCTATTGCCAGTGCAAATTACACTGTAGATAAAAATTGTCCTTACTTAAGTGCACTAAGGAATCCAAACTAGTGACCTGGTACTATTGGCACATGACAACTTTCACACTAATTTTACATTAATGCTTTAATGCTAACCTTGCTGTCAAAGCAAGGCATTGTAGCACTGTGTGATTGTATAAGATAGGTTAATGAACAACCTGTTTTATATCTCTTCTGATTTACCCAAGTCAAAATTTGTAATGCAGGTTGGCTTAAGGAAGGAGTGGGAATGGAGGCATTTGATATATTATAAGGCTGCATCTTATTTGTAACCATGCATTGATATTTGCAATCATTTAGTTGTGTAATGCTATTTTGAAACATTTTATGATTTATATTTCATAGTATTTGCATTATGTGTATATCACTGTGAAACATGCAATTGCTCAGGTATGATTCTGCATTGAAGATAAATGTTGTGAGGAATGGTCAGTAGTAAATTACATTTCTAATGTAATTACAGTAACATAAATGTGTGAAATTGCAAAACTGGTTTTGAAAAATAACTTATCAATGTGAATAGCAAATATCACAGTAATATTTAACCAAATACATTATTTATATTTTAAAAGTAATATGAAGCTCAAAATTAAACAGATAAATTTAAGAAATACTAAATGCTTGTGACATAAAAGTACACATTAAGAAACTGAAATTCTAGCAAAAGGTATGAATTTTCATGGAGATTCACACACTTATCTGTTGGTGGTGAAGCCAAAGATTCTCCAGACTTTTACACCACTCCTGACCACAGCACAGGTCCTTTCATTTTCCTATTGCAAATTACAACTGCATCTTCCAAGTTTTCAACTGTCAAACCACTGGATCACAAATCTGGTCACTTATTGACTTCAGAGATATGCTTCAGGATGGGCAAGTGACATAACTCACTGATCTCTTGCATTTGGAAAATGTATCAATGTAATTAGGAAGTTATGTTCAAAAACGAAGGAGGTGAATATTATGGTAATGTTGATTGATAATGCTAGGTATCAGCGAGACTCAGGAACGATAGTCAGTGGGTACTAGTGACCTCTAGTAGTAGCAGATTACAGCCTGACTACAAGTAGCCTTGCTGCTGATGACGAAGTTTTACAAACATCACTAAGCTGGCACGGGCAGGTAGATGTGTTAATGCCTGGAATATATCTGGTGTCTGCTGATCTTTTTTGTTTTCCTCCTTTCATCTCACATGGTGTCAAATTGTATGCGTTTTTCTGATTTACTTTTTTTAAAAGAAACAAATTTACATGAAAGAGTTAGAAAAAAAACACCCAGACTTAAACTGGTTAATGTAATAACTATGGATGATCTCTGATCCTGCCACACATAGGGAATCCTCACATGGAGCAGCGTAAGCAGATATTATTCATCCTAGTTTGAGGCTACATTTAAGCCCTTTGGTTTAATATTGTTAGTCATAATTAAATAACAGACCATAAGGCAATTTGAAAAGCAGAACTGGTTGTTGCAAAGGAACTGTCTCTGCAGATCAGTTGAGGACATAGCAAATGCAAAACTGAGGTGCTACAATATGATACAGGTGAAAGGACTTAGTTATAGATTTCAACATCATGTAGCTCCTTTCCACTGCTAAAGGTGACAGTAAAATGAGGAAAATTTGAGCTAAAATTGTGACAAATGAGGTTAATGGAAAGTAAAGTTTTATAAACAAGAAGTGAATGTGGGCACAAAATTCTAAATTGAAAAATGTGAATCTCTTGTAACATTGCATTTGATAAACCAAAGAATACAGTATGTTCACCTTCCATATATCCTTCAGATTCTGTCTCTCCATTCCTGTCTGTCTTTGAGGATATTGCTTTCATTCAAAGTATGATATTGATTATACAAACAAGATAAATAAATTATAATGGTCAAAGACATTGCTGTCTGTGGTTTATTGTCCTGTTTTCCCCCTTACTCTGCTTCTAACATTAGCAATTAGAACCTCAATTTGACAACTGTTTGAAATTTGTTTTTAACCTTCCTAATGCCGATAAAGTTAGGCAGGATAATTAGCTGGCTTCAAAATTCAGTATTTTCAAAATTGAACCTCAATATGAAGAAAAGTATATTTGCTCTCTGTTTAATACATTTTTCTGAAGTCTATAAATATAAGAACTAAGGCAGAAGATTTCATCTTCTCGTGTCTCTGTTCTCTATTACATATAATCTTTGCATAAAAATATAAAATATAAATCTGACTTGAATAAAATTTGTAATATTTGTCATTTGTCAATTCAAGTAAATTCAAGATTGAGTATTTATGAGCCAAGGGCTAAATGCGGAATGCAACTGAAAATTGTGATTAAAATAGGCATTCAGAAAAGTTTCTCAGATTTTATGGAAAATAGGAAATGTTTTCCCTTAAGTATCTTTGTTGAATCCACCCTTGTTTACCAGAAATTGGGGCAATGGTACTGAAATTTGCTGCTGATACTAAGTCAGAGAACATGGTAAATAATATGAAAGATTGCTCAAAATACAGAAAGAAATAACCAGGCTTGTTGAATGGGTGAGCAAATGAAAAATAAAATTACAAAATGAAGGAGTTTAATTTTAGTTGGAGTAGAGAGGCCAGTTATTCCTTGAAAGGTATGAAGTTGAATTCACTAAGGAGCAAGGAGATCTGGGAACAGAAATATAATTTACTAAGTGGTGGTGTAAATTGATCGGTTAATAAAGAGGGCAAACAAAGTACTGAGTCTGGAATATAAATGCAAGAAAGTGATGTTAATTTTATATATAACTTTGCTCAGGTCAGTGTGTATAGTTCTGTTCTCTAAACTCACAAAGGATGTTAAAGCACCATAGGATACACAGTGATTTAGTAGAGATTTAGTAGGACATGACCAGAACTAAGAGGATGCAACTACAAGGAAAGAATAATCAGGCTGAGCGAGAAAAAGAAGCCTGGGGGACTTGAAATATGCTTTAATATTGTGAAGGGCATGACGAGATAAATGTGCAGTAATGGTTTACTAAGGGGAAGGGGTGGGGAGGGTAATATTAGATAGCCAATAAGAGATCAAATAACTAAGTTAGGAGCCATTTCTTTATGCTCCATTTCCCTACCCCAGACTGAAGCAAGCAAACCTCATTTGTATTGCAACCTCCCTCCTCCTACCTGACCGTCGGTATCTTCTGAAGCAATCCGTCCCCCCCTCCACCCCCACTCCCCCTGCCTCCCCCCTTCCCTCTCCCCCCCCCCCCTTCTGATTTCTGGAGGTTACTTCCTTCCTAATCCATTTCAGTGCTTGAATAATGAAACCCAGCACAGGGGCTAATCCCTAAATCCCAAATTTCTAGCTACTGTTTCCTCAGAATCTAGTGCAAATTTCTCAACTGTTACAAGTAGACCAAATTTCATTGGTAGCTTTACAATAGACTAATCTGCATTGCTAATTGTAAATTTGTTTATAGAATACTGGATTGCACGATAATGCACTTCTAATTTGTTTTGTTCTACATGGGTGTGATTTAACATATTTTATGTCTTTTGCAGTGATGATATTCTCCATCAAAAAGATTTATGATGGACATCTGATCTCATCAGTCCTTTCAAGTTAGCATGCAGACACGATCTGAAATACCTCAGGTGCTGTTTCTTTTGTAAACAGATGGTTGCGTCTGCCAAGGGAAGACTGTCTGAGTCAATTTGACAGTCAGTTAATGAGGCTGAATAGAAGCATAAATAAGTCATTCCTCCCTTTTCTGTATTCAGAAGGCATTTGGATAATGAAAAAGAATTTGTCCAATTTAGGACTGGGGGGTGGTAACAAAGCTGCTGTCTCCTCCTGAAATGTCACAACAACAGTAAGGAGTACAAGAGTGGGGGGATTTTAACTCTCAAATAGATGAACTATATAATTCCTCCAGCAGGACACCAACTTGTTTCTAAAAACAAAGATTTATCAACATATATTCACCAAAATATATCACATGAACAGGTCCCTGGCTGTACCTTTTAACTCAAGGATAGCATAGTGGCCCAGACGCTGACCTTGGTGGAAGGGGTTTGATCAGAGTGGGGAGCAGCATTATTTCTCTGGACACCAGTGGAACACCCTTGATCTTCCTGCCCCACAAAAAAAAATCAGATTCATAGAGTTATACAACATGGAAACTGGCTTTTCATCCCAACTCGTCCATGCCGACTAAGATGCCCATCTAAATCCCACTTGCCTGCGTTTGGCCCTTATCCTTCTAACCTTTCCTATCCATGTACCTGTCCAAATTTTTTTTAAATACCTGCCTTTACCATCTCCTCTGACAGCTTGTTCCATATACCCACCACCCTCTGTACAAAAAAATCCCTCAGATCCCCTTTGACTCTCCTACCCAGGAAAAAAAGTGTGACTATCTACCCTGTCTATGCCCCTCATAATTTTATAAACCTCTGTAAGGACACCTTTAGCCTCCTTCGCTCCAGGGAAAATAATCCCAGCCTATCCAATCCCTCCTTTTAACTCAAGCCCTCCAGTCCAGGCAACATCATGTGAATCTTTTCTGCACCATCTCTAGCTTAATCACACCCTTTCTATATTTGTCTTAAAATGTATCTTTAAAATCTTTTTCTCTTTCTCACCAGATTTTCCAGAGTGGCCAAGCTCTGCCCAGTTAAAATTGGAAGGGATGATCTGAACTTCATGGGAGTTCCTTGCATACATTTATGAGTGGGATGGAAAGGCATGGAAAAAGAGTGGAGGAGCATGAACAGGGCAGTAAGTTAATTGCCTTGATTTCAACTCTGTTAATGGCCTTTTGCTGTTGGAGAAAGTAAATCAAAGAAAAACTGCAGGATGCTGATTCCTGGGTTGTTTCACAGGTGGGATTGAGTGGGTCATGCTCCAGCTTCAGCTGTTCCTATCTCTCTTTGAGGAAAGTTACCATCCTCCTTGGGTACATTTCCCTCTCCTCCAAATCAGCCATCCCCACTCATCTTTTCAATAAACTAACCCATTGGCCGCTCTATCCTTGCAACCCATGGCCCCATCTATATCCCCCCGCCTTTGCTCTCCAAAGTACTTGAACGTACTGGAGTCTCCAAAATTGCTTACCATCTTTTTCCAGAGTTCCTTGTTTGAACCCCTCCAATCAGTTTTCTACCTCTGCCACAATATCAAAGTCACTAATGTAATTTCATTTGTAGAATACTACGATTTTAAGTTGGATGGAGTTTAATAAATGCAATTGTCAAATATCTTATAATTATGTATTTCCATTAATTAGGAAAAATTACTTTTAGCAGGACCGATGGAAAGTCATTCATTTTAAAAGCAAATCTTATCAAATCCTTTGTGACTGAAATAACGCCATTGCTGCTGAACTATTTAAAAACCCACGCTTGTGTTAATAAACTATACTGATTCTAGAATATGTAGTGAAGAATTATTCCATATTCAAAGGATTTATTACAGCTGCTATACACATAATCTTCTATCTAGCAATAACAATAATCACAGTAATGTGACAAAGCCATAGGCCAGACATTGTTAACAGAGGGAGAATGAAGAAAGACAGCATAAGACTGACATGACAACAATAAGGTGGATTGAAATAGGCAGAAAACAAACATAGAAAAAGAGCGAGACAGGTAAAACTATAATTCTCTGCCTCTGGTTTATGACCCCTCTGCTAAAGGAAATAGATACTTCCTATTTACCCAGCCTAGGTTCCTCATAATTTTATATGCCACAAAATCTCCCCTCATCTTTCTCTGTTCCAAAAATTAACAACAATGCTCCTTACATTTAAGTTTAAGTCATCATAAGGAGGAATTTCTTCAGCCAGAGGGTGGTGAATCTGTGGAAATCGTTGCCATGGAGGGCTGTAGAGGCCTAGCCATCATGTGTATTTAAGCGTATTTATGTTCTTGATTGGTAAGGGGGTTAACGGTTACGGAGTAAAGGTGGGAGAATGGAGTTGGGAGAAGGAAAATTAGCAATGATTGCATGCTGCAGCAGACTAAATGGGTCAAATGGCCTAACTCTGCTTCTCTATCAAGTAGTCTCATGGTTTTATGAACATATACATTGTATATTTAAAATGCAAGGGGTCAGGGACTGAGCTCTGTGAAATCCCAATAGTAAAAGTCTTTTATTCACAAAAGCACCCCTTAACTATAACTCTTTGCTTCCAGTTTTGGATCCATTTTGCCACTATCCTTTGGATACCAGCCTGCTATGTGTAGGACCTTGCTAAGATCACTTAGACTACATTAAACACACTGCTATGAAAAAGATCAATCAAGTTAATCAGATGAGACCCGCCCTTAACAAATCCACTCTGAGTATATTTCCTAACAAAATTTTATACTGTTTGATTATAATAATTTACCCACTACCAAAAGTAGTACTAAATTGTAGTTAGAGCCTTTGCAATTTCCTTTCATGCTTCTTTTGATAGCCTGCAATACATTTCTTTCAGGTCTAGAGTTTCCACACGGAATAGGACGTGCACTCCTCAGGTCTGAGGTGTCCTGTTGTGTTTTTTCTGCTCACTAAGCAGACACCAGAAAATTTTTATTTATTTAATTTTTTAAATATAAAGCTACACCACTGTGTTTGCCTCATGGATGTCCATGACTCATCTAATTCTACATTCTACAGACATTGTGTTCAATGAGCATTGCAATCAGTGGTCACAGCAGAAAAGAATTCATATACAAAACTTCCCCTGGCTTGTTCCTCAACCAATGACTCTACCAGATCTCACATCCAATCTTGCAGCCATTTAGTATCCCGGGAACAGCATAAACAAGAAAAAAGTAATCAGTGTGCACCACAGAACAAAAGGTATTCAATTCCGGCCACTGCTTATAAGGAGTTTGTACATTCTCCTTGTGTCTCCATGGGTTTCCTCCAGTTGCTCCGGTTTCCTCCCACATTCCAAAGACGTACAGGTTAGGAAGTTGTGAGCATGCTATGTTGGTGCCAGAAGTGTGGCGACACTTGCGGGCTGCCCCAGAACACTCTACGCAAAAGAAGCATTTCACTGTGTGTTTCAATGTAGTTGTGACTAATAAAGATATCTTATCTTAGGCTATGTTTAAAGAGGCTTCAGAACAATGCAATGGACAGTTGTATGCAGATGTATCAAACCAAAAGCCAACTTGATCCAGTACCATGTGTGCTAAAAGTCCAGATGTGCTGAATGTTTCTAGCATTTTCTGGTTTTACTTCAGAGTCTATGCCTTTCCTATCTAAGTACCTATAAAATGCCTTTTAAATGTTGCTATTGTATCTGCTTCTACTGCATTCTCTGCCATCTCATTCCAGATATTCACCACTCTCCATGTGAAAAACTTACCCCTCAATTCTCCTTTAAATTTCTCCCTTCTCACGTTAAACCTGTGCCCTCTGGTTCTAGATCCCCCTGCCTTGGGAAAAAGACTCTATCTCTCCTATCTATGCCACTCATAATTTTATAAACCTCTGAAGTCACCCCTCAGCCTCTTATGTTCCAGTGTGAATAAACCCAGCCTATCAATCTCTCCTTATAATTACAGCCCTCCATTCCAGGCAATAGGCTTGTGATTCTCTTCTACACTCTCTCTTTTACTACCACATCCTTTCTGTAGTGTGGCAACCAGAACTGTTCACAAGGTACTATCTGCTCTTGCAATCCACATTGTAACTGCTTTCCTCAGCTACTCAGCCATTGGGGAGTAACAAGAGGAACAGAACTGTGTAGCAGCAGGCCCTCACGGTAAACATGAATTAACCACATTTATCACACCTTTCAGCTGCTGGAGAGTTTCTAGGTTGACATGGTTTCATAAAGGCTCCAGATCAATTCAGACTATTAGTGGACTCTGCTAAGGCTGAATAAAAGAAGGGAATATCCAACAGAAACAAGGTGGGCATTTCATACTTCATCATAACTGGCAAGATGGAAAATTTGATGTGTTATGAAAACCAGTAAGACAGTTTCACTTTAATCCCAGCAGGCAGGATAGAGTTAAGTTAAATCTTAAGTGAAAGAAAGTACAGTCTTTGAGGAAAGAAATATGCCCCATAGGCCGCTGTGATTCTGTGTGCAGGACCTGAGAATAAATGCAGACAATACCTGGCAGGAGAAGAAGTCAGGTACTTGAACAAAAGTTGCATTTCACAATGTCACCAATTTCATGCTTGTCCACATTATACACTTGCACTGCCTACAGCTCTTCCATACAGGTTAATAGCTACCACATACACCACATTGAAATTGCTCCTGAAGTTCATTCGGTTTGTTTCTTATACTCTGTTCATTTGGAAATAAAACATTCATTTACCAACATATTCATCATCACATATTCATCCACATATTTTCTTCATAGGCTGTCCCTCGAGATCAGGGATGACTTACTTCCACTTCAGTTATTGCGGATTCTGAGATGGCCAATGAAGGCAATGTGGGAACCAGGGATTCTTCCACAGATGGGACAGGTAGTGGCCAAGGGGGCTGGTGGGTAAGTAGTTTGTGAGGGGGGGTCTACTTCTTCCACTGTATATGAAGGGCCTCAGTGTGCTCTCAATGCATCACATCAAGGTTCTCAATAACATCTCAATGCTTCTTCTCCACTTTGAAATTCAGTGGGGATGTTGCATTTCTTTAAGGAGGCATTGAGCACATCCTTGAATTTTTTCCTCTGTCCACCTGATCTTTTCCCATGACACAATTTGGAAAAGTGTGTCTGTTTTAGGAGTTTGGTGTCTAGTATGCAAACAACATAGCCTGCCCAACTGACCTGAATGAATTTTGAAATTTTCCAGGATGATCCCACCTGAGATTAGTTTTCATTGACATGACTCTTTAACACATTTAAACAGGTCTAGTCCAATTCCTACGCAATGGTGTCTCCTCATTCTATCTGCCAAATGTATTACTCCTTACTCCTGTATTAACTTTTATCTGTTCATCTTGTCCATCCTGCCAGGCTTTGTCCTCAAAGTCCACCATTATCCTCTACGTTTACCACACGAGTGGAGTAAGGAACAGTGAAATGGAGATTCCTTTGAAATTCATTGCTAAAACTATCCAACTATGAGGTATTTTCTCCTTTTTGTCAGTGAAGGTAACTTTGGGAGCTATGTGAGATTAAATTTACTCTGCAGTGAAAAGAACTACAAGTGACACATGTACAGCTAACACATTAACTGCTAAAGAATGCTAGCTCTGAACAAGGAAACTGATCGTGGTGTTGACTGTCACAGACAATGTCATCTCTTTGTTCCAATTTGCTAAAGGCATGTTCTGTAATAAATATTAAAGCATGGTAACCGGTGCTCTTCTAACACAGAACCTGCAGAGACAGTTGTCTCCAATCTCTGGCAGAAAATCATGCCAACATTGCAAATATGGATTGTGCAAATGCCAGGTGCACATTGTACAGCTCTGCTTATCTGTCTAAAAATGCTCACATTTGAAGACTTACTCATTAGGTCAGAAATCCATGGGGTACACATGGAACCATGGAACCACAGCCAAGAACACAAAATGATTTCAGAAACTAAGGGATGATTGGAAGGAAGAAAAGTAAATAGAACATTGGCTGCGTTTAACAAAACCCTGTACATATTGGATAGTACAGCTGCACTGACACCATTGTCAGTTTTAAATCCAAGGTGAATTAACTTTGTTCACCAAGGTATAAACTTATATGCATAAATGGCAGATATATGGAAGTGGACACAGACTAGCCATAATCTTATTGAATAGGCTCAATAGTTTAAATGGCTCACTCTTGATCCTATCTTACCATATCAGCTTTTAAAATAATGTATTTAAAGGCACTTCAAAATAACAGCATCATGAACAGTGTGTCTTGAGGCTACCAAAGTTGTTGTGGAGGATAATATTACAGGAATTCCTTTCCATGTGTGCTTCTTTCATTTTTTTACACCAAAGACCCTTGAATGTTTCACTGAGTATACTTGCCAATAATTTACCAGAAAAAAAATTGTAATGTTTAAAAACGACCTTAAATGGATAATTGAATGAATTTACATCCTTCAGCATGATCTTTGCCTGCTGAGTGCACATATTGGGTATTGGGTCAGCTGCATAGGACTCTGTGTTCATTTGTTACACTATTGCATCTGCAAAGCTGATTTGCAGCTGCACTGGTTAAGTCCCACAAGAGTTAAATTTTACAAAACATGGCCTTAGAAAATTGAATTTTCATAAGTACTTCAGAAATTGATGGTTTATTTATAAAAGAAAATGACCAAATTGTACTGTAAAAACAAGGGTTCTTTCTATTCGAAAGCACTGTGAAAATTAAAGATCTCATCAACCAAATGAGAAAAGACTTAAGGTAACATAAAGTGATTTAATGAAAAAGCCAGACAACTTGCCACATATTCTTGTGAGCATTCTATTGGTAGAATGTGACAAAGACCCACATTTATGAGAGTTGCAGGCACACAAAATGGAGCTGATTAGAAATTTCAGACTGAAGAGCTCTGACAATAAATATGTCCATGGTCTGCTTGTTCAGCTTGTATTTTACATCTGAACAATCAGTGCAGTTGATTTGACAAATCACATTTATGTCAATTTTGTTTTTCACACCCTACGTAAATTCACACATCACTATCTTTTCCCCTGAATAATGGTCAGATTAATGCACCATAGTCATACAGTTATATACTAACGTTGACATTGTTGTGTTTGCATTTAAGTATAAATCTAGAATATCCTTGGCATTTGCAGGAGTAGGCCAAGGAAAAATATCCAAGAAGTGACATCCAGACACAGATGATTTGACAAAGCACATTTTTATCTCGTGTATAGCCAGTTTTTACAGTATCACTTAATCTTTTTCTTTTATGCGGGTGTCTAGTGTCCTACATATGTAATGTGAAAAACATCAGAAGAAACTGAAAAGAAAATCCCCTATTTCATGAACCACACTGTGAGTTTATTTTGTATTGAAACTGGAGTGCATAGTGCACAAAGGTATGACACTAGACCACCCAATTTGTAGTTCATAATGTTGCCACAGGTCTGAGTTTCAAAGATTCAAAAATTGGTATATATGTGGCACACAGCTAAGGAGAAGAACCACTAAAGAACTAATCAGAATAAATTTCCCCAATCTAGATCCTCAGTTGTTATGAAAGTTCAATTGTTAAGGCAGGATTGATGGGTTGATGCAGGGATGATATTTCTTCTGGCTGGGATGTTTAGAATCAAAGGTCACAGTATTAAAATAAGGAATTGGCCATTTAGGACTGAGATAAGAAGACATTTCTTCTGTCGAGTGGCAGCAAACTTTTGGGATACTCTGCCCAAGAGACTGTGGAGATTCAGTTATATGCACCTTTGAGACAGATTAGAAACTCTTTTGGATATTCAGGGAACAAGTGAAAAAGAGGTTAATTCAGGAAAATGGCATTAAGATAAAAGATCAGCCCTGATATTATAGTGTTGTGAAGCAGGAATGAGGGGCTGAGTGGTCTACTCCTGCTTCTATTCCTTATGTTCTTATGATATTAAATTGACCCAAGCTGATCCTAATTTACTTTGGTCATATAATGAAAACAGAAAATGCCAGAAACACTGAAAAGGTCAGGCTGCATTGATAGAGAAAGAGATTTAGTTAATTTTAACACTGAAGTACATTCATCAGAAATACTGGAAGTGTACACTTCAGAGAAATATGGATTAGCTGCACAAAAACGTGGCACTATACTCTCTAGTTGTAATGCAGTAGTGACAGAAGTTTATAATATGATGCAGGGAATACATTGTGTTCCTGCCAATCGTTTATTTCAATTAGGTAGATCAAGGTGGACTGATCCAGAGTATAAATCAGGAAGTCCTTTTCCCAGAACAGACTGGCACCACACAAAGTGGACATAATTCACCAAGAAATAACTGCATTTCTTTCTGGTTGGGCGAAAGATTTTTTTTACGTAAAAGGCTGTTTCTAATTCAGTAAAAATAATCTGCTGGACAAAATTGAATTGCTAGATTGGTTAGAGAAAAATTGCCCAGATTTATTTCCATAATTGGCCCTGGGATTTTATTGTTTTCACATTGCCTATATGGTTCAAGATGGGGTAATGAATAAGTTAACAAGGGCAGATCTTCCATCTAAAATCCAGCAGGTCCACTTTATTAACTGAGCAGCCTTTTCTATGAAATGAATGGGAAGTGATGGCTGCTGGAAATGGACCTCTTTATTCCACTTAATAGTTATTTGTGCGTAAATGCATATGTATGTTTTAAAGTGTTTTAATATTTTTTTTAAGATTTTAATAATTTTTCCTTTCTTAGTATTATTAAATTTACTATTCCTGGGGTTGGAGCCTCTTATCAAAGCCATTCTGAGGGCACAGCTAGCCACTAATACTGTAATTGGCCCTGCAGCCCACTGCGTATTACTGATCAGATGGGAGTTGGCTTCCTAGAGGAAGACTGTGCCTGGGACTGTGCTTGGAGTGGAGATCATGGCACAAAGGCAGGCAACTGGCAAACTTGGACCACTGGTCAGTCAGTGGAAGACCCAATCCAAGGTTTCACTTGTCTGTCATTCCTCAAATTGTTGTATGTTATCGTTTGACTGAAGTAAATATGCACCAAATTAAAGCACATTTTTATTAAACAGTAACATATAAATCCAATTTTGAATATAAAATATAACACTGCTACAGGTGAATTTGAGTTTCTCTTTACTAAATAAAGTCAACACATATCAGATTGTCGGGTTTTTTTGGCCATTTGCTTTGATGAAAGTCTCTTTTTGGATTGCAATTTGTCACTTGCTACCATGAGAAATTTGAGGTTGTTCAGGCCCTTCAGCCCTGAAACTGGAGGCACAACCGGT
Organism: Pristis pectinata; assembly: GCF_009764475.1. Lineage (NCBI taxonomy): Eukaryota > Metazoa > Chordata > Chondrichthyes > Rhinopristiformes > Pristidae > Pristis > Pristis pectinata. The sequence continues at coordinate 28,229,853 of NC_067408.1, read as the reverse complement.
AAAGTGACTGCTCGATTCAGTCTAACTAACTTTTGAAGCAAATTACTAAGACCTAATGAAAAATGCAGAAAATAATACCATGCACTCATGTGAAAATGTTGGCATCATAAGGTGGCAAAAGCAGATAATTTACAATTGGGTCCGTAATTCAGTGAAACTGTAGAGTTTTATAGTTTTGATTCACCCTGACACACAACTCATCCCCAGGGTCAGTTCCTGCCATTCCTCTGCATGGCACTACCTTGACATGTGAGGAAGAAGGTATCAATGATGTTGTTGATGAATTGTATAATGGCTGAAATATTTATTTATTTTAACATATAGCCTAGTAAAGTTAACAAGAAATAATGATGTGAATTCCATGCCAATCAGCATACAAGACATACATAGGCATGAATTAATTTACATTGTTAATTATGACAACTAAGTGCTTTCAGAACAAGATTTTACATTGGAAACAGAACCGATTTAATTCTAAACTTTAATTATTTTCAACAATTCTTTAATGTTATCATTACTTTCTTAATTAATTTTGGCAATAGATATCCAGGTCTTTTTCATTTTGATAGTTAATTTGAATGTTTGTAGTAATTTACTTGAAATACTGAATGAAAGTATATTAAATGCAAAATATCTCAGTGTGATAAAGCCAAAAATGATCATTTTGTTAACAGTATTAGCAACTATACACCAAATACCAAACAAGTACACTGATATCCATAAACAACAACATGCATCAATATCAACATAAATCCTTTAAACCCAATTTATGTTGATATTGATGCATACATTTAATTAAATGTATAATTGAATTAAATTTATTAAATATATAAATTGATGTAGAGTTGACAGAAATAATCTAATCATTACATACTTTTTAGTGATGTTGTGAATTTCTATTCTGAACCATAGAACCATACAGCACAAAACAGGCTCTTCGGCCCACCGTGTTGTGCCATCCATCAGACCACCCTCACACTACCTAACCCCTTCCTCCCGCATATCCCTCTATCTCACGTTCCTCCATATGCCTATCCAACAAGATCTTGAACCTGTTCAATGTATCTGCCTCCACCACCACCCCAGGCAGTGCATTCCATGCACCAACCACTCTTTGGGTGAAAAACCTCCCTCTGACATCTCCCCTGAACCTCCCACCCATAACCTTAAAGCCATGCCCTCTCGTGTTGAGCATTGGTGCCCTGGGAAGGAGGCGCTGACTGTCTACTCTATCTATTCCTCTCAATATTTTATATACCTCTATCATGTCTCCTCTCATCCTCCTCCTTTCCAGTGAATAAAGCCCTAGCACCTTAAGCCTCTCCTCATATTCAATACTCTCCAATCCAGGCAGCATCCTGGTAAATCTCCTCTGCACCCTCTCTAATGCCTCCACATCCTTCCTATAATGAGGCGACCAGAACTGAACACAGTACTCTAAGTGTGGCCTAACTAGAGTTTTGTAAAGCTGCATCATAACCTCGCGGCTCTTAAACTCAATCCCGCGACTTATGAAAGCCAACATCCCATTGGCCTTCTTAACTGCTCTTTCCACCTGTGAGGCAACTTTCAATGAACTGTGAATATGAACCCCCAGATCCCTCTGCTCCTCCACACTGCCAAGTACCTTGCCGTTTACCCTGTACTCTGCCCTGGAGTTTGTCCTTCCAAAGTGTACCACCTCACACTTCTCCGGATTGAACTCCATCTGCCACTTGTCAGCCCAGCTCTGCATCCTATCAATATCCCTCTGTAAGCTCCAACAGCCCTCCACACTATCCACAACACTGCCTATCTTAGTGTCATCCACAAACTTACTAACCCAGCCCTCCACCCCCTCATCTAAGTCATCTATAAATATCACAAAAAGTAGAGGTCCCAGAACCGATCCCTGCGGGACACCACTAGTCACTGCCTTCCAATCCGAGGGCACTCCTTCCACCACAACCCTCTGCTTTCTACATGCAAGCCGATTCCTAATCCACACAGCCAAGCTTCCTTGGATCCCTTGGCCTCTGACCTTCTGAAGAAGCCTACCATGAGGAACCTTATCAAATGCCTTACTAAAATCCATGTAAACCACATCCACCACACTGCCCTCATCAATCTCCCTGGTCACCTCCTCAAAGAACTCTATCAGGCTTGTGAGGCAAGATCTTCCCTTCACAAAGCCATGCTGGCTGTCCCTAATCAGTCCGTGATTCTCAAGGTGTTCATAAATCCTATCCCTTAGAATCCTTTCTAACAGCTTATCCACCACAGACGTGAGACTCACCGGTCTATAATTCCCTGGCCTATCCCTATTACCTTTTTTGAACAAGGGGACCACATTCACAACCCTCCAATCCTCCGGCACCACCCCCGTAGACAACGAGGACTCAAAGATCGTTACCAGCGGTTCAGCAATCTCCTCCCTAGCCTCTCGAAGCAGCCTGGGGAAAATCCCGTCAGGCCCCGGAGATTTATCTGTCTTAATACTATTTAACAACTTCAACACATCCTCTCTCTTGATATCAACAACCTTGAGAACATTACCCCTACCAGCACTCCCTTCCGCATCATCAAGACCCCTCTCCCTGGTGAATACCGAAGAGAAGTACTCATTGAGAACTTCTCCCACTTCCGCCGCCTCCAGGCAAATTCTCCCACCTTTGTCCTTAATCGGACCTACCTTCACCCTAGCCATCCTCCTACCCTTCACGTACTTGAAAAAGGCCTTGGGATTTTCCTTAACCCTACTAGCCAAAGCCTTTTCATGTCCCCTTCTAGCTCTCCTCAGCCCTTTCTTAAATTCCTTCCTCGTTACCCTATATTCCTCACGGGCCCTGTCTGAACCTTGCTGCTTATACCTCACGTATGCTACCTTCTTCTCCCTAACAAGTCTTTCCAACTCTCTCGTCACCCACGGTTCCTTCACCCTGCCATTCCTTCTCTGCCTCACCGGGACATATTTATCCCTAACATCCTGCATAAGATCCCTGAATATCGACCACATCCCCATGGTAAATTTTCCTTCGAAAAGGACATCCCAATTTACACTCCCAAGTTCTCTCCTTATAGCCTCGTAGTTAGCCCTTCCCCAATTGAAAAACCTCTTGTCCTCTCTGCACCTGTCCCTGTCCATGACAATTTTAAAGGTTATGGAGCAATGGTCACTGTCCCCCAAATGCTCACTCACCAATAGATCCTTCACCTGTCCCGGTTCATTTCCTAAAACTAGATCTAACATGGCATTCCCTCTAGTTGGCCTGTCAACATACTGCATCAGGAATCCCTCCTGGACACACTTAACAAATTCCGTCCCATCCAAACCTTTGGCACTAAGCAGGTTCCAGTCTATATTTGGGAAGTTGAAGTCTCCCATTATAACAACCCTGTTATTTCTGCTTCTCTCCAAACACTGCCTGCCAATCTGCTCCTCTATATCTCTACTGCTACCAGGGGGGCCTATAGAATACTCCTAGTAGAGTAACTGCTCCTTTCTTGTTCCTTAACTCCACCCATACGGACTCTAGAGATGATCCTTCTACAACATCCATCTTTTCCACAGCCGTAACAGTGTCCCTGACCAGTATCGCCACCCCTCCACCTCTTCTCCCCCCTTCCCTATCCCTCTTAAAACACCAAAAACCAGGAATATTCAATATCCACTCCTCTCCTGACGTCAGCCACGTCTCGGTAATAGCCACGATATCATAGTCCCCCATACTTATCCAAGCCCTCAGTTCATCCCCCTTATTCCTGACACTTCTTGCATTTAAGTAAACACACTTCAGTCCATCTACCTTACTACTTTTACAGCCTGTATTCTGCTTCTCCTTCCCCAAAGCCTCTCTACCTGTTTGATCCAACTTTTCCCCCATTCCCTTCTTCCTCTGACCTACTCCTCCGGTTCCCTTCCCCCTCACAAACTAGTTTAAACCCTCCTGCACCACCCTAGCAAATCTCGCCGCAAGGATATTGGCCCCATTCTGGTTCGGGTGTAACCCGTCCTCTCTGTACAGGTCCCACCTTCCTGAGAAGAGATCCCAATGATCCAGAAATCTAAAACCCTCTCTCCTGCACCAACTTCTCAGCCACACATTTATCTGCCACCTCCTCCTATTCCTACCTTCACTATCACATGGCACTGGCAGCAATCCCGAGATTGCTACCCTTGAGGTCCTGTTCCTCAATTTTCTGCCTAGCTCCCTGAACTCACTCTTCAGGACCTCATCCCCCTTCCTACCTATGTCATTGGTGCCAATATGGACCACAACTTCTGGCTGCTCTCCCTCCCACTCAAGAATTCTGTGGACCCGATCAGTGACATCCCGGACCCTGGCACCTGGGAGGCAACATACCATCCGGGATTCATGCTCACTGCCACAGGACCTCCTGTCTGTTTCCCTGACTATCGAAAGCCAAGTTTTTGTCTTAAAGCCAATTGCACTGCTATATAGACTCAGTTCTTAGTTTGTCAGCTGATCTCCGATAGGACATAAGGTTGCCCTGTGACAATTAGGCTCTGTGCCTTTGACCAGGTAGAAGGGTTATAAGCCATGGTTCCTGTATCTTGCTTCTATCTGGAAACCTGTATGAGAAAAGTGCCATGCATGGTCATTGTATATAGATACAACTTACTCAGTTGTGATGTATCAATGGTCAAATAGTCTCCCTAAAACTAATCTTCTAGAGTAATGCATACACAATGGCAGTTGAACAAGATACCATTGGACAATTGATGCTGCGGAACTGTGGCTCAGCAACATCAGCACCATCAGAAGGTAAAAGGAAATTAGAGAATGGAGCAAACGTTTAAAAGAACTGCAGTTAAACATGAAAATGTGATTAGCATTTTGAATTTGGTTATATTTTAAATTTTTATCTCTTTTTTTCATTAGCCTTCTTTGTTTTTCTTCATTCTCTCTTAATCTAATCTTTGTTCACGTATCTGATCTGACATTGATCTTGTTTGAATTTACACTTCATCAATCTTTGCACATCTTATAATCCATCAGCCTGATTGGTTAAGGAGAACTGAATTATTTGCCCTGTTTACTTAAGCCACAGTTCCTGCTTCCATCATTACAATGTTCTCAGCTTGTACTTTCAGCAACTTTACTGCAGGTGTAAAATTTTATCATTAGAAAGTATCCCAGTTTCCTGACACTAAGACTAGCTGGTCATTGACTTCAGGAAAGGGGGCAGTGTACATACACCTGTCTACATCAATGGTGCTGAGGTCGAGAGGGTTGAGAGCTTCAAGTTCCTGGGAGTGAACATCACCAACAATCTGTCCTGGACAAACCACGTGGATGTCATGGCCAAGAAAGCTCACCAGCGCCTCTACTTCCTCAGGAGGCTAAAGAAATTTGGTTTGTTCCCTTTGACTCTCATCAACTTTTACTGATGCACCATAGAAAGCATCCTATCAGGATGTATCATGGCTTGGTATGGCAACTGCTCTGCCCAAGACCGCAAGAAGCTGCAGAGAGTTGTGGACACAGCCCAGCGCGTTATGGACACCAGTCTCCCCTCCTTGGACTCTATCTTTACCTCTCGTTGTCTTGGTGTAGCAGCCAGTATAATCAAAGACCCCACCCACCCGGGACATTCTCTCTTCTCTACTCTTCCATCGGGTAGAAGATACAGGAGCCTGAGGGCACGTACCACCAGACTTAAGGACAGCTTCTACCCCACTGTGATAAGACTATTGAACGGTTCCCTTATACAATGAGATGGACTATGACCTATGACCTCATGACCTCACGATCTACCTTGTTGTGACCTTGCACCCTATTGCACTGCACTTTCTCTGTAGCTGTGACACTTTACTCTGTACTTTTATTGTTTTTTTTACCTGTACTACATCAATGCACTCTGTACTAACTTGATGTAACTGCACTGTGTAATGAATTGACCTGTAAGATCAGTTTGTAAGACAAGCTTTTCACTGTACCTCAGTACAAGTGACAATAATAAACTAATACCAATACCATATGGATTTCCAATTGGATGGATTAATGATTAAAACAAGAAAACTCCCATGTTTGCTGCTCTGAGATGTGATGACATGTTCACTGATTTCTGTCAGTTGACTTCTTCTTGGATAGTCCCTTGAGTCAAGAATAACTTTAAACTGGAAAGCGTGCAGAAAAGATTCATGAGGATGTTACCGGGACTGGAGGGCTTGAATTATAAGGAGAGGCTGATTGGCTGGAACGCTTTTTCCTGGAGTGCGGGAGGCTGAGGGCCGTAGATGAGGTGAATGGTCACAGTCTTTTTCCCAGGGTGGGGGAGTCTAAAACTAGAGAACATAGATTTAAGGTCAGAGGGAAAAGATGGGACCATGGGATCTGAGCGGCAACTTTTTCATACAGAGGGTGGTGGGTATATGGAATGCGCAGCCAGAGGAAGCTGTAGAAGTGGGTGCAATTACAATGTTTCAAAGACATTTGTACAGGTTCATGGACAGAAAAGGTTTGAAGGGATATGGGCCAAATGCAGGGAAATGGGACTAACTTGGACAGACATCTTGGTTGGCATGGATGAGTTGGGCTAAAGGACCTGTCCCCATGCTGTGTAACTCTCTGACACAATGACCTTCACTATATTTTTGTAGTTTTTAAGTGACTAAGACTCCGATGTGAGATCCACTGAAAGCAATTTCTCATGATGTGTAATTGGAACTTGTTTCTACTACAGCAATCATCAAATAAAGGATCACAGCACTGTCCTGAAGAAACAACTGTCCCTAATTTTTAAAGCACAGAACTAAAATGAGAAGAACTTTTTATGAATGAATTTTGCTGTTCTTGCTTATATTTGGCATCAACTGGAAGTGACCAAATAGCTTAAGAATGATTGACAGTAACAACATACCACACATATTTTATACTCCTTGTCTGAAGGTGCTTCACTTTTGAAATGAGAAAATATCAAGTGGAAGGGAAAGTGGAGATGGTTAGAATTTGAGGTCCACTTCACGCCTATTGGAAGTGCCTTGTCAAGGTTTTAGAAATTATGAAGGGATGTGACAGGGTATTGGGAATTGGGCAAGAGATTTGAGATTACAAGAACTAAGAGAATGAACAGCACCAACACTGGAGCCTAGAACAGGGAAAGTCCAGTCCTTAGGTATATACTAAATGGGGCAAAAGGGATGAAGGAAATAACTGGGTGATCCCTTTGAAAATAAATGTATAGGAAGGATGTGGAAGCTTTAGAGAGGGTGCAGAGGAGATTTACCAGGATGCTGCCTGGATTGGAGAGCGTGTCTTATGAAGATACGTTGAGTAAGCTAGGGATTTTCTCTTTGAAGAGAAGGAGGATGAGAGGTGACTTGATAGAGATGTAGAAGATGATAAGGGGCATAGACAGAGTGAACAGTCAGGGACTTTTTCCCAGGGTGAAAATGGCTAACACGAGGGGTCGTAATTTTAAGGTGATTGAAGGAAGGTATAAGAGGGATGTCAGAAGTGAGTTTTTTTTACACAGACAGTGGTGGGTGCGTGGAATGCACCGCCAGCAGAGATTGTGGGGGCAGATACATTAAGGACATTTAAGAGACTCTTAGATAGCCACATGAATGATAGAAAAATGGAGGGCTATCTGGGATGGAAGGGTTAGATAGATATTAGAGCAGGATAAAATGTCGGCACAACATCATGGGCTGAAGGACCTGTACTGTGCTGTAATGTTCTATGTTCTAAAGTTTCTGAAGTAAATTCACTGGGATACAAGGTGCCAGTGGTGTTAGAAGAGAAGAAATAAGATGATGATTTTGTGGTAAATGTAAGAAGTGAATATATTGCAATTTCTTGCAACAGAAGTTAGGTACAGACATATCTCACCATGCCAGTGCAAGCAAATTATGCTGTATACAATGTACTTGACATGCAGCAAGCACAATAAGGAGTATGCAAATTAATGTTACTGTAAGTTCCTGTTGTCTTGCAGAAATACAATTCATGAAGTCTAATATTTTATCACTTTCTTAATATCAAACTAAGAATTGTATCAATTTTTGACTTGCAGTCTAATATTTTATGTGGAATCCATTGTAAAGATTCAATGATCCCATGATTTGTTAAAATAAGCCAAGGCATTGAACACTCGATACTCATTCTGGAAATGGATCATGCTGCTCAAAACATTTTGAATTGTCTTTAAAATTCAACTATTAGTTTGTTTGATTACAACCTTTGTGGCTCATGCTAAAGACAAAACAAAGCTAGAAAGGGAAATCTGTGCCCACCAATCAATACCTGCTCCATTCAATGAGAATATGAGGTCAATACAATTGTACATAATACAACATGCTGATTTTTCAAACTTGAGTCCCCTTCCTTCTTCTATTCTGAGTGGACCTTTTAGCTCAATTGATGCTGAGAGATATTTTCCTTATTTGGCTATACCCAATAGAGCAAACCTTCGCAATTTTACATTGTTATTTGGCCTAACTGTTCTGTGTTTCACATATTTGCCTCGAATTGCATGACCAAATTGAGAAGAACACTGAGAACTCATCTAACGTCCTGCAAATTGTGTCATCTTTTACAGCCATTAAGATGTGCAGAAATCCCTCAATACACCTTTAAAACCTCAGACTATTATGTGTTAAATTCTCCAGAGGTAGACAGAACCAATAATCCCCTGACTCAGAGGTAACAGGGCTACCTCAAAGCCACAGTTTATTTAAAGCCTATCATTTAAAAGTAGCCAATCTGCATTAAGACATGGAATATAATTACAAGACATTATGCTTGCATAATGGCTGACTGAATTTTACACCATTAGCCGAGCAAAACTTTGATATATGCGCACTTTTATTTCAGCAATGCATAATTATCTAGCAATATGACATATGTTAGGTTTTTTTGCAATAATCTCTACCTTGAAGTAACAGTAATAATTGCAATGAAGACAGGACATTTTGTTTTACTTTGGTACAAAATTACAAGCATAGCTATCCTACAATAACTGTATGTGGCTTTGGACTTTTTATTGCACCTTTGTACTAAAAAGTGACAGGAGTATAATAACAGGCCTACCACAATGATAAATTATTTATGGACCTTAATAGAGTCTTCAGTACTTCAAGAAGGAGATACTTGCTCTTTTTTACATATTATTTTAAATGAGTTTTCTTTATAGAAATTCACTCCCTATGTTTGAATTCTTTTCCTGAATTCCCAGAAGTCATAAGAGATTTTATGAATTCTGCTGCATTTCCATTTCTCTAACAATAATGTGGCCACACTTGAAATATATTTCAGTTGCTCTGTTCATAACTCTCTAGCAGTTAATTCAAATTGAATAATGGTGCTAGTTTGAAAAATTACCATTCTGTTCCATCAATCTGTTTGAGGACTCACATACCAGGAAACATAGTCTTGAGGAATATTGTGGAGGTTCTAAGTCACACAATTCAGATGGAGACAATGATTGGCAGAAAGAATCTATTGCTTGTCTGCGTGTAAGGAATTTTAATGACAATATAAAAACAAGTGTTGCATATTTTATAGATTCTAGTAACTGATAAAATCTTTAAAGTCTTTCATTTACAAGCTGAAAATCCTATAACCTCACGAACTATTATTGCAAAAATACAGTTTTATATAATGAGCCCTCTGAACAAATTCATATTATAAATTCATATTGTGACAGTTAAAGGCATATTATCATCAAATGAAACAATTGCAATTGAATCCAATGACGAAAGACATATTTCCCTAGAAATTTAGTTTTACCTATTTTGAGTGTGCTGAAAATGTTATTGTGTTTATCACTGGTCCCCAGTCAGGCCTCCTTCAAACACCTCAAAATTTGTTACACTACGAAGTGCTGAACTCAGGACCTGTACAGGCACTGGCAAGGCCACAATCAATCCAGTGCATCTGCCAACACTTTTTGATGCAGCAATCACAGAAGTCTTTCAGCCCACACACCCCATGGCAGCCAGATAGTAAGAAAGCACAACTGTGGCTGCCACTCAAGTGAGAGCGGGGAAGAGGGAGAGTGCTCCACAATTTACACAAAAGGACCTAGAAGTCCTTGCTCATGAAATTAATGAGGGTGGTCTCATGTGTCAGAGGAAGAGGCCACCATTTATAAGCCATGTGCAGTTCTACAAGAGCAAAGGAATGCTACACATCAGCAGATGGCTCTCCTACATGTAGCAGAGAGATGCTATGCTTGAGCAGATTGCTCTCCTTCTACAGAGACGAGAAATGGCACATGGGAATTTGACTCTCTTCTGCAGAAACAGCAGCTTCTCCCAAATTCTTCTCTCCCCAATTCTTCTCTCCCCGACTACTCAACTCACACTCCATTTCACTGTGAGCAGAGTCCTACTCAGTTTACAGAGAACTGGCTCTGAGGAGTAATGTGAAAACAGTGCAGACTAGACAGCCGAAATTCAGAATCTATCAGCTGGTTAAGCTGTAGTTTGGAGACTCAAACAATAGTTTGATTGTTGCACTATTGCCTACCCATTCCCTTTAGCCTTATCCTGGGGTGCAGGATCAGGATATTGATGTCCCCCCCATCACAAGGACACCAAGTCATCTGCCACCATGGCCCCTCAGCGAGTGTACACACATGACAAATAATCCCAGAATTCTCCTTTCATTTCCCCTGGGCAGCAATGTGAAATTGCCCCCTCTATAGCACGAACTTGTCATGGGTAAAAGGAAAAGAAATAGCCTTCCAGCAACCAGACAAAGAATACTGCAAATGTAGTACTAGGATGTTGAACACACCCACAAGATTAACAAATATTAGAAGTGTTAGGGCTGAGACTTCACAGGATTTTCAATTAACATATTCTTTGATCTTCAGTGCATCAGCAATTTTTGTAAGCATTCACATTTAGAGCAAAGAACATCTTTCATTCCGCAGGGGTCACATTGGTGTGGCAGCTGCTGGCATTGCTGCATACTTTGATGTGTCTCACCTGGAAATGTTGCTAATATCAATGTACTTGAACAAAGCCTCTGTTGCTACTGGACAATAAGCAATAGGCAATTGTCATGTTTTCACCTTAAAAACTGTAACCTCATTGTAACAGAGAATATGATTGATAAATAACATGACTGATGTCATGGCTGCTTTGTTGTTCTGGTATTGAATGCATATCACCTCCAATTGCAAAGCCCATTACTCTTTGATGGTTCATATCCTTTGCTTGTTCTGCTCTTACATCCACTCACCCTGGGCCTCCCAGAAACATGGCATTCACCATAATGAAATTGATAAGATGCATGTTGAGGGACTGGAAATCTTTACTGTTGATGAGAAAGGTCCAGGTTATTAATGGTAGTCCTTACGGGCACATGGGTGTAATCAATGGCTGCCTGTGCTTGTGAAAAGCTAGAAATACTAGCAAATCTCAGTGTCCAAAATGCCATCTTTTGGTTGCTATTCCTTTGAGAAAGTGGCACCATTTTCATATCAGGTAGATACTTTGCACAATGTTTTCCAACAATGGTTTGCAGACGGATATATATTTATTTCTCATTTCGGTAATGAGTAAAGGAATGATCATTACTCTCGATACCAATTTTTAGCTTTTGAAAATTTAGCTCTGTTTAAATAAAATAATTTTAGTTGGTGACTCTTCTGCTTGCGAAACATTTATTTTCATAAAATGGCCGCATTACTCTCTGTTCTTGACTTCATCGATTGGCTTCTTATGAGTGTCCCTCTTAGTACAGTTGTAATTCTCCCACCTTTAAATGAGAAAGTCATAGGTTCAAGCATTGTCCAGAGATTTAAGCATGCAGCATTTTTCAACATTTCGATGCAAAACTGAAGGTTTGCTGCACTGTGGTGTGACATTAAGCAGACAACTTATTTGCCCTTTTGCACAGATGCATAAGATCTTATAGCTCAGTTCAAAGGAATGCCATTTTTCCAATGTCTAGGCCAATACTTATCTCAAAAAATCTTCAAACTTTACAGTGTGTCATTGGCTGCCAGAAGAAAGCAGCCATGTAAATCCTTCTTTCTGTTGTACACCTTCTTCCTTTGTCAACATCAGAGACCTAAAGATTTGTTTCATCAACTGTTACACTCCATTGCTTTTGTGATTTCAGATACAGGATTGCTGATCTAATCCAAACCATTATCAGGTAAGGATCTATCATACTTGACGATTGCTCTATGTAAATGAATGTTTACTATCTAATTTAAGGACAATTTTCTCATTTGTACATTCGTATGAGGTTCAATTTATAAGGCAATTATAATTCATACTCATAGAATTTCATGTTCATATCAATCTGCAAATAGATCATGATCTTCTGAAATCATTATGACTTTTCCTGTTGCTTATCCCAGTTTACATAGTGCTCATTAAATCAGGAACATTGAAACACAAAAAGTGTAGACAAAACTAAATATTGCTACAGCACAAGAGCACAAGGGCAAGCAATTACTCTAGCGGTCATGCAATTTCTTTAAAAAATTCCACTTGCCTCAGCTTACACACTATATGGCAGTGAACAAATCTTCCCCTTTTAATACAAGAGAAACCGCATAGGCAGTCATCAGGCTTCAGTTCCTTACAATAAAGAATGGTTTTCTGATTATCAGATTATTGAATTGTGTGGCTTGAGCAAGAAGAAGCAATGTCCATGTTGTCAAGATTTTATCTCTGGGAAATTGAGGTTGTAAGCCACACAAAAACTCAAGGACAATCCAATACTATTTCCAAAGTTTGCACTGATATTTTCACAGATCAGAAAATCCATCATAATGCAACTTCTTGCATATTTTTAAAATAAATTAATTTATCCAAAGTTACCGCCACACTGGTATCTACTTCCAAATTGCTTGCATTGCATTTATTAAATTATTAACAGCTGATTCATTAAAATAAACACAATTTACACCTTTAAACTGAGTAAGCTATATGGAAATTACTATTGACTAGACAGATTGGAGAGAGCAGGAACACTATGCCTGCCAGGGGAAGTTTGAGCAATGTCCTGCTCAATCTCATTCCCTGTTCCACTACCATTCTCAAATAACTTGATCTTTAATACTTCTAGATCCATTTCCCCCTCTCACTGCACATTTGCCCGTGACCCCTCTTTTCCATTCCTTCTAAACAATGGGACATCATTCCTGTGATTTTGCATTGCAGAATCAATTACAAGGATGGTAATGAACTCTCTTGTCCAATGTTCATCCCTGACTTGTTTTGGATTCCATGAGCCAAGTAATTAGCTCTGATTAGCATTACATTTAGTTTTGCAAAATTGTATATGGCTCAAAGTAATTATAAAAAAGGTGAACATTATATCAATCTGATTCCAATGTTTTATAAGAGAATTTTTTTCAATGTTTCCAGCAGTAAATTTAAATTTCTTGGAATCTAGTTTGTGCTCAAGTAACTGTTTGAGGTGACTCATTGTTAACATAGTAATGGCTGGGGATTTAAACAAGACTTTACACAACCATCTCAACTATAACTTGCTGTTGTCTCAAGGAAGATCTCCTTTGGGGGGGCTGGTGGGGGGGGGGGGGAGTGCCTACATGAACTGAACAATGTGGTTGCAGTTGCTTTTAGTAACAGAATCCATATTCTGAGAACAAATAAGAAAGTAAGTTCAGTCATGCAGAAAGGTTCAAGATTTGATTTCCAAAACTTGAATAAGATTTCTCAAACATGGAGCTAAAAACTAAAAATCCTCTCTTTCACTGTGGGTTTCATCATTGTGCTCTCTATTGATGTACTGCAAGTTCTCACCACTGCTGGCAGCTAGCACAGTAAGTGTAATCTCTGATGCCAGCTCTTAAAGGGACATATCACAATGTAAGCAACAGACTGCCAGCTGCAGAGCAGTGTGCCTCTAACTGAATGGATGCAGTAATAATGCAGGTGGGAAGGGGTGGTGGTTGGAAAGTTCTCTTGGAGGTCTAAAAGTCCTGGTCAGGTCGGCAGAGAACAGTATCCAAAAATTGCATGGTTTCTGTGGAAGGGGGCATCAGAGACCCTTGGGGCCTACATCAGGGCACCCCAGGCAGGAATTTGCAAGGGAGGTTTCTGCAAAAACAAGAGTGCAGTCTATGAATGCTATAAGCCTGAACGCAAATCCCCCCTGTCTGCTCTGCCTGCTCCTGTGGACCGAAGGAAAAGTAGATGAGGTCTTCCCCATGAAATTTGAGTGACCTTTCCAGTGCAGCAGTGAGCAGCAAACTGTGAGATATAGCGGAGATCTGAAGCAAACACCAGTAAACCAAAAATCTGAGAGTGATCATGACCTTAACCTTCATGGGCAAGAAAACTAGACACACATGTGAGGTTGTATTTGTGGTCACGGGTTCAAAATGAGGACAAAGATTTTGGCTCTGCAGTACAGCTTCAGGGGAAAACATGTTAATAAAATGTTTGTTCTAAGAGTGAATAAGGACTGTTGCCCTAACTTGTTGAGCAATTTGACACACATTTCTTGATTGCTCTTATTTATCAGACTTGTTAGGATGGAAATATCATCTGCAGACAAATTTTATATTGTCTGAAATTTTATGTTAATTTCATTTGGGGTGAGGTTTCAAGTGTATAGTGTTACGGATTAGGTTACTATTTGGTGAATGTCCCTTTAAGACATAGCACAGTAGTGTGTGTGTGTGTGTGTGTGTGTGTGTGTGTGTGTGTGTGTGTGTGTGTGTGTGTGTGTGTGTGTGTGTGATTACGACAACAACAGGAGATAACGATGTGCTGACGTTTTGCAGCAGTCAGTCAGAGAAGAGAGAGAGGAGAGAGACTCCCTGCCTGCTGGTCTCTGTATCGATGGATGAAAAACGATAACTGTGTCTGTCACTACAATCCATGTATGGATTTTTGGAATAAAGCAGTGGAGTCCACTTTGTCATTAACCTGTAGAAGGAAACAGGTATTTGTGTGGACGGCCACATTTCGAATGCTTTTTGGGGTGGCAGATACTTCGGAGCAAAGGAATGGAGATCATCAGTAATTGAGGTGTCGTATGGGTTCCATCATGGAACATTTGGATTTCGTAATTACTCTCTATTTTCTCTCTACATTTCCTCTTCAGTCAACGGTGGTTTTGCAGAAGCCTTTGCTCACGTTTCACCTTATGGCTTGCTGAACTGAACTTTGAGAACCATTCCTGGACTTGGCGTTTGGGAATTTGTCACACACACACTTCGAGTTCAGAGTTTTGGGTGTTAATGCTTAATATCTAACATTTTTACTTCTAACATTCTAACATTTTTACTTTTATTTTTCTTATTATCATAAGTAGTTATTAATAAAATAGTTTCTAACACTTATCCATGACTCAGTGTGTTTCTTTTGTTGCTTGTACGTAACAATGGTAAATTTGAAGAAATTTCTAGTTTATGATTTCACATTCAGTCCCTGCAAATCGAATATCTTAATAACATTGCAGATACTTTGCAATACACCCCTGTTGTTATAAACAGCATATCCTTCCAGAAACGTTGAATAATGCCTAAGATACAATGCTGATAATTTAATCCTCCCATAGGCTTCAATGAATGAGTTGAAGAAGGCTAAGAGCTCGGCTTCCAAACACGCACAAACACAAGTATTATCTGTATCCTGCAGTTCAACTGTTGTGGTGGGATTGACATTGGTTCTGGTGTGTAGTTGCTATGGATTGAATAGTTTCCCATTAATTCTGAAGATTAGTTCCACTCCCACGGGAAGTTTGTTGGATGTAAGGTGTAACATTTCAAAGAGAAGGATTGAAAAAATTGTCAGGGTAATGATGCAGCCTTGTTTGAAGCTGGTTTTCCTAAGATTGCCTCTTTGTCATAGACCAGTTGGCTTGGATCATGGCTTGCATGCCAGCATGAGGAAAATGTAAGATAGAGATGAATTTCTATGGGCAGCTGGATATGGGGAGAGTGCTTCACACTCCTCTTGGGTGATAGAGTGAAAGGTTTCAGTGAAGTTGAAACAAAAGTTATGTATAGTACTTGGTATAGAAACCAACCACGCTACATCAGGACCATATATACCGTAGCTCTAGATAGCTGGAAATCACACTGCAATTTGAGGAGCAGCTCTTCAGCTGCAGGTGGTTGAGGAGGGCCTTGGCTTTGACTTCCATTGTGGCAGGCAGCAGGGAGACCTGTCGGTCAGATTTATCTCCTTTCTTGAAAATGGTCATAATTACAGCACTTCTGAGGTCTAAAGCTATGTCCTCCTTTTCACACATGTGAATAAGGAGATTTTAAATTCACCATTGACTCATTCACCAAAATATACAAGAAGCTGAATCATGCCCTTAATATCTATAAGACAAAGTTCCTCTACCAACCTGCCCCTGTTGTGCCATATTGCTCTCTGACATTGAAGGTCCAGGGTGAGAACCTGAAAAACGTGGACCACTTCCCACAGTGCAGCCAAGGTAGATATTGATGATGAAATTCACCACTGCCTTCAAGGTACCAGCACAACCTTTGATCAATTGAAAGAAAAGGATGCTTGACAATCAAGACCTCAAACCTGGCATAAAACTCATGGATTATCAGGCAGCAATGATTGCTGTTCTTTTATATATTTCTGAGATTTGGGTTGCCTACCACAGGCAAGGTGCTGGAAAAGTACTATCAATGATGCTTCATAAAATCCTCCAAATGGACTACAAAGACAAGTGAACCAGCGTCCGCATCAGCCGAACTGGACTGGCCATATCATTTGCATGACTGACACTAGAGTTCCTAAAGAGATACTCTATTCTGAACTCAGTCATGGGAAGAAGTTACCAGATGGATAGAGGGAAGGATACACTCAAAATCTCCTTCAAAAAGTGCAGCATTCCCACTGACTCTTGGGAATCTCTGGGCCATGACTGCTTAAAGTGGAAAAGCAGCATTCAGGATGGTATTAAGAGCTTGGAGTCCAGGCATAAGGAGCATACAGAAGCCCTGTGTAAATGGCCAAAGGAGTGCACTCCCTCACAAACTACCTACCTGCCCACCCTCGAAGCCACCTCCTACCCCCAAGTGTGGAAGTGTCTGCAGTTCCCGCATTGGCTTCATCAGAATCCACAGAAGTGCAGCTGAAGCAAGTCATCCATAATCCTGAGGGAATGCGTGAAAAGAGTAATGTAATAATGTAATAAAGATGCAGTACTATCAACTTGTCATGCAGCTCACCTGCCTAAGAAATGTAACCAGGTGTAGGCCATTCAGCTTCTGCTCCGCCATTCAGTGATTATCACTGATCTTTTCACTTTCCTGCAGTAGCCAAGATTCCCTTAATATCTAAAACTCATAGTGATTTTATGGGTAACCCTCGCTTACTGACATATTTATAAAGTAATTTCGCACAATTGGAAAGCAAAGCCCGCAGATGATGGAAATCTGAAATAAATCTGTCCACCAATGGAAGAGATCCAAGGCCAAAGCACTTTCATGATTATCAACTTATCCTGCATGACAACGTTTATTATTCAGGAGGTTATCTTACCTAATTTTTAAAAAGTGTCAGTGGGAATGCTGCGCTTTTTCAAGGAGATTTTAGTGGCTTGCAGAAAAGTGCATTATGTTGCAAAGCAGAAAGGATTTCTCATTCCAAGAGCTGAAAAGGTTGAAAAGAAAGTCAAGGGAAATGCTCTTTTCAGCCACAGCAGGGAAAGAGGGGAGGTAGAACAAGATATCCATCAGCATGCAGCCAGAGAAGGAACCACAGAGCTTATTAGTAACTGTCCTCAATCAAATGTACAGAAGAAAAACCATGCCTCACATCTGGAGCAAAAACAGAAAGCTAGAAGAACTCAGCAGGTCAAGCAGCATCTGTGGGGGATAAAGGTGTAAGTCAGCATTTTGGGTCTAGAACTTGCATCAGGACTGAGAGGAAACAGGAAAGATAGTCACTATATAGCAGTACGTAGGGGGTTGGGGTACAGGCTGATAGGAGATAGGTGGAGGGGATGACGGGCAGATGGAAACAAGTAGGAGAGGAGAGGGTGGGAGGGATGAACAAAGGGAGGAGAAAACTCGGTGGATAGGTGAGTGTGTGAGAGGAGAGCACCAGGGAAAATTCAGTTTTCATACCGCTGGGTTGTAAGTTACCCAGGTGGTATTTTTGTTCTAGATCTGCAGTCTTTTTTGTGTTCATGCCTCACAGCTGGTCACCCAACCACGCCATTCAGAACTGCATTCCCTTTACCTTGCCTCAGTAGTATGTAATCCAATTATCACATTTCATCTCCTGAGTCCACTAAGTTTCAGACATTTCGGAAAAGGTGAATTTTAAACATTATGTGGTCCAAGAATTTTTACCCTTCAGTACAAGTTATAGCAATGACCCTGAATTTACAGTCTCACACAGCACTGCTTATACACAAGAGGATTTCTAGACCAAATTTCTGATAGGATGCATTCGAAGTTGTAAGGGAAATAGGGATGGCAACTGTGGAGGAACTGGGCATGATCTTTAAACCCTCGTTAGATAAGCACAACAACCCCAGTGGACAAAAACCAATATAAATAAAAATCAGTGACAAATTATCTTTCTCTTAGGATAATAAAGGAAAGTTCACAGGGATTTGTTAAAGGTGCTTAATCCGCTTGACTGAGTCTTTTGATGAGACAAAGAGGGTTGTTAAGGACCGTGTAGATGCTGCCATGCAGATGAACTATCAGAAAGTACTTCAAAACTGTAGTTCCAAGCAAACTCATCTCCAAACTCCAAGATCTGGACTTAACACCTCCTTTTGCAACTGGATCCTTGATTCCCTGACCAACAGACTGCAATCAGTAAGGATAGGCAGCAACACCTCCGCCACGATTATTCTCAACATTGATGCCCCACAAGGCTGCATCCTCACCCCCCTATACTCTACTCCCTATATACCCATGACTCCATGGGCAGATTCTGCTCTAACTTCATCTACAAGTTTGCAGATGTCACCACCATAGTGGGCTGAATCTCAAATAACGATGAGTCGGAGTACAGGAAGGAGATAGAGAGCCAAGTGACATGGTGTCATGACAACAACCTTCCTTTCAATGTCAGCAGAACAAAAGAGCTGGTCATTGACTTCAGGAAGTGGGCGGTGCACATGCTCCTGTCTACATCAATGGTTCTGAGGTCAAGAGGGTTGAGAGATTCAAGTTCCTAGGAGTGAACATCACCAATAGCCTGTCCTGGTCCAACCATGTAGATGCCACAGCCAAGAAAGCTCACTAGTGCCTTTACTTCCTCAGGAGGCTAAAGAAATTTGGCATGTCCCCTTTGACCCTCACCAATTTTTATCAATGCACCATAGAAAGCATCCTATCTAGATGTATCACGGCTTGGTATGGCAACTGCTCTACCTGTGACCACAAGAAACTGTCAAGAGTTGTGGACGCAGGTCAGCACATCAAGGAAACCAGCCTCCCCTCTATGGACTCTGTCTACACTTCTCGCTGCTTTGGTAAAGCAGCCAACATACGGTTCCCTAGTATGATAAGATGGGCTCTTTTCATAACAATAAACCCATTGGTCAATAAACCAACTTACCAATTTGGTAAAGCACTACATGATAGGCTTATTTGCAAAGCTGAAGCTCATGGAATAAAAAGGGTCATGGTTAAGAAATAAACTCTGGAACAGGAAACTGAGACCGAGAAATCCTATCGCCAAGAGTTATGTTTATGTACTTCATACAATAGTATATCTTTGAAAAACATATTTGGAAAACGAAACTGGGGCACACACTTTGCAAAGTCCATGATTTTCCTTGTGGCTGCCTCCATCCATCTGACTTGGCAACATTCAGACACACGTAATGGTGCCCAAAGCATGTTGGTGAACATGACCACATGTGTGGTCTGTGAATAACACAAGCCATCTGCCTGAGACAGGCTATTGGAGCATGTGTTGCCTACCTGAGTGAAAATTAATTGATTACTTTTTGGCTCTTGCCCCTGGAATTTATCACTGGGAACCCCCTTCAGCTGTTAAATTAAATATTTACTCCTTGTTGCAGTTCTCCCTCATAACCCCCCAACCCCACCCAAATTATAAACCCTCCTATCTCAAGCCCCACAATTTACAGCCAAGTGCACACCACATCATCCTAGCTGACCACTATACATATGCTTGGGCCTCATGCCCCACAGAATTTTGTTGTGATGTGTCCTCAAGAGAAACGTTGTTGGTCTATCCACTTAACACACCTTTCCAGGTTCCAGAGAATTTCTAGGCCAGAACGTGAGGGTGAATGGTTGTTTCTCAAACTGGAGAAAGATAAGCTGCGGTATTCATGGGGGGGTTTGGGGGGGGGGGGGTGAGGGGGACAGAACAGGGAGCGCTGCTTCTCCTGATGCTCCTGATGTACATTTGTAGCAACTCACTGTCGAAGCAAGCGAACCGGCTCGGCGGTCGGGTCGCGCATCATCGGAGCAGCGAGGCCCAAGATGGTGCTGGGCCTTAGTCTTCTCCGAGCGATGGGGAGAACCCGCGTGCGGGAAAAGTTTGATGACGTAGCGCATACGTCATTTCCGTTTTCGGTGGGCGGGACCCATTCCTCTTAAAAGGCCCACGCAAGGCGGGAAAATAAATCAGTTCTGTTCTGCAACTCATCGACTAGTGTCTTACTTTCGCATCGCGGTAGCAGCCGCTACATTGATGACCCTGAAGATCCAAACGGATTTTGGACCTACACAATGGACGACAATGCAGCAGCCAATGCAGTGGCACTCAAGCTGCCCACCTTTTGGACGCTTCAGCCCCTCGTCTGGTTTGACTAGGCCTAAGCACAATTCCAACTTCGGCAGATCACCTCCGAATCCACATGGTACTACCACGTGGTCAGCTCCCTGGACCAGGAGACAGCCGCCCAGGTCGGAGACTTCATCCAGTCTCCTCCAGAGGAAGGCAAATACCCAGCTTTCAAAGACCTTCTTATTCGGACCTTTGGCCTCTCCCCTCGCGAGTGTGCTGCCCGCCTGCTTCATCTCGACGGCCTGGGGGACAGATCCCCATTGGCCCTGATGAACAAGATGCTGGCCTTGGCTGAGGGACACAAGCCCTGCCTGATGTTCCAACAGGCCTTCCTCGAACGACTACCCGACGACATTCACCTGCCGTTGGCCGACGATGATTTTAGCAACCCACGTGAGGTAGCCACCCGGGCAGATGTCCTGTGGAAGGCCAAACGCGAGAGCGGGTCGTCCGTTGGCCAAATCGCCAGACCACGGGCCCAACACCTACCTAAACCAGTCCCAGCAACTGAGCGACCACACCCCAGAAACACAGATGACGATACTGGCGACCAGCTGTGTTTCTACCATCAGAGGCGGGGCGCGGAGGCCTGTCGATGCCGCCCACCCTGCAAGTTTCAGGGAAACGCCAGGGTCAGCTGCCACTGATGGCTACAGCGGCTGGCCTCCAACACAGCGTCCTATTCATTTGGGACAAGCAGTCTGGGCCTCATTTCCTCATTGATACTGGAGCAGAGGTCAGTGTTTTGCCCCCGACCGGCCGCGACACTCGTAGCAGGCAACAGGGTCCCACACTCAAAGCTGCAAACGGCACAACGATATGAACTTTCGGTACCCGTACAGTTCAATGATGCGACAGCCATTTTACCTGGAACTTTACCCTTGCTGCCGTTGCCCAGCCACTCCTGGGAGCTGATTTCCTTCAGGCCCACAGCCTGTTAGTCGACCTGCGACGGAAGCGGCTAGTGCACTCCAGAACTTTCCAAACCTACTCCCTGGCAGAAGCCAGCCTACCAGCCCCGTGCCTGGACTCCGTTTCCCTGTCTGGCAACGAGTTCACCAAGCTCCTAGCCAAGTTCCCATCGGTTTTGGCACCTCAGTTTACAAATCCGATGCCCAAACACAGGGTGCGGCATCACATCATTACCACAGGGCCACCCCTTCATGCCCGAGCACGACGACTACCTCCAGACAAGCTCCGCCTGGCAAAGGAAGAGTTCCGCTGCATGGAGGAGCTGGGGATCATTTGCAGGTCAGACAGCCCCTGGGCCTCCCCCCTGCACATGGTCCCCAAAGCCACCGGCAGGTGGAGGCCCTGCGGCAACTACCGCAGGCTGAATGACGCCACGACCCCAGACCGCTACCCCGACCCTCACATCCAGGACTTCGTGGCGAACCTACACGGGGCCCACATCTTCTCCAAGGTGGACCTCGTCCGGGGATACCACCAAATCCCAGTCCACCCTGACGACGTCCCCAAAACTGCGCTCATCACTCCATTTGGCCTCTTCGAATTCTTTCGAATGCCGTTCAGCCTTAAGAACACCGCGCAGACCTTCCAGCAGCTGATGGATGCGATAGGCCGCGACCTGGACTTCGTGTTCATTTATTTAGATGACATACTAATCGCCAGCCGTGACTGCCAAGAACACCTTTCTCACCTCCACCAACTGTACTCCCATCTCAGTGATTTTGGCCTCACTATCAACCCAGCCAAGTGTCAATTCGGACTCGACTCTATCGATTTCCTCGGCCACAGAATCACCAGTGAAGGATCAACACCCCTACCTGCCAAGGTAGATGCTATCCGCCATTTTGCCCGTCCCAACACAGTCAAAGGCCTGCAAGAATTCCTGGGGATGGTCAACTTTTACCATCAGTTCATCCCTGCAGCAGCCTGTATCATGCGCCCTTTGTTCTTGCTGATGCCTGGCAAGGGCAAGGACATCGCCTGGAACGACAAGGCCGTGGCTGCCTTCGTTAAGGCCAAGGACGCCCTGGCAGACGCCACGATGCTGGTACACCCTAGGACAGACGCCCCAACCGCCCTCACGGTGGACGCATCCAACACTGCGGTCGGTGGGGTACTGGAACAACTAATCAAAGGCCGTTGGCAACCCTTGGCGTATTTCAGCAGGTGCCTTAGACTACCCGAACTGAAATACAGCGCTCTTGATCGGGAACTTCTAGCACTGTACCCGGCGGTCCAGCATTTCCGGTACTTTTTAGAAGGCAGGCTTTTCACCGCTCTCACTGACCATAAGCTTTTGTCTTTCGCCTTCTCCAAGGTCTCTGATCCCTGCTCAGCTCATCAGCAGCGACATTTGTCCTACATTTCCGAATTCACAACGGATATCCAACATGTCTCCGGAAAGGACAATGTCATTGCTGACGCGCTTTCCAGACTGACCATCCACAGCCTGTCCCTGGGTGTTGACTACACGGCCCTGGCTGACGCACAGCAGGCCGACGACGAGCTGCCTAGCTACAGAACCGCAGTCTCGGGCCTACAGCTCCAAGATTTCTTAGTCGGTCCAAGTCAGCAGATCCTCCTTTGCAACGTCGCGACAGGTTAGCCCCGCCCTATAGTTCCTGCAGCCTGGCGGAAACACGTTTTCAACTTGGTACACAGGTTGGCGCACCTGTCCATCAGATCAACAGTCCGAATGGTCGCCAGCAAGTTCGTCTGGCATGGCCTACGCAAACAGGTCAGTGAGTGGGCCAGGACTTGTCCGCACTGCCAGACATCAAAAGTCCGACACACCAAGGTCCCACCACAGCAGTTCAAGCCTACCTGTAGAAGGTTCGACCACATCCACGTCGACCTTGTTGGTCCCCTGCCAGTTTCAAGAGGAGCCCAGTACCTCCTGACCATCGTGGACCGGTTCACAAGGTGGCCAGAGGCAACCCCTCTATCCAAAATCACGACTGATTCCAGCACCCGGGCACTGCTCACAACTTGGATCTCGCGTTTTGGTGTTCCGGCCCACATCACTCCAGACAAGGGTGCCCAGTTTACCTCCAGCCTATGGTCTGCATTAGCGAACATGCTAGGGATGCAGCTGCACACCATCACAGCCTACCACCCTCAATCAAAAGGGTTGGTAGAACGTTTCCACCGCCATCTGAAATCAGCCCTGATGGCCCGCCTGAAAGATCCTAACTGGGTCGACGAAGTCCCTTGGGTCCTGCTTGGCATATGCACTGCCCCCAAGGAAGATCTCCACGCTTCATCAGCTGAACTCGTGTACGGTGCGCCCCTGGTTGTCCCAGGGGAGTTCATACCCGCCCTTCAGGGGCAAGAGGAACAACCCGCAGCAGTCCTGGAAAGACTGCGCAAAAGGCTCGGCAGCTTGTCACCGATTCCCACTTCGTGGCATGGTCAAGCCCCATTCTGTGAGCCCAAGGAACTATGAGATTGTAAATTCGTTTTTGTTTGCATGGGCACACCCCGGGCACCGTTGCAACGACCATATGAGGGGCCATTCCGGGTCATCAGGAATAATGGGTCCACCTTTATTTTGGGCATTGGGGGCAAGGAAGAGGTCTTCACAACGGACAGCCTCAAACTGGCCTATTTAGATCTACAACAACTGGTTGAGGTCCCAACACTGCAACACAGAGGCCGACCTCCTAAGCAACGGCTAGCACAGCCCGCGAACCTTGGGGACCATATCGCCGGTTCGGGGGGGGGGGGGGGGGGGCGGGGGCAGGTGGTTGTGTAGCGACTCACTGTCCGAGCAAGCGAACTGGCTCGGTGGTCGGGTCACACGTCGTCGGAGCGGCGAGGCCCAAGATGGCGCTGGGCCTTCGTCTTCCCCGAGCAACGGGGAGAACCCGCACACGGGAAAAGTTTGATGACGTAGCGCATACGTCATTTCTGTTTATGGTGGGTGGGAACCGTTCCTCTTAAAAGGCCCATGCAAGACGGGAAAATAAATCAGTTTTGTTCTGCAACTCAGTGACTAGTGTCTCACTTTCGCATCGTGGCAGCAGCCGCTACACATTAACGAATTAGACTTGGTTGTATGGAGCACCATTACAAAATCTGCAGATGACACAAGATCTGCTAGTGGCTGGAAATATTCTAGTTAGACTAACCTGCATAGTGCTAGATTTAAAAGGGACATGAAGAGGTTGGTAGAAGGAGTGGATACAGGCACATGAAATTTAACATTGAGAAGTGAAATATTTTGGAAGAATGAACAAATAGAAGCAAAACAGTATCTTCAACAAAAAGCTGGAGGAACTCAACGGGTCAGGCAGCACCTGTGGAGGGAAATGGACAGTCAACGTTTCGGTTCAAGGCCCTTCATCTGGACCTACCTCCACAGACACTGCCTGACTCGCTATGTTCCTCCAGCCTCTTGTTTGTTGTTCTGGTTTCAGCAGCTGCAGGCTTGTGACTCCAAAGGCAATGTAGTACATAGGGTACAATTCTAAAGAAACAAAGAGGGCTGGCAGTATACGTGCATTGATTTTTGGAGGTTGCAAGGCAGGTCAAGAACAGATGTTATTTTTTAAACAGAGGCATGGAGTAGAAAGTTAATATCAATATCTTTAAAAGGCTGTTTAGCCACAACAGCCGAATTGTAGTAAATTTTGGCAGTGCACTTTAGGAAGGGTGTGAAAGACTAAGATAGGGTGTAGTGAAGATTGTGGAACCAGGTGAGCATGATTCCAATTGTGGCTTTTAAAAAGGGATTAGATAAGTACTTGAAGGAAAGGCTCCTTCTGGGGATATAGGAAAATGTCAAGGAATGAGACTAACTGGATCATTCTTACAAAAGGCAGGTATGAGCCAGATGGGCCAAGTGGCTATGAAATCCTGTGGTAATAACTCTATCATTCATTATATGATCCTATGGCTCCCATTTAGTTTCCTGAAGTCACAGTCAGCATTGAAAGACCCCATGGAAATTCCAACAATACTAGCTTAAGTAGACATTTCCCAAGTGATGAGATTTCAAGGTTAAATGGCCTCCTTCATTTTTACTGTGATTTTCCCTGTCAAGTGGGTTAACAATGTCCATGGAGACAATTGAAATGACTGATACCGAGAAAGATTTTGTTGTTCCTGAGTAAATCCTGCTTAGCTTCCAGTTTTTCTTCCAAGATTAACCAATTGTTTGACACAGCTTAATTTATATGCTAAGATAATATTTGATTCTGAAAGGTTATTGACCAGGACAACGATTACACTGTTCCTGGCATCTCGATCATCAAATGTTCCTTGTGGATGAAGATCTCTAGGCAAACATAATATCTGACCTAAGTCCATATGTTCCATGTATTGCAATTTCTCTTTTATTAAATAAAAGATAGTTATTTAAACATTAATCTAAGAATGTTACAATCTGCAAAATTTTTTAATAAACTGAATTAATTGTGAAATATAGCCTTTATAAATGAATTACAAATAACAATGTTGAAAAGAAGGATTACCCGGAGTAAAAATAATTTTTTGGCACCACAAATTCATACTGAAGTGCTAATGTTTGTTAGTTTTAGGAAGACATCTTCACAATCAATATTAACTGAACTTGTAAATGTATCAATAGCAAAATACCTGCCAGGTTCAATATTTTTGAGTGCCTTGATAATATGGTTGAATGCACAGCGAAGTATTAAAAAGATTGTCACTCTTTGTTTTCTCAGCAAGACTGTTTAAACCAGAAAATGTACTGTGAAAAATGAAAATCTGAAACAAGACAGTGGAAACTGCTGGACTCAGTAGGTTAGGCAGTAACTGTGAAAAAGCAGGTCAGTCAAGATTTCTGTCCATAAAACACCAGGAGCTATTACATATGAATAGCATTTAAAAGGAAAAGGGAAAGGAAAAAAGACAAGATTAACATACAGAAAAAGAATTTAAATTATTTGGAAGTAGTTGGGCAGAGTATAGAAGTTAATTAAATAGCAGGTGTGATATTAGCAGGGGACAAAAGGAATCGTAATGAGAGGAATCAAAGACACAAGGACATAAGAGGCACAGAGGGTGAATGAATAGCATTAGCAGGTGACAGTGTTCAGAATGCAGCTTGGAATTGTGAAGATTATTGAATATTTTCTGAGGTGAATGAGAAATTACAGAATATCCAGACACCCTGTTTAGGTAACCTGCTGGCCAGACGTGTCTGAAACACCACTCTTTTCACAGATCACTGATATCCAGTGTTTGAAAAGCAAAAAAAATCATAGAAGAAAAAATCTGACATGAAAACAGAGAATGCTGGAAATACTCAGCAGATCAGGCAGCTTCAATGGAGAGAAAATCAGACTTAACATTTCTTTTGGTAGGTCATCTACCTGATACTTTAACTCTGTTTCTTCCTTCATAGATGCTTCCTGACCCACTGAGTATTTACAGCACTCTCTGTTGTCCTGGACTTCCTATTGCATTCAACTGAGAGTGAACCCCCTGGCATTATGTATTCTCTTGTCTTGGGAAGAGAGTGAGAACAACTGGTGAAAAGATAAGTGGAGATGTGTACAGCCTCTACATACAGAGCAAGTGCTGAGAGACAGAAGAGAAGCAACAGGTGGCAAAATAAAATTAAAGGTGCTCCATGGAGTGAGGAAGGAGTCCTGGGAGGAGCTGCTGGCTCCAGAATGTGTGGCATTTTACTGTTAAGTGTAATGTGAGGAGAGTAGAAGAGAGAAAAGGAAGATCTGACTGCATTTCAAATTCAGAAGGGATATAATGTGGGCCTTTGGTGGTTGCACATTGAACAGCATACTCAAAGGGAAGGAAGCGTTTAAAGTAGGGAAGGAGTGGTGGAATGATGACAAGTGATTTTGAGAGCCGAGGTGTTGCACTCACTCTTGTCAGTAAATCTCTTTATATACTATTAATTTCATGTGAAAAGGTTGGTTTCTGACACTCACTTTCTCTGGTACCTCTGTCCAGGCCTTCTCCATAATGGAAAATAGTGATTCCCTCATTTCCCTCACCTCTTCCTCCGCCAGCAACTATCTAAAATTGTTTGAATGGCCTTTATCCCGACAATCCTTCTTGCCTTGTTCTAACACTTAAATCAAGCAGTAGGAAATGCAGTCTAACTTTAAGAGTTCCCAATTTAATTCCCACTTTAAATAGTTCTCAGCCAGCCAGCCTGAAATTATGCTGAGAACATGGGCAGACTGCCTGTTTCCTGAAACACTTGGGTGGGCAGCCTGTCAATCATATTAAAATGAAGCCCTGGCATTTGCTGCAGTTGGAATCTAAACACTTCACAGCAAGTCATATCACACATTCAGCCTGAAGCAAGCACCACCACAGATCCATGTATTTCAATGCATTTAGCGTGAAAGGTTTTGATAGAATAAACAAGGATAAACTATTTCCAATGGCAGAAAGCTTGACAGATTTAAAGTAAGTAGCAAAGAAACAGAGGTGACATAAAGAAAAAAATATGCAATAGGCTTGTATGATCTGTAACACACAGCCTTAATAGGTGGTGGAAACATTCAATAACATTTAAGAACAAATTGAAGAAATACTTGTTGATAAAATTGCAGAGCCACAGAGATTTCAGGGATGTGGGACGAACAAAAATCCCAGAAGGCACAGACCTCCTTCTGTGCTGTTTCATTGTCTGAACATCTTACATAACCTACAAATGCACAATCTCGGCAGGAAGACTTGTCTGTTAGGAGCATGTATTCGGAAAACATCGACAAGCATCCCTCCCCCTCCATCCCTCACTCCCCCAACACCTTTCTAGCCCTCATCATCTAATAATTTCATGGACAGAAATCAGAAATCGTGCCTGGAATTTTTCAATGTCTGCAATCAGCAGGCACAGCCCTACCAAGAACAGATACTCTGTATACTCTAAAAAAGGCAGGACCAAGGTTCAGAAGGCATATTGGAAAGTTTAACAAAGTCGAATATTGATTGCTTAAATAATCTTAAATTAAATTGATCAAGGGAATCCTAAATTTTTCAAACCCCATCATTGAGGTTATTTCTTCAGCATCAGCAATTAATGCTTTTTTATTTAAAACTGTATTGAACTTTATTTCCTGTGACATTGTTTTAGAATATTATGCTATTGAGCTATTTCATGCTCTGTTCATATAAATGCCCTTAACGGGAAATTCAAATGGTGAAACAAACCTTTGTGCAAAACAATGCGACAAGGAAAGGGTAGAAATAAAGACTTAGTTCTAATGGAATCTAAATGGCTAAATCATTTTCCCTGTCTTCACACATACTAAAATGTTATCAGCTGGGGATTGTGATATTTGTATATTGGGTTGTGGCAAATGTAAGCGAGCTGTTGTATGCAATTGTAACTTTAGTGTTGGTCAAGTTAATATTAACTTATGAAATTGTGTCACATGCTTAACTTAGTTATTGAATGTTCAGGGCTTCATTTCAGTTTGGTGAGTTGACTACCACTATAAAGACATGTCCCTTTTACGCTGCATGTCCAAATGTGGTTTTATTATATCCTACAGTATATTACAAAAGAACCCAAAACACTATTGTGGTGAGTCATTTTGAAACTCATCATGCACTTTATGTCAGATACTTTTGTTGAAACTGTCCATGAACATGAAGATATTGCAAATCTGTTCTGAATTGATTAATAGCTAATAACCTATGAACAATGACCTATCATAAAAAGCAATGCTGTATATGTACCACAATGGCAAATCCAAAATATCATCCACCAGATCAGATATATAGTGAAGGATTTCTTTCTCTTCAACATGCTACTGTAACTTCTAATCAGACACACTGATAGAATGCCGTAGATACTTCTCCTGCCTTAATCACCATCGGTGCCTACTTGACTCAATTGATAACATCTCAGTTAGATAACTATAGTTTCAAAGCCCAAGCAGAACTCTATATGATTTGGATGGAATGCTGAATTTTTGGAGGTACTTCCAAATGGAAGTACTTCCAAGTGGAAGTACCTCCAAAAAGTTGACTACCACAATAAAGGCGTGTTCCTTTTATGTTGCATGTCCAAATGTGGTTTTATTATATCCTACAGTATATTCCAACAAGAACCCAAAGCCAAAGCCCAGGCACTGTTGAAAGATGAAAATTGTGCATATCTCTCTCAATGTGCTAACTTACAAGTTCCCAGAAATGTCTCTGAACATTCTGTTGCAACCAAGCCCAAAATGAATAGTTTATTAAAATGATGTCTTCTGGTTTGTTTTAGAAAAAATTATTAAATTCAATTGTTAGCTCAGATGTGATTTTGCATTATAAGACCACACAACAATCAAGCAATATTTACCTGATTAAATTGGTTGAATACAGCACAGCAAGTAATGAAGACAACAATTGACAATAAGGCTTGTAGCCACATCAGATGTGAACTGCAGTTGTAATGTTAGCAGAGTTTTCTAGCAAACCAATAGCAAGTTAATGGCACACTCAACATAATTACTACGTTAAAAAGCCAGTAATATGTGTAAGGAAGACATATGGTTGCAACTTTTTAACATTAATTTACGCAATTTTGTTGTTCCTAGAACACCAGCATTTGCTGCACCTTCATAATTTCTTTTGAGAAGGTGGTGCTAGCATGGTCCTCTTCTAAAGATACTTCAAAAGTACTTATGGGTGTGGAGTCTGGGATCTCAGCTCAGCAACAATGTAGGAATGGCAAAATGTTCCCAAATCAGAATGTTGTGTCACTTGGAGGAGAAGCTATGAGTGGTACTGGCTGCATGCACCTACTGCCCTTGTCTTTCTTTGTGGTTCGAAGGTGTGAATAAGAAGTCTTTGTGAGTGCATTTTGTAGATGGTGCACACAACAACCATGGGGCTCTGGTGATCGAGGGAATGAATGTTTAGTGTGAATATTGGGGTGCCAATCAAACAGCATATTTTGTCCTAGATGATACCAAGCTTCTTGCATGTGGCTGGTGAGTCATTTACTGCAGGATACTGGCTTCTGATCTGCTCCTGTCATGACAAGATTTATGTGCTGGTCCACTTAAGCTTCTGGCCAATGGTGCCAGTAATTACTGGGTGATTAATTTTGCAGAGAGCCTTACAAAAATTGGAGCTGGCTGACAGCTGGTGCGCAAGTGCCAATAAATTGCTGGACTCATGCTGTGGAAGTGAATTAAACTTGCCTAGAGAAAGCTAGGGCTGCTATTTACTGGTATTTGAATCATGTTCATCCTTGTGTTGCTGACCTGCATGGACCCCATTTTAACAGTGTATTGATTTTTTAAGTTCTCAACCTGAATTTCAAGCCTATTCCTCAGTCCACTCGACCCTCTCTCTGTGTATACTCCTCCAACAGAACAAAGTTTCTGCATTCTGCCAGCTCTTGTGTCTTGGATATCAGGGTTTATTGCTCCACCATTGTTGGCCATGCC
Source organism: Pristis pectinata (assembly GCF_009764475.1). Classification (NCBI taxonomy): domain Eukaryota; kingdom Metazoa; phylum Chordata; class Chondrichthyes; order Rhinopristiformes; family Pristidae; genus Pristis; species Pristis pectinata. The sequence continues at coordinate 28,198,794 of NC_067408.1, read as the reverse complement.
ACAGCTGCTAAGATCTTGAGAATATAAACTTCTTCCATAAATCTCCCCATATCTTTACTTATCCCCATTAGGATACTCCGTGAACTTTACCTTTTCAGACATGTTTTTATCCATCTACCCCAACATTCCCTTGGCTGACTGAGTGTCAATCTTGTCTCCTATGAAGTCCCTTAGAATGCTTTAGTAATTTAAGGGCATTATATAAATGCAAGCGTTGTTGCCGCTGTTGGTAACAGAAGCAAGGTTATTGTACTAAGCTGATGGCTCAAAATGCTTTATATTTAAGGAACACATAAAACATGGAACATATTACTTACTTTATATCTTGAATGTAAATAATATCAGAGTTATGTTTAAAATAGTAAATACATGCTGTGCTTGCTTTCATACAAATACTTTGGAGTGGAAGAGAGAAGGCAGCTGGAGTTTGTTGTTGATCCCATATATTGAGCATTCTAATATTTTTATAGAGCCAAGGTTCCTGCAATGTACCACAATGTAATCTAGTTAGCCAACTGGTCATTAAAATAAACAAATGTACATCTGACTTTTGAAATATTAATAAGGTATTAAATTATGGCTAATGAGCATTCCAGATTTTGTTATGTGTGGTATTTCCAGATTTTGTCATGTTGTCAATGAGTGGTAGGTACCTGGAACAGGCTACCAAGAGAAATAATGGAAGCAGATACGATGGCAACGCTTAAGAGGCACTTGGGCAGACACATGAACAGGCAGGGAATTAAGGGATGTAGACCACGTGCAGGCAGATGTGCAGTTTAAATTGGCATTATGGTTGGCACAGATATCGTGGGCCGAAGCGTCTGTTCCTGTGCTGTACTGTTCTATGTCCTATGTTCTATGTTCAATAATGATGCATTGATTTTGACCAAATATATATTTTAACTTCCTGTACATTAGTTTAAAGTCCAAAATATACTTCATTTCTTTGTGTAACTCAAACAACATTCATGCTCATGACAATTTCACTGCAATTACACGTCGATGGTTTGCATTCACAGATGTTCAAACTATCAGGTAAAGAATTTAAAACATGAATCCTCAAAATACGAAATTCAAACATTGAAAGAGCTGCAAATCAAGTAAGTCAGCTCTGCCTGAATCACCAAGGTATCGGTATAGTGATATTGCTCAACCTGCTTGGTTTTGCATTTAGACAGGCCGCATAATTTTTTTAAAACTTGCTTAAAGAATAATGTTTTAATTATATAAACTTAAATAGAAATCTTTCTGATATATCTTACTGTTTCAATACTTATTGGCAGAAAGTGATGTTCAAAAGATTTCTAAAGGAACTGTAGTGTATTAAATCTGTATCAACATAGAAGCAAAGCATGATGGTCAATTCAGTCAAAAACATTGCTATCTGCAAAGACTATGCTGAAGCAGGAATATGGCTGAAGCCTGCAAACTGTAAAGGTCAGGGTACCAGCTATGGGAAGAGCTGGAAGAGTGTTAAGTTTGAAACAGACATATAACCACAGACAAAACATAAAGTAAATCTGCGTGGAATGTTCTTACAAGGGATAGATCTTGAAACAAGTATTGGTATTGATTTATTATTGTCACTTGTACCGAGGTACAGTGAAAACTTGTCGCATATTGATCGTACAGGTCAATTCATTACACAGTGCAGTTACATTGAGTTAGTACAGAGTGCATTGAGGTAGTACAGGTAAAAACAATAACAGTACAGAGTAAAGTGTCACAGCTACAGAGAAAGTGCAGTGCAGGTAGACAATAAGGTGCATGGTCACAACAAGGTAGATCGTGAGGTCAGAGTCCATCTCATCATATAGGGGAACCGTTCAATAGTCTTATCATAGTGGGATAGAAGCTGTCCTTAAGCCTGGTGGTATGTGCCCTCAGGATCCTGTATCTTCAACCTGATGGAAGAGGAGAGAAGAGAGAATGACCCGGGTGGGTGGGGTCTTTAATTATGCTGGCTGCTTCACCAAGACAGCGACAGGTAAAGACAGAGTCCATGGAGGGGAGGCTGGTTTCCATGATGTGTTGGGCTGTATCCACAACTGTCTGCAGTTTCTTGTGGTTCTGGGCAGAGCAGTTGCTGTACCAAGCCATGATGCATCCAGATAGGATGCTTTCTATGGTGCATTCATAAAAGTTGATGAGTGTCAAGGAGGACATACCAAATTTCTTTAGCCTCCTGATGCAGTAGAGGCACTGGTAAGCTTTCTTGGCCATGGCATCTACGTGATTTGAACAGGACAGGCTATTGGTGATGTTCACTCCCAGGAACTTGAACCTCTCAACCCTCTCGACCTCAGCACTGTTGATGTAGACAGGTGCATGTACACCGCCCGCTTTCCTGAAGTCAATGATCAGCTCTTTTGTTTTGTTGACAGTGAGGGAAAGGTTGTTGTCATGACACCATTCCACTAAGCTCTCTATCTCCTTCATGTACCCTGACTCATCTTTGTTTGAGATACAGCCCACTACGGTGGTATCATCTGCAAACTTGTAGATGGAGTTAGAGCAGAATCTGGCCACACAGTCATGAGTGTATAGGGAGTAGAGTAGAGGGCTGAGCATGCAGCCTTGTGGGGCTCTAGTGTTGAGAATAATCGTGCCAGAGTTATTGCTGCCTATCCTCACTGATTGCGGTCTGTTGGTCAGAAAGTCAAGGATCCAGTTACAGAGGGAGGTGTTGAGTCCCAGGTCTCAGAGTTTGCTTGGAATTATAGTATTGAAGATGGAGCTGTAGTCAATAAACAATCATCTAACATAGGTGTCTTTACTGTCCAGATGCTCCAGAGCTGAGTGTAGGGCCAGGGAGATGGCATCCGCTGTAGACCTGTTTCAGCGATAGGTGAATTGCAGTGTGTCGAGGTTGTCTGGGAGTCTGGAGTTGATGTGTGCCATGACCAGCCTCTCAAAACACTTCATGATGGATGTCAGAGCCACTGGTTGGTAGCCATTGAGGCATGTTACCTTGCTTTTCTTCGGTACAGGGATGATAGTGGTCTTCTTAAAACAGGTGGGAACCTGAGATTGAAGCAGGGAGAGGTTAAGTATGTCTGCAAATACTTCTGCCAGCTGATCAGCACAAGATCTGAGCACATAGCCAGGGACACCATCTGGGCCAGATGCTTTCCTCGTGTTCACTCTCCGGAAGACAGATCCTATGTCCTCAACAGTGACAATGGGTTCAGTTGCATTGGAGGCTGTCAGGGTGGGTGGTGACAATCCACTTCCCTTCTGTTCAAAATGCGCATAGAATGCATTAAGCATCAGGAAGGGATGTGCTGTTGTTAGCTATGCAGCCCGTCTTCATCTTGTAGCCTGTTATGGCATGTAAGCCCTGCCATAACTGACGGCTGGTCTGGGACTCTATTTTGAGTTGATATTGTCTCTTGGCATCCCTGATAGTTTCCGAAGGTCATATCTCGATTTTTTGTACAGGTCAGGATCACCAGATTCATGTGCAGCAGTCCTCGACTTCAGTAGGGAGTGGATCTCCCGGTTCATCCATGGTTTCTGGTTTGGGAACACCCGGATTGTCCTCTTTGGTACACAGTCCTCAACACACTTGCTGATAAAGTCTGTGATGGTGGTGGCATACTCATCAAGGCTGGCAGCTGAGTCTTTGAACATGGACCAGTCCACTGTCTCAAAGCAGTCACATAGAAGCTCATTTGTTTCCTCAGACCAGCACTGCATGACTCTCCGTACCGGATCCTCCCGTTTCAGTTTCTGTTTGTATGCAGGGAGAAGGAGCACAGCCTGGTGGTCCGATTTCCCAAAGTGAGGGCGAGGGGTGGCTTGGAAGGCATCTTTGATAGTTGTATAGCGTGGTCAAGGGTGTTAGGGCCCCTTGTGGAGCAAGAGATGTGCTGGTAGTATTTTGGTAACACACTCTTGAGGTTGGCCTGGTTGAAGTCACCTGCAATAATGAAGAGGGCCTCAGAGTATCCTGTCTCAAGGTTGTTGACCACAGAGTATAGCTCATTGAGTGCAGGCTTCATGTCCGTCTGTGGTGGGATGTATACAGCCATCAGGATAGCTGAAGTGAACTCCCTTGGCAGGTAGAATGGTCGACACTTCACCGTTAGATATTCCAGGCTGGGTGAGCAGGAGCTTGCCAGGACCATCACGTCCGAGCACCACAAGTTATTGATTAAGAAGCAGACTCCTCCGCCCCTAACTTTGCCTGAGGACCCTGTACAGTTCATTCAATGGATTGAGGAGCCCTCAGGTTGAATGGCACAGTCAGGTGAAGCAGTGAATTAGGAATAAAAGAATAGCAGTAAACAGTTGGAGGAAAACAGACCAAGTTGCTGTCACTCAGGGGAGAGTCTCTGATATTCAAGGAACTCTGACTACAGTATCTTTTTCACTTTACTGGATGCACCTTAACAAAACATTGGTGTTTATAACCAATATACCTGTTCCCATAGTAGTATGTTGTAGTCACGAACAAGTTCCATAAACTAAATTCAATTGAATTTTAAAATCAAAATAAAACTACAATTGATGAATCTTATAATTTATATCAGGCACTACCTATTGACAAAGTGCCTACTGCATGGTTACATTTACTGATGTGGTTCTGGGGAGACACCACATATCTTTGAGTACAAAATACAATACTTTCCCAGGCCGTATTTGTACAAATGTCGCCAAGGTGCAGGACTCAAGAGTCCATCCAATTTCTCAATCTAAATTTGATAAATTGCACTCTGTATCGATTATAAGTATTGATTTTAATGAAAGATGGATTTTACTAGGCTATTTAACAAATTATAATCAGTCATAAAGGCTCTGTGGCCCACTGAACCTATGCTGACAATCAAGCATTCATTTCTACTAATCCCATTCTATTCTCTCCACATTTTCCATGAACTCTCTCCAGATCCTACCACTCACCTACACTCTGGTGGCAACTTACAGTGGCCAACTAACCCACTAACCTGCACATCATTTGGATATTGGAGAAAAATCAGAGCAAGTGGAGGAAACCTACATGGCCATAGGGATAATGTGTAAACTCCACACAGACAACACTGGAGGTCAGGATCGAACCCTATCACTGGAGCTGTGAGGCAGCAGCTCTTCTAGCAGCACCATTTGGCCACCCACACTTGGGAACACCTTCATGCACAGAACTCACTTGCATTTATCAGTTAATTTTATGTTATATTATAATTTATACAAATCAAAAAATGCACCTTGATTTTAATTCTAAGATAATTGTGGACTGACTGAAGGTTTTCTTCCAAATAGTCAAGTTTCCCTCATCCTTTGACATTGGATAAGTGATGACACTAAGTGCGATTGACCTATACTTCAAAAGATGTTTATCTTCAACACAGAGAATCTTAAAGGTTTGTAGGAAAATCAGTCCAATGCAAACATCACATAAATCTGTCCAATAACAGCAAAAGCACAATGAATGAAATATGTGAACAAAAATTATCAGTGCATGTATGTATTCTATTTGTAATTTACAGAATAATGGATTCCTAAGCCTGACTTCCATCTAGAAATAGAATATAGGCATGTTGCATTATATATTGTGAGTAAAACTTGAAAATAACACTTGAACTATGATTGTTGCCATTATATATGGGCAAATCTTCTGGCCAGTTCTGTCTTCCAGCATGGTCTGGGCCCAATCTTTCAATGGCAACCCTGCTCCCAGCTCGCCAGCCGGGACAGCAGATTGCAGTGGAATGCAGGGCCTTTCTCATCTTAAGTGGGTGGTTATTTCATTAGATTGGCTTTGAAGGCAGGTAAGGCCCCAATTGTTTGGCTCAACAACTATCAAAGCTGCTACTGTTATTGAATACTGTAAGTGGCTTTAACATGCACAAACACTCACATTCAGAACCTGTTATAAATTAAAATTTACATTTTTCCCAGAGAAAGGGAATCAAAATCTAGAGGGCATAGGTTTAAGGTGAGAGGGGAAAGATTTAAAAGGGACCCAAAGGGCAACGTCTTCAGCAGAGAATGGTGTGTATATGGAAAGTGCTCTCAGAGGAAATGGTTGAGGCAGGTACAATAACAATGCTTAAAAGACACAGGTTTAAAACAGAGATGAGGAGAAATTTCTTTAGCCAGAGGGTGGTGAATTTGTGGAATTCCTTGCCACATACAGCAGTGGAGGCCAGTTCATTGGAGGCATTTAAGGAAGAGATAGATAGATATCTAAATAGTCGAGGTATCAAGGGATATGGGGATAAGGCCGAAAATTGGGTTTAGAATTTTTTTTTGTCCCCCCCCCCAAGTTTCTCATTCCTTTTTCTTTTTTCCCTTTTCTTTAGAGCAGACTCGATGGGCCGAATGGCCTACTTCTGCTCCCTTGTCTTGTGATCTTGTGACACGGACAGGTACATGGATAGAAGAGGTTTAGAGGGATATGAGCAAAATACTGGCAAATAGGACTAACTTAACTGAGCATCTTGGTTGGCATAGACCAGTTCAGCTGAAAAGCCTGTTATTGTGCTGTATTACTCTATCACTCTAAAATCTTTAAAAGATGTAAATCATTTTTAAAAAACTAAAAACTAAAAGGCTAAAAAATTCATAAACACATACTTAATAAAATTAAAGCAGATAAGCTAATTTAGTTAAATCAAATGTAAAGCTCTTCTTACCTTTCTCATGGCAGCCAATTTCCATATTCATTTTATTGGGACCGTTGAATTTGGTGCATGCTCAGTGGACAGATTTCCCAATCTGAGAGCTGGAAAATCAGAAGAAGCCTGCTTGTCCCATTGGGAACAGAGTTCAGACAAAGCATCTTTGACCTGAAATGTTAACCCTGTTTCTCTTTCCACCAATGCTGCCTGATTTGCTGAGTGCTTACAGCATTTTCTGCTTTTATTTCAGGTTCCAACAGCTGCAGATTTTGACTTTCATTGAGGAAATGGAATTACTTTTGATTCAGAAAGTTGCCAGGAAATTTGACAGGGAGTACAAATGTAACAAGGGCAAAGGCAAGTGTTCTCTTGTCAAACAACTGGAGATTCAAAATAACCTCCATTCCTTGGCATGTAGTTGGAGTGACATCTGAACTCTTCCCAATGTCAGGAAAAACTGGTGCTGTTCCAGCTGAATGCAATAATCTTTTGTGACCTCCCTGATGTAGTGGTGAACTGAAAAACGAGAGCCTGTTACGGTTACATAAAAATTAAGGACAATGGTGACCATGACAACCACAAGGTGTCCTGACATAGCTCAAAGGCAGCCTCGTTAATGCAATGGCAGCACCTGCCATATTGCTCCTCAGTGAAGTTGAAGTAGGAGGGAATCTGTCCACAGGGATGACACTGGGCTTCCAGTTGCTTATCACTTTAATTTTTCACCCATTCCCACTTTGATTTATCTGTCTTTGGCTTCTTACACTGTTCTTTGATTTTTTTGTTTAATTTCAGATTTTCAGCATCTACAGTGTTTAACTTCTCCGATATTTTGTATCCCACTGTTCCGGCATTTTTTCTTTTCTTTTTCTTTCTCTGCCCTTAGAGAAGAATCTGAAAAAAAAAGCATGGTATTCTTATTTAAGTATTTTAATAAATAGGTGTTGTAAATAATTCCAGCATGCACTGTGAACTTTCCCACATAAACTCTGTGTAACCTGGCAGCTGATTCTTGGTGCAGAATGAACAAAGGCATTTCTTGTTCCGTAATACATATAGGCAACCATTTTTGCTTGTAAAATGTGCATGGAGACAAATTTCTATATTTTGTTTCCTAAGTAATTTCTGTTTTTTGCCTCAATCACCTCTATTACCAGTTTTCTGTTTTGTTCCCTCCCACACCCTTCTCTGCAACTTAAAATTGTTTGGAAACAATGACATGAATATTGAGTTTTCCAATTTTAGGCAAATCTCTCCTTCTGATTCTCCTCTGGTCCTCCCATTTTTGTCCCCTTTCCCACACCTCCCCAGCCCCCCTTCACCCATCTTCATCCCCCTCCTGGTTCCATCCCCTCACCCCATCTGGTTCCAACTATTGTTCACCTCTCCCGTAATGGTTCCCATTTTCACCTCCTTAACAGAATCTAGCAAGGGTAGCACTTTGTGTTCCTACTTATCTCCCTCCAGCAACTGTCTCCTATCTTCTCATTCCCCTCGCCCCACCTTGCTCCATCTGTTTTTGTTCCCTTTTCCTCTCTCTCTTTGTCTGCCTCCATCTATCATTCACCTCCCACAGTCTTCTAATTCCACCTCTGCTCACCTCCCCTACCTGGCACCACCTGCCTGTCATCTTACACCCCTCCTCAGTCCACCAATCACCTTAGAATCCTTTCTCGCCACTCTCCCTTCTCCTCTTTATACTGGCCATCTCGCCCCTCCACTCTTCGTCCTGTTGCAGGGTTTTGACCCGAAACGTCAACAATTCCTTTCCTCCCACTGATGCTGCTTGACCCGCTGGGTTCTTCCAGCAGATTGTTTAGTACTTAAAATTGTTTGTTTTTTATCAGATTCATTTTTAAGATTAGGTTGCCCAGAACATAACATGCTATGGGGACAAAATAAAATGCAAAATAAATCTGCAGATACTGAAAATCTGAAATAAAAACAGAGATTGCTGGAATCACTCAACAGGTCATGCAGTGTATGTGAAAGAGAAAAAGAGAAAAACAATTTCAAAAATAAACTATTCAGCAGTAGTAGTTTATCTCAAATACAAAACATTGTCTTTCCAACATGGATATTGGATGCATTTACAACATAGAATGTAGAACACTACAGCATGGGAACAGGTCCTTCAGCCCACGATCATATCTGCTTCTAGCACTATCCTTGGCAACCCGTTCCAGGCACCCACCACTCTCTGTGTAAAAAACTTCCTGCAAATCTCCTTTAAACTTTCTTCCTCTCATCTAAATGCATGCCCTCTAATACTTGCCATTTCCACCCTGGTAAAAAGATTCTGATTATCTCCCCTATTTACGCCTCCCATAATTTTATAAACTTCTATAATTTCATTCCTCAGCCTCCGCGCTCCACAGAAGACAACCCGAGTTTATCCAACCTCTCCTTATAGGTCATACCCTCTAATCCAGTCAGCATCCTGGTAAACCCTTTCTTCACCCTTTCCAAAGCCTCCACATCCTTAATGTAATAGGGCGACCAGATTGCACACAATGCTCCAAGTGCAGCCTAACTAAAGTTTTATATATTTGCAATATGACTTCCTGACTTTTATAGTCAATGCCCTGACCAATGAAGGTAAGCACGCCATATGCCTTCTTTACCACCCGATCAACTTGACTGGCCACTTTCAGGGAGCTATGGACTTGGACCCCATGATCCCTCTGTACATGAATGTTGTTAAGGGTCCTGCCATAAACTGTATGCTTTCCCCTTACATTTGACCTCCCAAAGAGCAACACCTTACACTTACTCGGATCAAACATCTGATTGACAATATGAGCATGGGGAATTTTTTTATGTGTTAAGTTTTGTGATGTGGTATTCACTACCTTTTAGGGTGGATGGAACAGATTCAATATTAAGATTGAAAAAAATAACTGAGTTAATACATGAAGAGGCAAATTTACAGGCTTATAGGGAAAAATCAAGAGTGGGATTAATTGCATAGCTCTTCCAAAGATGTAGCTCATGCACAGTGGGCTGAATGGACTGCCTCTGTGTAGTATTATATGATAGTTGCATACATTCAGAATACATCCTGACCTGTTCTGTTCCAATAACCAGTTCATGAAAGGTCATTGACTTTCTTTCTCTAGGGATGCCACTTGAACTGATGAGTAATTCTGCTTCATAGTATTTTACTTCTGTATTTTTGCTTTTGTAGCATTTCATTTCCACAATTTAAATGACGTTAAAAACTTACAATAATTGTGCTGGTATTAAGCAACTTTAATGTACATAAAAAAAACAATGGTAGCAAATATCCACAATGAAAACTGAAACCTTTGAGTACCTAGAATCTAGTTAGTCATTCTTGGACACATATTTTAACCAATAACATGTTTGATTAATGTTAGATTTATGAATACCGAGTATCTTAAATAATTATGATGAGGTTAATCATTCATTGTACTGAAGAGTGAAAATAATAGGATGTGATCAGGAGCTCACTTCCATTAGTATCGATCCTGCCTGGTACAAGCATATCAATTTCCTTCCTGAAGCACATTGGAGCATATTGCCTGGGCAGAAATGGGGCAGGCAAGGGAAGCATGCTGATTCCTTTATAAATGCACTTGCTAGATGATAAGTGACTGGCATATCTGTCAAACAAGTTGGGAAGCAGGCTTAAGGCAGACTTACAGGTGAGAGTGCCTTTAAAAGGCTTGCAGATATTTAAACTAATTGAAATAAGCCTTTTGAAAAAGGCCCTGTTCCTATCAGCATTTTTCAGCTTGTGCTTTCATGAAACTCTGTTTTAATTGCTGCTTATATATTTTGCCTCAAGCTCTATTTAGTGACATTGGAAGACTTGACAATAGCAATCAACCTGACATAGGACAGGTGACAGCATGGAGTTATACTGGGGCAGGTCAATGTGCCTGAAAGATGGTTGTACCCTCTGACTGGCATCAAGAGAGAAGGAGAGAGGTAGTATGCCTCACTTTGACAGATGTTTTTGCTTGAGACCTCTCATCCCAAAGAGAGCTATGAAATATGAATAAATTATTAACGGTTATGCTGCTGGTTCTGCTAAGGTATCCTTATCATAATATAGTGTGTTTCACATGGTACCACACTACATACAGTATGTCCAGATGATCAGGAGGCTGTCTAAGCCTCAGTTGCCAATTATCATGTTTACAGGGGTCTTGGTGGGTAAACTAAACTCATGCCTCCACCTGGAGTCCTTTCCTTTACACTGGCTTGCCACCTTTATAAACCTCTGATTCTTGAGCCTTGGCAAAAGTTCCTGAGACATTGAGGTGTTCTTATAATGGTCTCTGGGGGTTTTCTAAATTTCTGCACATTGTTTGATGACATTCCTCTCTTAATTGAACATATCTCTTACAATTTGACAGTTTTATTTATGAATAATTATGCAAATAAGGTTAGAACAAAATAATGAACCCTATTAGCATTTAAGATCCGGGTAATAATTGCATCCGTAAAAACATATCAGGACAGACTCATACTGGCACACAAAAATCAATTTTGCAAAATTATATATTAGTTTCTTAAGAGTTGAAAAAATATTTTATTAAATGTTTGACAAGAATTTTAAAATATCATATACAGTGGGAAGATTTTTTTAAAGTGTCGCAATCTGATTAACCTGGATATTTATTTGTGACAATTGTGAGAATTGCCCAAAGGACATGTGCATTCTAGTTCTAATCAATAACATTCCACAGGCATCATGCTGGAATATAAGAAAAGCATAGATTAAAATAAGAGGATAATTATTCAGACTTTCATCTGTTTATAGACCGCAATCAATAACCTTTCAAAATCTACTGGCAGATCTACATCATTAAACACACTTGAATTTTCAAATAAATAAATGCTTAAAGAGCTCAATTAATCATTTTAAGTCCAGAAGGTTGCTTTATCCATTTTGTCCTGCAAGATGGATCATCCCGTTGGAAACAGGTTAACATGTAAATATATTGATTTGTCTATATTTGAAAGAAACAAATGTTGGCAGTCTCAATTATGTCCATAACCATGGTAAAAGTGAAATGGGAAGTGTATTGCATATTTTTTTGAATGTTGTAAAGAAAACTTTCCAACTTAGGTTAGACGCCAAATGAAATCTTGGAATCCAAATACAAAATACTACGGATGCTGACAATCTGAAATAGAAACAGAAAATGGAGTTATGGCAGTGTGTGGAGGGAGAAATGGAGCTAAAATTTCAGGATGATGGTGCTTCATCAGGATGGGTTTAGAAGATTGAAAGACTGGTATGCGAGAACCAACTGCTTGACGTCTACAAACAAAATCCTGTTTACCTTTAAATGTAAATATGGTGTTGAGTGTCATTGTTTCTAATTTTGCTTCAACAGATGCTTCAAGAACTTCTCAGAAGTAGGCAAAGAATGGAAACCAACATCAGTAGCCAAAGGACCTGTTCCTGTGCTGTACTGTTCTATGTTCTATGTTCTAACAGAGAAATAAAGGGAAACCAAGTAGGTGGAATAACTTGCAAGTGGTAGGAAATCCTTTGTTTTTAATCATACCAGGATATGATCATCACTGCCAGGACCAGCATTTAAAACCCATCTCCAATTGACCTCAAGAACAAAATCCATATCCCTTTTTCCCTGTATCCCTTAATAGCTTTGGTTAACAAAATAAAATCTCGAATTAAATTTAACAATTGACCTGAGATCTGTTGCTGTTTTTGGAAAAGATATCCCCATGCAAATAGAAGTGTTTCTTAACTTCATTTCTAAAATGGCTGGCTCTGATTTTCAGACTATACCTCCTATCCTAGAGTCCTCAACTACCAGAAATGGTTTCAATCAGTTCCCTTTAATATCCCAAAAGTTTTACTCAAATTCACCCAATCGCCTTCTAAATTTGAGAAAATACAATCCTAGTTCACGTAATCTCCTCTTGTACTTTAACTGTACCCTCCAGACTTCATTATGCACTCCCGAGGCTACTTTATTCTCTTTACTGTGTGACACCCAGAACCACTCACAAGACTCCAGGTGAAGTCTAACCAGGGCTTTGTACAGCTATAGAATAAATTCTATTCCTTTTATTCCACTCCTCTATACTTAGATGCCAGAATTTCATTAACTATTTTGATAATTTCCTGTGCCTGTCCATGAAATTTACCTATTTACTCTACATGGATCACTAAGGATAATTAAAGACTAGTCATCACTTTGCAGTTTAGGAAATGGGACAGGCAATTTGCACACATCAATTTCCCACAAACAATAACGTGGTAATAACCAAATAACCTGCTTCAGAAATGATAAATATTGGACAGAACATTACATTAAAGGTACTGTATAATTGCAAATTTTAATTTTGCTTGATGTTTCTATGATCCCCATGAACTGGAATACATAAATTCAGTGCTCAATGACATCCTCACACAATGATCATGACATACACCGGCAATTTTAATCACACTCACAGTATCATCCACGTCTGACTGAAACCATCTATTGAGCCAAGGTGTGACTAAAAATCAATAAACTAATTTATTTTACACTCAATGCTGTCTTCACAATGAAGAACAGCATTTTTCTACCAGTATTCTTTCTAGGTCCAAAAATGTGTGGCCAATTCTGGCCCTTAAATTTACAGATACCTAACAGTAAGTCATTGAACTTCTGTGATAACAAACAATACGAATAACATTCAAATTCTCTTCATAACCAACAGGAATACAATAATTGTCTGACAGTCCAGGTAAGTGGCAGTCACAGATATAACACCCTAATATTGTGTCTGTAATTAGTAAGTGAGAGTTCAGTGCCAGTTTAATGTTGCCACAATGGTCAAAGGTAAGATCAACAAGTCTAAGGAACCCTAGATGTCAACGGATATGAAGGGTTGGATAAAGAAAAAAAGAGGTAGCTTATTGCAGAACTGAAAAATGGGAGAGACCCTACAGGGGTATAGAAAGCATTGTGGGTACTTAAAAAAGTAAATAGGAGGGTGAAGAGGTGGTATGAACAAGCACTGGTGGGCAAGGACAAGTAAAATTCCAAAACTCATGTAAGTGTATTAAAGGCAAGAGGATAACCAGGGAAAGAGTGGGGCTTATTAGTGTCTGAAGTCGCAATCTGCAAATGGAGTCAGAGGATGCAGAGGAAGTCTTAAATGAATACTTCTCATCTATTTTCACGAAGGAGAAGGATATTGTAGCTGGAGAATTTAGATAGGGGGATAGTGAAATTCTAGAAAACGTGGTCATTAAAATGGAACAGGTTTTGGATGTGTTAGCAGACTTAAAGATAGATAAATTCCCAGGACCATATGAGATGAATCCCAGGCTGCTATGGGAGGCTAGGGAGGAGACTTCTGGGGCTATAACTAAAAATTTTGAATCTTTTCTGACCACAGAAAAGATGCGAGATGACTGGAGGATAGTGAATGTGGTATGTTTGATCAAGAAGGGCAGCTGGGATAAGGAATGTAATTACATACTAATGAGTGTATGAGTAGTGGTGGGGAAATTACTGAACCTTGCACCCATCTCTCAGTATCTCCCTAAGCCCAGACTGCTCCTACTCCATAATGATCCAGGCTGTGAGTGATGGGGGAGAAGTACATCATTAGCCAGAAGCTTAATGCAGACATGTCCTTCCTTAACATTAACATTACTCACAAACTCTGGATCCCCTTTGACAATGCACACATTTTACATTGTGACATACCCAAGATATTGTCATTTTAGTTTTTAAATGAGAATCCTCATTTCAAGTGTCTTTTCATCCAAAGCACCTTTCATGTTTGTGCAGAATTTTCGGTGTCTTCACAGAATCTGGCCTGGTGTAAACAGCAAAAATTTGTTTACTCCATGAGTTTTAGAATGCAAGTTCCCAGCTTTTGACTCTGACAATTCACAGCAAGAAGCTTACAGCAGCATGATATGAATGTCAGAATCAAATCTCTTTTAGATACTGTATAAATGGAAAATCAAAACTCAGTGCATACACTGGAGTAATAATTTAATATCCCTAAGCTAATGCATCAGCTCTGAACACCACTATGTATAAAACCTGTGGTCTTGCATTTAAATCTAGTCATCCAGATTCAAATCTCCATTTTCTCTCAAGGGGTATGAAACAAAAATGATTTTCTCCTCAATTCAATCCTTTGCTTTTATCCACTTTTTTGGTATTATTAGTAATAATTTGAAGATTCACATTCTATACAGACCTTGGAAAAAATAATGCATAAAAGTAGATGCTGCATAAATATCAATCAATGAAATTAGTCATTTTAAAATGATAAAACTGTAAAATATATTGGTATTGATTGCAATGAAGCAGAAGTGGTCAATTGTTAGCATGAGGATGGCAAGGATATCAAGGGACTAATACCTTCTCATCATGGACTGAACGTTAAAAAAATCTATTTTTGCTCTAATTTTCAAATGAAGAAATTTTACTTAGTTATTATAATTGTTATTAGTGCCCGGAAGCAAACATTGTTGTATAGACTGAAGCCTTATTTACATTTGCTTAAATTCATATAATAATACTGTATGTTTACTGAAATATTTTACGTGTTATAGATTTTCTGCAGCTCATGCAACTCTATCAAACACATCAAACACAATATCCCTTACATAAAACTCTGTGGATTTTGCTTATAAATTTCCAAATGTTCTGCTATTGCCTTCTTAATGAATGACTCCAGTATTTTCCCAATGCCATATGTTAGACTAACGAGCTTATCGTTTTCTACTTTCTGCCTCCCTCACTTCTTGAAGAGTGGCATTAATTTGCAGCTTTCCAGTCCTCTGGAAACTCCCCCAAATCTGGAATATTTTGGTAGATTAAAACACATTCACTATTTCTGTAATTCTCTCCCTTTATGATCCAAGGACGCAGGCTATAATGTCGTATAATGTCGGGGGGTGGGGGGGGGGTTGGCTTTTAGTCACATTAATTTGCCTGATCCCCTGATTCCAAGATAGTTTTAAATTCCTCCCTCTTATAAGCCTTTCATTATCTATTATTGTTGGGCTATTTTTAGTGACTTCCAACAAGAAGGCTGATCTGAAATAATTATTTAGAACCTCCATTATTTCTGTATTTCCCATTATTAATTCTTCAGTCTCTTACTATCTGTTTTTATATTATTTCTGAGCTTACTCTCATATTCTATCTTCTTCCTCTTTATAATTAATTTAGTCCACCTTTGTCTGGTATCTATAATTCTCGAGCTTACCTTCACAACACTGTATGCCTTTCCTTTCAATTTGATACCATCCTTTACTTCCTCAGCCGGCCATGTACTTCCTTCTCATTAAGCCTTTGCTGAGATTTATGAAACATCTCCTTAAATGTCTACCACTGCTGATTACAATCTTACTCTTCAATCCATTTTCCCAGTCCACTTTAGCCACTTCGTCTTCATATCATTGTCATTTCTTGGACCAACATCATATCACTTGATTTCCTTAACATCGAGAAACCTATCCATCTCTGCCTTGAAACTGTTCAATGGCTGAGCCTTCGCAGTAGTCATGGTTAGAAAATTCCAAAAATTCACCACCCACTGGATGAAGAAATTTCTTCTCGCCTCAATTTTGAATGGCTGAGCCCTTATTTTGAGGCAGTGACCCTTGGTTCCAGTCCCCCAGACAGAAGAAACATCCTCCCTTTATCTACCCAGTGAAGCCCTGCAAGAAATCTATGAAGTTCCATAGGATTATATCTCATTCTTCTGAACTCCACAGTGCATAGGCCTCATTCTGTTTAATCTCTCTGATCTCTGCCGAAATGAAAAACCAGCTTCTCCTGCAGCAGCCCCACTCCCTCCCCCCATCCCCTCCCCAAATATTACATCCTGGGGATCATTCTGATGAACTTTCCCTGAATTCCCTCTATTGCACATATATTCCTCCTTGGGTAGGAGACCAGACTTATGCACAATATTCCAGCAGCAGTTTCACCAGGCCCTGTATTATTGCAGTGAGATGTCTATGGTCTTGAATTCAAATTCTCTTGCAGTAAGGACTAATTTACCACTTACCATCCTAATTTCTTTCTGTCTCTGCATGTTAACTTTCAGTGATTCATGTACAAGGTCCTCTGAACACTAACAATTTTCAGTTAACCATCATTTAAAGAATACTTCACTTTTCTATCTTTTTAACCAAAGAAGATGAGCATATTTTTCCACATTATAGTCCATTTGTTATGTCCTCATCCATTTGCTCAGCCTATCTCCACCCACCCTGCATCTTCCTCATAATTCACACTGCCACTCAGTTGCTGGATATCTTATACTGGATCCCATCCAAATCATTGGTATACATTGTGATCAGCTGAGACTGTAGTTCTGATCAAGTCAAAGCCTCACAACCCAAAAATTACCTGTTTATTTCTTCCCTGTTTTCTGTCCTTAATCCATGTGAATATATAGACTTGAATCCTACGTGTCCTAATTTTGTTTAATAACCTCATGTGTGGCACTTTTTGATGGCTTTCTGAAAGTCCAAATGCACCACATCCTCTGTTTGTTCTTTAACTGTTTTGCTTACTTACCTCTAAGAACTATTATGGATAAAATTTCATAAAACCACATTATCTCTGCCTAATCCTATCATTATTTTCTAATTGCCCTGCTATCACTTTCTTAATAATAGATTCAAGCATCTTGCCTACTACTGGTGTCATGCTAACTGGAGTGCAGTTTCCAGTTTTCTTTCTCCTTCCTTTCTTAAATATATTTCCTTCCTTCAGTCTTAACTTTGTCATATTCTACCCCTGTCCCTGATCATTTTACAAAATTATGCTTGCTTCAGCATGAAGAACAACCAGAGAGCAGCAAATAATCAGTGTTGGCTGTCACTAACGTCAGCTGCATCCATCAAGAAAGCTGCAGGAAAGGTGCTCAGCAGGAATGAAGAATCAGGCTGATTTGTAGTGGTGATAAAGAAATCAGGTCCTGATATTGTGGGAGGAAAATTGGGAGTCTCAATACTCATATTTATGATCCAGGTGCTTTACTGTTCCTTAGATGATCACTGAGCAGCATTGTCATGAAACTAGTTGATGAAACTTAATAACTTAAACCAATGTAATGCCTGCTTCTCATTAAAATCACACTACTACAATTGTAACTGGCTCAGAATGCTTCTGCTATATGAAAGGATTTTTAAACATGATAGTACAGAAAGATTAGAAGCAAAATATTATTACAGTAAAGCCTGCTTAAGGTTTAATGGGGAATTCAGGAGAAACTTCTTTTGCCAAAGAGTGTGGAATAACCTATCGCAGAGACAAGTAGTGTAGATGTATTTAAAAGAAAGATTGATATGTTTAAGAGACAGAAAGGATAAGAAGGTTAGAGACAACTCAGGCATTTTCCACCATGATTTGAAGGCATCTAATATTTCACGTTGGAATTAAGGTCTTTTACATTAAAGAAAACAAAATTGGTTCTTATGGAAAGTTTTATTTTTGACATTGAATCACAAGCAATTTTCTTTTTTGTCAGTCCATGTAACACTTTTCTTTTCACAATATTTTTATTGATTCCACATAGAAAATACAGAGTACATGAATAAAAAAAAGACAAAATACTACAAAATACATTGTGTTAAATCATACTTGAAATCACAATATTTCATATCGATAAACAAAAATGATAGTTAGTTAATAACAATTAAATTGGAATAATTTTATTATAAAAAAAATCTAAACCCACTACCAAGACCGAAGCTGCTTGGTTAAAAAAAAGGACAAAGAAAAACCCTAAACACATAATAATATTAGCCAATATCTGTACTTTACCCACTAAATAAAAGGTTTTGAAAATAGTTCAAAAAAGGTCCCCACAATGTTTGGAAGTCTAAATTAGATTCAGAAATTGAACAATGGATCTTCTCTAAATTTAGGTATGACATAACATCCCGTAGCCATTGAACATGAGTAGGGGGAGTAACTTCCTGCCATTTAAGCAACACAGCCCTCCTGGCTATAAGAGAAATAAAGGCCAATATGTGTAAATCAGAAGTCTCCAAAATTATATCGTTTTCTCCTACAATCCCAAATAATGCAATCAGAGGATTAGGCTTAAAATTTATTTTAAAAAGCACAGAAAAAGTTTGAAATACCTCTATCCAGTACTTTTTAAGACTCAGACATGTCCAAAACATGTTCATTAAAGAAGCCTCTCCATTATTGCAGTTATTACAATAAGGATATATATCCAAATAAAAACGAGATAGCTTGTCTTTGGACAGTAACACTCCTGAATCAAAAAAGCTGAGAGCATTGGATCTAATATGGAAAAGCAGTGAGCATCACACAACTGCCTGGCTGGACCCAGAGTTTCAGTAACAACATTATTATCTTCAAGTTCTATATTTCACTGCTTCATTATTTAGTTACAGTGCGAGATGGCTCAAATCTTTGTTGGAGCTTTGGGCAATTAAAGATTCATCAATTGCAAAGTAGACACAGAAACGTCAGCAGGATCGGGCCTGATTTACTGAAGTCACCTCCAAATGCACTGCAGCTCAGAGTTCATTCCAAAGACTATACTTCTTTTTCTCTCTCTCAATCTTGCACTGGTGTTGTTATGTTTCTATGTTGTTTATTTTTGCACATATATAAATTATGTATATGTTAACTTAAGTTTACGTTAACTTACATTTGTCATGTTTGTAATGTACTGTGCTGCTGCTGCAAAAGGCTAATTTTCATGGTATTTATACCCTGTGTATGTATGCCCATAAGAACAATAAACTTGAACTTGATCATGTGTTGAACTATCTCCCTTTGTAATCTCTCCAATATTCTGCTTTCTCATCTCTTGTCTGCTGGACCTTCTCATCTAATTCTGAGTCTGTTCCAAGGCTAGCCTGTGTCATTTCAACATTTCCACATCTCCTATCACCTCCCTCCCCTCCCTTTATTCACCTTTCCTTCCAGACTCAGCCGAATCAGTCTTAGCCATAGCCTTAGTCTCTGGGTGGAATGTACCTGCTGTGAGCTGTAGCTTGAAGACAATGTGTGGGTCAATAATGAAAAAGCAGAACTCTCCTAAACACACTGCATCTAATTTAATGATCCTTCTCTAGCTATCCTGTCATGATGAATGCAAATTGCAATGTTTATTCGTCACAAGAACCCACCCTTTAGTCAACAAATTTGTTGAATCAATTGAGTTCATGTCAGTCTTTGATTTTAACCATCTCTCTTTTCCCATCCATGAACTTCATTAAGAGAAAGAACCTGGTAACTGCTGCTGAAACTTAAAACTGTCTTTTTTGAACAGGGTAGCTTTCGATAAGGATTAACATGTTTCTATTCTGAGCATGAAACTTACTTATCAGTAATCAATTGTATTCATAGAAACATACAGAGTTGAAACAGGCCCTTTGGCCCACCGATTCTGCGCCGACCATCAACTAGTCACTTACCCTAATCCTACATCAATCCCCTACTTTTAAATGATCCCACTTGGTTGGAAAAGGAGGTACTTTTTTATACCTCATCTAATTTTCCTTTCCAGCTACCATAAAATGCCTAATATTTGTTGCCTTTTTAAATGGCATTTGTTTTTGGAGCCAAGCAAAAGGACATAGAAACAAGACCAGACAAGTTATCCCTTTGAACCTGTTCTTCTGTTTAGTTAGGTCAGGCCTGATAATGTAACCTAATTCTGTGTTCCTGGCTTTTTCCCATTTCCTTAATTTCTTGAAACAAAAAGCTTCCATTGCAGATTTAAAATTAACAACTGGCCCAGCATCAATTGCTATTTGTTGAAGAGATTTCTGACTTTCTCTCAGTCATAAAAGGCCTGGATCTAATTTTTAAACGATATCTTCTGTTCCTTGATACCAGGAGAAACAGTTTCTCGTAATCCATTTCATTAGTTTTCCTTAATATTATCATAAATCCAAACAAATCATCCTTAATGCTCCAAATTGCAGGGAGTACAAGCCTAATCCTTGGAATCCAGGTATCATTCAGGTAAATTCTCCAAGGCCAATGTATCTTTCCTAGAGTTTGGTGTCCAGAACTGCCTACACTAATCCTGGTGTGGTCTTTTTCTATTTATATATTCATTTTGCCCAACACAATATGGTGGTCAACAACCTTCTTGAAGCATTGCAGTTTTTTCTGATGCTCCTTGTGCTGCTACGGAGGGTGTTCCAAGATTTAGGAAAACTATCGGAAAGCGACTTTGCAGGGATCATGTTCCCATATAGCAGGGTGATGTTCCCATATATCTGAAGCCCTTGAGACTACAGGGAGGCACTGCTAGAGTAAACTATGTCAATAATTTTGTGTATTTTGTGGGAAGTACACATTGTAAACACTGTGCACTGGTGAATTATTCTTTAAGGAAGTGGATGGAGATTCAATCAAGTGAGCTGCATTGTCTTGGCTAGCGTCACATTTCTTTTGACACAAGAGATTCTGCAGATGCTGGAATCTGGAGCAATATAGACAAAATGCTGGAGGAACTCAGCAGGTCAGACAGCACCTATGGAGGGAAATAAACAGTCAATGTTTCGGGTTGAGACCCTTCATCAGGGCTCAAGTCTCTGAGTCCTGACCTGCTAAGTTCCTCCCGCATTTTATGTCACATTTCTTTAGAATTGTTGCAGATTCACTCACCTCTATAACAGGGGAGTATTTCATCGCATTCCTGACTTGCGCTTTGTATAGAAAGTCTTTGGGATGTTAAGGATTGAGTCACCAGCCACAGGATTCCCAGCCTCTGGCCTTTTCTTGTAGCCACAGTATTTATGGTCAATAGTGAATCCCACCCCCACATGTTGATCAGGGGGTAGGAGGGATCTCAGCAATACTAATGGCATTAAATGTCAGAGGTTGGTGGTATAACTCTCTCTTGTTGGAATAGTCATTGCCTGGCACTTTTGTGGCACAATTATTATTTGCCACTTATCAGTCTGTGCCTTAATGGTGTCAAGATTTTGTTGCATGCAATCACAAACTGGTTCATTTGCTGAGCAGTTGATTGATCTTAAACAATCACAACCATCTTCCTTTGTGTGAAGTATGACTCTAACCACTCTAACCTGCCCATTGACTTTTACCAGTGCTTCTTCACGTCACACTCAGCCAAATGCTACCTTAATGTCAAGGACATTAAATCTCAGATCATCTCTGGAATTCTGAAGCTGAGTACTGTCGGCGAAATCCAAACTGAACATTGATGAACAGGTTATAGGTGAGTACGTGTTGCTTGATAGCATTATCAACACCTTTGTTTAGAGACAAAGAGACTGCAGATGTGGGAATCTAGAGCAAATAATAAACTGCTGGAAGAACACAATGGGTCAAGCAGCATCTGTGGAGGCAACGGGATGGTCGATGTTTCGGCTTGAAACACTGCATCAGGACCTATATAAGACTTTCCTTTAGTTGGTTAAAAATTGTAAGTTGACTCATTGAGCAATTATTAGCTGGATTGGACATTTTAACATTTTTGGGTAGATGCTAAGGTTGCGACTGCACTGGAACAGGTTAGAAAAAGGCTTAGTTTAAGGTGAATCCACTGTTACGTGCAAGGATGCATTTTTAAATTTTTTAAATTATTTCAAACTAATTCCCAAAACATGAACAATATGGTAAAAAGCCACATTCAAGCATGTATGCATGTTCTGGGCCTAATGATGAAAAGCATCATTTATTCAACATATATTTTTAATGCTTGTTCCTTGGCATTTTATTGAAGTTGTCAGCAGAAATTCTATTATGTTTAGTTGATGCAATGACTATTCTGCCAGTGGGATCACCTCTGTGATAGTACCATGGAGAGCAATTTCATTTATATGATGCAGTGACTCATGAAGACAATTCACATGTTACCAAATTATTTAAATTAGCCTAGAGATCAACAGACCATTTTAAATGTGTTCATTCAATATTATCCAATTGTTCTACAAACCATATGCATAATCTGATCAATGCCTAAATGTTTACCCACATGCAAGTTTTCTAATCTGGTTCATTTTGTTTCAGTACTGTACATTATTTTACACTTTTGTTAAGTACATGTCAGCATTCATAATTAACATCTTTGCATTATTCAAAATTTGCTTTCTTGCCATTTCATTCTCTGAATTTGTTTCAGGGTGTTTTCATTCAGTGGACTTAGTAACAGAATAAGTTTTATTTCCTGCTTTAAATATGCAACTGTATTTTTGTACCCAACATTTTCAGAATCTCCAATTCATCCCACCTAATTATAGCTTGAACTTTTGGGTTTTTATTTTTGTTTTAGTCTTTGGCTGGGGTTTACTTATGTTCAGCAAAATGGAATAATTTCAGCAATTGAAAATCTTCTGTCAATAAGATGGACAGACATTCAGCCTCCATCTCTGTAAGTGCAATTTAATCAAAATAATGGTTTGTGCACATCCAGATTCATATTAAAGTACTAAGATGTAATTAATTCATTATTTGTGTCCTGCTAACCTTTTCTCACAGAAGTTATTTAAACTGTATACATCTGGAGATATTTGCATGCCAGGATTGAAGTATATGCCCACATTTCAGTTTAAGATTTAGAAAATCCATCACTATAAATCATGGTAGACACTTTTAATAAGTCTGCAGGCACTGATGCTCTTTTTGAAGCTACTGATGACACAAATCTGAGAGAAGAAACACTCCACATTTGCACTGGTTACAGGCACAGTCAACAACCTCAGAAAAATGCTGGCCAATTCTGGATATTGTGCATGTTGCCATTTCCAGAAATAGTGCTGCAACAAATGGATCTGTAGGGGATGGTATGAGCATATATTCCATGAACTGATTCTTCAGCACCTCTTGACCTTCTTCCCACTCAAAGCAATTAAAGGTTAAACAGTAATCTTCAATAGTTCAGGGAAATTGATCCTTAAATAGAGGATCAATAACTTGCACATTAACTCAAAATATATCTTTGTCCTGAAGTTGCAGTACTCCATTGAAGAACCCATAATTACTAAAGCCTTTGTAGATTTTTATTAACTATAATTTTAATTTTCACTCTGAGTTTGGGATAACTCGGGTGAAGATTGTTCTTTTGAGATCTTTGACTGATTTGGAGAGATGACATTTTCAGCATAAGATGATAAAAGAAAAAGCCCTTTTTTCCTTCAGAACTTGTTGTTCAGTCTGGGGGGATATTATTCCAGAGATTGAGTCACCTTGCAGATCTTTTGTGAACGGTCTCCATTGTTCACCCAAGCAGGTCACTGTTTCCATTTTAAAAAAGCCAATGAAAATTGTGACTGATGGATTGCAAAGTAGCTTGCTTCCACTCCTGTGCATGTTTGAATAAACCAGCTGGCATAAAAACATTTGAAATAGGAGCAGTATCCTCCACTATTCATTACAATCATAGCCAATCCCATTCTCTTCCCCATATCCCTTCATACCTTTTGTGTCTAGAAATGTATCCAATTCTTAAGTACATTCAGTGATTTGGCCTCCATGCCTTCTGTGGTAAAGAATTCCACAGGTTCACCAGCTTCTGAGTAAAGAAATTTCTCTTCTTCTCAATCCTAAATTTCTTAACCCATATTCTGAGACTGTGATCCCTTGATCTAACTCCCCAGCCTGAGAAAACACTCTACCAGCATCCAGCCTGTCCAGCTCGGTCAGAGATTTGTATGCTTCAATGAGATTCCCTTCCATTCTTCTGCACTCTACTGAGTATATGCTAGTTGACCCAACTTCTACTCATATGACAGACCTGCCACCCCAGGAATCAGTTTGATGAGTCAGTCTGATAAATCTTCTCTGCATTCCCACTATGGCAAGTATATCCTTTCTCAAGTAATGAGATCAAAACTGTACTCAAAACCGACCAGGTTCATCTGTAAATATACAAAGAGATCCTTGCTCCTGTTCTCAAGATCTTTCATAATGAAAACCAACATACCATTTGCCTTCTTATCTGCTTGCTTCACCTGAATGTTTGCTTTCAGTGACGGGTTTCAAAGAACACACAGGTCTTTTTGTAGATCACTATTTAAATAATATTGTCTTTCTGTTTTTCATACTAAATGTTATCCTTACAAATTTATCATGTTGTACTGCACCTGCCAAGTACTTGCCCACTCATTCAAATTGTTTAAGTTATGAATGATGAAATCAATTACCTTCTTAAATTCAGCATTGACCACATGTGATAGGGATCCCACGTGTGTATCCCACCAAAATTAAGATAAGCAGATTTTATATCATGAAACAATTTCATCTAGTGGCTTGCAGAATCACTGCACAACAGCTTGTAGATATTGAGAACTTTTCCAAGCAATGTTGCAAGAGATGTAATTTCCATTTTGGTCATTACAGTACTACTCCCATTTTCACTTGTGTGATAAATGAGAATGACATACAACTGGATTGCTATATTTCTCAGTGTATTTATCAAGGGTAATTTTATTTACTTTTTTATCATTTATTAATTATCTTGTTTACAATGCACTGCAAATCATTTTCAAAAAACCCTACTAAACACTTGCTGCAAAACTGATGTGCACATAACAGAGGCCACACTGCAGGAATTCTTCTGCCAAACGGCTCATTAAATGGCCCATCCACTTGATTCAATGCAGTCCCTGATTGCGCCAGTGCCCACACACATTCATAACACCATCCACTTCCAACTGCTTTCGTTTCGTTTTAGCTAAAGTTTCTAATAATGACATTTGTACTTCTCTAAAGTTGAGATTGGATTATTTTAAAATTTTTTATAGGTGCTCTGAAATCTGGCAAGTTTTTTCACAGAAATAAGAACTTTGTAGTATT
Organism: Pristis pectinata; assembly: GCF_009764475.1. Taxonomy (NCBI): domain Eukaryota; kingdom Metazoa; phylum Chordata; class Chondrichthyes; order Rhinopristiformes; family Pristidae; genus Pristis; species Pristis pectinata. The sequence continues at coordinate 28,173,371 of NC_067408.1, read as the reverse complement.
CTGAGACTAGCCCAGGTTTTTCCAGAATTATTTCTCCACTAAAATCTTCATTTTCTTTCACATAATAGCAAACATTTGTGTTTATTTGTATCTCATTTCTGCTCATCCTCTTATTCTTTTGGCCTTTTCATCACTGACCCACAGACAAAAAAGATTGGTTAACGTTCTATTTTCATGTTTTGAAACCCACACACAGCATTCTAAAAGCGAAATGTAAATTCTGTATAGTTACCATTTTGTTGTCAGCAGGAAATTTCATCATTGAAAATGAAAATGATTTTTCTATGTACACTGCTTTACCAAGCAGAGAATGTTTATTCATTCAATGTTAAATTTGATAAAACCGAAAAATTCAAGTCCTAAACATAATGCATGAAATTACAAAACTCACTTTCAATCTACATTTAGACTATAATCTGGTATGAGAAAGAACTTATATTTTCTCACATTGGATAGATATGCCTTTAAAATTAAAATGTAGTAAGGTATATGAACTGCTTTGACCACATTCATCTGCATATGGTGCCACAAGATGCCATCGCTTACTGAAGACTTACATTGCAATGGAAAATGCAACCCTGAGAAAATGATGTAAAATCATAACATCCAAATTCTCCAGGATCAAAGTTAAGTCATCTTTAATTAGGCTTCATACAGATACACAGTAGAAGGAAAATCAATCATCTAGCCCAATGTGTGGAAGAGCAACGGGTGATAATTCACAGTGAGGAATCTGTTAATATTGTTGAAGTAAAATCCTGGTAGATTATCATTCACTAATATGGGAATATAACAGCATGCTTTAAAAAATTCGTTATTAGTAGTGCAGCATATTAAACTTTCCATGAGTAACAATTCTTTTGTTTAATGTTTAATTTGAAATGGGTACTGAAGAGCTGGGATGGCTGCAGTGTTTTTGTGACCCTCTGATAATGCTACTTAGAATCACATTTGAATATTTTACTACATTACTAGCACAATATAAATATAAATTGTTGCAATTAGTGTCCTGTGTACTTGCAGGCACCTGATAATTTCTTTAAAAAGGTGAATTAATTGAAATAGGGGAATAATGGAAGTTCTGCAAGGAAGGACTTACAGTGATGTGGCACAGAGTCGTCGTCATACAGTACGGAAATGGGACCTTTAGCACAACCTGTCCATGCTGACCAAGATGTCTATCTGAGCTGGTCCCATTTGCCAGCATTTGGTCCATATCCCTAAAGCTTATAATCTAAAGCCTGCCACTGCAGAATTCTATGCCATTTGATATTGCAAATCCAGGGATAGGGACATGGAGTTCTGGGGAAAAGAAACCTGTGGTTAGGTGTTGGCTCAGGACCAGTAGGCAGATAGCTGGAGTTTGAAGTCTGAAGCAGGAACATGAAATCTAAGCCAGTTTTGCTATAGAGGAAGTTGAAAGGGGCATGAGGAGATCAGGTAAGTTAAAAAAAAGGAGCCTCCCCAGAAGGAGTTTCTAGGTCAGTGCTGAGACCTGCTCCAGGTGGACCACTTTGCAAAAATGTAGTTATTATTCAAGTGGTAACAGGTGGACTTTGGAATAATGGACTCACTTTCCAGGGCAATCCTCTTTTGCAGTGCTGCATGGGGAATGCCATCATCTCAAGCATAAATGGTGCAGAAATCATGTCACTGACACAATGAATCATGACCTGATTAAATTTTCAGAGTAGTATCATTTGATTAGGAAATGTTTGCAATCATATCTCACTCCACAAATAATTAATTTTCAGGCACATAATACTGAAATAAACACAGTACCACTTTTTGTATTTCTAGGTCATCATATTCTTATGGCATTTTAAATCTACTTACAATTAATTAATGGCTTTTGAAATATGATTAGCAGTGTTTAGTGTTAAATACAACCCTCTGCACACATCAAGTTACCACCAGCAACCAATGGCAATGAACAACCAGTTAATGTTTTCTTGCTAGTTCTAACTGAGGGAGAAATGGTGGCCACAACACTGAGATGTCACATTCTGTATCACAATAGAATCCTTTCTTTTGTCATCCTTCTCTACTCTGAGAACAATCCCAGCTTTTCCAATCACTTCTTGCAATTTGTTACTCATCTGTGGAATTAGTTTAGTAAATCCATTCTGCATTTGCTTCGTCTCCTTCCTAAAGTGTGATGACCAAAATTGAATTGAATGTTAGGGATGGTATAGGTAGTTGTTTTCTAAACCTTTCCTTTGAGTTTAACTGAACCCATCCAGTTGGGGTAAAACCAGTCAACTTCAGCACCACAAACAAAATAATATGAATTCAAGTGTGACAAATAACATTAAATAAAATAATACAAGAAACTACCAAGATTAAGTGATGTACATTACAATATGTCATGCACTAATATGACCTCTGTATTCTAACAATCTTACACAGCTTTTATATTTAACAGTAAACATTAAACTCAACTGCCCATCTCAGCTATCTATCCTTTGACTGTGACCCGAGCAACAGTGATACAAAGACCAATACAAAAAACGTGTTAGTATCTCATCCATTTCACCCTTACCCTTTTCTTCCATCTACGTCTCCATTTTAGTCTGTAATTAGACTGCTCTTCAACTGAATCTATGCTGCACTGATTCCCTCCCCACCCCTCACCCCCCCAATGTTAAAAGACCAAAACTGCACACTGTAATCGAAATATGATTTTGCTAAAGCCTAGAACAATCTAAGCAAGACTTCCTTACTTTTGTATCCAATCCTCTTGCAATTAAACATTACGTATTATTTACTTCATAATTTGCTGCATCTATATATTTACTTGGTGTTTCAAGAACCAGCATATCAAGATCCCTTTCTACATCAACAATTACCATTCTCATCACTTAAAGACCATTCTGTTTTTCTATAACCCTATTAAAATTCATAACCCATTATTTCCCCATTTTATACTCCATCTGCCCCTACTAAACCATTTGTTTAACTATCCATACCTCTCTTCACATTCTTTGCATCCAACTCACAGCTCATTTCCCCATCTAGCTTTGAAACATTAGCAAACTGGATATACTATCTGTGGCTGGAACCCAGTGCAGATGCCTACATTGTATAATTTGTAATTGCCATCAACCTAAAACACCCTTTGTTCTTGCTCCATAGCAATTCCCCTAGCCATTCTAACATGTTACTCCCAGTTAAATGAAACCACATTTTATGTAACAACTTTTTAGGTAGCACCTGATCAAATATGTTTTTAAAATCAGACATACTATATCCATTGGTTCTTCCTTATCCACCCTGCTAGTCACATCTTCAAAAAAAAACTCTATTAGATTCATCAAACACTATTTTCCCTTCATATTATGAATTACTCAGTGACCTGTTAATGATGGATTCCAACATTTTTTCTAACCAATTATGTCATGATGTCACCTGAAATGCTTGGTAGTTCCCCATTTACATTCTCCCTCTTTTATTTTTGTATCATTCTTTGTAAATATTACTACTCATTCTAATTTGTCAATGTTGAGGTTATGTACTGGGGTAAATACTACACTACAGATGGAATACAATGTAAGACATTAACCTTTATCGTCTTTATCTCCAACTGTTCCAATATCACAGACAAAAAGAACCTAAAAATATTGCTAGCACTAAGAGATTAGCCATCCCAACACCTGATTTGGAAGAATTTTTGAATCCAACTATGTGAGAGAGAAAAGATTAAAAAGCATAATCTAATCACATAATCTCTGTGCTAATAGATGCATCTCATCTGATGATAATCTGTTCCCTCACATCATCAAATTTATAAGCCAGTTTTCTTGATAACGTAATCAATGCTTGCTGTTTAACTAAAATATTGGATAATAAATAAACAAAAGTAGATTAAAAAAAGATGATAAATTTCAAATTCAATTTCAAAACTCATTGTCACTAATCTTTTAAAATGGAGTATACTGTTCCATGCTTCCAGTAGCGGACTTGCAGTGATACAAATTACATGAAAGACTACTCCTTGTCTCTTATTAACACAATTAATAAAAAATATGAAACAATATAACAAGTGTGCACTAAGCCTTTTGCCTCAGGGAAAGATAAGCATGATGTTAATGAAAGAGGAAGTGTATCATAACTTTATTTTTAAATTAGAAATTATTTAAAGTCTGCATAATTTTTAAAATACACAATTATATTTAAGTCATTTGGTATTACAATATCTAGTATTGGCATTATATTATCTAATAGCCTACAGTCTATACATTTTAGCAAAGCACTTTAGAGTTCACAATATTAACTGGACTAATCTATCTCTTCTTTGTCCTTTTGTTTTTAATAACTTTTAGCTCCACTGAGTTCTCCTAAGGCAATAGATATTCTGCCACTTGCTTTATTTGTTTTACGATTTCAATCAAAAGTAAAATGCTTTTTGTACAAACGTGAAAAATGCAAACACATTGGCCATGAAATTCTGTCTTGCTGTGTGCGCCAATAAGTTTTGAATTTTCTAAGTGGTACACGTACATGTGGTGTGTATGATACATGATACATGTGGTATTTTTTGTACCATCTGAAATATTGGTAAAGGTCAAAGTGTGCAGAATGCTCACACACTCCAGAAATAAGTAGGCACGTGATTTTCTGATTAGAATTAATATTGCAAAAATTGGGCCTCAGTGTTGCAACTGATTGCATATATCCAGCTTTCAACTTATACAGCATTCAGCAGCAAGAAGGTCCACCTGCACCTTCTATATAAAAGAACCAACAATTACCTAGAGCATTCTTAGCAACCAATTTGGAGGATTATGGCAATGAGGAAGTGTTGGCTTGTGTTTGCAAATGTTGTCAGAGTTTCTGATGCTGACAATGAAATGTGTCCTGCTTCCTAAACCTCAGCCAAGCCTTGTTGTTCCCATTCACAAAGGCTTCTTGGTTTTCATCATAAAAGGAAGAATGAGAATTCTTGCAGAGCAGGACAACCTGCTAAGTGAAGGAACATGTAGTAGAAAGTCCCTCAGCATAAGGTTCAATCCACAATTTTGTTTTTGGCAAGAGTTTCTGTACATGTTGCACAGTGAGGATAGGAACAATGGATGAGCTGACTCCACTTGTCTAAGGAGGTGGTCTCAGAAATATACCTCCTGCTCCAGCCACAACTGCAGCTGCAGATCAAGGCCAGAACTGAAATGACAGTGGCAGAAAAGAGGCTGTCGTTTTATATGCTCTGTTTCTTTCCTGGAGATATCTGCAAAGTGTGCGAAGGTCCAGAGGAACAGAATTCATCTCCTTGACAAGAGCATGTGGATCCTTGAAGACTGGACTTTCCATTGGTACGGGATGCATTTAACTGCATGGGCATCACACTGAGGGTGTCACATTTAAATTCTGGTATGATCTGCAATTGCAAAGGATGTCACTCTGTGAAACTGCAGTTCATAATCAACCACACCTTGGAGTTATGATGGCCACTTGTGTAGCAGTCAAAACACTTTTATTTTGTGAGGGCCTGCTGCCTTCCACCTTCAAGCCATCATGCTACAGGTAATCACTTGGAACCAATGAAAATCCCTGCATCAAGAGCCATGCTGACATTTGCAACATCAATAGAGCATTGGCATTTTACTTCCCAATTAACGGAGTCCCAAAAGCTTTAATAAAGTTGAGAGAGGCCATGTGCAATGATTCCTGCAAAACATAAAGCACTTGTTTGTGGCTTCCTGCACTGTTATAATGAAGCCCAATGTAAGCTTGAAGAACAGCCCATGCAGACTTCTGCACTCAATACTGAATTCTTCAGCTTCAGGTACCTTACTTTCTCTGCTTATACTAAAACTGGCCAATTATAGTGTATATCATTGCATAATATTGGCTCAGTTTTGCTCTCCCTGCTATCACAAACTGACCCGCTAGGCCAGTCCTACAACTCTGCATTTTGTAGATTTTACATTCCTTTCTTTGTGTTAATTCTCTCTCACTGCCCTTATTTCACACTTTTTACTTTCTTTTCTCTATGTTTTTTCTCCCTCTGACTGCTCCTATTTGCCTATCATCAAGATTACTTCATCAATATTTTATTCCCCATGGCAACCCTTGCCTTATCTTATCATTCACCTCCCCCCCCCCCAGCAATTTAAACTTATTTTTCTTTTTTTTCCAGTTCTGACAAAGGATCTTTGATTTGAAATGTTAACTATGTTCTCTTTTCACAGAGGCTGTCTGACCTGCTAAGTGTTTCCAGCAAATTTCTGTTTTTATGACTGAAGACAGTGTTTGTTATGATGAACCCCTGCTCCAAACATTTTGTCATGAGGAATCCTTTGGAGTTAGCCATCCTGACTCCTTCTTTGTTGATCACACCTTGCCAGAGTGTTGCGTCCCTTCCCACCATGGCATTGTAGGAGGATCGGTTCATCACTCTTTGAGATACAAACCAGGATTCTTTCAAGATCAGAGTAGAGTTCATCTTTTGCCTCATCTGAAGCTTTCAGGATTGGTGCATATACACTGATGACCACAGTGTGTTGGTTACCTGTTAGACCTGACTGCCGGATTAAGTGATGAGATGCCTTCACGACTGCTCTTTTTGTGCTGACCATCACTGTCTATTCATATGGGAGTTTTTAGTTCTCTGTCAAATGTAGGTTGTTGTGTTATGAGAATTAACATCTGCTGCTTGTAACCAAAACCAATTGTGCAATGAGGAGGAATTGGAATGAACACCAATCTCAACAATCCAACAGTTCCAACAACACTCAAGAAAATTTACACCGTCCAATGCAAAACAATTTGCTTCCTAGCACTCCATCCACCACCTTAAACATTCATTCCCTCCACAACTGGAGCACTGTGGCTGCAGAGGGTACTATCTACAAAATGCACTGAAGTTATTCACCTCGGCTAATCCTACAGTATCTCCCAATCCCACATTTCTATCATCAGGTCAGGGACAGCAGACTCATGGAAACAACACCACCTGCAGGTTATCCTCCAAGATACACATTATCCTAACTTTGTCACCAAGTCTAATTCCTGGAGCCTTCCATCCAATAATATTGTGCATCTTTATCAGAAAGATTGCATCAGTTCAAAAAGAAAACTCACCAGTACCTTCTCAAGGATAATTAGCCATGGGCAATAAATGCTGGTCTAGGCTGTGACACATATATCCCAAAAAGTGAATAAATAAAACAAAAATAGTGCAAGTGAAGATTTTAAGATGTATTACTCATCTAAAGTCATTGAACTTTCTCCTGCATTTCATTCAAGTTCTTTGGCTTCAATTACTGTCTCCTTCCACTACTGTGTTAGCATTTGCCTGGAGACATTCTTGCACCCACTGGAGGTGGAATAACTCTTTCCCCTTGGTCTTACAAGGTCTCCAGTGGCTGTATCTCAAAATCTGCCCAGGCTCACCCATGGTTTCCAGCACACTGAGAGAAGCTAACAGCATCAAATCCAAATGCAAAGCATTTCCCTTGTCAGAGATGTACGCTGAGATTAATCAGCATTGCTGTCCACTCTATAAACTGGGTCCATCATGATGTGCTACAAGAGTTGATACTGGCATGTTGTTGGAATGAACAGGAGAAGTCAGCATAACTTTTGCATTTGTCGTACTCTAGTCAAACAGGTAGGTAAAAAGGTTTTGCAATACTTGCACCATCCAAATAAGCCCACATAGTTTACTAATGGAGATACAAAACTAGAGGACACCATGAAAATGTCATGTCAAACCACAGAACCATAGAACAACACAGCACAATACAGGCCCCTCGGCCCACCATGTTGTGCCGACCTTTAAACCACACCTAAGACTATCTAACCCCTTCCTCCCACATATCCCCCTATTTTAAATTCCTCCATATACTTACCTAACAATCTCCTGAACTTGACCGACGTATCTGCCTCCACCACTACCCCAGGCAGCGCATTCCACGCACCAACCACTCTCTGGGTAAAAAACCTCTCTTTGATATCTCCCTTGAACTTCCCACCCATTACTTTAAAGCCATGCCCTCTTATATTGAGCAATGGTGCCCTGGGAAAGAGGCACTGGCTGTCTACTCTATCTATTAATATTTTGTACACCTCTATCATGTCTCCCCTCATCCTCCTTCTCTCCAATGAGTAAAGCCCTAGCTCCCTTAGTCTCTCCTCATAATCCATACTCTCCAAGCCAGGCAGCATCCTGGTAAATCTCCTCTGCACCTTTTCCAATGCTTCCACATCCTTCCTATAATGAGGCAACCAGAACTGGACACAGTACTCTAAGTGTGGTCTAACCAGAGTTTTGTGGAGCTGCATCATTACCTCGCAGCTCTTAAACTTGATCCACGACTTATGAAAGCTAACATCCCATAAGCTTTCTTAGCTACCCTATCCACCTATGAAGCAACTTTCAGGGATCTGTGGATATGAACCCCCAGATCCCTCTGCTCCTCCACACTACCCAGAATCCTGCCATTAACTTTGTACTCCGCCTTGGAGTTTGTCCTTCCAAAGTGTACCACCTCACGATTCTCTGGATTGAACTCCATCTGCCACTTCTCAGCCCAGCTCTGCGTCCTATCAATATCCCTCTGCAAGCTTCGACGGTCCTCCACACTATCCACAACACCACCGACCTTTGTGTTGTCTGCAAACTTGCTAACCCACCCTTCTACCCCCTCATCCAAGTCATTAATAAATATCACGAAAAGTAGAGGTCGCAGAACCGTTCCTTGTGGGACAGCGCTAGTCACAGCCCTCCAATCTGAATGCACTCCCTCCACCACAACCCTCTGCTTTCTACAGGCAAGCCAATTCTGAATCCACACAGCCAAGCTTCCCTGGATCCCATGCCCTCTGACCTTCTGAAGAAGCCTACCATGTGGAACCTTGTCAAACGCCTTACTAAAATCCATGTAGACCACATCTACTGCACTACCCTCATCAGTCTTCCTGGTCACCTCCTCAAAGAACCCTATCAGGCTCGTGAGACATGATCTTCCCTTCACAAAGCCATACTGGCTGTCCCTAATCAGCCTATGATTCTCTAAACGCTCATAGATCCTATCTCTTAGAATCCTTTCCAACAGCTTGCCCACCACAGACGTAAGGCTCACTGGTCTGTAATTCCCTGGACTATCGCTACTACTTTTTTTGAATAAGGGGACAACATTTGCCACCCTCCAATCCTCCGGTATCATTCCCGTGGACAACGAGTAAATAAATGTATCAGTAAAAATAAAGCACCACTACAGTATTATCAATTAGAATTGACTATACACCAACATTTTGTCGGCTTGAAATGCCTACAGTCACCAGGACTTACTGGAATAAAAGGTCACAAAACAACAGTTGCCAATAATTACAATTGTAATGTGATCATTTGTTGCAATCATGGAGACCTTCCTCCCTCTCCTTTGTACATAGCAAATGATTTTTCAGGCAACAACGCTACCATAATGAATGAAATAAAAACTTCTATTTATATAGCATCTTTCACATCCTCAAAGCCAAGTAAGTACATCTGAAATATGCTTGTAATGTAGCAAACGTGATTCATTTGCCTTTAGAGACGGTTGCAGTGTTTTAAAATCAGGTTATGTGGCAGGAGGATTGGACAACTTAGTAAAATAGTCATATTTTCTGATAATCTTTCATTTGTTAAAACCAAGTTTCCATATGTCAAGGAATAAGGTCAAAGTCGAGTTTATTGTCATACGCACAAGTGCACAGGCGCAATGAAAAACTTGCAACAACCTCAAAGGCACATGGCATCAGATACACAACATTCACAAGAAAATCATAAATTATACACAATTATAGAAGAGAGGACATAATTAGAACCAAAATAAAACAAAGTTCTCTGTAGTGCAAAGAGGTCATAGCTGTACTGAGGTAGTGATTAGGGTTGTGCTGGTTGGTTCAAGGACTGAATGGTTGAAGAGAAATAGCGGTTCTTGAATCTGGTGGTGTGGGACTTCAGGCTTCTGTACCTCTGAACCAATTGTAGTTGCAAGAAGATGGAATGGCCTGGACTGTGGGGATCTTTGATGATAGATGTTGCCTTCTTGAGGCAGCTATATGAAATAGCTATATTTTAATAAAATGAAAAGCTATTTACCTTGACAACACTGCCCATTTGCACTGGTTCATGGTAAATGTTATGCTTGTGATTATGTAAGGGCAGTTAAAAAGACATTTTTCTATAACCTAACCACAGTTTTGGAAGAAAATCCAAAAAAGGAAACTATAACTCTGATTTTCTGAAGACTACTTCTGGAATGAATTTATTTAGCCCAGAATCTATCTAACAAATCTCTTTTAATTTATTACATAGCCACAGTGTCTCCTTTTCAGTCAGAAATTAAACTAAACTGGTAATATATGATAGGGATATTACTTTTAAAGCACATTGACCATATTTGTTATCTATTGTGACATGCAACTGTTAAATATAAGATCCAAATTTAATGCGCATTTTAGAGTCCAATCCTTTGGCATCAATGCCACAATGTTATTAAAGGGTCCATGAAAATACTATCAATCCTGCAAACATCGAGGCTTTGACCTATGTATGAATAAGGCCCTACCCAGGATGAACTTCAAAATGTTTCAGCTGAGATGTAAATAAGTCAATGAAAATTGCAAGAAAATAATAGTTACTTTTAATTGCTGCATTTTGTAAAAGTCAGTAGACTTGTTTGTTTCTCAGGAAGAAACAATTTAAATTATGCATACGATTTCTACTTAATTGAAACACTTAAATCATATCATTAAGTCATGTCTGTGAAGTGTTTTACCTTCACAGGTTTTACCTGAGGTATTTTTCCCCCAGTACATATCCCGAGGTGGGCTGTAGTTCATTGCTCCAATCCAGGGACATGATAGTTTGGCACATGGAGTATGATGCAGAAACAGAGGAGCTTGGGTGTGTGATTGATTAAGCAAGCTCTGGGAGTGAATGAGACTGAAGTCACTGAGAGTAACACTGGGAGTAACTAAGAGGGAAGACAGAAATCCCAGAAGCTGGCCAGGCTCAATAGATCCAGCCTGCTGCAAAATAGGCCTGTTGTTGCAGAAACCTCGGTTTCCCACATTTTGATGTCAGCAGCAAAGGAACAGCTGTTCATTACAACAACAGCCATTTCATGGGTTATTGCACAACAGCTCATGGGTATTCGTCAGCAGTTTCGATACGGTACTCCCTACAGGGGTTCTGGGAACATTGTAGAAAGGACAGACATAGTTGCAGGGTCTCCTCAACCAGTCAGAATGAAGAACCTTACTGAAGCATGCAGAGTTGAGCCGGGAGTTAGACAATTTAAATCACTGCAAAATACAGAAACTGAAATGAAGAGAGACAAAAATGGTGAAGTTGAGGGAGAGGAGAGAGAAATGACAAAAAAAATACAAAATAAAGTTTATATCTTTTTAATAATTCCAACCTCAATCAAAATAAGAAGCAATGAAAGTAAATGTGCTAAATAAAATTCAGTGCCATAATGTAATTAAGGCTTTTCCCACTGTTAAATATTCACAACTTAAATGAACAAACTTTCAGATGACTTTTTAACTCTCCCACAGGATATGGGCACAATTGGCAAGGGCTGCATTTAATGTCCATCCCTATTTGTCTTTGGGAAGGTAGTGTTGAGCTCCCCTTTCGATCATAAGAGCTTTGTGGTAAAGTACTCTTGCTGTACAATGAGGATTTGGATAAGGAGACCAAATGTAATATACACAGGTTGACTGATGATGGCTGACTGGGTTGTGATGAGGAATTAGAAAAACTGATATTTAAAAGATACTTATTAGTGACCATGAGCCTTTAAAATACTAATTAAGGTCCACAATGTGACATAGTATGCAGAACCTCATCATGATTTCTAATAGACAGTTTTGTGAGGAGGGATGGCTGCTGACTTGGTGGACTTTAAATCAGCTCAAGATTTGACTTGAAATTTCTTCTCTTTTGATGATTTTTGGGTGAACTGAAATCTAGGAGAAACTCCAGGTCAGAATTTCTGAGTCACTGATCCAAAGATTTAAGTTCAAATCCCATCACAGTCATTGAGGAACTTAAATTCAATAATTAATTAAATCTGGAATTGGGGAGCTATAAGCTGATCTTATTAATGGTAACCATGAAACCATTATCTTTCAAGACTTATATGTCCCACCAGTGTAGTTGACCCTTAATTGCCTCCTCAGTTAATGGGTAATATTGGATGGACAATAAGTGCTGTCACTGCCAATGATTTCCACATCCCTTGGATGAATAAATGAAAATAACAAAAATACTCTCGGGTTCTTCTTGAATATTATAAGTGTTCTAAACCACTGTAATTCCCCTGTCATTTTCAATCTTTACTTGGAATTTCATGGCTCATGAGGTTTTACTTTATTTTTACACATAAAATGCATGTTTAAAGATATTTTTAAATGTTCAGCATTTAAAATGTGGGGAGGTATGTGAAATGAGACACAGTTTTAGGAATTCACCATGTGTTGTTGAGGAAGAATTTGCAGTCAACTGACTGGAATTGATAAATCTGCATCTTGTAGCTCGGTGGCTTGGCTTTTATTCTCGTTCCTGCTTCCTGAAAGGCAAGATGTGTGTAGCAAAAGCTTACCTTCAGCTTTGCCATCTGTCAAAACTGTCATGCTTTTGAAATCATCTGAAATTTTTGGTATTTCAGAAGCATTTAAAAACCATTAAAAATCAATTAAACAATTTTTAAATGTCAAAATTATTAAAAATTAAATAAATACTTAAAACTTTAAACGTTTTTTTTAAGTAATTAAAAACTTCAAAGCAGACATAATTAATTAGCATTGTAAAATAACCTTCTTTCTCACTGTTGTTCATCTCCATTCAGACCTGGTGTCAGGTCAATCCGCAGACTCTCCAGTGTATGCGGAACTTCAGCAGATTCATCTGTCCCATTGAACTTCATGTAGGGTCTAACATCAGAAGGACAGCCTTTAAGCCTTTGGCAAAGCCTGGCCAGTAGGTTCAGGACATCTACATTCACACACAAATCTTGCACTTGCTGTTTGGGACAAGGAAGGTATTTTGATATAACCAAGCCTGTCAATCTGCAAGACCATTCTCAAAAACATCTGGGGAAGACCCAAAATTTTTCCCAGTCTGTGATAATGTCACAGTCAAGGAATTATACCTTTCACCCAATGTCACAGGTTGGTCCATAATAACCTCTGGAACATCCTGTCCCACTGGCAGGACAGGGTCATCAGAACTCATGGCACAATGAAGGGAGTGGCCCTAGGAATTCTCACCTTTGATTGCTGTCCCCAGTATAGAACATAGAACAGTGCCGCACAGAACAGGCCCTTCGGCCCACAATGTTGTGCCGACATAGCTATTCCCTCCTACCTACAGAATGCCCATATCCCTCTATTTTCCTCTCATTCATGTGCCTCTCAGTATGATGGATGTTAAATAAATCCCAGCCTATTGTGCCTTCATGCAACTGTTTGAAACAGCTGAATTTCAGGACATTTAAAAATGTATAAAATGCTTATGATTTGCTTGTAAGTATTTGTCTTTGAGCTTTAACTTATAAACAATTTCATTCATCTTTTTATGGAATGTTGTACGCTAATCGTTCAGAAGAGCAGAATTGTGAAAATCAATGATAATTTAATCAGTGAGTACAATGAGTGCATTGCACTTACTTTAGTAATATGAAATAAATGGCTACAATTGCATGCTCCATTGCGCCAAAAAAAAGGGTATTTGAAGATCAAGATCTCTGACGTGGCACAAAACTCCTGGTCTACCGAGCAGCAGTGAACCCAGCCCTTCAATATGTTTCTAAGACCTGTGCTACCGAGAGCAACCATCTCAAGGCACTAGAAAAATACCACCAACACCCACTCTGAAAAATTCACTGGAAGGATAAGTGAACACATCCCATGCCAAAAATCCCCAGTATTGAAACCCCAGTTACACTCAGTCGGCTGGTGACATTGGTTGTATGCCCAACGCCAGACCCCCAAAACAGACACTACATTCCAAGCTCTGTCAAATGAAGAGATTACCAGATAGGCAGATTCAAGGATATGGTCAAAGCTTCCAACCTCACTCACAACTGGGAATCTCTGGCCCATCACTGCTCAGTGAAAAAAGGGCATGCAGAAACTTGGCTCCATGCATCAGGAGCACACAGAAGCCCTGCACAGGTGCCAAAAGGAGCAGACCATCTGTCTGTCATATCAGCCACCCATTGCTCCATCTTTGGAAGAGGTTATGGTTCTTATTTTGGCCTCATCGTGCATCTCGGAATCCACAAAATCACTGTGGTAGCAAGTCATCCTCAAATCCAACACAATGACTAAGAAGAAGTAGTAATTTTCCAAGAGCACTTTTTCATCGATACGTCATGTTATTGGCTTCTTTAGTTCTGGTATGGGACTTATGACATGGATCCAATCCAAAACTGCTCTTGGTAGACCAGACTGCTCTGGGAGTAACAAACAATCTGCTGGAGGAACTCAGTAGGTTGAGCAGCATCTGTGAGGGGGAAGGAATTGTCGACACTTCGGGTCTAAACCCTGCATCAGGACTGTACAATGACTGGGGCTCCCACAACATTGTTGTCCATTTATGCCTCCTATGTTCCAAAGGCAGTATTGCTTGGAGAATAAAAATGTCCGGTGCATTCCTGATCCAGAAATCACATCAGGGCACAAGGACAACTCACTCCAGCAAGTGCCCAGTCAAATTTCCAAAGTGACAGAAAACAACCTGAAATAGCCATGACCAAAAAAAATACAATTTGAAAAAAATTACACATTGAATTTCTACACAATACTGTGATACATATAAAAAACCTTTTAGAGTAGAGACTTCTCTAAATGTTGTAATAGAAGATAGCGTAAAATATCTGCATAACCTAATGTGCATAGTAGTCTATTTATTTTATATTTTATTCAACATAACATACAGTGTTTACAATACAAAGGTAATTCAGATTGATATTAAATAACTAGGCTTCTCAACAGCAGTAAATGGTATACTGAAAAGGTTTTATTAACATTGTTTAGAATTGTGCATTGTAAATGATATCAGTCTTTGAGGAGAGTTTAATGCTGTTTGTTATCATAAAGATCAGTAACAATTTCAGGAATATCAACTATACAATGACAAATCTTGTTCTCCATTAGAATAAACTCATCTCATCAATCATGTATTGAATATGTCCATCACTGGCCAAGGCTAGCATTTACTGTTTATCCCTAATTGTCCTTGAGATGTTGGTGATGAGCTGTCACTTTAAATTACTGCAGTCCACATGGTGAAGGTATATCCATTGTAATATTAGATCAGAAATTCCAGGATATTGACCAAATAAAGATGAAGGAGCAGCAATATAATTAATGTGTAAGACTGTGTGCAATTTGGAAGCAAATCTGTAGATGATGCTGTTACAAGATCCCTTCTGCACATATCCTTTCACGTGGTAGAGGTTTTGGATTTGGGTTGTTCCACATCTTGGTGGAGATGGCCAGTGCCTAGTACATGCATTTCACAAATTTCCTTGCCACTTTCAACCCAAGTTAGAATGTTTTACCATCCTACCACACATGGGACATGATCTGCTTCATCATTTGAGGAGCAAGCACTGAACGTGGCTTTGTGAGGGCAGGTCATGCCTCACAAGCCTAACTGAGTTTTCTGAAGAGGTGAAAAAACAAATTGACGAAGGTAGAGCAGTGGATGTAGTGTATATGGACTTTAGTAAGGTGTTTGACAAGGTAGGCTCATCCAGAAAGTCATGAGGCATGGGATCCATGGAGACTTGGCTACGTGGATTCGGAACTGGCTTGCTCACAGAAGGCAGAGGGTGGTAGTAGATGGAGAGTATTCCGCCTGGAGGTTGGTGACTAGTGGTGTTCCACAGGGATCTGTTCTGGGACCCCTGCTCTTCGTGATTTTTATAAATGACTTGGATGAGGAAGTGGAGGGATGGGTTGGTAAGTTTGCAGATGACTTAAAGATTAGAGGTGCTGTGGATAGTGTAGATCATTGTCGTAGGTTACTATGGGACATAGACAGGATGCAGAGTTGGGCAGAGAAATGGCAGATGGAGATCAATCGAGACACATGTGAAGTTATACACTTTGGAAGATTGGACTAGAAGGTGGAGCATGAAGTTAATGGCAGGATTCTTAGCAGTATAGAGAACAGAGGGATCTTGGGATCCAAGTCCATAGATCCATCAAAGCTGCCGCACAAGTTGATAGGTTGGTTAAAAAGGCATATGGTGTGCTGGTCTTCATTAGTCGGGGGACTGAGTTCAAGAGCCGCAAGGTAATGTTGCAGCTCCATAAAACTCTGGTTAGACCACCCTTGGAGTATTGTGTTCAGTTCTGGTCACTTTATTATAGGAAGGATGTGGAAGCTTTAGAGTGGGTGCAGAGGAGATTTACCAGGATGCTGCCTGGATTAGAGAACATATCTTATGAGGAAAGGTTAAGCAAGCTAGGGTTTTTCTCTTTGGAGCAATGCAAGATGAGAGGTGACTTGATAGAGGTGTATAAGATTATGAGGGGAATAGATAGAGTGGACAGCCAACAACTTTTCCCCAGGGGGGCAATGGTCAATGGTAGTTTAAGGTCAGAGGAGGAAAGTTTAGAGGGAGATGTCAGAGGTAGGTTTTATACACAGAGAATGGTGGGTTCCTGGAACACACTGCCAGTGGTGGTGGTAGAGGTTGATACAATAGGGACATTTAAAAGAATCTTAGATAGGCACATGAATGTAAAAAAAAATAGAGGGTTATGGGCTGTGTAAGAGGGAAGGGTTAGACTGAAACTGGAGTAGGTTTATATAGGTCGGCACAACATTGTGGGCCAAAGGGTCTGTATTGGACTGTACTGTTCAATGTTCTATCATTAACGTATTTCCTCTTCTTGATAAAGCATCTGAAGTTGGTTAGATCCAGGATACTGCCCTGAGGAACACCAACAGCACTGTTGTGAAGCTGACGTGACAAACATGCTACAACTAGATTCTTTTGTGCCAGCACATTGGACAGTTTTACTGATCCCTAACAATTCAACTTTTATAGAGCTACTTGACCTATATTTGGGATGTTTTGAGGACAGGAACAGTTGCTTTCACCTCATTGGTGATACTCTGCTCTTTTGTCCATATTTGCGCAAATACTGCATGGAGTTTGATGATCCCAGTAGATTCCCAGGTGAGTATTGTTTGGCAGGTTATTGATGCGTAAACACCACTAAATGTCAGTGACCATAATCCCTTCCATCACTTTGCTGATGAAGTGGTAACAGGCCAGATTGGATTTGTTTTGCTTTTTATCCTAATCTCAAATAAGAAAAAAATGAATTCATACCTTAAAAACAATTGAATGATCTGGACCGTTGATACAGATTCATGAAGGAATAATCATATTTGATGAGTTTCATAAATTAACACAGCACAGAATGAGGCTGCTAAGTCTTCCTTACTCATGCCAGTTGCTTGGTAAAGCTATCAAATTAACTCATCTCTCTGAGTCTTTCCTCTTAACTCTATAGTTTCTTTCCTTTCAGTATTTATCCAATTTTCTTTGGGTTCTGCTATTAACTCTGCATTAAGCACCCTTAAAACCATTATAATTCAGATCACAAAATTCACTGTGTAAAATTACATCCTTCTGTTACCCCTCAATTTTCTGCCAATCTCCTTAAATATGTCCATTAAATTACATCTGTCTGACTGCCTCCTTCACTAGACTTTTGATACCCTCTGGAACATTGTTACAGGTCCCCCCATTGTTTATTCTATTTCCAAATTCTGTAACACCTACATACTTTGAAGGTTTATACTTACCCAAGTCCAGGTTATTACAATACATATCAAAGAGAATAAAGTCCTAATTATGACCCCTGGCAACAAATGATTATAATTAATGGATGTTTCTCAAATGACCAGCAGGTCTCTGGGGGACCATAGTAATTTAGCGTTGGGGTCTTTATTGTTCACCATTTATAGAGCCATGAATGGATGTAGCTGAGAAATTGAGGAATAGATTGGCATCCATGAGAACCATTATGGATGACGGAACACTGGAATTTGAGTGTATTTTACACATAATTAAGTGGCATGGATGGGGATCAGTGAAGCATTTGAGCAATAGGATGGGCAGAATAATATATGCAATTAATAAGTGGTGCTTAGGATGGATGGACATATGATCGAAGGGTTAGTATCTTTGCAGAGCTGCACATACAACTGCCTGCTGGGGTGGTTAGACATGAGATGTGGTAATAAGACACAGGATCAGGGAATGGGGGTGTGTGCCTTGGTCAGTGACTGGAAAGCTTGAAACAATTGTTAGAACTATGAGATGGGTGTGAACCTCAAGGAACATAATTACAGGTGGATCTACCTACAAAAATATCAGCACTAGAGGCTCCCTGGCAGAAGACCAGGTAACTTTGGTCCCCTTAAAATTACATTTGTTATAGAGATAAATTTGAGGGGAAATTTTACTCTGTCAAATATAGAGCCTGCAAGTCTTCTTGTGTTGCTGCTTGCATAAGCAAATATAAAAGCTAGAACAAAAAAGAACACCCTTTATTGAAGGCAGTAACTCAACTGAACAGTATTGTGTGGTATAACTATGTCCCTGAATCATACCATATCTGAATCAGTCATTAGAGATACTCTACACATACACATAGGACAGCAAGTTTTCTACTTGTTTGAGGAAGACCTGATGCAGTGCTGGTTTACGAATATGCCAAGGTCTTCTGGTACACAACAAAGACATCTTTCATAAAGGCAGAATGGAGGTTGAGTGGTTTCATCATATACATACCTCGACTGCAAAATCTGAGCAGAGGCTGGATACTCTAATAAGTGAGGTATCTCTTTACTCCTCAATGCTTCCTCATCATCTCCAAGATAGCAGCCAGGACATTCAATATACCCACCACTCATCTGATTGGTTTTGTTGCTACAAGACTCAATAAAACCTCACACCCTTTAAGGGAGAGCAGTACAGTTGATTGGAACCCACCACTGAAACCAACATCTGTGAACCCTCCCCACCAGCATCTTGCAGCTGCACTACATAGCACAGCGACTACTCATCTACATTCCTTCAATTGTAACTTCTAGCTATGGGTGTCTGCCACCAAGAAAGACAAAAGCTACAAGTATTCAGAATATTGTCTCCAGATACCCTTCAAGTCACATAACATACTATCCTGGCTGGACCACTTTCTTTAACATTCATTGTTTAAAATTATGGAATTGCCAACCTAATCATAAAATGCAATTGTCATCACAATGATCGTACTTATAAAATGTTATCTTTATCTTCCCATAATGAGCAATCTAAAATTTGTTTGAATAATCTTGAGAAATCTAGCCATTGAACCCTACATCCTTACTCGCGTAAATTCTTTAAACAAACCAAGTGAACAGAACAATTCAATGTAATTAAAGTTCCTTACACTTCTACTCTGCTCTGGCCAACCTCCATCCAACAAGAAACCCAAGTCCCCCACTTACTCCACTAGCAATATTGATTTTCAAAAAGTTCTGAATTGGAAAGGAGTACAAAATAGAAACAGATTGAAGTTAATGAAGAAGAAATAACTGGCATCTAATTTTTTACCTGATTTTAAAAGATGTCATAATTAGAATATGTGTTGATATAATAGCTGAGGTATTAAAGATTGACATTCATTCTCATGCTGTGAAATAAGAATTCACCAACCCAACATCAGTCTGAGTGCATTATTTTGCCTAATTACCTATAAATAATGCACATTAAATTTTGTTCTTAAAATGGTGTCTAAAAATACTAAAGGATAAAACTTCCCTTCATATTTTAGTGAAAAATCATTATCCCAAACTTAGAACAACATTTTAACTTCTGTGCTTTTGTAAAGTGGTTAAAGACAAATCTATTTCTTTCCATATATTCATTTACTATCAAAATGTAAAAGACATTGAAGCAATTTAAGAATATTTAAAGCAAAGAAATCATAATCTCTCTGAATAAGGAAATGAAACCTTAACTGGTACCGGCATCTCTGGTGATGTGTGTCAGTAGCTATGGGAACTAAACCCTTTCATCAGGATAGCAATCTTGAATGAATACTGGGCTGCCACACTATGTCCTCAGGATCCTTTACCATACTTGCAATGAGTCATCAATATGACCATTTAGTCTGCTATAATTTCTGGGTAAAACTGAAAACAACTTCTGCCATTTGCAAGTTTGTAGTTAAGGACACAAGAACAAAAGAATTAGGAGCAGGAGAAGGGCATCTGGGTCTGAGTACTCAGCCATCCATCAAGATCATGACTAATATTCTATCTCAACTCTGTCAGCATATCCCTTGATTCCCTTCATATCCAGATATCGATCAATCTGTTTTGAATGAATTCAATGACCGAGTCTCCACAGCCCTCCAGGGTAGAGAATTCCAAAGATTGATCATCTGTAGAGTGAAGACATTTTTTTTCTCATCACCATCCCAAATGGCTTAACCCTTATTCTGAAATTGTGACCCTTGTTTCAGAAACCTTGTCCAGGAGAAAAATGTTCCCTGTATCCAACCTGTAGGATCCTGTAAGAATCTTATAGATTTCAAAGACATTGTCTCTCTTTCTGTTAAACTCTAGAGCAAATACGTCAACTCAATCTCTCATATGACAAATCTACCATCCCAAGGATCAGTCTGGTGAATCTTTATTGCTTTCCCTTTAAGGCAAGAACAAACTGCACAGTACTACGGATCTGGTCTCGCCTGGATAATTACAATGAGGCATGTTTACTCCTATCCTCAAATCCTTTAGTTATAAATGTGAACATATTTCCTGTCTTTGTACTAGCTTGCAACCCTCCCCACTATCGAGGACATCTTCAAAGGTGGTGTCTTAAGAAGGTGGCATCCAACTCTAAGGACCCTCACCATCTGAAACATGCCCTCTTCTCGTTGCTCCCACCAGGGAAGAGATACAGGAGTTTGAAGACCCACAGTCAACGATTCAAAAACAGCTTCTTCTCCCCTGCCATCAGATTTCTGAATGGTCCATGAACCCATGAACACTATCTTGTTATTTGTTTTTAATTGCTCGTTGCAAGCTGCTCTCTGCAGATCTACCCATTATGTCTACTATAATCATTCTACTCTTTTAAATTTAAATTCTATGTCTCTAAGAATTACTAATAATGTTCTTTTAAGCCTTCCTACAGGGCTGGTGATCTTCTGACTTCCAGGAACAACTGATCAACTGACCCGACACCTGGACCCAGACGGAAACAACGAGTGAGGCCTGGGATGACCCCATCCATGTGGAAGCCTGCCCAGGGTGAAGAGCCGAACCCACGCAGCCCCCACCACTGAGACCCAACTCCCAGACCCCACTGGAGCACTTGACGCTGAGAACCGAGGACCGAGAGTGAAGACCTGACCAGCAGGAGCATCCGACGCCGACCCCCGACCTATCCAGAGAACCGTCCATTGGAGATAGTGGAGCCCCAAGGCTCAACCTAATGCGAGGCCCGACCAGCGGAGGCTGAGTCCCGAGGCCCAACTAGATGCAGGGCCCAACCAGCAAAGGCCGAGTCCTGAGGCCCAACCCGACATGAGGCCTGACCTGTGGGGATGCTCATTGCCGGGGCCCAACACCAGGCCCCTCTGGATTGGAAGCCTGACCCTAAGGAGCAACCAGGGCCGAGTCCCAACGCCAAGGCCCCTCCTAGTCATCCCACTTACCTGCTGGGGCAGATCACTCCTCTTCAGGACCTTCAGACCTGTATGAGAACAACAACTTACCTCACAGGCCAGCTGAATCCATTCCAGGTCTTCAAAGTCTGTTCTCAAGCAGTCACTTACCTTCCAGTCCAGGTGAATCCACTCCAGGTCTTCAAGGTCTGCCCAGAAGAAATCACTTACCTTCCAGTTCAGGTGAATCTGCTCCAGGTCTTCTAAGTCTGTTCTTAAGCAATTGCTTACTAGGTGGCTCCACTCCAGGACTGACAAGTCGCAGCCACTTACCTCGGAAGCGTGGTAAGGGGGCTGGGCTGCAGGTGAAACTAAAGTAGCATGTGTATAAGACAACTCTCCCCAGTATACCACTCGCTAACGTCCAGGCCATTGAGAACAAAGGTGATGAATTAAGGCAAGACTGACCTACCAAAGAGAACTGAGGGACTGCTGTGTGTTATGTCTCACCGAAACGTGGCTTACCCCGGCTTCACCTGACTGTGCCATACAACCTGAGGGCTTCTCAATCCACAGCGTCCTCAGGCAAAGTTACAGGAGGAGGGGACTGCTTCTTAATCAATAACTCATGGTGCTCGGACATGACAGTCCTGGCAAGCTCCTGCTCACCCAGACTGGAATATCTAACGGTGAATTGTCACCCAAACTACCTGCCACAGGAGTTCACTTCAGCTATCCTGTTGGCAGTCTACCTCCCACCCCAGATGGACAAGAAGCCTGCACTCAATGAACTATACTCTGTGGTCAACAGCCTTGAAGCAGGATACCCTGAAGCCCTCTTCATTATTGCAGGTGACTTCAACCAGGCCATCCTCAAAAGTGTGTTACCAAAATACTACCAGCATGTCTCTTGTCCCACCAGGGGCCCAAACACCCTTGACCGTTGCTATACAATTATCAAAAATGCCTACCAAGCCACCCCCCGCCCACACTTTGGAAAGACAGACCATCAGGCTGTGCTCCTTCTCCCTGCATAAAAACAGAAGTTGAAACATGAGGATCCAGTGCAGAAAGTCATACAGTGCTGGTCTGAGGAAATAGGTAAGCTTCTACGCAACTGCTTTGAGTCAGTAGACTGATCCATGTTCAAGGACTCAGCTGCCAGCCTTGATGAGTATGTCACCGCCATCATGGACTTCATCAGCAAGTTTGTTGAGGACTGAGTACCAAAGAGGACAATCCAGGTGTTCCCAAACCGGAAATCATGGATAAACCAGGAGATCCACTCCCTACTGAAGTCGAGGACTGCAGCATTCAAATCAGGTGACCTGATCTTTACAAGAAATTGAGATAGGACCTCCATAAAGCTATCAGAGATGCCAAGAGATAATACCAGTCCAAAATCAAGTCCCAGACCAGCCGTTAGTTGTGGCGGGGTACATGCTATAACAGGTTTCAAAACGAAGTCAGGCAGCATCGCCAACAAAAGCGCATCCCTTACCGATGAGCTTTATGCACTCTGTGCACGTTTTGAACAGAAGGGGGGTGGTTTGTCACCGCTCACCCTGACAGCCTCCAATGCAACTGAACCTGTGGTCACCAATGAGGATGTAAAATCAGTCTTCCGGAGAGTGAACCCAAGGAAAGCATCTGGCCCAGATGGTGTCCCTGGCCGTGTCTTCAGATATTGTGCTGATCAACTGGTGGGGTATTTACAGACATATTTAACCTCTCGCTCCTTCAATCTGAGGTTCCCACCTGTTTTAAGAAGACCACCATCATCCCGGTACCTCAAAAAACAAGGTAACGTGCCTTTATGACTACCAACCGATGACTCTGACATCCACCATCACAATGTGCTTTGAAAGGCTGGTCATGGCATGCATTAACTCCAGCCCCCTGGAAAACTCCAACTCACTGCAATTCACCTACAGCTGAAACAGGTCTGCAGTGGACGCCATCTCCCTGGCCCTACACTCATCTCTCGAGCATCTGGACTGTAAAGACACCTACATTACACTTTTGTTTATTGACTACAGCTCCACCTTCAATACTATAATTCCAATCAAACTCATCACCAAACTCTGAGACATGGGACTGCAACTGGATCCTTGACTTCCTGACCAACAGACAGCAATCAGTGAGGATAGGCAGCAATACCTCCAGCACAATTCTTCTCAACACTGGTGCCTCATAAGGCTGCATCTCAGCCCTCTACTCTACTCCCTATACACTCATGACTGCATGGCCAGATTCTACTCTAACTCCATCTACAAGTTTGCAGATGATACCACCATAGTGGGCCGTATCTCAAATAGCTATGAGTCAGGGTACAGGAAAGAGACAGAGAGCTTAGTGACATGGTGCCTCAATGTCAGCAAAACAAAAGAGCTGGTCATTGACTTCAGGAAAGGGGCGGTGCACATGCACCCGTCTACATCAATGGTGCTGAGGTCGAGAGGGTTGAGAGCTTCAAGTTCCTTGGCGTAAACATCACCAATAGCCTGTTCTGGTCCAACCATGTAGACGTCATGGCCAAAAAAGCTCACCAGCACCTCTACTTCCTCAGGAGGCAAAAGAAATTTGGCATGTCCCCTTTGACACTCACCAACTTTTATCAATGCACCATAGAAAGCATCCTATCTGGATGTATCATGGCTTGATTAGGTAACTGTTCTGCCCGGAATCGCAAGAAACTACAGAGAGTTGTGGACACAGCCCAGCACGTCACGGAAACCAGCCTCCCCTCCATGGACTCACGGCCTCCATAAAGCAGCCAGCATAATCAAAGACCCCACCCACCCGAGACATTCTTTCTTCTCCTCTCTCCCATCAGGCAGAAGATACAGGAGCCTGAGGGCACATACCACCAGGCTCAAGGACAGCTTCTATCCCACTGTGATAAGACTGATAAGATGGACTCTTGACCTCACTATCTACCTTGTTGTGACCTTGCACCTTATTGTCTACCTGCAATGCACTTCCTCTGTAGCTGTGACACAGAACTCTGTATTCTGATGTTGGTTTTACCATGTATTACCTCAATGCACAGTGTAATGAATTTATCTGTACAAAGCATATGCAAGACAAGTTTTTCACTGCACCTCAGTACAAGTGACAATAATAAACCAATATCAATCCCAAATATTTATTTTTGTAATTTATAGTAATTTTATGTTTTTGTACTGCTGCTGCAAAATGAGTCATATAAGTCAGTGATAATAAATCTGATTCTGATTCACCTACATATTAGGGCAGGCACGGTATTGTAGCGGTTAGCGTAATGCCTTACAGCACTAGCGACCTGGGTTCAATTCCAGCCACTGTCTGTTGGAGTTTGTACGTTCTCCCCGTGTCTGTGTGGGTTTCCTCCAGATGCTCCGTTTTCCTCCCACATTCCAAAGATGCCCGGATTAGGAAGTTGTGGGCATGCTATGTTGACACCGAAAGCATGGTGACACTTACAGGCTGCCCCAGAACACTACACAAAAGATGTATTTCACTGTGTGTTCCGACATACATGTGACTAATAAAGATATCTTATCTTATCAGCTTTCAATGGCTTGTGTAGAAGGATATCTTGATCCCTTTGAACAATAATAATTCCCAACCTACCACCATAAAAAACAAATCCAGAAAACGCTGTTGGTGATGTTCTGCTCTTTCACAGAATGTGGCATTGCAAACTACACAGATGTAATCAACACATAATCAATGATTTGATGTGAGCTCTTAAACACAATTTCTATTGTAAAAATCACTGGAAGTGTTAAGCTGTTGCTTGAGATATAGCTGAGTTTTAAATGTAATAACTGCCAAACAAATTTATTACTCTGGAAACCTAATTTTACAATTGTGAAGTCACATTTCCTCATAAAAAAAGCATTTAAAACTTTTTTTAACAAGAGGAAGGGTTAATTGAAGCTGGATGCTGCAATTCCCCAAAAAATGTTTCGCAGAACTAAAAATTACCATGTTTTAGGGGAAACCTGTACCCATAGTATCAACTAGATATTTATGGGCAGATCTTTTCTTGTTCACCCCTCCCACCACCATTCACAAAATCTTGGATATTGTGCTTTGGCAGTTCAAAATTTTGGACGATTTTTGCCCCTAGTTGGATAGAGCAGATAATTGTAATATACCCACTTTGATATTACCAAGCCACCACCTTAATCAGATGAGTGACATAACCATAGTTACCTATCACAGTTTCATTCTAAGACTGCCAACAGATTTAGGAAAAATTAATCCTAACCACTATTCCTGTTTAATTTGTGCACACTAGTTTTGGGCAGGGCATTCAGCATTGTTGCATGTCCTTCATGAGCCAAATGCCTTTTTTCAGTCTTTGCCAGAAACAGTCTGCAAAAGTAACATTTTGGACAAGTAAAAGAAGACACTTTGCAGCTTACTCGAAATCTGAGTGATGAATGTTTGACCAGTTTTGTGGTTTCCGGGCAATGGTTCCAATCTGACAGCTTCAGAACAATGAAAAACTAAAACATTTTCCCCATGCATTTGTAGATACTTTGTAACTCCAACAAGTGATGTACTGAGACAGAGAATATTGTCTCATGGCAAAAGACCCGAGGTGTGGCGACTCACCGTCTAGTCGGGCGAACCGGCTCGGCAGTCGGGTCGCGCGGCGTCGGAGCGACGAGGCCCAAGATGGCGGCGGGCCTCGTCTTTCCGAGCGACGGGGAGAACCCGCGCGCGGGAAAGTCCTGATGACGTAGGACTTACGTCATTGCCGGTTTTTTTGGGCGGGAGTTTTTCTTCCTTAAAGGGCCCACACAAGGCGGGAAAAAAAACCAGTTCTGTTTGGCAATCCTCCGAGTAGAGTCTTGTTTTATTCCGCGGTAGCAACCGCTACAGAGGTATATTTTTGTTTTAATTACTAAGTTTAGCAAAAATGGTTAAATCACTTAGAAAATGCAGGTGACCTCATGAAACTGGATTCCAATTCGAAAACATCTTTGATTAGGGCTGAGGGGCTGGCCAACTTCCGATAAATAATTCTATTTCATCCATCTCAGCAATTCAGGTCACAAGACTAATGCTAATCATCACATTATGCAGATTTAAATTTGCCAACATAACCTGTCCTGAAATACCATTTGGCCAGTGAGACAGTCTCATCTACCATCCTCAAGTTTAATTTTCTTAAACTGCTTTGTATGTTCATCATCAAACAGCATCTGGACGGAGAATCCATAGTTAGCTATTGCTGACAATTTCAATTGGCATGGTAATGGACAGGCAGGCGTCAGCAATCAGTGGGGTGGGAGGAAACGCTGTGTAGAAGGGGAAAGGAGAGATGTAGCAAGAAAACATTTCTTTATGAACAGAAACCCCTCCACCTTCTCAACAGATTCTTCTCCCAGTTTGTGAGCTAGCAGCTTGTCCTCAAATTAGAGAAAGCGATGAATATCCTGCTTACCTCACATTAAATCACAACTACTCATCTTATCCACCTCTTCTTTGTTTTCAATACTCTGTAGCCCCAACATCACAACATGGTCAAATAATTTCTAAAGAAAAAGAGAAAATGCCAGAAAAACAGTACAGGTTAGTTTGTGACTGAAACGTATAAGGTTAACATTTCAATTGGAAGCTGCGTTCAATGAGAATTTTTACTTCATGTTTCAATCTTATATCAATCTGTAAGAAACAGTAGCAAAATTGTGACTATTAAACTCCTTATAGAATTAACCTGAAGATATTTTGAAGTTGTCTTCCAGTGAACTATGTTACATTCAGTAATATAGCATTTAGTTGTAGGAATCATAATGTAAAGTTTTTTCAGCCTTCCATTCATCAAAAATTATTCGGAACTGTAACTGCTGGTGCTTTCTGCATTATTAAGTATAGTTCACATGCTTTGTTTAGCAGACTTGTCACGATCTCAATCCATGCTGCTGCTTTATGGAAATTTTGTAATGCTTTCAATTCTGAATAAACAGGCTACTGAGAAGCTGATTTATCTTAAGTTACTTATTCAGAGATTCTATATTAAACAAAGACAAATTTTAATAGTCCTATCACATCAACTATAAGAATCAGGAGGATTAAAAGTGCATATTAGCACACTCATTATTGTCCCTAGATGTAGCTTACAATGGAGCCTTGGATCAAGAGGAGCTTTGAATAGTCAGTGATTGGAATTGCCATCATTTAACATGTACTTATTACACAGAAGGACAACTTCAAAAGATCTTCCACCAGACATGCTAATGCTATGAAAAGCTCAATAGTGGCAAATTTTCTGATATTTTTATGTCTCATGTTGAAACTGATCCTTTATAAATGGAAGATTCTAGGTAAATACACATTGTTAGATTACTTAAACACAAAGCGAAAAATTGCACAGATAAAAATTTATGATCTATTAAATTATTATTGCATTTCATTGCTTCAGCCTTTTTCTCCCTCTTCTTAAAAAAATATTTTATTTCATGTTAGAGTGCAAGACCTAAGGAGGCAGTGGGTTCAATTTGCATTCCAGAAAGAAGAGCTCAGAAATCTAGTTCAACATTCCAGTTAAATATTGCTGCATTGTCAAATTTGCTATCATTTGGGAAACAGATTAAACCAATATCCTGTCTGCCCACTCAGGTGAATGCAAAAGGACCCACAACTTGGAAGAAGTGCAGGGAGTTTAACCATGACGTCTTGATCAATATTGATCCTCAAAGAACTTAATGAAAAAAAATAGATTTGTTAGTTAATAGCTGTTGCATGCCAATTGTGAGCCCTATTTGCAATATTACAAGAGTGACTAAGCTTCAAAAGAACTTCATTGTTGTAAAAAAAAGTGAGAGGTCTTGCTTGGGAGGCATTTTGGCATGATAGAGAATTGAAAGTACATTTTAGGTTACTTAAGTAATAATAACTGTCAAAATGATGCCCTCCACCTTGGGTGATAAACGAGCAAATGCAAATAAAAATTGGGTGGGTTTCATCATGAGCATGTGATTCGCAAAGTCAATTTACTTGTCAAGCCAAAAAGGTGAACCATAAGCAAATTTGTGGACTATTTCCTCAGCACCTTCATCCAGGTCATTAATTATAGCTGGTAATACTGATCATCATGGGACTCCTTTAGTAACTACTCAGAATTGTTACCTTTAATAATTGTCTGCCTACCAGTTCATTATGTATATTAGGATCTGCTCTGCAATCCTACAAGATTTCAGTCTCAGAAAGTAGCCTATCATGTGACACCTAGATAAAATATGTTTGTAAAGTGAAGTATTGAAATATCAACTGGGCTAATTGCATTTATTAACCTGAGAACTTTTTTTTCAAAAAAGAACCAAGTTGGTGAGTCAGCAGCATTTTCATAGCTACGTTAGGAACCTTTAAAAATCCCTTCAGTCAATGAAATCATGTAGACATTCCTGCTACATTACAAAATCAAAAGGTTATAATTATGTCAGATGAAACTCTGAAATGCAGCCATTTCTTGCACCACAACTCCCCACTGAAGCTAAGAGTTAACATGAATAACAGACTGAAAAATGCTTGACAGTTAGGGACTGAGTGCTTAGAGGTTTCCGAACTACTGCTCTCATCTTTCACTCAACCAATAATTTAGGAAGCAAATAAACATACAGGGGAAAAAATTGGCAATGCCAACATCCAGAATTGAAGGTGGTACCAGGTAAGAAGGACAGAAGATATTATCTTCTGTTTCTAGAGACTTTATCCTTTCGAGAATAGATTTATTCATTGCTTACACAACACAAGGTTCAGGAAGTCTACACCTGCCATCTAGATATTCATTTTTGTCTCCAATGTAAATACCAACTGGGGAAGAAAATGTACAATATAAACTGTTTTTGTGAAGACATAGAAATCAATTAATGAAAAATGCAATTGTCTGTAATTAAATTTTTTTCATAAATAAAATGCATTAATTGAAATTGCTATTGTTGTCAGTTAATGTACATGCATTAATGAAAAAATGCATGGATGGTTTAGTAAGTAGCAAAAAGGGCACAAGAAAATTAATTGAGTCAAGTAAAACCCTATGTGACCTTACATACATATATCTGCCCTGTTGTGTTGACATGGGTTTCAAAATGTTTTTTTCCTAGGATGATTTCCCCAGTGGCTGAGGAAGGTCTAAACATGTGACCGAAAATGGAAAGAACCAGGAAAATTGCTTTAGTGCATGATGACTTCAATCACTCAAACTAGGCAGCCATTTGTGCTTTATGAATTATAAATTCATTGCAAGTACAGTATCTGTTAAAAATGTATTGGCACTAAAGGCAGTACACTAGTTTATACTGCTAATATTAGAAGGCTGGTCAGGGCTGGGTGTCCCAGAAATATGAGGGAACATTATGAAAACATTTATGGAACAAGTCTACAGTTCTAATCAATAAACTGGTGACAAGCAATGAAGTGCGATGATGCTGTTATAAAAGTAAGTCTGTTGGTAAAAGCTTGCAATAATAATCATCACAAAATCATATTGTAAATAAGGACAATCTAATGCATTACTCACATTATAAAGGGAAAAACTACAATCTTTATGTTCAGGATTTAATGCTGAAAATTACAGATTTATTCTGCTAACTTTTCTATTTTTAATTTTAAATTAAATGAATAAATGCTACAATAAATCAGAGATATTTTACTGTTTATTTATTTTTACTGAAGATATTAATCTATTTCATTGAGGTTCATTAACTTTCAAATCAGTTATTCATTATGCCTTTTACTTCAATTGTTCATGGATGTTGGAAACATTTATATACAAAGTTACTAAAATAATCTTTACAATTATTTGATTTTTTTGAATACCTCCTTGGGAATGCAAAAGATTTACTTGAGCTAATTCAGTGATTGTGTTTTGTTCTACTTCAGAATTCAAAATAAGCACGTGAAGCTTTATTACTATAAGAAGTGGAGCTCAATCTGATAAGATCAGAACTGCTTTGATGATGCTCAAGTTGTAATAATGAGGTTTGACTATACTTCTTTAGCAACATCTAATTATTTCCTTCTGCTTGGATACTGAGAAAATGTGTGATATGCTTTAATAGCCATATCTGTGATAAGCATAATGTGGAAGAGTGAATGTAAGTATTTGTAAATACCAGTTAGAACATTATGTCCAGTACTGGGAAAGTCATTATTGAAAAGACCATTTCCACTGGAATAAAAAGTCAAAGAGGAGACGTAAGAGGTATTACAATTTATAGATTTTAATGAGATGAAGATTTGTTACAGTTGAGGTGACTAAGGGGGGAGGGATCAAGTTAAAATCATTACTATCTGTACAAAAAAGGGGTAGAGAGAAGTTTGTTTACACTGATAATCATTTAGTATATGAAATGTATTGATATATGAAATTAATAGTTGAGGCAAAAAGCAATGCCTCTTTTTAGCAAGAAGCCAATGCAGTGGCATTAGATTCATATTTATTTAGCAAGGCACTGATACAGACTTGATGGGTTGAATAGCCTTTTCTGTACTGTAAGGTCTTTGGTTTCACAATATAAGCCTATATGTTAGGATTAAAACTCATTTTCTGTGCTTTGCTATTTCGAAAAAGTAATTTTCTACTGTTTCTGGATTTAATGTCTGTCATGTACAATTTGCCATACTGCTTAGAATGTTGCACTCCCATATTTTAATCACAAGGAATTGAAACACCAAACTTAACAATTGGCATCATAGCTTTGTAATAATTACTTTCTTCACTATCACAAATAAAAAGAAAATCTACAAAATTATTATCACAGGAACTTGTATGAAAAAGAAATACTTTTTTGTAAATTCAATTTCAGGATCAAAGCTTCACTGGCAAGGCCAGCATTTATTGATCATGCACAATTGCTCTTAGAACTGCTCCAAAAGAGAGACCTTGGCATACATGTCCAAGGATCCCTGAATTCAGCAGCATAGGTAGATAAGGTGGTTAAGAAGGCATTTGGAATACTTGCCATCATT
Organism: Pristis pectinata; assembly: GCF_009764475.1. Lineage (NCBI taxonomy): Eukaryota > Metazoa > Chordata > Chondrichthyes > Rhinopristiformes > Pristidae > Pristis > Pristis pectinata. The sequence continues at coordinate 28,141,715 of NC_067408.1, read as the reverse complement.
AGCCAGGACCCAGAATACAAGAGCATGGAGGTTATAGTACAACTATATAAAATATTAGTTGGACCACAAGCAAAAAAAAAACTGATAGAGGAACTCAACAGGTTATTAGACCACAGCTGGATTATTATGTGCAATTCTGGTCACCACATTATAGGAAGAATGTGATGGCACTGGAGAGGGTACAGAGGACATTCACCAGGATGTTGGCTGGAATGGAGAGTTTCCATTATGACAAGCTGGATTTGTTTTCTTTGAAACGAAAAAGGCTAGGGGTGGGAGGGGTTGGGGGTCTGATCGAGGTATTATGATGGATACGAGAAACCTTTTCCTGAAGCAGAGGTGACTTTAACTGAAGGACACGGTTTCAGGTAAGGGGTTTAAGACTTAGAGGGGACTTGAGGAAGAATTTTTTTCAACCAGAGGGTTGTTGGAATCTGAAATGCAGTGTCTGAGAGAGGCAGGTACTCTCACAACTTGAAACACCATGATAATAGCAGGCTATGGGCCAAGAGCTGGGATTAGAATAGATGGCACGAACATACATAGTGGGCTCTGTTTCCATGCTTGATGGCTCTTTGTTTCTGTTTAATTATTACTCGGCAATAATCGCACTAGCTATTGACCAGTTCCACAGGCATATTGTGAGAAATATTTGAACACAGAGATGTTAAAATGGCCATCTCACTTTTCGTTATTCATGCCCATTGCACTATTTGTTTAATTAATAGTTTTGCTTGATAATGAACCATTATGAGACAACTTAAAACCTACTAAGATCAGCACCTGCAATATTAATTCTACACCCCATTCAACAAAATATTTTAGTAATCCTCTTCAACTGTTCTTTGCGGGTGCTGTCAACATTGGAAGGTGTTTAGGTTGAACAATCAGGAGTGACAACTTATAAATCTTTCTAAATATATAACGAGCGATGCATTTATTTTTAAAGCAAGTATCTACAATTTGAATATCAATAAGCAGTTGTCACTGTAAATGAGATACCTGCTGGGTTGATTTGCACCAAGTTGTTTGTAAAGAATATCATGGCCTCGTGTTGATGACATTTGTACAAGAATCTAAGGATCTCTCAAGGCAGTGGCACAAATAGGTGAAGTGATTAAGAAAAGTCAATTAGAAGAGTCAGTTAGGAAAAAAAAATCAACATTTGGGTGATTTTTGTTCAAGTTAGTACTACTTCTTTGGATACAAATTGATATGATGAGCTTTCAAATGACTAATTATTGCCAATGTAAAATTGCTCCAGGACCAATTCAATTGTACACATCAATGAGTTCCATGGAGTGGTATCCTGGCTGATCATTGTTCTATCAGCTTGTTCCCAGTAGCTAATGAAAGGGCTCGTCGAGAGTGCTATCAAGTAACATCCACTCAAAAATAGCATGATGAGTTCACATTTCAACATTACAACACAACCCCAAACTACATTGTGGTCATGGCGCAGACTTGGACTGTAGATGGCGAGCATTTGAAAATAGGTAAGAGTGGTTGTCCTTGAATGAATGCATATTTGCCCAAGAATGACATCCAGATGATGAATTCAGTGCAATTTAAAAGGAAAAGCCTCCAACAGCTGTTGACTACTAAAACGATTCATTACATCTGCCAAGAAATGGGAACTTAGGCAGCCTAGCAAACTTTCACATTATTTTCTGGAGAATGGAGGAACCCAGCTCGAACTGAACTGAAGGCATTGTTCATAACATGAGGTCAGTGCCACAAATCTGTTGATTGCTCTGACAGCTACATCTACATAGTCTCAGCAGGCTACTAGTTTGGTTGTGGTGGACAATGTCAACAGGGATCTTCAAAGAATCACACTGATCTGTTCTCACAGAGAGCAGTAACACTGTTGGGGCTGCATCCCAGTAGGGTATCCTTAGGCACATGGAAAACCATCTATTATCTTCTCTCAGAATGCTTTCTCACCCACTAGTGCCATTGATAGTGTCACATAGCCAACTAGGCCAGTTTGCTCCAGCCCACATTGAGGTTTTCTAATATATGCTCACAGACTGGTTGGAGCAAATGAACTATTGCCATGTAATCTTCTGTGCAAATGGAACTGAGGTGATCCATCAGAACCAAATTTAATCAATGGCCTTTTCTTTCTAACTAGTTTAATCATGATCAATATTTTTCTCCACTAAATATTCTTTCTAAATACCTTTTAAAATTTATCATGCCCAGGAAAGGTTTGTTGTGATTTCTTATGTTGTTTAATTTGAACCTATACAAGTATTTCCTCCAAGTATTGACTTTTGCCAGGGAGTATAAACTATAGGGACAACATAAGAAGATTTATGGGAGTAACTGGTCTCTGTATCCATGGATGGTGAGACATGTCCATGCAACATGAACACTGGGATTTTTTCTGCTACTGCCTGAGGTACAATGGGAAATGTCTACTATAGTATCTTCACATGATGTTTAAACTACTTTAAAATTAAACGTCTCCAGGCCTGAATGTTCAGTCAAGTCTAGCATTTTGGTGCAGTATTGAGGGAGTACTATACTGCCAGAAGGAATATCTTTCAGATGTGATGTAAGACCTAGTGTGCCATTTCAAGAGGGTACAGTTTTCAAAGGCTAGAAAGTTCTTCCAGCATTCTGGCCAACATATACCTGTCAGAGCAAAACTGAATCACCCAGCCATGTATTTCATGACTGTCTGTAGGAATTGTGTACAAATTGTAAATGATGTTTCCCCACATTCAAGTGACTACATTTCAAAAGGTAGTTTATTAGTTGTAAAATTCCTATAGTTAGGAGAAGTGCAAATTAATTATTTCTGTTAGGAATTACATCATTCTGTGCCAGGTTTGCACAACTATGAATGCACCAGCTACGCTGGGATTGCCAGATGTTCCTGTTGATGAACTATGTGAGTTCCAAAAATTACTTAGATTCAGCTGTCTTGCACAATGTCTGAAAATGCACAGGTTGTATTATGAGTCTTTAAAAACATTCTGGTAATAGAGGGAGCTTGCTGGGACAAACTAAGCAGGTGGGAACCTCAGATTGAAGCAGGGAGAGGTTAAATATGTCTGAAAATACACCTGCCAGCTGATCTGCTCAGGATCTAAAGACAGGGCCAAGGACACCATCTGGGCCAGATGCTTTCTATGGGTTCACTCTCCGGAAGACTGATCTTATTTCCACAACAGTGACTCGGGGTTCAGGTTCATTGGAGGCTGTTGGGGCTGGTGGTGACATTCCCATCCCCTTCTGTTCAAAACATGAGTAGAATGTGTTAAGCTCATCAGGAAGGGATGCGCTGTTGTTGGTGATGCTGCCTGAATTTGTTTTGTAGCCCATTATAGCATGTAAGCCCTGACACAACTGACAGCTGGTCTGGGACTCGATTTTGGAGAGGTATTGTCTCTTGATATCCCTGATATCTTTATAGAGGTCGTATCTTGATTTCCTGTAAAGGTCAGGGTCACCTGATTTGAATGCTGCAGTCCTGGACTTCAGTAGAGAGTGGATCTCCTGGTTCATCCATGGTTTCTGGTTTGGGAACACTCGGATTGTCCACTTTGGTACACTGTCCTCAACACACTTGCTGATAAAGTCCATGACAGTGGTGACATATTCATCTACACTGGATGCTGATCTTTGAACATCGACCAGTCCACTGACTCAAAGCAGTTGCGTAGAAGCTTATCTATTTCCTCTGACCAGCACTGTATGACTTTCTGTACTGGATCCTCATGTTTCAGCTTCTGTGTTTATGCAGGGAGAAGGAGCACAGCCTGATGGTCTGATTTACTAAGTGTGGGTGGGTGGTTGGGTGTGGCTCAGTAGGAATCTTTGATCATTGTATAGCAATAGTCAAGGGTGTTTGGGCCCCTGGTGGGCCTGGTTGAAGTCACCAGCTATGATGAAGAGGGCCTCAGGTTATTCCCTTTCAAGGCTGTTGACCACAGAGTATAGTTCATTGAGTGCAGGCTTCACGTCTGCCTGGGGTGGTATGTAGACTGCTGTCAGGATGGCTGAAGTGAACTCCCGTGGCAGGTAGTATAGGTGGCACTTCACTGATACATATTCCAAGCTGGGTGAGCTGGAAATCACCAGGACAGTTACGTCCGAGCACCACGAGGTGTTGATTAGGAAGCAGACCCCTCCGCCTCTAACTTCGCCCGAGGACGCCATCCAGTCCATTGGTCCATCCAACTAAATTCAGAAGCAGTACAGCAGCGGAAATGGAGATGGAGATTTGTTAGAATAAGGACTTCATACCAAAGCCTGAATGATTATTCCTGTTCTAACCTAGTCAAAATCCACATTCAATGACCTTTAAAACACCAAGATTAATTTTTTAAAATTGTTGTATTTTCTGCTGCCATTTATTTCTAATAACCAAAGGAGTCCATGTGGAAAAGTTGTTTTCTTATACAGAACAGTCTCACTGTCCGTAAGAATTGTGCAGATAACCCATCAGGCATTGGAAGATATATACAAGCAAAATATTAGAAAATTATCTGAAATAACTCATTATTATTATCACTGATCCTTAACCTTTTAGAGAAGCAATGCATTTGTAGGGACGGCATGCCTAATCATTTTAATTCTCCATCCCACTCACAGTCTGTCTGTGGCCTCCAGTGCTATTATAACAAGGCGCAACATAAGCTTGAGGAACAGCACCTCATCTTCCATCTGGACATGTTACAGTATTCCAAACTCAAGATCAAATTCAGCAATTTCAGCTAACTTGATTCCTCTGTTTGTATCAGAACTGGTTAGTTCTGCTGTCATTGTCCACTAACACTGCCTGATCTGCTGAATATTTTCTACAGCACTACATTTCACAGCTTTTACACGCTCCTTTATTTTTCTTCTCTCTCCAGCTACCCTCAGCAATCTTACAGCCGTATAGCTTCATCAACAACTTATCACCAGGGCAAACCTGGCCTCTCCCCATTGGAGATATTTCCTTTCTTCTATTCATGCCACTCCCTCTCTGCAGCTTAAAACTAACCTGTTTTCTCTCTTTCCCAGTTATGACAAAGGTTCTTGCACCCAAAACACTTACACTGTTTCCCTTTCCACAGATGCTGCCTTACCTGCTGAGTTTCCAGCAATTTTTTTATTTTAATACACCATGCCTGGTTCAACTTACTGTTGACAAGAAAGGCAGTGGAATGGAAGATATCACAAAAGTTTAGCTTTTAGTATTTCTCTCTGCTAAGCTATTTCAACTTGACTCTTACAACTGTCAGAAAAAGAACAAACAATGAAATAGTTTTGCCACTTGGAATTAAAATTCCTGAAAACTGCCATCTGCTTTGCTCTTCCCATCAATCACACGAACATCTCTTGGGGCAAAGCTTGAATCATATGGCATATCCAATATGGTTATTATCATATGCAGCATGTTATATGCTTATTAGAAAATCGAAAATTAAATACTGTATAAAAAGAACCCTATTTCTGAAAATATTTGCTATAAGTTATTGGAGCACAGGAGTCTTTGGCCTATTCTATAAATGTTGGTTATAGCAAGAAATGATACACTTGGTTCCATTTCCTTCTTATACTTCCATTTATTTTATTTTAGATACATCACAAAACTTGCACTTATGACCTCAAGTTGTTTCAGCATGCTTTATGACCAATAAAGTAATTGATATGAAGATAAGAAATAAGAGAGTAGATCATACAATACTCTGTGCCTAGTCCACCATCCGGGAAGTCTGATCTGATCTCAACCTCAGTTGAACTGTTCCCTATAATCAATGGCATCCCTATAGCCAAGAATCTGTTCCTCTCCAGCTTGAATATGTTCAATGGTTCAGCTCAGCTCTCCAGGGTAAGAGAATTTCAAAGATACACTATCCTTAGAAAAGAAATTCCTCCTCAATTCTGTCTTAAATGGGCAACCCTCTTTCTGAAACTATCACTTGGTTCTAGATTTCACCATCAGAAGAAATGTCCTTTCAGCATTTATCTTGAAAAGTAATCATTCTCCTGCCTGCAGGAGATCACAGATTTCTGTCACTAGAAAACCTTAGTTTCTGAAGCCATAGCTCTTGGACAGGTCAAGACAAGAGTGTGGTTCCTTATAGACAAAGGGTGTGCATTCATGAGGCCTTCTTGCCCTTCTCCCTCATTGTCCCTTAGCAGGTCTACCCTATCTACAACAGACATCCTGCAGTTTCAGTCTTGAAGCCCACGCAGCAGGATCATCACAGAGGCATCCATAGTAAGGAGATTAAACACTAGAAATTCAATGAACTACACTCAGTTTCTAGGATTCAGAATTAGAAGTCGGTCTCCAGGTTTTCTGCAGAAGTTGTGCAAAATATGTGAGTGCCCCTTAAAGTTGCACTGCTACACCAAATGCAACACTATGAAAATATGCAAGTGCTCTGACTTACCAACAAAGAATCCAATTTGGAATAATGCAAGCCAATCATTCCTAGTGTCACTCCAAGTGAGATTACACAAGGTCTGCTTTCACTTTTGCCAGTTCTAATTTCTGATAATTAGTGCAATTCAGGGAGAACATTCATACCTCAGTCTTCCACTCCAGAGGATGTTTCATTTTCAATGTGTAGCACTGAAGGAGCCAGTACTACTGTAATAATTTCTTATTCAAGGTGCCTAATGTTTAGGGAACCCAGTTCTACACAGCTCACCACAACATGGAAATGATTTTCCCTTCATGATCCTGCCTTTCACCATCAATATTAACTCTCACATTCAAACTATGGATAACATCAAGTAAAATAAAATGATTGTACAATTAAATTCAGATACTAGTTAGGACAATCAGTAAAAAGAAAACAGCTTCGATTCAGAATACCCAGTCTGAAGTAAATAGAAACTAAGCACACTTCTTTTGCTCATCAGAAAGGAAATGGGAAGACAACATTGAATGCTGAAAGGATAAAGTAATCAATAGAGCTGAAATCTCTTGGAGGCTATGGCTTGCAAAATTACAGGAAAAATTATCAACATTAATAAATGATTGACAGATTTTTTGTAATCATGCCTAATTAAAGGTGAATAGTGAAAACAGAAAATGATGGAGGAACTCAGTAAGTGAGGCAGCAACTGAAGAGAGGGAAGGAATTCACATTTTAGATTGATGATCTTTCATCAGAAGTGGGAAATGTTCAAGAGAGATAAGTGTTGAGATGCAGGAAAAAGACAAAGGAAGGGGATGAGAGGACCAGAGGGAAGATATGTGATAGGGTGGAAGACAAGGGAGGATAAACAACAAAAGAAGTATGACAGTGGAAGGTGAAAGAGGGTGGAACTGGGACAAGAAACAAAAGGTCATCTGCAAGAAATATAAATTGGAAAGGCAGAATTATTAACTCAAAATACAAAAGAAGAGAAAATTTTGATTATTTAAAGTTCATAAGCTCAGTGTTGATTTCATCAGGTTGTAATGTGTCTGGTTGGAAGCTGTTCCTCAAGCTTACACTGAGATTCTTCAGTAGTGTATGTGCCCAAGGTCAGAGTGGACACATGACAAATAATTAAAATGACAAATGATTAGAAGTTCGGTATTATGCTTCTGGATTCAACAGATGTGTTCCACAGAGCTGTTACCCAATCAGTATTCATGGTGGTTTCCTTTTGTAATTTCAAATAATAATTCTTCTTCTCTCATTTATTCCTCATCCCTTTACTTGTCCCATTAGCATCCCCTTTCACCTTGTATTATCCCTTCGAATCAGATTTGTCAGAAATCTTTCCTTTCTTCTTTCATACCTCCCAACTTTTACTGGATTTTTAAGCCTTCCCTCATCTTTAACTTTTCCCACATCTGCCAAGGGTTATTGACTTAAATCAACAAATCTGTTTCTCTCTTCACAGTTGTTGCCTACCCTGCTAAGCACTTCCACTATTTTCTGCTTTATTTCATATTTCTAGCATCCACAGTATTTTTCTGTTACACATTAATGTCAAAGTAGAATGGAATAGTGCAATTAAAATGAAATAAAATTCTCTTATAATTGTAACATGGAATATTTAAGAGTAAGACTCGAAAATGATTCTCTACATTTGACAGTTATAATATCATAGTGCACATATAAAACAAAAGAATCTTATAACATATTGTATCAGTCAACAACAACGGTTGGCCCATCGAAATCTAATCAATTCCAGTACTTCATAATATTTTTCTGCTTAGTTCTCTGTTTGTGCTTCATATGGAGTATGCAAGTGCTGTGCCTTTTATTGTTAAAATTGTCATTAGTTTATTGCAATGTGGCAGATTCATCTTTCCGCACTCTGCACCATGAAGATAAAACCATAAATGTCTATCTAAATGTCTAGTTTCCGGTTCCACGTTGTCCATTATATACCTGTAAAAATATACTTCTGCCATCCACACATTATTGTTGGTAACAAAAATTTCTGAGGATTAATTGCTACATCAAAAACCATTTTGTAAATCTCACTAGCTTATTAATATTTCTAGAATGATACACAACATCTTTTTAAAATACTAATTACTGCAAGAGTCTTCACTAATTGCTGCAACTTATTTTCCTTCATTTGCTTTCCCTTTGATATTTCACACAAAGGGCCTGGAACAAATTCCTCCTGCACACTGAGTACCCGATTAAATTTATTGATTGGGTGTCAATATAGTTCTTAATGAGTAGCACATTAAGCTGATGTGGACCTTAATTGAATATCTTGACCCGTAAATCAATTTTAAAAAGTTATTAATAAAATTTTCCAACCAATATCTGAACTTGCACCAAGTCTTGTTCACTCATCACTTCTGTGCTCACTAAACTACATTGGCTCCTGGTCCTGCACCGCCTCAGTTTTAAAATTCTCCTCCTTGTCTTCAAATGTCTCCATTGGCATGCCTCCCCCTTCTGAACAAGCTCCTTAAACTCACTAAGATCTTTGCATTCCTCCAATTTTGGTTGTCTACATGACCCTAATTTTAACCATAGTTTATGCTCCATTCTAATAATTCTTCTGTAAATCTCTCCCCTTCCTTTTTGATTCATCTTTAAACCTATATCTTATCTAAATGGTGGAAGCCAATGAAAATGAAAGCAGAAAATGCTGGAAATGCTCAGAGGGTGGGGGAGGGGGATGTCTCTGGTGGAGGAAAATTGGGGTGACCGTGAGGATATGCTCTAAACAAGGTTATCTGGTCAATGTGTGAATGGGAGCAGTTAGAGAGAGAGAGAGCATAGACAAAAAAATATAGGAGTTGTGAACTGCAGAGCAGGAAGACATGCCCACCAGATCAGGCTGGTCATGTCCTCCACTTCCAGAGGAAAAAAAGAAAAAAGGGAACAAAGCAAACAAGCTGAGTCAATATCAAAGATGGATGACTGATACAAGCAGAGAAATCAAGTTACCTTAAGTTGTAGAATTCAATATTAAGTCCTGAAAGCATAAATGTGCCAGATAGAAGATGAAGTGCTGTTTCTCAAGCTTGCGTTGGGCCTCACTGTAACAGTAAGAGGCCAGAGACTGATAGGTCAGAGTGGGAGTGGGATGGAGAATTAAAGTGACAGGAAACGAGAAGCTCAGGACTGTCTCTGTGGGCTAAACACAGATGCTCTGCAAAGTGGCCACCCAATCTGCATTTGGTCTCTCCACTGTCTAGGAGGCCACATTGTGAATTTTCGAAGTCAATGAAAACACTGACTCCAATTCTTGACAAACAGTCTTATGTAAAGCTGGTGGAGATTACAAGTTGGATAATATGGGAGATACCAGGGTTACCATGCAGATGAAAAAATATTTAATTAGCTGTTTGCAAATGTTAAAGTTATAATTATAATCAATCACATGATTTTTAACATGTTGGGGTTGTTGTATGCTGCTCTTCAGTAACATCCTTTATCAAGTGCCATCAATAATCAATTGAAGCAGTAGCTGATACAAAAATGTATCAAATGTCACATGGTACACATAATTCCTTAAAGGTATACAATGGGGTGATTGCGGACTCAGGTGATATACAACAAGGTGGAGCATCTAGAATTTTGAACATGGGCCCAAGTACACAGACCTATCATTAATTCTGCCAGTTTACGAAAGATGGACCTGAATTTCCCGTTGTTCAAAGATCTGGAACAAGAGCACTGAAATTTTAAATTGAATTTAGCCCTTCAAGCACACCAATGAGATGATATACATATCACTATTTAAAACTAATCACATTCAACATTTTTCCTGATCCTATTTAAATTCTCCATCTACAAAACAAAAGGAATCAATATAAAAATTAATAAGATTTGCTACAAGAAATATCATGAAACTGCTTTATGAATTAGAACTAAATTGGAATCTACCTTGACTCCACAGTAGCACAGAATACTCTCAATCAACAGCTTGTGAGTTCTATGTGAGAATCAAGTTTTCACTTGTTTCTGCAAGTTACATCAATCCATTTCAAAAGAACAGGGAATTTTAACTTAAACCATAAATCAGCACAATTTCAAGTGGATTGCATATTCGTAAATCCTTTACAGTGTTCAACTCAATTTGCCAGAATCTGGACCTGCCTGCAAAACAGGCCAAGCAATTGTGACATGCCACTGATTGTACAGATCTAGGAAGGCTGTTCAAATTCCACTCACTTCCTTAAGAGAACAGACCCTGGTTGGCACATTTTTCACAGCAAATATTTTAAAAAGCAATATTCAATGATTTCACATTAGATTATTCTGATGCAGAAGCAAGTAAAAATGTTTCTTTTTACTGATACTGCCATTTGGAAATGTTCTCAATAAAACTGCACTAATATCTACTCTCAAATACATGAAAATTTTACTTAAATGTTCAACCATAATGCCCAGCTGTGCTGATGAATAGAATATTTTTTATTTATTGTGCAAATTAATTTTAGCCCGCTGGTGGAATTTCCCGATTTCAAATTGAAAACTCCAGCTCACAGCCAGAGGTCATGGTATATATTGGTACCAATGACATACAGTAGGTAGAAAAAGAGATGAGGTCCTGAAAAGGGAATATAGGGAGCTTGGTAGGAAGCTGAAAAGCAGGACCTCAAGGGTAGGAATCTCTGCATTGCTGCCTATGCCACATGCCATTGAGGGTAAGAATAGGTTGATTTGGCAGATGAATGCATGGCTGAGGAGTTGGTGCAGGGGGCATGGTTTCAGATTTGTGGATCATTGGGATCTCTTCTGGGGAAGGTACAACCTGTACAAAAGGGACGGATTACATCTGGACTGGAGGGGGATCAATATTCTTGTGGGCAGGTTTGCTAGAACTGTTAGGTAGGGTTTAAACTAGTTTGGCAGGGGGATGGGAACCAGAGTGATAGGTCAGAGGTTGGTGCATTTAGTGTATGAGCAGATGCAGCGTGTAGAAAGACTGTGAGGAAGGATAGGCAGTTGAAAGGGCAAAATTGCAGTCAGTTGGATGGGCTGAAATGTGTCTACCTTAATGTGAGAAGTATCAGGAACAAGGGTGATGAACTTAGAGCATGGGTAAGTACATGGAACTACGACATTGTGGCCATTATAGAGACTTGGCTGTCACAAGGGCAGGAATGGCTGCTGGATATTCCGGGGTTTAAATGTTTCAAAAGGGACAGGGATGGAGGTAAAAGAGGTGGGGGAGAAGCTTTGCTGATCAAGGACAGTGTCACAGCTGTAGAAAGGGAGGATGTCCTGGAGGGATCATCTACTGAGTCATTGTGGGTGGAAATCAGAAACAGGAAGGGAGTGATCACTCTATTGGGAATATTCTACAGACCCCCCAATAGCAGCAGAGACACTGAGGAGCAGATCGGGAGGCAGATTTTGGAGAAGTGCAAAAATAACAGGGTTGTTGTCATGGGTGATTTCAACTTCCCTAATATTGATTGGCACTCCTTAGTGTAAAGGGGATAGATGAGGCAGAGTTTGTTAGGTGTGTCCAGGAAGGATTCATGACACAGTATGTGAACAGGCCGACTAGAGGAGAGGCCATACTGGACCTGGTACTAGGCAATGAGCTTGATCAGGTTTCAGATCTCTCAGTGGGAGAGCATCTTGAGGACAGTGACCATAACTTCTTGACCTTTACCATAGCCTTGGAGAGGGATAGAAGCAGACGACATGGGAAAGTATTTAATTGGGGGAGGGGGAATTATGATGGTATTAGGCAGGAAATAGGGAGTGTAAATTGGGAACAGATGTTTTTGGGGAAGTGCATAACAGAAATGTGGAGGTTGTTTAGGGAGTACTTGCATAGGGTTCTGGATAGGCTTGTCCCACTGAGGCAGGGTAAGGATGGTAGAGTGAAGGAACCATGGTTGACAAGAAACGTAGAACATCTTGTCAAGAGGAAGAAAGAAGCTTACCTAAGGTTTAGAAAGCAAGGATCAGACAGGGTCTGGAGAGTTACAAGGTAGCCAGGAGGGAACTTAAGAATGGACTTAGGAGAGCTAGAAAGGGGCATGAGAAAGCCTTGGTGAATAGGATTAAGGAAAACCCCAAGGCATTTGACACATACGTGAAGAATAGGAGGATGACTAGAGTGAGGGTGAGACCAACCAGGGATAAAAAAGGAAACGTGCCTGGAGTTGGAAGAGGTAGGGAAGGTCTTTAATGAATACTTTGCTTCAGTATTCACCAGAGAGAGAGAGACCTTCACGTTTGTGAGGATGGTGTACAACAGGCTGATACACTAGGGCATGTTGATGTGAGGAAAGAGGAGGTGCTGGAACTTTGGAAAAACATTAGGATGGATAAGTCACTGGGGCCGGACAGGATACATCCAAGGTTATTACGGGAAGTGAGGGAAGAGATTGCTGCACCTTTGGCGATGATCTTTGCATCCTCACTGGCCACAGGAGTAGTGCCAGATGATTGGAGGTGGCAAATGTTGTTCCTTTGTTCAAGAAAGGGAGTAGGAATAACCCTGGGAATTACAGACCAGTGATTCTTACTGCAGTGGTGAGCAAATTACTGGAGAAGATTCTTAGAGACAGGATTTATAGGCATTTGGAGATGCATAGGCTGATTAGGCAGGACTCTCAGCAGTGTGGAGGAACAGAGGGATCTTGCAGTCCATGTCCATAGATCTCTCAAGGTTGCCACACAGGTTGATAGGGTTGTTAAGAAGGTGTATGGTGTGTTGGCCTTTATTAGTCAGGGTATTGAGTTCAAGAGCTGCCAGGTAATGTTATACTCTATAGAACTCTGGTTAGACCACACTTGGGAGTATTGTGTTCAGTTCTGGTCGCCTCAGTTTTAGAGAGGATGCAGGGGAGATTTACCAGGATGCTGCCTGGATTGGAGATCATGTCTTATGGGGATAGGTTGAGCAAGCTTGGGCTTTTCTCTTTGGAGTGAAGGAGGATGAGAGGTGACTTGATAGAGGTGTACAAGATGATAAGAGGCATACATCGAGTGGACAGTCAGAGACATTTTCCCAGGGCAAAAATGGCTCACACAAGGGGCATAATTTTACGGTGATTGGAGGAAGGTATGGGGGGGCGTTAATGGAAGAGGCTAGTTTTTTTTTACACAGAGAGTGGTGGGTACGTGGAACGCACTGCGGCAGAGGTTGGGGGGCAGATACATTAGGGACATTTAAGAGACCCTTAGGTAGCCACATGAGTGATAGAAAAATGGAGGGCTATGTGGAAGGGAAGGGTTAGATAGATCTTAGACCAGGATAAAATGCCCGCACAACATTGTGGGCTGAAGGGCCTGTACTGTGCTATTATGTTCTAAATCTAAAATAACATTCAAGAACAGTACCAAGGCAGTACCTTTGTGATAAGATATAAACTGAAGTTGCATCTACCCTCTTGGATGTTTATAAGGATTCAGTGAAGTTATTTGAAGACCGACCAATATTTCTCCCAGAGCAAAAAGTCACAGCAGCTTCATCAGTTACACACCTTGTAGTAACAGTTTGATATGTGCAGATTTCTCTGCTTTATAACAATGAATAGAATTCAAAAGTAATTTATTGAAGTATTTTGTAATGTCATGAGCCTGTAAGATTAATTGTACATTTACAATTAATAATGGTGTATATCCAGCAACACTTTATGAAATATATATGCCAAGGAGGTGCATCTCAGTATCACATCTGTCAACACAGATGCCTTGAAATTCACCCCGAGTTAGTAGTGCTAAATGTGCCACACTGCTGCATCATTTCTTTGTATTCTGCCACTGAAATTCATTCCATTGAAGTCAAAGGAGTGAATTTTAGAAGCAGATTACATTTGATGCTTCAACTTACCCTACTTCTGAATAGGAATGAATTTCTAGGCAAGAATTTATTTTAAGTCAATGTCAAATTTCAGGCTCCAAAGAAATGCAACAAAATTGTTGGATAAAATAATATGAGGACACTACACTAAAAATAAAGTTATCCTAATATTACTTTGCACCATCTGAAGATAGGTAAACAAACATGACAAATGAAGATTCATCCGAAAAAATAACTCTGTAATAGGTAGACACTGCGTAATGAAGGATATTCGGACGAACAAAAGAAGGAAAATGGGGCAGTAAACCATTTGGCCCTTGCAGCCTTCTCTGCCATTCATCAAGCTATCTTCTATCCCTGTGCCATTTCCCTGCACTAACCCTTTGGTTCCTGTGATATCCAGAAATCCATTGATCTCTGTTTTGAATGAATTCAATGACTGAGTCTGCCCAGCCCTCTAAGGTGGAGAATTCCAAAGATTCACTAGTCCCTGAGTAAAGAAGTTTCTTGCCTCAGTACGAAACAACCTTTCTGAGTCTGTGACCCCTTGTTCCAGACTCCTCATCCAGGGGAAACATCCTTCCTGCAGCAAGCCTGCTGGGCCTTGAAAGAATTTTGTAAACTTCAACGAGGTCATCTTTCATTTTTCTAAACTCCAGCGAATACAGATGTAGTCTACTTGGTGTGTGCTTTTCATCTCCTGGGGTGAACTATGGTCTGCTTTAAGCAGAGGTAAAAGCAAACCAGTATGGAATACTAGTATGAAAGTACTTGACGTGGTCAATACAAGTGGATTAAATCAGCAATGTCAGCAACACAGGTGTTCTGATAAGAAATTTACATTATGTTCACCCTTGGTTTTGAGAATGGAATAAAATTGTAGTCCCCAATGCAATCCTTTATCAACATACAAAAAAAGTGAGAATACAGGAACTATCAGAAATCGTCTTCTTCTTAGGGAATCTCTCAGGATGAGAATGACTTACTTACACTCCGGCTGTGTGGATTTTGAGGTAGCTATTGAAACCAATGTGGGAACCACAATCTTTTACAAGCGGGGCAGGAGATGGCTGGTGAAGTGGGTGGGAGGGCAACTTGTGAGGTGAGTTCCTTCCACCTGCAAGGAGGTTTTGAACACATCCATGATTTTTTTTTGCTCCACCTGCCTGGTGATCTCTTGCCATGACAGAGTGCAGGAGTCTGATTGAAAAACACGATGATGCTGGAGGAACTCAGCAGGCCAGGCAGCATCCATGGAGAAAAGCAGGTGGCCAACGTTTCAGTTTATGACCCTTCTTCAGGACTGAAGATAGGGAAAAGTGGAAGCCCAATATATAGGAGGGAAAAGCAGAGCAGTGATAGATGGACAAAAGAGGGGAGGCGGGGAGGGTACAAGGTGGTGATAGGTAGATGCAGGTAAGAGATAGTGATAGGCAGGTGCGGGGGAGGAGGGGAGAGCAGAGCCACCAGGGGTTGGGTCAAAGGTAAGGAGAGAAAAGGGGAAAAAAAGGTAGAAAAAAGAGAGATAGGCTAGGAAAGGGAAGAAGAGAAGAAGCATGGTGGTGGGGATGGGGGGGGTTGTGGGGAAGGGGGGTGGGGATTACTTAGAGTGGGAGAATTCAACGTTCATGCCGTTAGGCTGCAAGGTTCCAAGATGGAAAATGAGGTGCTGTTCCTCCAGTTTGTGCTTGGAATTCTCCTGGCAGTGAAGGATGCTGAGGACTGACATTTCTGTGATAGTGTGGGAGGGGGAGAGTTGAAGTGACTGGCAATGGGGAGATGCAGATTGCGGTTACAGACAGAGCGCAGGTGTTCTGTGAAATGGTCACCTAGTCTGCGTTTGGTCTCACCAATGTAGAGGAGGCCACACTTGGAACACCAAATGCAGTAGATAATATTAAGGGAGGTGCAGGTGAATCTCTGTCTCATCTGAAGGGACTATTTGGGTCCATGGATGGAGGTGGTGTAAAGGCAGGTGTTGCACCTATGGCGGGGGCAGTGGAAAGGGTGAGAGCAGGACGGGTGGGGGGGGAGGAGTGAACTCGGGAGTCGCAGAGAGAGAGGACTCTGCAAAAGGCAGAAAGGGATGGGAGGGGAAGATATGCTTGGTGGTGAGGTCCAGTTGGAGATGGTGGAAGTGATGGAGAATGATGTGTTGGATATGTACGCTGGTGGGATGAAATGTGAGGAAAAGGGGGACCCTATCCCTGTTGGGTCTGGGGGAGGTGGGGGTGAGAGCAAGGTGTGGGAAATGATAGATGCGGGTGCGAGTTCTCTTGACCACAGTCGGGGAGAAGCCCTGGTTAGAAAAGAAGTTGGACATCTTGGATGTCCTGGAGTGGAAAGCCTCATCCCGGGTGCAGATGCGGCAGAAGCGAAGAAATTGAGAAAAAGGGACAGCATCCGTGCAAGAGACAGGGTGGATGGAGCTGTAATTGAGGTAGCTGTGGGCATCAGTGGGTTTGTAGAAGATGTCAGTGGATAAGAAATCTCCTGAGACTGAGACGGAAAGATCAAGGAAGGAAAGAGAGGTGTCAGAGATAATTCAAATGAATTGGAGAGCAGGGTAAAAAATAGTAGTGACATTTATAGTCTAGTGTTGAGCATGCAAGTGGGTAGCTTGAGTATAACTAGGACCTCCATACTGTGGATGTTGGCTTGGGAGAGGACACTGATATTGGTTTCGCCCGGTACCAAAGAAAGATAAGGTAATGTGCCTTAATGATTACCACCCGGTGGCTCTGACATTGACCATCATGAAGTGCCTTGAGAGGCTGGTCATGGCACACATCAACTCCAACCTCCCAGGCAGCCTTGACCTACCACTGGAACGGGTCCACGATGGATGCCATCTCCCTGGCCCTTCACTCATCTCTGGAGCATCTGGATAGTAAAGACACCTCCACCTACAGCTACAGCTCCACCTTCAATACCATAATTCCAAGCAAACTCATCTCCAAACTCCTAGGACTAGGACTCAACACCTCCCTTTGCAACTGGATCCTTGACTTCCTGACCAACAAATCGCAATCAGTAAGGATAGGCAGCAACACCTCTGCCACAATTATCCTCAATACAAGGCTGCGTCCTCAGCCCCCTACTTTTCTCCCCATATGCTCCCGACTGCATGGCCAGATTCTGCTCTAACTCCATCTACAAGTTTGCAGATGACACCACCGCAGTGGGCGGAATCTCAAGTGACGATGAATTGGAGTAAAGGAAGAAGATAGAGAGTCTAGTGACATGGTGTCATGACAACAACCTTTCCCTCAATGTTAGCAAAACAAAAGAGCTAGTCATTGACTATAGGAAGAGGGGTGGTGTACATGCTCCTGTTTCCATCAATGGTGCTGAGGTTGAGAGGGTAGAGAGCTTCAAGTTCTTCATCAATAGCCTGTCCTAGTCCAACCATGTGGGTGTCATGGCTAAGAAAGTGTATCATACCTCCACTTCCTCAGGAGGCTAAATAAATTCAGCATGTCCCCTTTGACCCTCACCAATTTTTATAGATGCACCATAGATAGCATCCTATCTGGATGCATCATCACTTGGTATGGCAACTGCTCTGCTTGAGACCACAGGATCTGCCTGAGACCACAGGAAACTGCAGAGAGTTGTGGGCACAGCTCAGGACATCACAGAAACCAGCCTCCCCTCCATGGCTTCATTGCCTTGGTAAAGCAGCCAACATAATCAAAGATCGCACCCACCCCGGACATTCTCTCTTCTCGCCTCTCCCATCGGGCAGAAGATACAAAAGCCTGAAAGCACGGATCACCAGGCTCAAGGACAGCTTCTATCCTGCTGTTACAAGACTATTGAACGGTGCCCTTGTCTGATAAGATAGACCCTTGACCTCACAGTCCATGTCATCATTGTCACTTTATTGTCTGCCTGTACTACACTTTCTCTGCAACTGTAACACTTTATTCTGCATTCTGTTATTGCTTTTCCCTTGTACTACCTCAATGTGATGAAATGATCTGTATAGATGACATGCAAAGCAAAGTTTTTCCACTGTACCTCGGAATATGTGAAAATAATAAACCAACTTACTAATTCCCCTTATCTATCCTATCACATAAACTGATCAAGCCAGTTAAAGGTGATTTCTCTTGAACTAATTTCTGCTGGCATCTCTAATCAATACAAATTTTCCCACAAATATGCTTAATCTGACTGCCTGTTGTTGTTGGATTTTTCCTTGCACCCTTTTGTCTACATTTGCTGAGACATTGGCCCTGGGATGTGTGAAATGGCCCACTTTTTCCAGGATCTGACTTCGAACATTTATTGTTGCAGGTCTGTGTTATGCAGTGGGGGCAGGTTGGAAGAGGACGTTGGTCTTGCAGATGTTGAGTGTAAGGTCCATCCTCTCCTGTGCCTTGGTGAAAGCATTGACAGTAGCTTGGAGCTTGGCTTCAGAGCACATGGAAACACAAACAACATCTGCTTACTGCAGCTCAACCTCTGAGGTTTGGATAACCTTAGTTCTGGGCTGTAGAAGGTTAAACAGCTGCCAAGTAGTTCAGAGAATTAGTCCCACTCCAAGAGAAAGTTTGTTGGAGGTACATATTGTTTCAATATGATAGCAATAGAAGTCCAGATATTTCTTACAAAAATAACAAGACTAATGTGCTCACTGTTATTTATGCTCTCGTGACATAGCAGCTATTTCACATGTGAATTGTGAGTAACCAAACAAATCATTCAATGTAAATATTAACTTTACTAGATTAGCATCTTGATGTGTTCTTTGCTACTATAATGCAATATGTAATGTATGGCTGCAATAGCATGGAAGAAATAAACATTCCTGGAAAAAAAAGAGAAAACGCTGGAAAATGCTGCAGCAGGTCAGGCAGCATCTATGGAAAGAGAAATAGTTAATGTCTCATGTCTAGGATCCTTCATCAGAACTGGGAAAGAGGAAAAAACAAGTTAGTTTTCAATAGCAGAGAAAGTGAGGGAAGAATGGATAGAATAAAGAGAATATCCCTGATAGAGTGAGACCAATGGCAATGCAGCAGTAGGAGTAGAAGTTAGGATCAGATTAAACATCTTTGTCTGTGTAACGTGATGCTAATGGGACATGCCCAGCAGCTCAGACTGTACAAGTAGAAAAAGAAAAACTGACTAAAGTGATGATAGGCCAGTTGTGATGGAAAGAGCGAGTTACATTAAGTCAGATAGTTTGATATTATTAGGTCGTGAAGGCTGCAATGTGCCCAGGTAGAAGATGAGATGGTGTTCTTCAAGCTTGTGTTAAGCTTGTTGTAACAGTGCAGAAGGCCACAGACAAAAAGGTCAGAGTGGGAGTGGAATGGAGAATTAGAGTGGCAGGCAACCAAAAGCTCAGGGTCACTCCTGCAGACTGAATGCAAGTGCTCTGCAAAGCGGTCATTCATCCTGCATTTGGTTTCTCCAGTGCAGAGGAACCCACATTGTGAACACTGAATGCAGTACATTCATAGTGGAAGATGTGCAAGTGAATTGCTGTTTCACCTGGAAAGACTGTTTGAGTCTCTGGATAGTGGGAAGGAAAGTACAGCTATTGGGTCTCCTACAGTGGCAAGGGAGTGACATGGGGGTTATAGGTAGGGATGGAAGAGCAGACCAGGAGATTGTGAAAGGAGTGATTCCATTGACGTGCAAAGGATGAGGGGAGTGAAAGATGTGTATGGTAGAACTATTAATTGTTTTCTCTTTCCAGAGATACTGCCTGACCCGCTGAGTTTTTCCAGCAATTACTGTTTTTATTTAAAATTTCCAGTATCTACAATTTTTTTTTGATTTTCATTTATTCTTTAAATGGAGTGAGATTACAATACATCATGGTGCAAAGAGATCTGGGGATACAGGCACATGAAACACAAGAAGTTAGCAAGTAGGCACAGTAGCTAATGAGGAAGCTAATGGATATTTGCCTTCATTGCAAGAAGTATGGACTATTATCGGGAAGATTTGATGCAACTCTACAGGGCACTGGTGAGCTCACAACTGTTAACAGTTTTGGAGACATAAGAGAGAACACAAATGCTGGAAATCTGGAGCACCACACACAAAATGCTGAAGGAACTCAGTGGGTCTTCTATGCCCTGACCCATGAAAGCAAGTAGATTGGGTGGTGAAGAATGTATATGCCTTCTTCACCACCCTATCTACTCGTGTTGCCATTTTAAGGGAACTATGGATGTGAACCCCAAGGTCCTTCTGTTGATTAACATTCTTTTGCACCCAACCATTTACCATATTTGTCCTACCTTGATATGACTTCCCAAAATGCATCATCTTGCACTTGTTAGAATTAAATTCCATCTGCCAAACCTCCGCCCAACTTTCCATCTGATCAATAGCCTGGTGTAGCTTTAGACAACCTTCCTTCTTATCCACAAAACCAATTTTCATGTCTTCCACAAACTTAATCATTCGTTCTACATTCAAATCAGTAATATATATCACAAAGGGTCCAATTACCAAGTCAAATTGGGATCTAATTTGGCAACTTGATCTGGATCCCAGGGATTCTAACCTACTGAATCAGTTCCCTTGTGGGGCCTTGTCAAAAGCCTTACCAAAGTCCATCAACTGCATTTTGTTACCTCTTCAAAAAAATTGTACATTATAGGAGGAAGTTATTGTACTAGAGAGGGTGCATCATTGATTTACCAAGATGTTGCATGGGATACGATGCTTCAGTTATGAGGTGACTGGATAGGCTGGGTTTGTTTTCCTTGGCGCAAGAGGAGGCTGAGGACATCCTGATAGAGGTGTACTAATTTATGAGGGGCTTGTCATAGTTTAGATAGTAGGAAATATTTCTCCATGACAGGTGTATCTAAAGCTAGAGGGCATGGTTAAGGGGTAACGGGTTTAGAGCGTTTCTGAGGAAGAACTTTTTCACCCAGAGCATGGTTGGAATTTGGAACAGACTGTCTGACTGGGTGGTGGACAAATTTAAAAAGTATCCAGGTAACTACTTGAACTACCAAGGCATGGAAAGCTACAGACCAAGTGCTAGTAAATGGGGGTTATACAGATAGGTAGGTGATGGTCAGCATGATATGCTGGGCCAGAGGGCCTGTTTCTGCACCACCCTCGAACGTATTGCAGTTGTTCATGAACAGAGAGCTGACTCCTATGAATTCTTTGATTGAAGCATTATCTCAATAATTCTCAGGCTTTTAACTAAAAAACACAAAATAATGTTTTACACCGAGAGAACGCAATATCCCTCTGAAAAGAAACAGCTGTATTGTGAGATTTGATCATTGTGATTGGCTTTGGTCCAGGGGCTACAACAGGAGTTGAGTAGTCTGGATCACACAGATCCGGATCTTGTTGCCTGCTTTGTCTCCGGGTCATTGCCGAGCATGAGACTGCTGTGGTCTTCAGGGGTGTTATCATTTCACCTCCCACCCACTAGACAATGGCTTGTTTTCCACTGCCAGCTCTTGGTATTCAGAAGCTTGCCCTTCAAGGTCAAGAGTTGATCATGGTGCCTACTGTGAGCATCTGCCATCCATACCAGTGAAAGATAATACCCCTCCAGCAGCTTGCAAGCAGCCAGAGATGGGAGGTGGCAAAATGCCATTTGGGTAGTATAGTGAAACCAACATGATGCACAAAGGAAAACCACTATGGTGTACATAAAAACATAGTTTGTAGTAAGTTTCATTTGATGTCACAATTAATATTTGTGTGTGTGCACTGAAACCATTTGGCTCAAATATTCTGGTGTGGGGAATCCAACTGTAGTTCCCTATATAATTGCTACTTGACTCATAAGAAATGGACTAATGCATTGCACACTGTTGTTCCTCATTGTAACCTCAACCGATCTCACAGCTTTGATAACACTGAAGGAGCATACAAATAAAAGGAAAGCAGATGACAAGGCACTTCCATTCACTTGAATCAGGTAAGTGTTTTATCCCACCTTTGAATAAATTGATACGGCTGCTATAATCAGCGTGTCCATTGATAGTTAATGCACTGCAGTACCTAGTCATTGTATCCTATGAACTTGCCTTGCCACCCTCTAATTAGATGTGGATGTACTTGTCCACTGTTCCACTCATCGCTTGGGGTGAAAACAGGTCATTGATGATGTGTTGGTGACTGAGTTCACGAGCCAGGATTGCTGAAGCCGCTAAAATTGATACAGCCATTGCCTTGCTGAGTACAGAAAATGCATACAACAGGTAATCCTCCAAACAGCAGCGTGTATGGCTGGGCCAGGCAATAGCTACAAATGCTGGCAGCCCATCTGCAGAGGCCAATTCATTGAACAAGAGATTTCATGGGGAGAGACAAATGATATGTAAATTCCTGTGTTTGTTGTCTGACTAAATAGTGTTTCCCTGTTCTGTGCCTTTATCTTTGGAGAAGTCTGGGACTCTGTTTTTATTTCATGCATGTATTTTAATTTTCAATGACTGAATCAGGTTGTTTGTACTTGCTCATTCCATAAGATTATGGTTAGCTTTCTTCCCCTATTTCAGTAGCTCAGTGTTAGGACTTTAGTTGCAGCCATCCCAAAGGCAAGTTTCCAGAGGAAGGAATGTTTCCAGCTATTTGTGATTACATTGTTTTCACATGAGTTTGATCACAGTAAGTAAAGCTGACCAAGTTCCCAAAGTGGTTAGAACTGGCTATGCTTCAGACAAAGATCTTACAGGGAATTCATTATGTTTCTTATTACCTCTTAGAGACTGAGGGCATTAATTGCTCAAGCCCATTTTAAGTTTGCTGCTTCCAAGGTTCATATATTAACAGACTTTATTGCCTACTTGAAATCAACTTGTTTAAAAAGATTGTGAGGAGCAATTGCTGGCAGGATGAGGAAGGGTGCCCAGAAAAATGATTAGCAGGATTGTTCATTTAATTATTTGAGGCACCGCTGGCAGGCTCTTTAAATTAGCTCTCACATATGATATTGAAGTAGCTCATCATGGATTGATTTCTTCTATGCTACAGAAAGAAAAGAAGTACTTTTTTTCTAAGTATAGGTCATCACCAACCTCCCTAATATTATGTGAAGAGCAAGGGGCACAATATGGGCTGTATTAGCTGCAGCTGCCTGGAATGATCCTAGAGTTAGGAGTTTAACATGACAGTTAATTTGACATTGACTGGTAAATCAGTCTAGGCATGGTTACAAGACTGGACTTCTATTTGTAGAATGTCACATATTTATTGGAGCAAACCTTGGTGTCCAGAAACATTGTTCCTCAGAGAAGTCAAGTTTGCAGCATTGATCTCTGCAATCTCTATGGGGCATAGTGTACCAAGGCTAGCACTCTACATCCTCCTAGCTCTAAGTCATCTAGCAGAAGCAACAGGAGAACTGGCTCATTGTCCATAGAAAAGATATTGCAAGTTTTCAAAAGGCAGTGTAGAAATCTCTGTAGTGATGAGGAACTATTTTCAGATATGATTCAAAATGTCAAAAAATCAGTTTAGTAACAGTACTAAGTACTAAAATTTATGAATAGATCCTCTCCAAAGACAAATAAATGGGAGTTTGCAAGTTTTTAATTGTAAGCCAACAGTTAAGTTCTCACAACTGTAGTAAGCCCAAATCTTAGCTTTGCAAAACAAAAACATAAGTCATGGAACTGATACAAATGCTCAATTCTATGATAAGATGCAAAGACTTAACTTTTCTCAAGATTGAAACAAGACCTAAACCAAATAGTTCTGGTAAAAGTTAAACTGGCCATGGGTCACAGAGTCATCAGTTTGTAGATGTTGTATGATGGCACTATTGATGACTTTTTCCATCACCTCTTTGATAAGACCCAAAGGTGGGCACTGACCAGGTCAAACATGTTCTGCTTCTTGTAAAGATATTTGAGATGAAAATGCAGAGATAGGTACTATTTTCAAGACAGCATTGGAATAGCTACAAATAATAGACAAGACATTTTGTTAAGTAAGTGTTCTGTAATATTGAATTATTAGAGAGTATCTCAGTACTGTGAAGAGTTTGGGAATATGATGTCATTATTTAAAGTTACAATTTTCTTTTAATGTTCAGATCTTTTCCGTACATCACAAAACTTGTGTATAATCCATGTGTATAATTCTGAATATGAAAATGATAGGTTGAGAGCAACCCGAAGAAAGTTAGATATCAAAGAGTCCATCACTAAACATGTTGCTTTGGAAAATATAAAGACAGCTCAAGAGAGCGGACATGAAGAGAGGCCATGAAATAAAGAAATAATGAAAGGAAAAATTTTAAACTGCTTTCTGTGTTAAGGAAGACAGTTTTAAAGGTATGCAAAAGAGTTGTACTAATATCCATCATAAAGGAACAGTGTAAAATGCATTTAATCAAGGGGTTAACTGTAAATATCAAGTATTTTTGAGTTCCATTTACTAACCTAAAGATTTATTTTCAATGATCCACGAAACAGAACAGGATAGATTTTGACTTGTTAAAGATGTCTAATGGGTGCATTGACAATGTTTTAGTGTTTTATATTTCACAGTTTTTATTTCCATTGAAGTCAATTGAAGAAGTTTGTCAAATGAATTTCTCGGATTTATATTCAATTGATGTATATTTATTCCACCTAAGAAAATCCTTCTATGTCAAACTTATTAGAAAAGTATTCAAATGTAAATACAAATAAAATATTAAAGCCAATGTAATAAAAAATTAACATCTCTTTTATTTCCAAATCAAAACCTTCATATTAACAAAAAAGCTTTACATACAAACTTTTCCACATGCAAATGTGCATTTCTAAAGACTTCCTCATTAGTGCATTTGTGGAAATCTTTTCTATTTAGTAGCATTTCCAGCTGCATTTTGAATTCCTTTAACATTTGTTGCTATGGTAAAATTCAGATGCAAGGTTAAAACAAAATCCAATAGTCAGATGTGAACTTCCTTTGTGAATTTCAATACTATTATTTGTAAGTATTGTATTGCATATATAATTCTGTTTCAAATACTGCATGCTATACATTTCCTCCTAAAATGACACCATAATTTACAATGTGCTTTATTCATATAAATTTGGATTGTGATCAAAAAGCAAACACTTCTTTTGCCTAACATTCAGCATGATAGTTGTAATTTTCATTCCATTATGCCACTTGAAGGTTAAATCTCAAATCTTAATTCCCAGTGAAGAAAATATCACAATTACTCACATGATAATGAACAGGGCAATCTACTCAGTTTAAATATAAACGTAATTTATGGTGTGTTCAAATAGTTTACCAGTGAGTCTTTCTCAATTCATTGAAACTATTAGGTTATTCAAAGGTGATCTGCTTATTTTCTTTGAAATGGCTCTTTCTGATGCCCCTGAAGAATGTTAGTAAGGCCAAATATATTCCAAATGGCTTGTTAGTAAATTTGATTGTGCTTGACCTTTGGTCTAATATAAAGAAGCCCAGGAAGTCAACATATCAGGCCAAAAGTGGTGATAAAATGAAGATGTATTCTCTATTCATTTCTCTAGAATGCCACAGGTGG
The DNA here is from genome assembly GCF_009764475.1 of Pristis pectinata. Lineage (NCBI taxonomy): Eukaryota > Metazoa > Chordata > Chondrichthyes > Rhinopristiformes > Pristidae > Pristis > Pristis pectinata. The sequence continues at coordinate 28,116,022 of NC_067408.1, read as the reverse complement.
TGAGATCTCAGGATACGTGCATTCTGCAGGACTTATGAAGGGAGTGGCCATTTCCCAAAGCAATCCCAAAAATGAAACCAAAAATATCCACATTTCTGGTAAAGAATAAACATAATCACAAAAAGCTTCTATGACAATACTTGACAAATTCATACCCTCCACCTCCAAGAAGATCAATTGTAGCTGCATGGAAGCACCACGTCCCGCACATTCCTCACCAAATCACAAACCATCTCTACTTGTTCAGACATCATCATTCCATCAAGGCCATTGGATAAAAATGCTTCAACTCCCTGCCTAATGCACTTCATTGTGTGCTTTGAAACAATTCCAGAAGGCTCACCACCACCTTTTCAATGGCAACCACAAAGTAATAATTCATTTTAGCTGCACACACAACCATGAAATCCCAAGAATCCATTACGTATTATTATTTTCATTACTTCAGAGCATACCAAAGCACTTTGCAACCATTGAATTATTAATGAAGTGGGGTGATGTAACATCAGAAAGTTGACAGCCAATTTGCCCAGTGCAAGGTCCCACAAACAGCAAATAAATAAGTGACTAGATCATTTATTTAACATGTTAGTTAAGGGTTAAACATTGATCAGGACAGTGAGAAAGCTGTAAACAAACTTCCCTGTACTTCCAGCACTTCAGTAAAGTTCTATTTTTCAAATAACCAGATCACGTCAGCATTAACTTCCATTGGGGCAAGGTAGGTTTTAAAGACTTGGATAACGGATAGAAAATCTTGCAAAGGTCCCCAGACCTCCGCCCATCTGCATTCCCAATGCACATTACTTATGCACTTTGCTCTCTGCTGGAAGTGCAGCCTCATAAAATCTATCTTGTTATTTGTAGAAGTGTAACCTCCTTCACACTAACATTAATTGAACAACTAAAATATTTTTAAAATCTCATTGCTTTGTTTCATCATTAACTTCATTTAAAGGGAAATGAAACCTGAATTCTAATTATGCTTAGACTGAAAGGTCATCCAGAGTGACAAATATTTTCTACTTTAGAGAATAATGATTCAGATTTTTAAGAAGTGATGACATTGCATATTATCATTTTAATTAAGATATCAAAAAATAATTTAGTATGAATTCTGTTGGTTATTAATAAAGAGGAAATAGTGAGTGGTGAGTGTAAATTTGCCCTGTTTTATATTTTCACTAACTTTTCAGTTCATTTTAGCAATCTGGGAAATGTACCAATATAAGATTTACTGTAAACATTTAATGCATTAAAAATTCATCTAACTAAAGTTCATTATATTCTTTAATCCTATGTAATTAATAAACAAGGTTTAAATGAGATTAATTTCTTTATACTGGGGTGCTTCACAGACCTAGAAAACTGCATGTACAGGTAAAGAACCGCATATATTTGGCACCAATATGGTGCCATTAGTAATGCACTGCAATATTCTGCATAACATATCACATTAAATTTGTGAAATTCTGAGGGCAGAATGGAAGTTCATCATTCCTATTATATCATGGAGTCATTTATACATTGACCATAAGGAAGAAAGCAAATAGAAATTTTGGTCAGAGTGTACCTTAAATTACAAACAAATGCTCCAGAATGAATAGGGATCATTTTTGGAGAGCATTAATTCTTCAGAGACTCTACTTTTCTCCAACTGATTTTTGTAAAATGCTTGAAAACCATTAAAACGGATGTAACCTAAATTACTAACAATTGCCTTAATTTCAAATTGCAACTATTTGATCTGTGGATGATTCAGAAGACTGATTATCATGTAAATGATGTCTTTCATGGTTTCATTTCTCAATAATAACCACCAAGGTTTTGCAATGATAATGACTTGCCACTTCTTGCTTCACAGCTATGATATGACATCTCAAAAAACTGCATCATTCAAAGTTAATTTTCAGCATAAAAGAGTTCTAAATAAAATCTCCATCATTGATATTTTTTGCAAATTAGGATATCAAAGTTTTTAAAGATAACAGTCAAGGGCACTGAGAGCTTTAGAGAGACAATTGAATGATCACTGAGCAGATTGAAATTAACAAAACTGTGTAGATGTTGAAACTTTCCAATGTATGCTAATTAAATAAAAAGTCATTTACAAATTTTAAATCTTATCTATCCATCTGCAAAATAAATGATGCATAGAGCTCTTATATATCAAAGAAAGAGCATTTTTGATTCAGGTTTCATTTTCTTGAGGACAGCCAAACTAATTGTTTAGTGCTGAATCAGTGAACCCCTGTGTAGTCCCAGGGCCTTGTGCAACATAATCAAGTCTTGTGGTTGGATCTGAACAACCATGCCTAAAAAAACTAGTGAGAAAACTTTTGACAGGAGGCAATGACATACCCTTAGCTATGCCACACCCTTAGCTATGCCATGTCAAAGCTGTCTTCACAACAGCATGAGATACAAGAGCAAGAGTAGTCCTTGAGACCATTCTTTCATTCAGTAAGATCATGGTTGATCTGATCTTGGCCACAACACCATTTTCCTGCTCTCCACATGTGCCTTGTAAATAATTAGGACCCTAGCCATAATCCCTGTGGAACACCACTGGTCACAGTCTCCCAAACCAAAACTAATTATATTACCCCCAACTCCTTTAATTTTGTTTGGCAACCTTTTGAGTGGCACCTTATCAAAGGCCTTCTGTAAGTCCAAATACATTACATCCACTGGCTTTCCTTTAGCTATTCTGCGAGATACAATCTGAAGAAACTCAGATTTATCAAACATGTCTTCTCTTTCATAAATCCACATTGACTTTACCCAGTTTGCTATTTTTTTTCTCTTACCACTTTCTTCATAATGGATTCAACCTTTTAGCCAACCACTGATGTCAGGCTAACTGCTCTGTAATTCTCAGTTTTATCTCTTTGTCCTTTCTCAAATAGTGGGGTTAACTTTGCAACCTTCCAATCTGTGGGAACCCACCTTGAATCGATGGAATTTTGGAAGATGATACTCAATGCTTCTGCCATCTCATGGCCACTTCTTTCAGCCCTCTGTGGTGCAGGTCATTAGATGCTCGGGATTTATTGGCAATCAGTCCCATCAATTTCTCCAATGATTTTCTTTTACTAATACTTATTTCTTGCATTTCTCATTCACTCTAGACCTGGTTCTCCACAACTTCCAGGAGATTTCCTGTCTCTTCTTCCACTACCGGAACCAACTCTTGCTCATAACTTCATAGTTTGTTTAGATTTTAGACCCTTGCTTCAAATTGGCTAAATTACTTTCAATCTTTATATAAAATTCTATAATATTATGATTGTTCTTCCTTCTTTCTTTCTTTCTTTGGCAGTTCCTCAGAAACAAAGGTGATTTGCTCTTCCTTTAAAGCTCCTAAATTACTGGATTATTGATTAACCCCTTCTCATTGCACAATACTAGATCTTAAATAGTATGGTCCTTTGTTGGTTCCTCAATGCTTCCTAATGTTCCTTGATTTTTTTCAGTACTCCTGACTTTTCTGACTAAGAACAGTTAGACATGACAATTAAAATATTAAACTTTATTAAAGTTCTAAAACCTAAAAGACTTAAATCATGTAAAATGACACTGATAACAAGAAATATAAAAATATGTGATGTGCTTTATTGTTAACTTTCTTCCTCATAGCCATAAAATTCTATTCATATTGTTTACAGATCTTGCATCAGGCCTAAATTGGCATAGGATCTAAGAGCAGATTCCACAGCTGAAATGTTGGTGAATTCTAGCAAAGTTGGTTTCAATGCAGTCCCCCAACCTCCAACTTCAATTTTGGGAAATTTTCAAAAATATAAGCATTGCACACAATGGAGAGGAGACTCTCTCTCATAGGAAACTGTCATTGTCTGGCAATTGAGTGACACTCTCACCCCCCCTTTCATTGCTTACTTTGTCAGGAACTGTATAAGGATTATAATTCAGAAGTTTGGACCTAGTTACTTATTCTACAAGAATAATAATTTAAGATGCATATAGTCAGAGTACCTTAAAAGAGGGTTTGCTCTTCAGTTTTCATAAGATGTTTTTTCTAATAGTAATACACACACAGCTGTTTTCTTTACATTGCGAGTGTACATCATCAATACTGAAAACTAGTGGCCAACATGGGACATTCACTCAACTGCAAAATCATCTTTAGCCAACCAAACTTTAACACTAATATTTCAAAAAAACTGTGAAGATAGCTTCTCACCTTTGAGTACTTTCTCTGTGGCTTTCACACATCCTCATCCCCTGGCAATTTTCACACATGACAAAAGTTGGTAATTTTGCTTTAGATTGTCATTCTACCAGGATGAAATTACACTCATTTCTGACCATTTTCAGCTGTGAAAAATCTTTGTATAAATCAATTATCAGATGCGGGGACACAAATTTTCACATTTCTAATGATAATTTCTAAGGAAAATTTAATTAAAATAGCTAATTATGTAAATTTTAAAATAATATTTGGACTGGTTTCAAATACAAATGCATTTCTGCAGAACACATCAGCTCACCTCCAAATCCAATCAAAGGCTTAGAGATGCCAAGAGGCAGACACCCACTTCTTTTCAAATATTTAACAAGTGCCACCTAATAAAGAGAAAACATTATGGGTTTGCTTCCATGGATGCACTCCCCCTACTCTAGCATCAACCTTATTACCAAAGCTATCTGCTTCTCCCAATCACAAGCTCCAGCAGCAGTTATCTAATGCTTGCAGGGAGGTAGTCAATCCTTAAGGGCAACTATTTAAAGCAGAAAGACAAGATTTTACAGTATTGCCAGAAAATTATCATCTGGGATGGGACTTTGAACATGGCTATACCATATTCATGAAAGAGAGAAGGCTGTTTTTGTTCAGGACATAATCAGATTCTGAGAAAAATTATCAATAGTTGGGCTGAGTTGAGCCATAGTATGTGTTATGAATAGTGATGATCTTGGGGATTAGTGCTTGGGCACCAGATATTCATGAAAATCAACAATTTGCCTGAGGGGGTGAAGTATCTTATTTCCTGGTTTGCTGATGCTACTAATGTAAGTAGGATTGTGAGTAAGCTGAAGGATGTAAAGAGACTTTAAGAGGATATGAACAAGTTGAGTGAGTGGGTGAGAACAAGGCAGTTGGAATATAATGTGGATATATGTGAGGTCATTCATTTTGGGCAGACGTTAAGTGGTGAGAAATTGGATAGTATGGATATGCTGAGGAATGTAGGTGCGTTTCTACACAGGCCACAGAAGGCCAACAGCAGTTTCATCAAATGACCAGGAGTGCAATGGTATGTTAACCTTTATTTAGAAAGGATTGGATTACAGAAGTAAGAAATTCTTATTACAACTACATAGGGCCTTGGAGAAACCACATCTGGAATATTGCATTTATTTTTGGTTTCCTTACCTAAAAGAAGATGTACTTAACATAGAGGAAGTGCAGTGAAGATTCACAACACTGGCTTTAGGGATGGTGCATTTGCAGCATAAGAATGACATAATTTTTGTTAGAGGTTAGAAGGATGCAAGGAGATCTCATTGAAACTTTTTCCCCTGACTGAGGAGCCTTGGACCAGCTGCACAGTTTGAGGATAAACTGTAAGCTGTTTAGGTCTGAGATGAAGGAAATTTCTTCTGTCAGAGAGTGGTGAACCTTTGGAATTCTCTACTCCACACAATAGTGGAGGCTTGGTCATTGTGTTCATTCAAAGCAGAGCTTGATAGATTTCTGGGCATTAATGGAATCAAGGGTTATGGGAATAGTACTGGAAAATAGTGCTGTGGTAGAGGAACAGCCTTGATCTTGATGCTTTGGAAAGAGTGCAGAAGAGGTTCTCCAAGATGTGGCCTGGACTCCAGTGTATTAGCTATAAAGAGAGATTGGACTTGAATTATTTTCTCTGGAGGACCAAAGGCTGAGGGTGACCCAATAGAAGCATATAAAATTATGGGAGGCATAGATAGGATAGATAGAGCCTTTTTCTTAGGCTCATGTATTAGAGGGCATAGGTTCAAGGTGAGAGGGGGAAAGTTTAAAGGATATTTACAAAGCAAGGTTTTTTCTTTACAAAGAGGGTGGTAGTTGCCTGGAGCATACTGACAGTGGAGGTGGTAGAAGTAGATATGACAACAACATTTAAGAGGCATTTAGAAAGACATATCAACAGACAGGAATCAGAGGGATAAAAACCATGTGCAGACAAATAGAATTAGTTTATATTGGCATTATGGTCAATGCAGACATGGTGGGCCAAAGGGCCTGATCCTATGCTGCACTCTCTACATTCTATGTTCTAATACTCAGGAGAGTTATATGGCCCATTCCTGCTCCTATTTTTATGTTCCAACGAGAGATATGTTACTACATTTACTGTACATTGTGGATCATCAAATAGTGGGAGAAAAATCCAGCAATGAAACAACTTAATCCATGCTACATTGAAAGCTACTTTTGATGTGCAAGTATTGTCACTGTGACATTAACATTGCCTCTGGGCAAATAAGAATTTTCTCAATGGTTGTTCAGCCAGTGCAAGCCTCGATTTTGCACTCTATGCCTGGATGAGCAAATAATTCCCACATTTAAATGGCTTATTAGCTGCAATACAGTTTTATTGGAAATGATGATTTTTACTACAAAACACAAAATTCCATTACAAGCAATCACAGATTCCAAAAAAATGTTTTCTTGCAGTTACATTACTAATTTATCAGTTTTGACCAAAAATATCACTATTTGCAATAATGCAATGTTACATTTACTTCAGAAATAGTAATGATAACTAACTGTAAATCTTAATACAAGCTGAATATTCTTGTGCTTCTATCTGCCTAATGGTATTCTTCTTAGATCACATTGAATATTGTCTGGTGCTGCTAACAAATTAATAGGTTATACTGAAATGTACTTGAAGTTGAACAACTGAATTATGATTTTTCTTTAGATCAATTTAGACAAGGAAGCTCCAAGCAATTAGTATCTTCATTAAGTTCCTAAATTCGTCACACTTACATTCACTTCAGATTTGTTTCTTCCATGACTATAAAATTTAGATTGCTGAGTACTTTACATTTCCATGGCTAGTTTTCAATCCATGGGCCCTTGAATTTACTGGCAAGAAATTAGGCCTCTTCGATCAGTTTTACAATGACAGACATTTTTTTTAATATCTGTTACCAGCAGTTGTCAGTTAATGAGAAAGCAAATTAAAATTAGGCTTGAGGGGCCAGATTGCAGAAGATTCTAAAATATGATCCTGAGGCAAAGTTACCAGTTAAAATTAGATTATCTCATTACATCTAGAGTACACATTCTGCATACATGTCTGAATACATGATAAATTCTTAATAATTATGTTCACAACCTTTAATAAAAGACAAATCAGAGAATTATGGCACATCATAGAAAGCCTTTTTTCCCATCAAGCTGATGTCAGCTCTGAACAATTATCCAGAGAGGCTCCCTCTCCTCCTCTTTCTCCATATCTAAACAAATATTTCTCTTCAATTACCTATCCAATTCCCTTTTGAATTATAGAATCTACTTTTTTGCCTTTACAAATCATAAAAACTCTGAACTAAATAATTCTTCTCATCTCCTTTCTATGCCCATCATCTTAAATACAACCTTCCCACCAGCAAAAACTACACATCTATGTACTCCAGCAAATCTACTGATAATTTTGAATTTCATTATTAAATTTCTATTTGACCTTCTCTGCTCTATGGGAAAGAATCCCAGTTTCTCTGTGTAAACGTAATTATTCATCCCTGATTCCATCCTATCTCCTTTGCATCCTCTCAAAGGCCTTGACCTTGTTCCTTAAGTGTGATCCCTAGAACTGCATATGGTACTGTAGTTGAGGCCTAATCTGTAATTCATAAAAGGTCTATAATAACTTCCTTGCTTTTGCAATCTATGGAGTATCCATCCTTGGTGGTTTGCACAAAATTCAGTTGTAAGTTAGCAGCTGTACTCCACTTCTGAAATTTAGTTCCTGTGATTCACAATGGCATGAAATTTTGGGAGTGGAGTACATCTTGCCTCAAGTATATGTTCAATGACGCCATTAAAGATAATTTACTACCCCTATGCTTTTATTTATATATCCCACGATTCTTTTTTCAAACCTTAATATCTCCATCTGCAAGCAGTTGACTTTGTCAATTTCAAAGTTAGCTCATTTCTACCTCTTTCTTTCTGAATCTTCTTAAAATTATACCATTTCTGTTATCTTTACTCTTTCCTCACTGTAAAATGTAACACTTCATAGAACTATCTGAAAACACAATTTATTACGTAACTGTGAAATGTAATAACTACTCTTATGAAGGAAGATACACTGTAGGAAATGTGGGTTCAGGCAGTGTTAATGGAGAGGGGAAATCTGAGCCAACATTATGGATGGATGGCCTATAACAGAACTGCTCACCTCATCTTCTGTCTGGACATAGTGCAGCGTTCTGGACTCCATGTTGAATTTAACAACTTCAGATAATTTGCATTCTTTGTTTGTATCAATTCTGCTGAAGATCATCCAACTGTAATTTTGACTCATTCCATTAGCACCACTTGATCTGCTTGGCATTTCCTACAGCTCTGCATTTTGCAGTTTACATAATCCTTTCTTCATATTCTTTCTAATTGCCTCATTAATCTATTAACTGGATGATTTCATCTACACCTTATTTGCACGGCAATCCAAGTCCCACCCTATCAGAGATATTCTCTTTGTCCTATCTCTTTCTCCTTCATGCTCTCTTCAAATTTAAACTAACTTGTTTCTCCCTTTCCCAGTTGTGACCAAGGTCTTTGACCAGAAATACTAATTATGATTCTCTTTCCCTAGATGCTGCCTGACCTGCTGATTTTTTTTTTGTTCCAGCATTTTCTTCTTATTGTAAACAGATGCTAATTAATTAAGCAAATGCCCCAGTTCCTAGTGTAACAGTTGGGCCCAACTTGAGGAAATTACCATCTGTGACTCTCTGGTGGCTTTCACCCTACTGGGCCAAATTTGGGAAGTGTGAGCAGTGCTCATTGCATTGCAGAAGAAGACATCAACAACCATCCTTTAGCTGATGTCATTTCCCTTGCTCACAACGGCATCAGCAACCTCTAGGATGTCATCCTCTCCAGAGTCATGTCTTAGTCACTTGATATACGAGCTAGTTTAACAATCTTCTCAAAACCAGGTGCTCTCTTGTCGAAGAAAGCAGCAGGCAATATTCAAAGCACACTGCACTGGTCTATCCAGGATGTTCACCTACTTCAGATTTCATCACTCTCTTAACATGGCCAATATGAGGTATCCAGAATCCACCAATATGTTTTGAGGATCCTCAGAAAACAGTTAGATAGGGAAAGAGGCACCACAGATACACTAATCCATTTGTTGCCATCCCATCTCAGTGTCCCAGGAGCTCAGTTCCACTCAAATATATTTGCATAATAACAGACATAAATACTTACATGAAACAGGGCAGTTGGGCAGGGGATAGAACCCAATTCCTTATTTTCTTTTTCCTTCCATAAAAAAAGTTGCTTGATATGGCTGGGAATTTTAATTATCGAACTGAAAATTGGTTTATCAAAATTAAACATCTTAATAAGGTTGATCTAATTATTACCTGTGAGTAATCCAATTTTTTTTTAAAAGCCATTGAGAATGATTTTAAAGGAACCTGGCCGAATTTTAAATGATAGGCATTGAGCTGAATTGTTTACTGCTTTTCCCTCCGCAGATGCCATATGACCCTTTGAACATGTCCAGGATTTTGTTTTTATTTCAGGATTACATTGGTTGCACTATTTTGCATTTGAATCATTTAATTGCTTCATTGATGAACACAGATCAGTTGTTTAATGAAGTAAATTATTGTTGATACTAAGAAAACTAAACCTGCTTCCTTTGACAACAGGCCCGACTGAGTTTACTGAGAGTGTACAGTAACATTGGTCGCTACAGTGTGACTTTGCAGCTCTGTTATGCAATGCAGCAGAGGTGTCTTGAAGATTCATCTGACTTCACTGTCCAGTGGTGTTCCATAACTTTGTACTGGTCCCTCAGCTTTAACCTAATGCTTCCCCAAAGATTGGTCCAACACAATCCACCTCATTAAAAAAAACTGAAGGCAAGTTGTTTGATATCTTTATTTTAATTAATATCAATATTTTAAGAAATTTACAACAGTTGAATGTGTTCTTAATTAATCTTTTTATCATGTTAAATTATTTTCATTTTCTTCAATTGTTTCTAAATATCTCTGATCATCAGAAACATTTAGAAACAGCAAAAAGGCCTTAGTTTCCACCACCACTTTGCTGTTTCTAAATGACCACAGCACTGACATTAAGAGTGCATTGGCAACCACAAGGCAAGTCATTGTATAGCCACCTCAGCACTGGAGCCAAATGCAGGTCCAGCATGATCTTGTTCAAAGAGCACAATTTGAAGAGCCTTCTTTTACCAGCACTGTAAAAGTCTAATTTCTGTCTACATACTTTGCACCTAGCCATTCAAGGCCTAATCTGGGTGAATTAAATCTTGAACTAGCATAAAATTCAAGGAAGGTAGAAACCCAGCTAGTTTTGAGTGTAACTCATTTACAATTAAATGAACAGAAACTAGTATTTTGTGTGTAAGTGCATTTCATGCATTGGTCCACTATTTAGTCCGTCTATACACATGGTATTCAGGGGCTTAGGTAAAAGTGAAAAAAGAAGAGATACTTGGCAGAATGAAATTTGATGTCAATTCATATTTATCAGTAGCACCAGACGTGTTGAATTTCCAATATATCTTCACTGCCTAGGCACACAAAACAGAGGTGGAGCATGAAACCCAAATTTACTAATAGGTGATTTGCAGATTTCAGAAAAATGAATATATTTTTCCATGCAAAGATAAATAGAAACAAAATAGAAAACAGCAAAGGAAACTAAGATGTCCAAGTTGGAACCAATATACCTAAATGAATGTATAAAACGCCTCCAGAGACACTGATAGAATTGGCTGCAGCTGTGCCAATGTAAAAATGGACAAGGGATTCAGATTAATTTATGGCAGCTCCAGATCCTGTGATCTGGATACTAATTTAACAAATCTTAAAAATAGTCATGATATCATTATAAAAATATGAAAACTTACATTTTCAGAAGCTGGAAAGCAATGCTATTACTGACAGTTCAATAGAACAAAAATAGTGGTAATAAAAATGTAGCTCCTAAATATACAAGTCTTAAACTGGAATAATTTTAATTTACAGCCAATGAAAATTATTTAAATTAATTTGCATAGCCATCAATTAATTATTTCAAACACCTGATATTAGATGTAACTGCAGTATCTGCTGGTATCATCTTATTCACTGTTTATTAATTACCTGCTCTTGAGGCCACATTGCATCTCCCATCTGATAGCTCACATCTGGTATTTCATGCCCTTGAAAAATCATCTATTTTCACCATCCATTTCTGTTCTCACTGTCTAAACTTGGGATAAGTAAAAGCATGTCACTACTCTTCAAATAGATATTTAGTGCAAACCCTTAGCTGGCGAAATATCATTTTCTATTGTTGCATAATTAACATCCTACCACTTAACTTTACAACTGAAAGCAGTTCCCATTTGTCAAATTAATGGAGTTACTTTTTAAAAAATTCCTTACACCCACCTCCTCTCCACTTTCAAATCTGCAGTCAAATACTGTATGACCATTGTTACAACCCTGCAGTTTCCTTTAAGAGATAGGTTAAAAAAAAATCACATTGCCAGGACCTAAAGATTTTGATTTTCCCCTCTATAAGAACAAAGTATACATAGATAACAAGAATTTGTTTTCAATTTTCATTAAAATACCCAAGTTCACATTATACTAACTTCAGCAGTGATCAGACTACTGACATATTTACCAGCACTTCACATTTTCCACCCTATGCTTAAGTGAGCATCAGTTCTAGCCACTATCATATTTGTAGCCAAATGAAATATCATTCCAAGGGCAATAACGCAGTAAAGATTACAACTATCTAATTTTCTCTAATTACAGCATCAATTCCTGGCAATTTCAGGACTGTTAGAACCAGTTTAAAATCATTGGAAGATTAGTTGAGTTTACTGAGATTTGTCAAGATGCTGAAACCTATCTACCTGTTCACATGGCATCTTTTAAATTTCAGCAGAGATGTGAATCCTTATTTCCTGACTAACAAGCTAACATGTATTTGTCAAATACTGATGTTCACTTGTCGTAAAGCATCTCAGAAATTCTAATTCTGTTAAAACTGCTATCAAAGACAAGCAATTTTTCAAATCACAGAAAGTGGTTGGACTATTTCAGATTTCACGGATTGTGGACCTGTCAACAAAATGATCTGCAGCACCTCCCCCACAAGAATGGATTCTTGAATGATGTCCTATGCTAGTCTCAAAACAAAGGTCATCACAATGTTTTAGGTTTGTAAGAGTCATGAGATGAGATTTAAATTAACTAGAGATTCTGGAGAAGCTGATATTGTTTCTCTAAAGAGCTGAGGAGGTTAATAAAGGCAATCAGAATCATGATTTTGATAAAGAATTAATAAGGGGAATAAAGAAAAACAAATTAAGTAAAATGGTAGAAGAAATACACAGAGCACAAGACAAAAGCTCCTCACGACATCTCACTCCACTTCATCTCATTGGCATAAAGCAAAGGACTCAGATGTAGGATAATTGCCAAAAACATCAGGAATGAGACAAGGATGTTTTTTTATATGCAGCACCCTTGTGATCTAGAATATACTGCAGAAAGGGTTAGTGGAAGTAGATTCAATAATAAATTCAATAATAGTAAATTTTACAGTGAGGCACAATACCAGGGGAATGGTGCTAACTGGATGGTGCTTTCAAAAAGCCAGCACAGCTACAAAAGGTCAAAGGGCCTGCTTCTGTGCTGTTAAAATCTATGGAATCCATAACTTTGTGCTGCAAACCATGTGCCAAAGTGACATTTTTTCCATTTGTACAAGAAATTGAAGCCTTGATTTCGTGTCTTAAAAAGGGTGTGCCTGCTGCCTACTAATGGAAGTTAGCACAGAGCTTGGAGAAATTTTGGAATAAACAGAAGTTTAATGACCTCATCAACTGATAACTAGAACACTACAAACCCTAATCCATGTACTGGAGCTAACAACAACATCAGTCATCATTGCTCCTCAACAACTGTGGTTCACTGTCTCAGGTTCCACTGCAGCATATGCAGAAACTACCCAGCGTGCTGGGGCGCTGGGTGCTGGATTGGCAGCTCCCAGTACTGCCATCCACACTCAGCCTCCTGCTCCCATCACTCCAAATTTTGTTTGTTTTGCAGGTGTCAGAGTGCTCAGTTAATCGTTCTGTCAGCCGATTACTGGAAGTGCAGATACTCCAGCCCAATGGAATAAGAATCTACCGACCTCTCCTAGGCTGAAGGAAATTATGCTCCCATTGTGCCCTTGGTGTTGCCAAACAGAAACTAGCCCAAACTGTTGCTACTTACAGTGAGATAGAGCACTCTGTTGCCTAACCATCAAGGCCTGGTGCTGCTTTTGGTTTCTTTCACTGCCAACTGCATTCTTCTCCATTACCAGTGAGCAATCTGTCACCATGGTGCCAACATCCTCTCAAAAAGCACTGTCTAGTAGGAGTAGAACAGGCAAAGGCATGTACGAATGATATCAACAAGATTGATAAGTCATGGTTTTGCTGCCAACCAGATATACAAAATTGTTTGCCATGCTAATTTTATTGTTATTTGTGCTGAGGAAGATACTGAGATGATCTGGAATAGAGGGTAAGTGGCATGAGAACAGTGTCACCATGTAAGTTTGGATTTCTCTTTATACTTGTATAAGGAGGAGACACAAGAGACTGCAGATGCTGGAATCTGGAGCAAAAAATAAATTGCTGGAGGAATTCAGCATCAAGCAGCATCTGTGGACTGCCAGTCCAGATGAAGGGTCTCAACCCAAAAAGTTGACTGTCCATTTTCCTCCACACATGCTGCTTGACTCACTGTGTTCCTCCAGCAGTTTGTTTTTTTTTGCTTGTGAAAGGAAGTCAATGTGGATTGATCATCCTTAATTGCCAAAGGTAATGAAGAGGCAAGTTCTTGACACTGATGGTTGGATAGCTCCAAGATACAGGATGAGTAAATGCACCAGCTACAGTTTTAATTACAATAATGCTTGCCTTGGAATCCACCTTGCAGGTATTCGAGTACCCAACCGATTATTGGTGCTGTCCTTCTTGGAAGCAAGGCTGAGTTTTTTCATTCCCTTTTTTCATTCTCTTTGGAACTGCTCTCATAGAGTCAAGTAGTTTTGCCTTATAAATGATTGAAAGTCTTAGCAAAGCAAGAGATTTGTGTCCTTTACTGCAAAACATGAAATGTCCCATGTCCTCTTGCAGCCAAAAGTGGATGATCCAGGTCATTTTTTGGTCAATGATGATACCCAGGATGATTATGGTGGGGAATGGGATGATAGCATTGTCATTGACTGCCAAAGAGAAATTCCTGGACTTCATCTTGTTTAGGATGATTATTGTCTTATATGGTACAATGATAACTTGCCACTTATTGTTGTAATGTTGACTGCCTTGCCACATCCAGGCACAGATCTCCTTGATCAGTTAATTGAGGTTCTTGTCTGAACTGCAGAGAAATTAGTGACACTGACAGTTCACCCAGAGAGGGTCTGTCTTTCATTTTCTTTCTTGTTCCAGTTGTCATTTTCCTCCTGCTATTGCAGGGTGGCAGAGAAACTACACCCTCATTATTTGAAGAAAATGGATCTTGCTGGCTAATGTCAATGGTTCTGAATAGAAATGCATTCAGTTATTTAAACAGCAGTAACATGGGAGTCCAGCAGAGGAGTCCAGTTTTGCTCAGATTCCCTAGGATTCATGCTGTGGAAATTATCTCTTAGATCAAGGCAAGGGTGGTGCAGGATCTGAAATCCCACTGACTTCAACAGGGATTGGAGCTCTGTAGATTAGGAGGCAATGGCGAAGGCAGGCAAGTTCCTCTGTTCCATTTATTTCTGTTTAGTTCTGTTTTTCAAATTTAGTTTTTCTGGAATGATCCAGGAGCTAAGTTGAAGGCCACCTTGACCCATACCCTTACAGAGGAGCCACTCCAGGCAAAGGTATGTGTCTTGATCTTGGACTATGGCAGGTGGTGGAACTCAGTGACCATTTGGTTTGAAAATCTTAGTCTCTGGAAGCATTGCTCCTGACATGTGGGGTTTGGAGCATAACTCCCAAGTGACATTTTAGGGGTAAGCTTACCTGGCAGGAACATTTTGGCCTCTTCTGGCAAAGAGACCTTGTCTTTGGTGCCTCGCCTCTACCTCATTATGCTGGAGGTCTCATGGGGCCAGTATCCATGTACCTATATTTCAGCCTTTACCTTACTCAATGGAAGAGATCTCTGTGATGCTAGTAACTCCACAATGCAGCAATACAATGGGCTCTTCTGCAAGTCAGTCCTCATCAAGCCTGCAAATATTAAGAATGTCTTTGAATATGGTAGGTGTGGAGCTTCTACTTTTCAGAACTGTATTTGTGCATGTGGCTTTCACAATATGTTTGGTTGCATACACAAGACTTAATGAGGCAGGGCAGGCTGCTGTAAAGGATCCTCTGCATGTTGCTGATCTCAAAGTTACAGATAGTGTAACGCTTGCACCAATGTGATGAAGTGAAATGTGATCAAACTTGCTCACAAATGGAGACCAAAAGCACATGACAATGATATGCTCCGAGACTATATCTAGAAATGACTATATACTCATTTACACTGACCCTACACTAATCCCATTTTATTCTCCCCACATTCTCATCAACAACAACTCTCCCCTCTGCCCCTCCCCCACCCCCACCCCCAGATTCTCGCTCTCACCTACATGCTAGGGATAATTTACAGTGGCACATTAACCTACCAACCTGCACATCTTTAAGCTGTGGGAGGAAACCAGAGCACCTCAAGGAACTCATGTGGTCACAGGGAGAAAGTGCCAACTCCATGCAGACAGCACTGGAGGTCAGGATTGAACCTGGATTGCTGGATCTATGATCCACACAGAATCCCTATGATTGTAATTACCATCCTTCCTCCAAGGTTTGCCACAATTAGCATATAAATTCTCTTCTGCCTCGGCAACTGAAACATATCACAAAGTAGAATTCCAAACATCTATGAATCCATTTAGCTTTAAGTTTACCACTTCACTGAAATGCATCTCAAAGTCCTTCCCAAAATATAACATTAGCTCCATGGTGATTATTACTTTTAGTTACACCATCAGATAAAGTTGAGAAGAGATAAGAAAATGAATAAAATTAGAAGGCATTTTCTCCCGCTTGCCCTCCTTGTCTGATGTTTAAAAGGCATAATTTCATATCCCACCATGGTAGATGGGAAATTAATGATTTTTAATTAAATAATGTAAGAATAAAAATCAAGTAACATTAACGGTAACTATAAATCTACCAAAATGTTGTAAAAACCCATCTGGTTCATTAATGTCCATTAGGGAAGGAAATCTGCTGACCTTGCCTGATCTTGCCTACATGAAACTTCAGACCCACAACAAACATATTGACTCTTCATTGCCTCTGAACTAGCCCAGCAAGCCTTTCAGTTGTACAAAATATAAGGAATAAAACTGGAAAGACAACCCAGCATTGATCTCAATACCTGATTCAGTTGTGACAGAAGTACATCCACTGCAATCATTCCTGCAACCTCCTCTTTGAATACGTCATAAATTGGGAGAGCTGTGCCACAGACAAGTCCAGCAGCAGGCTGGAAAAGTCATAATAACAGAGCAGTACCTATTGGTTAAAGGGTCTAGACTCTTCAATTACTGTTAGTGTATATAGCCTGTTCTATAGGAAGAATCCTTCAGAGGAGGAAGTGACCCTGTGAATTCTCACCATTGAATTAAGATCCCATGACATCTTATGGTATCAGTTCAAGTAAGGGCAGGGAGTGCCCTACCTATTACCACTTGCTGTCTTCATTGAGCTGGTGAATCATTTCTCTTTCATGTAAAACAAGTTAGAAGTATTACTGGAGGCAGAAAGGACACAGAATGTACTCTGAGCAACTACAACATCTTGGTAGCACCTTCACTGCAGCAGATGAAGTTGGCTAATTGAAGGGCACACATGCCAACTTCATCTGTTGCAGATGGTGAAAGGACAAAAATCTCAGGACCTCATCTTTGTCAATCTACTGTTGTCCGTGTATCTGTCTGAGACCATTTTTATAGGAGTGACCATTGCACTTTGGAAATCAAGTCATACCTTCACACTATGAACATCTTCCATCTGTTGCGTGGCAGTAGCACCATGCTAAAAAGGGATAGATTCAGAACAAATCTGCATAAAAAACTGCAGTCACCAGAACCAGAACTGTATCCCAGCACATTTCACAATGTTATCTGGCATATCCCAGAATTACTTTTGGTTGAGAGGCCTCAACCTGGTTCAATGAGGGAGCAGAACAGCATGCCAGGAGGAACACTGGACATGCATAAAAATAAAGTGCAAATCTTTTGAAGCTGCAACACGTATACCAAGCAAAGCCTAGTGATACCACAAAAAAAACAGATCAGATTAAAAGTCTGAAACATTTTGAACCACCCTCAGCTGGTCATTAAAAGTGATTGGTTCATCTTACAAATTAGATAAAAGCCAATATATATCCTGCACAGAAATAGCAGAGATAAAAGGATAGGTTATGGATCAAAAATTTTTAAATTAAGCGAAATAGCCAAACTAAATGTTGTAAGCAGAGCTAGAACAGAGGAATAAGACAAAACAGAAGGGATGATAGTGGTGGAGCTTAGGACAAAATTTACTACCTACCTTCCAGACTGAAAGATAGTCAGTGACATGTCAATATGTAAAATAATGGAAAGAGGAACAACAATAAAGAGCCTCTTCAAACACCTCCCTAAATGTATTCCAGTTGCCATGACTGATAAAAATGAGGAAACTTATTAACGTCAACAGTCACAGTGTGACTGACTACCCCACACTTCATAAACTCCAAATCTTTCTTGGGCCAAGATTGCTAAGAGACCAGCAATGATTTCCTAAATGTGCATTTACAAAAGCCTGCTTTCATTGTCTTCCAATCTCTGAGTTCTATTTGGTTGCCCTAATCTGAAGAGACTGAGCAGCTTGGCACCTTGAGCTATTGATCAGTGGGCCACATTGAAAAAAATTATCTCCAAACTGTGCAGAGTCAATTTTTAGTCATAAAACTGCAGATTGATCAGTTCATGCACCAATTGTTGAAACATAATAAACCTGATTACAGAAACAGATTTTAAATTATCTACAACCAAACGTCAGTCACCTTCATTAAGCGGTAAAGCTCTTCATCTGTCTGTTACACCTTCATGTTTCAGCCACATTGGCAAATGTCCATACTTTATAACCATCCTTCATTTTTTTGTAAACGCACCCCTTGTTGCTTAAATACCTGGCTTTGGATGCTATATCTTACATTCTTAAAATAGAAATTATCTATTTCCTCTGACAATACAGGAAAATGATGTGAACTTGTTTGTAGTTAGTGAAGTCATGGTCTGTTCATTTTTCCCATTTGAGGGAATGGCAACAATCCAAATGCTATGAGACTGCTTCTGTAGTCCCCCTTTGAAAAACCTGAAATCACAGTTGATTTTAAGTGTTGGTCCACACATTCTGTGACCTCTTTATATTGGACTTACTGTTAAGTATTTCTCTGCCAGTTTAACAGTGCTTTTTTGTGCACCTCATGCTGGCACTTATTCCTCTGACTAGTACTAAGTATCCTTCCTGCTGGCTTCCAATTCACATTATCTTCTGATCTTTCAGGTGATCTTCCTCTTGTTCTTTTCCTAGCTGAAGCTGTGATCCCTCATTTCTTTAGCTGGAGTTCATTAACATTTTTTTTTAAACATAACAGGACAAGTGGTAGTATTTGAAGAAGCAGTGTCTGACAAAAGATAGAAAAAGAGCAAAAAGACCAAAAAAGCAAGGATAGAGAATGGAAACTTTTAAAGGGTGGAAAAAAAAACTTAAGCAGAAAGTCCAAAGGATCCTTTGTGCTTTTAATGCACATCATATGGATGATGATGGTAAAATTTTCCTTCTTGATTATTTTTAGCAAAATGTATACATTTTATACATATACTGAATTTTTTAAAGTAAAATTGTAGCAAGGAGCTTCATCCTCAAGATATGCATTTGATATCCAAAGGTGGCATAAAAAGTGCAATCAGTCAAAAGAATTTAGATCCTGAGTTAATGGTAATGGCTAAATTTAAAATAATAATTAAGTGAAAAACATGTTACCAAAGTGACAACACTGGAAGATCAACACCATCCGGGACAAAGTAGCCCATTTGATCACTACCACATCAAACAACCTAAACATTCATTCCCTCCACCACTAGGCCCAGTGTCTGCAGTGTGTATCATCTACAGACTGTAGTTACTCACCTAGGCTACTCTGTCATCACCTCCCAAACCCATAACCTCTATCATCAAAAAAGATAAGAATAGCAGGTGCAATAAATCACCACCAGATTCCCCTCCAAGTCACTCACTTTTCTGATTTGGAAATATATTGCCCTTTCATTCATCACTGCTGGGTCTAAATCCTGGAACTTCCTATCCAATGACACTGAGGGAATACCTTCACCAGAAGGACTGCAGCAGTTCAAGAAGATGGATCAGAACTACTTTCTCAAGGGCAATTTGGGATGCCTTGCTATTGGTGGCCAGATTCCCAAAAACAGAAAAAATTAAAAGAAGATGTGTATATTGGTCAGGAAAGGAGCTTACATATTATAGTGAACTAATGTATTAAACATAACATAGTAAGTAAAAAACAAATAAAGGTACCAAGTTGGATTAAGAAGTGTATAAATTACTAAGCAAAAGAATTATTATATGGCATTTTGGTCAGACTGCATCTGTAGTATTGTATGTAGTTCTGAAGTATAACTTTCCTGGTAAACTAATCTCCAACCTGGAAAGGAATTTTGGAATGTTACCTCCTGGTCACTTCCTCAAAAAAATTGGGAGAAGTGT
The DNA here is from genome assembly GCF_009764475.1 of Pristis pectinata. NCBI lineage: Eukaryota > Metazoa > Chordata > Chondrichthyes > Rhinopristiformes > Pristidae > Pristis > Pristis pectinata. Next base: position 28,095,914 of record NC_067408.1, on the reverse strand, counting down.
AGACACCAGCATCAAAATTGATTCCTGATCTCAAAGGATAATTTATGAGGAACATTTATAGAACATAGAAACATAGAACACTACAGCACAGTTCAGGCCCTTCAGCCCACGATGTTCTGCCAACATTTTATTCTGCTCTAAGATCTATGTAACCCTTCCCTCCCACATAGCCCCCTATTTCTCTATCATTCATGTGTCTATCTAAGAGTCTCTTAAATGTCCCCAATGTATCTGTCCCCATAACCTCTGCAGGCAGTGCATTCCACACCCCCACCACTCTGTGTAAAAAACTTACCCCTGACATCCCCCTTATACTTTCCTCCAATCACCTTAAAATTATGTCCCCTCATGTTAGCCATTGTCGCACTGGGAAAAAGTCTCTGACTGTCCACTCGATCTATGCCTCTAATCATCTTGTACACCTCTATCAAGTCACCTCTCATCCTCCTCTCCAAAGAGAAAAGCCCTAGCTCACTCAACCTATCCTCATAAGACATGCTCTCCAATCCAGGCAACACCCTGGTAAATCTCCTCTGCACCCTCCCTAAAGCTTCCACATCCTTCCTATAATAAAGTGACCAGAACCGAACACAATACTCCAAGTGTGGTCTGACCAGAGTTCTATAGAGCTGCAACATTACCTCACGGCTCTTGAACACAATACCCCGACCAATGAAAGCCAACACTTCATATGCCTTCTTAACAACCCTATCGACCTGCATGGCAGCCTTGAGGGATCTATGGATGTGCACCCCAAGATCCTTCTGTTCCTCCACACTGCTAAGAGTCCTGCCATTAACCTTGTATTCTGCCTTCAAATTTGATCTCCCGAAGTGTATCACTTCACGCTTTTCCAGGTTGAACTCCATCTGCCACTCCTCAGCCCAGCTCTGCATCCTATCAATAACCTGTTGTAATCTACAGCAAACTTCTACACTATCCACAACACCACCAACCTTTGTATCATCAGCAAACTTACTAACCCACACTTCCACATCCTCATCCAAGTCATTTATAAAAAGCACGAAGAGCAGGGGTCCCAGAACAGATCCCTGCGGAACACCCTTGGTCACCGACCTCCAGGCAGAATACGCTCCATCTACCACCACCCCCTGTCTTCTATGGGCGAGCCAATTCTTAATCATTTAAGGCATATTTCTTTAGAAGAGAAAAAGATTAAGAGTTCACTTATCTGTAATCCTAAATTTGATTGAGGAAATTGCTTATCTCATCAAATGACCAAACCCCCATTCACACGTGATTTAAGAATTACGAAATTAGGATTAAGAAGTAGGTAGAATTTATACGTACTTCAGGATGAATTTCTTTAATGCTCTCTTTAACAACTTCCCAATCTCCACCAATTCAATTCATCAGGGGCTCATCTGTAAGTATTCTATCCTGCACAGGGATCTGCTCAATCATCCCCAGTTCTCCCAACCGTTAATTACCCTCCACTGTTCAATACACTAAAGTCAAAATTCTTATTTTCACAAATCTCTCACAGACTTATTCCACAATCAACTTTGCAACTTGTGTCAATCATTTATTATATCTCTGCAGTCCCGACCCTGAACCTCCCTCAGATGAGGATTCTTTGCGTTCTGTGACAAGTTCATCAGAACTTCTCCAAAATCCTCTTACCCCACCCCCCAACATCATCCTTCCCTTTTTTAAACTACTATCTTCCCAAACGCTGCCGGTCATTAGCAATGGAACAGAGCGTGCCAATTAAATGTTCCTAAAAATTAAGTGGTCCTAAGAGAAAAAATATATAAATGATTCCCATTATATCTGACACTGTTCAGCGTGGAATCACCACATAGAGCATAAATTCGAGTTTAGTGTTTCAACTCGAAAAAAACATAAGACATTGGAAAATCGATGGTGTTGCGCTAGATGTTGTTTAAAAAACGCGTTCCTATTTAGATTAATATTCAATTAGTTGCAATATTGCAGAAACGAATCTAATTATGTTTTAAACATTCTAGAGAAATGTTTGAAGTTATTTCTCCATTTTCTGGATTCATTAGAGAATATCAATCAAAACCTCCTTTGAGAAGTGAACTCTAAGAGGAATTGGTTTCTTGAATATGCGATTCAGGATGTGAACGTAATTAGATTGTATCCGGAATACGATCAGAAATTGAGAGATGTAAATGTCTGGCACCAAAGCTGCTTTGACGCCAGACAATATATTAAAAAAAACATTAGGAAGCTTTTCTCTTCAGAGTGGGTGAGTTACTGCACATCAAGCAAAGATCATTCAGTATGAACTTTTCTATTTTTTTCTGTTTGAAGCTAAATATCCTTTTCAAAAAATCCATTATTCATTCAGATTTTTACTTTCAATGAGTGCTTCCCAACATAACGACATTGGATAATTAATAAACGATAATATATTATTGCGTGACGATATTTCCTTGTGCATATTACAATGGGTACAACTTTTATACCGAAGATGGAGGATGATCGATTTTAAACGTGATTAGTTGAGTTTGCTGCTTGTTACCATTTTGCTCACTGGAGCGCTGCTTCCTCCATGAACTGTACAGTCTGCTAAATACTTCGGAACACTGTCAAGGAAATGTGCTTCTGGTTGATCCGGTATAATTATCTTTTTGAACGACTAACTGGTAGTTGCGTCAAATGGAATCGAATGTGATATGTCATAAATAAAATTTGGGAAGATTGAATTCTGCAGTGTATGTTTCTGTTGGACCTGGCAGCAGTGTGTAGCCTCACGTGGCTAAAACACCCTTGACTTAATGCATGAGACCATTGTTACTTTTTCTTCTGCAGCCTGCTAGATTTTTAGAATCATAGCTCGTCAGATCTGTTAGGCAACAATGACGCCAGCTAATTTCACATTGATAACATTTGCCAAGATTTTGTTAGTACGTTTGAACCTTCTGGGGGCCAGAAAAGATTGCTCAGTGATAATCGTCACTTGCTCTGTTGTCATAAACGTAGGTCATTCCTGATTTTACAACACTTAATATGCATTAAGAAAGTCACAAGAACCATTGCAGCAAACAAAATTCAAAAGTGTTGCACTGGGAAAATAGTAGATAATTTAGCAAATAAATTCACGGCAAGTTGTCACAAACTCGATCTTTCTCATGCAACTTTGACCTGGCAATAAAGTACTGCAGGATTGGTTCTGAGAATAATACAAAAATATCTTATATGGCGCATTATTGCAGAATTTGGATGAGCACTTGAAAAGGGAGAGTTTAAAGACAATGAGAGCAGTGACATTGCAGCCATTCATTTGTCCTAAAGCACTTTGGTCTGACTTGGTTTTCCAACTGTAGTCATTAAACAATTTCATACAAAGCACATCTATTCTGTAATGCCTTAAATAAAACAAATGTATTGAGAAATATTCAGATCGGCAGCATTGGTGCTGGGACAAATCTTTTCAGGTCAATTACCTTGAGCCCCAACAGGATTTAAACCAGTGCAGAAGCTGAGAGAAAAGAACAAGCAGGAAGGTCTGTGATAGTGGGTAGGAAGGAGAGGATGATGATGCAAGGCAAGGATTGGAGATTTGATTTTTTTGGGTTGTGGGACTTGCTGGCAAGGTCAGCACTTATTACCCATCCCTAATTGTCTTTGCAGTACAGAGCAGCCTTTCAGAACTGCTGCCATCCTGCTGGTGAAGGTAGTCCCACAGAGTGGTTGGGTCGGGAGTTCCATGACTTAGATCCAGAGATAAAGAATATATTTCCAAGTCAGGAAAGTGTATAAGTAGGAGAAGAACCTGCTGCCCTTTCCTTCTTGGTGGCAGAGGTCATATATTTGGGAGGTGCTTTTGAAGAAGCCTTAGCAAATATCTGACATGCCTATAGATAGCATATATTGGTGATGCAGGGAATTAATGTTCAGAATGGTGAATATGGTGCCAGACAAATGGGCTGCTTTATCCTGGATGGCACTGAGCTTCTTTAGTGTTGTTGCAGGTACACTTACCCAAGCTAAGGAGAGAATTCCATCACATTCCTGACATGTGCTTTGTAGATTGTGGATGGGGTGTCAGAAGACGAGCCACTCATTGCAAAATACCCAACCTCTGACCTGATCTTGTACCCAGGGTATTTCTGTGACTGGCCCAGCTGAGCTCTGGTCATGGTGACTCCACAGAAGGGAAACAGGACAATGAAAGGAGTTTAATTTTCTGCCCACTCTCTGTCCTTGACTCCCACATTCTGTTCTAATGAAGCTCAAGAAACAGCCCTTATTGGTATTGGTATTGGTGTTGGTTTATTATTGTCACTTGTACGGAGACCAAGGTACAGTGAAAAACTTGTCTTACAATCCGATCTTACAGGTCAATTCATTACACAGTGAAGTTACATTAAGTTAGTACAGAGTGCATTGATGTAGTACAGGTAAAAAAAAGACAGTAACGTGTCACAGCTACAGAGAAAGTACAGTGCAATAAGGTGCAAGGTCACAACAAGGTAGATCGTGAGGTCATGAGGTCATAGGTCATAGTCCATCTCATTGTATAAGGGAACTGTTCAATAGTCTTATCACTGTGGGGTAGAAGCTGTCCTTAAGTCTGGTGGTATGTGCCCTCAGGCTCCTGTATCTTCTACCCGATGGAAGAGGAGAGAAGAGAGAATGTCCTGGGTGGGGTCTTTGATTATGCTGGCTGCTACACCAAGACAACGAGAGGTAAAGACAGAGTCCAAGGAGGGGAGACTGGTGTCCGTAATGCGCTGGGCTGTGTCCACAACTCTCTGCGGCTTCTTGCGGTCTTGGGCAGAGCAGTTGCCATACCAAGCCGTGATACATCCTGATAGGATGCTTTCTATGGTGCATCGGTAAAAGTTGATGAGAGTCAAAGGGGACAAACCAAATTTCTTTAGCCTCCTGAGGAAGTAGAGGCACTGGTGAGCTTTCTTGGCCATGGCATCTACGTGGTTTGTCCAGGACAGGTTGTTGGTGATGTTCACTCCCAGGAACTTGAAGCTGTCAACCCTCTCGACCTCAGCACCATTGATGTAGACAGGTGCATGTACACCGCCCCCCTTCCTGAAGTCAATGACCAGCTCTTTAGTTTTGTTGACATTGAGGGAAAGGTTGTTGTCATGACACCATTCCACTAAGCTCTCTATCTCCTTCCTGTACTCCGACTCATCACTGTTTGAGATACGGCCTACAACGGTGGTATCATCTGCAAACTTGTAGATGGAGTTAGAGCAGAATCTGGCCACACAGTCATGAGTGTATAGGGAGTAGAGTAGAGGGCTAAGGACGCAGCCTTGAGGTGCACCAGTGTTAAGAATAATCGTGCCGGAGTAATTGCTGCCTATCCTCACTGATTGCGGTCTGTTTGTTAGAAAGTCAAGGATCCAGTTACAGATGCAGATGTTGAGTCCTAGGTCTCGGAGTTTGGTGACAAGCTTGCTTGGTATTATTGTATTGAATTGTATTATTGTATTGTCAATACAATACAATAATTGTATTATTGTACTGTATTGACTACAGAGCTGTAGTCAATAAACAATAGTCTAACGTAAATGTATTTACTGTCCAGATGCTCCAGAGCTGAGCGAAGGGCCAGGGAGATGGCATCCACTGTAGACCTGTTTTGGCGATAGGCGAATTGCAATGGGTCCAGGTTGTCTGGTAGGCTGGAGTTGATGCGTGCCATGACCAACCTCTCAAAGCACTTCATGATGGTGGATGTCAGAGCCACTGGTCGGTAGTCATTCCATTTGGATAATTTACAGTTATCTTGGACTTTTTTGGGGGAGTGGCAAAGATAGGGTTTTTTTGTCATTAAGCTCAAGAATAGTTTTCCACAAACTTTTATCAATCTTGTCAGTGAAAACTTCCAGTCAGATTCTGTTTGAATTTGATGCCCTCTACAGGAGGCCTGTTCCCAAGAGAACAATAAGGTTCAAAAACTACATTGAAAACAAACCTCAGATTGTAAAGTAGGAAGCAGGAAACCTCAGAAAAAAATTGAACCATTATCTAAGAATCAAAGTAATGATGGGGCATACACATGTGATTAAGTGATAGATAATATAAAAGTATTTTTAAAATCTGTTATTTCCTAAAATCCTCCTTTATTTTATTCCCTGCTTTCAGACACTTCCATTTTTAGGGCCATGAAAGGTTGTTTCAATGATAATCATTACATGCTCTGTTGGCATAAACTTAGGTTATTGCTAACTATAACACCTAATTTTGCAACACGCATTAAGGAAGTCACAAGAACTATTGCAGCAAATTAAATATTCAAAGTGTATCATGCAATGTTGTACTGGAAAAATAGTGAATATTTTAACATAAATTCAAGTCAGAGAATGTAAAAAAGTTGTTTGTGGTAAATTATCACAAACTCAATCTTTTTAATGCAAAGATTAGATGAATTGAGCTATTAGGAACTTTGGGAGATCAATGAGTCTTCATTATAGCAAGAATGTTGGGAAATCTGCTTAATGGTGCAATCAGAAGTTGATGCCCCAATGGAGCCAATACAGGGGTTATTATACAATCAGAAAAGCCTCTGTACTGGTTCCACTGGGGAAAACTGCAATAGCACACCCAGTTCGCAGGAACTTCTGATTTCTGCATGTATTCACAGATGGGCAGGTATCATTCAACCCACTGAGTTCCATAACCTTAGGCCATTATTACTGCTAGTATTTATGATGAAAACAACTATTGATTAGGCAGTTTTTATTGTTATTTTCACCTCATCTAGAGGCATATTTTGTTTCATTTCTGGATCTATTGACTTTCCCTCTTGCCTTGCACCATCATATATTCTATTACTGTCTCTCCTCACAGACTTTATCTTTTCTCCCTTCTCTCTGCCTCTGTACTTGCAAAAACCTCTAACATTTGTTTCCATTCAGATAAAAGCCCATCAATTTTGAACATTAACTGTTTCTTTCTCCACAAATGTTGCTTGCCTGCTAAATAATAATAACATTTTCTGTTTTAATTTAAGATTCATAGCATCTGTCTTTCTTAAAAGATTTGTTGCAATTCCATCTCGCATTTTTTCTCCAAAACTTCTCTCTGAAAAGCTAATACGTACAGGGGAGAGGGTATCCCCAGTACTAGAGAAGGTTTACTTCTGTTCATCATATTGCAATTAAATCTCCTTGACATTCATTTCCTTGGATCCTTATTTAGCTAAGTTGAACAAAAGGGATGAGACAGATAAAATGAACTACAGATTTTTTTAGACCATACTTCATGTTCCTGTAATTCACGTCAATAATTTGACTACTCTTTTGATGTCTCTCCAACTCTATTCCTAACAATTACATCAACCAAAAATTTTATTTTCAACATGCTCTAATTTAATGAACACTCCCTGATCTCCTGAAGTACAGTCACTGTGTGGTTAATATCACTGGCAGCTTGATTCATCTAATCACTACATCAGAAAAAAACAGTTTGTGATAATCTACTACAAACAATTCCACTTTTAAGCTGTCTACCCTGAATTTATTTGTACCAAAGTTACTAATTTTACAATGCAACAGCACATAATACATTCTTGAATGTTTTGTTTACTATGGTGCTTGCTATGACTTCAATATAATTCAAGATTAGATTCAGAAGCGATGTGCATCACCTCAGCATCAGAGAACAGTAAAATGGTGCTCACAGACCTAGCTCCTGAAATCCTATTTGCTGCTAACTGTAGTCTCATGGTCAGCTACAGGAATAATATGCAAATATTCTCGCAACAACTTGCCTCCAATCTAATGTAACTATCAGACTTTCAGACTTAAAAGAACAATGATACCCTTCAATCAGTCACAAGCTGGCTTATCATCATCAACACTAATTCATTTCAATAAATGAGCAGGTTCACCTCCTTGGATAGTTGGGGGAATGGGGATGAGGGTGGTGGCTGGCATGGAAAAATCGATCTGCACAACCAGCTGCCAATCAGATGACTTTGTTTTATGCCTGTGAAACTTAGAGAACATAAGCATTACATATTATAAAAATGAATTACTTTCACCTAAGTTCTCTGAAGGTACTTATAATTATCAGATGTCAAGCAAAGATTCCTGACACTGAAGTCCCGAAAAGGTTATGAAGCAGACCTGCTTTGTTCATGCAGGTATATCTGTCTAATAAGTGAATCCCATTGATCTCTTTTGGCACATTGACAAATGTGAAGTGATCATATGATGGTCAGCAAAAGAGGTAGAAAAGAATACATAGAAGGTAGATTGAAACCATGCCAAATAATATACATGAGTATGGCAGAGTTGGCAGGCTCAACTGCATTTACTTTAAAGCAAGGAGCCTCGCAGGCAAGTCAGATGAGCTGACAGCATGGATCAGCACTTGGAATTATGATTTTAAGGCAATCACAGCAATGTGGTTGAGGGAAGGAAAGGACTCGCAGCCTAATGATCTGGGGAATAGAAGTTGTAAACGTGACAGAAGGAAATGCAAAACTCCTTACGGAGAACATAACAACAGTACGTAGAGAGGATATCCTGGAAGGATTGTCCAAGGAGGTTGCATAATTAAGAGAGGGGCGATAACTTTGCTGGGGGTTATACCATAGGTCTCCCAATAGTCAACTGGAATTAGAGGAAGACATGTGTAAGAAAATTGCAGAAAAGTGCAAGAGCAATAGGGTTATAGTACTGGAGGATTTTAACTTTCCCAATATTAACTGGAATTGTCAGTGCAAGGAGCTTAGATTGGACAGAATTTGCTAAGTCCGACCAAAAAAGGATTGAGACAATATCTATAGAATCCTTCCAGAGACAGGGCAATACTTCACCTTATGAGGAAATGAAACTGGGCAGGTGGTGGAATTATTGGTGGTAAACACTTTGAGAACAGTGATCATAATTCTGTAGATTTCAAGGTAGTTATGGAAAAAGATAAGATTGGTCCTCAAGTTAAGGCGTTGAACTGGGGAAAGCTGATTTCAATGGTGTCAGAGAGGACCTGGCAAAAGTAGATTGGAACAGATGCTTGTTGGTGAATTAACTGCTGACAGGTGGGAGTCTTTTATAAGAGAGTTAGTAAGAGTTCAGGGCCAGCACGTGCTGATGAGGGTGAAGGCAAAGATGGCAAGATTAGGGAACCTTGGATGACAAAGGAAGGTTTCATCATGGTGGGTATAGACAACTGGGATTGAAGGAGTCTCTTGTGGAATATAGAGTGTGCAGGAGAGAATATACAAAAGAAATTAGGAGGACAAAAAGGGGCCATGAAATATCTTTGGCAAGTAAGATCAAGGAGAATCCCAAGACATTCTGTAAGTATTTCAGGAGCAAGAGAAAAGCTAGTAAAATAATGGTTGTCCTTGGGGACTAAAGAGGTAATCAATGTGTGGAGCCAGACAACATGGGTGAAGTCCATAAATTAATACTTGTTATCTGTATTCACCAAGGAGAAGACATGTTGATAGTCAGTTCAGGGAGGAGTATGTGGGTAACCTGGAGCAGGTCAGTATTAAGAAGGAGGAGGCGCTAGATGTCATGGCATGTACAAGGGTTGATAGATCCCTAGGGCTGGATGAGATCCATCCCAGGGTGCCATGGGAAGCAAGGGAGGAGACAGCTGGGCCCTGACAGAGGCTTTTGGTAGCTACAGCTGACATGCCAAAAGACTACAGGAGAGCTAAAGTTGTTCTTTTATTTAACACAAATAAGCTGGTGAGTGTCAGTGGTAGTGAAATTAGAACATAGAACAGTGCAGCACAGGAACAAGCCATTTAACCTACGATATCTGTGCTGAATATAATGCCGGTGCTGAACACGATGCCAAAGTAAACCAAATCTCTTCTTCCTGCACAAGATCCACATCCCTCCATTCTCTGCATATTCACGTGCCCATCTAAAAGCTTTCTAAACACCACTATCGTATCTGCTTCCACCATTACCCCTGGTAGCCCGTTCCAGGCAACTACCACTCTCCGTGTAAAAATATTTGCCCTGCACATCTCCTTCAAACTTTCTCCTTCTCACCTTAAAGCTATGTCCTCTATTACTTGACATTTCTACCCTGGGAAAAAGACTGAATATCTACCCTATCGATGCCTCCCATTAATTTTATAAACTTCTATCAAGTCTCCAAAGTTATGGAGAAAACAACTCAAGTTTGTCCAACTTCTCCTTGAAGCTCATACCCTCCAATGCAGGCAGCATTCTCTTTGACCTCTTCTGTACCCTTTCCAAAGCCTCCACATCCTTCATGTTATGGAGCAACCAGAATTGCACACAATTATTGGAGAAAATCCTTAGAGATAGGATTTATGTACATTTGAAAAGGCAAGGGCTGATCAGGGTTACTCAGCATGACTTTGTGTGCTGGGTAAGTCTAACCTCAGTAATTTGATTGTTTTTTTTCAGGAGGTAACCAAGAAGATTGATGAAGGCAGGGAGGTAGATGATGTCTCTATGGACTTTAAGGTATATGAAAAGGTCCCGCATGGTAGGCTGGTCCAGAAGGTTAAGGCACATGGGATCCATGGCAAGTTTGCTAATTGGATCCAAAATTGGCTTAGTGAATCAGAAATCAGGTTTATTATCATTGACATATGTCATGAAATTTATTGTTTTGTGGCAGCAGTACAGTGCAAGACATAAAAATTACTATAAGAGACAAAAAAATAATACAAGAGAGGAAATAACAAGGTAGTGTTCATGGGTTCATGGACCATTCAGAAGTCTAATGGCAGAGGGGAAGAAGCTGTTCCTAAAACATTGAGTGTGGGCCTTCAGGCTCCTGTACCTCCTCCCTGATGGTAATGAGAAGAAGGCATGTCCTGGATGGTGAGGGTCCTTAATGATGGATGCTGCCTTCTTGAGGGTTGTGCCTGTGATGAAGCTGGCTGAGTACACAACCCTCTGCAGCCACTTTCAATCCTGTACATTGGAGCCTCCATACCAAGCGGTGATGCAACCAGTCAGAATGCTCTCCACCATACATCTGTAGAAATTTGCAAGAGCCTTTGGTGACATACCAAATCTCCTCAAACTCCTAATGAAGTAGAGCTGCTGCCTTACCTTCTTCATAATTATGTCAATGTGTTGGGACCAGGATAGAGCCTTTGAGATGTTGACGCCCAGGAACTTGAAGTGATAGGAGGCAGAGCATTGTGGAGCAAGGATGCTTGTGACTGGAAGTCTGTAACTAATGGTTTACAGCAAGGATCAGGACTGGGATTAGTGTTGTCTGTGATATACACTAAAACTTGGATATGAACGTAGAAGGTATTATTAGTAAGTTTGCATAGGATTGAAAGTTGGTGATGTTGTGGAAGGAAGATTGTCTAAAGCTACAGCAGGATATAGAAGCAGATGGAAATTTGGGCAGGGTGTTGGCAGATGGAATTTAATCCCGACAAATTCAAGGTCATGCATTCTGGGAAGTCAAATAAGGGTAGGACATATACAGTAAATGGTAGCTAGCTAAGGAATATTGATGAATAGAGGGACCTTGGGGTTCATGTCCTTTATTCCCTGAAAGTGGGAACATAGGTAGATAGAGTGGCGAAGAAAGCGTACGGCATGCTTGCATTTGTAGGTTGGGACACAGAATATAAACGTTGGGATGTTGTGTTGCAATTTTATAAAACACTGGTTAGATCAGGCTTGGAGTATTGTGTGCACTTCTGGTTACCACACTATAGGAAGGATGTGGTGGTGCTGGAGAGAGTGCAGAGGAGATTTGCCAGGATGTTGCCTGGATAGGAGGACATTAGTTATGGGGAGAGATTGCACAGGCTGAGTTTGTTTTCCCTGGAACTAAGGAGTCTGAGGGGTGACCTGCTAGAGGTATATAAAATTATAGGAGGCATAGATAGGGTAGGTAGTCAGAATCCTTTTTCCATGGTAAGAGTATCAGAAACAAGCGACCACAGGTTTAAGGTGAGAGGAAGGAGTTTCAAAAGGGGATTTGAGGGTCATGTTTTTTTGCACAGAAAGAGTGGTTGATATCTGGAACTCACTGCCAGAGGAAGTTTGAGTCAGATACAATCACTAACTTTAAAAGATATTTAGACAGACACTTAAATAGGCAAGGCATAGAAAGATACAAACCCAATTTGGGCAAATGAGATTAGTGTAGATGGGCAAAAGGGATCTGGTGGGCTAAAGAACCTGTTTCTGTGCTGTACAGCTCTACGACTCTAAAACACCTCTGGAAACATCCACTATAATGAGGTACTTCACATTGCTGGTGCTCAATGTAGATGCCAGCTGAGGCACATTTGCCTGAAAATCAACCTGATTTTGTTCACTCTATGAATATCTACAACCAGAATAAATTAGTTTCATCAGATAAATAGTACCAGTAAAAAGTTAGATGATTTCTTTAACTGTTTACTTCAATGTTGAAAGAACAAATAGATGCAAGAAACTATTTGATATAAATAGGTACACCAACTAATTATAAATATGATTTTACCTTCTCTGTTTAACACTCGTATTTCAGTAGATGCAAAGATATGTTCATTTAATTACACCAATGAATAGTAAAAGGACACTTTAGTATCCTGGCATCACCCTTTTGCTGGCATAGATACAAAGGAAAACACCTGCAAATGGTTATGAAAACAAGGCAGAAAGCAAGTTGGCAACATTACAGTAACTGCCAGTTGGCATCTCCATGCTGCTTTCACACCTCATTACCGTATTTTACATGTTCAAGTTAACTTTACAACTAGTCCAGGATGACATTGCTATTTAATGGTTCAGGCAAAAGTAAATTCAAAAGTCTAATTTGAAAAGTTGAGGCAATATAGAAAAGTAGCAACTTGATGAATCTGTCCCACAGACTGGTCAGCCAACAGCCATGCTCACTGATATTTTGGAGACACAAGAGATCACAGATGCTGGAACCTGGAGCAAAAAGTAAATTGATAGAAGAACTCAGTGGATCAAACAGCATCAATGGAGGCAAAGGGATGGTTGGTGCTTCAGGTCAAGACCCTGCATCAAGACTGAAGAATTCAGAGGAAGGGTAACCAGTATATAGAAGTGAGAGGGAGGGCTGAGACAGAGGCTGGGAGTTGATAGGTGGAAACAGATAAAGGAGGGATGATGGGCAGATGGACCAGGTGAGAGAGGGTTCCATCTGCAATCACACACATACCTGTCCACCTTCTCCCTTTGTTCACCTTTCCAATCCCCTCTCCTACCAGGTTCCACCTACCCATCTTCCCTCCCTTAACTGCCTCCACCTATCACCTACCAGCCTCTGTCTCTACTCTCCCCCATCTGGTTCCATCTGCCTGATCTTACACAGCCCTCCTATGCTCTCCCTCAGCTGATGAACTAGAACCAACTTCTTGTTGAACTAATTTTGGAAGATGCACTGAGGGAGCAAGCGCTAGGTGTCCAAGGCAGAGGATAAGAGAATCAACACGAGGAAAAAGTTCCTGACGTCATCTTCATCTGTCCTTTTATCCATTAGAATATTGGTAGAAGTGACCATTGTGGTGATTAAATCCCATCTGCACACTCTATCCATTGTGCTTTGTGACACTACCATCATGTTAAATGGAACATTTAGCAGTGGGCGGCAACATGTCACCATTGGCCATCAGCAGGGACAAAACTGTATTCCATCCACCACCATATACAAACTCATTGCCTGGCTCATGCCTCACTCTGTCACTGCCATCGATCTAGGAGACCTACACTGGTTCAATAAGGATTGCAGGAGACCAGCACCTAAAACTAAGGTGCTAACCTGATGAAGGTACAATATGGAACTATACATGTACTAAACAGCACATGCAGAAAGCAATGGACAGAGTTAAATGATACCACAACCAACAGACCAGACAAAGCCCTGAGGTCTTGTCATTATCAATATGATTGCTCAAAAACAATTAAACAACAACAGAAGCAGGTTTTTCTGGGAATCTCTCTATTCCCACTAATGTGGAGCCAAGCACGTAACAAAGGTGAAGTGCTTGTGGTCACCTTTAACTAAGAGCCAAGGGAATAATCAGTTTCTGCCCCATTCCTTTGATCCACAGAGTCACTGAAGCCAGACTTCAGCCAATTTGAATCACTCTGTGTGAAATCAAATAATTTAAAATACATTTAACATCTCCAGTATGAACAGAATATCAACTATAATTTGAATTGCATTTCATTTGTGGAAGAGGATCTGAACTAGTTCAATGGTCGCTGTGATGATTGGAAATCGTTCCCTGCACTTACCAGCTGGAATCAATTCCACATCCAACGGTTTGCATTGCTTATTACCATAACTACATAAGATGTCCAAATTATAGTTGGCAATGGGAACAGTTGAATGTCTGTTCCCTGCCATTCATTTCATCAGGAAGAATCTAAACACTATCCAATTTATTACATTAAAGTCAGAACAGGGAAATTGTAAAAAAAAAGTCAAAACTGAAGGTTTCTTATCTGAATGCAAGCAAAATTCATAACAAGGCACATGAATTAATGACAAAGAAAAGTAAATGGTTGTGATAGAGACATAGTTGCAAGGTGACCAATAATGGGAATTAAATATGCCAGTATACTTCACTGTTAGAAGAGATTGACTAAATGGAAAAGGAAGATGGGTGAACCTAATAGTAAGTAACGGTTAAATGCAGTAGAAAGAAAGGATCATAGCTCAGAAAGTAAAAAAGTAGAATGAAAGGGCAGGAAAGATCAATGGGAACTATCTACAGTTGTGGCAAAGGGCATAGTATAAATAGGGAAATTAGAGATGCCTGTAACAAGGATCATAAAATAATCATTAAGAATTTTAATCTACATATCGACTAAGCAAACCAAATTAGCAGTAGTAATATGGAGGATAAGTTCATGTAACGTTTGAGGGATGGCTCCTTAGATCAATTTGTTGAAGAACTAATTATGAATCAGGCAATTTTAAATAGTATAGTCCAATGAGAAAGGGTTAATTAATAATCTTGTAGTTGGGGGCCTTTCAGGAAAAATGATCATAATATACCAATTTAATATAAAGGGATTTGGTTTAATATGAAACCAGGGTCTTAAATCTAAACAAAGCAACTTACAAAGATATAATATAAATTGGAAATTAGAGGTGCACATAACAAAAGTAATATAATAATCATGGAAGAGTGTTATCTGCATTTAGACTGGCCAGCAATAGGGTCCTTGTAACAGACAATAAAAGGTATAACAGTAAACAAGCAATGGCTAATATGTAAAGAATACATTGCTTACAACAAATATATAAACTAACAGGAAAAGCAATCCAGCCATGGCTAACAAGGGAATTTAATGATGGTATTAGATCAAAATAAAAGGGCTTATAACATTGCCAAAACTTGCAGTCAGCCTGAGGTTTGGGAAAATGTTCAGAATTCAGCAAAGGGCCATGCATTGTTAAGAAATATAAAAGCAGGCAGTAAAAGCTTCTAAAGATATGTGAAAGAAAAATATTAGAATACATTAAATGTGGCTCTTTTATATTCAGCCAGAAAATATAATATTGGGCAAGTAAGGTAAAGGCAAAGAAATGTAACAACAATTTTGTGAAGGTCTTCATGGAAGAAGACATGAAAACTTCTTGGAAATAGTGAAGGACAATAAGTCTAGAGAAAATGAGGGGCTGCAAGAAATTAGTATTAGTAAAGCATAATATTGGAGAAATTAATAAGATCTATAAGTCCTCAGGACCTGATGATCTGCATACCAAAGTGTTGAAAGAGGTAGTTATAGAGATAATAGAAACACTGGTAGTCATCTTCCAAAATTCCATAGATTCAAAAATAGTTACCGTATATTGGAAGGCAATAAATGTAACTCCACTATTCAGGAAAAAGAGAGGGAAAAATGGAAAAGTGCACACAAGTACCCTTACATCAGTAGTTGCAAAAATATTAGAATTGATTAAGAAAATAGTAAATGGGTAGTAGAACAGGAAATAATGTTTGGCAAGTGAGAGTTTTTGAGGTTGTAATTGACAAAGATAGAAGGGAATAAAATGGATATGGTGTATTTGGTCTTTTAGGAGGTCTTCAATAAAGTGCTGCTAAAGAGGTTATTAAACAAAATTAGAGCACATTGGATTGGGGAAAGTATAGTGATTAGTTTATTTTCCTTCCAATAATCTAGGAATAAAAAGGCATTTTCTGGTTGAAAGACCGTGATTATTGGGATGTCACAGGGATCAGTGGTGGGGTCCCAAATGTTTACAATCTACATTATATGAGGTGACCAGATGCAATATATCCAGGTCTATCAGTAAAGCTGGACTGTGAGGAAGATGTAGAGAGATATGGACAAGCCAAGTGAGTGAGTGACAACATGGCAAATGGAGTACAATGTAGAAATGTGAGGTCATCCACTTTGGTAGAAAAATAGAAAAGTAATATTATTTTTTAAATGGTGAGAGATTTAAAGGTGTTGATGTTCACAGGGACCTCGGTGTCCTTGTAGATGACTTACTGACAGTTAAAGTACATGCAATTAGGAAAGCAAATGATGTGTCAGCCTTTATTGCATGATAATTTGAATTCATGGGTAAAGATGCAATTGTATAGAGTCCTGATGACACCACACCTGGAAATAATGTGCACAGGTCTGGTCTCCAAATTTAGGGAGGACAATCTCGAGATAGCGGAGTGCAACCAAAATTCACCAACTTGATTCCTGGGATTTTGGGTGGGGAGGGGAGGAGAAATTAAGCAGAATGGGCATTTACCTCCTTGAGTTTTGAAGAGGAGAATAATCTCTCATACATCTTGACAGGGTAGATGCAGGGATGACGTTTTCCCTGGATGGGGTGTCCAGAACCAAAGGTCACAGGTGCATATAGGGAGTCGGCCATTCTAGACTGAGATAAGAAATTTCTTCACCCAGAGGGCGGAGGTGGGCTATAGAACCTCCGTCACTTGAGCATATTTAAGACAAGACCAAGTGCAAGAACTTGGTGGTGAAGTAAAAGATCAGCGACAGTCTTATTGAATGATGCAACAGACACGAGGGGCCGAATGGCCTCTTCCTGCTTCTATTTCTTACGTTCCCACATACATCTTTTCTATCACAGTGACTTGCCTTTTGTACATGACAACCTGCGGTGCAGTCATGCCCCTAAATCTTACACCACATAAATTCTCATTTATCCCAATTCTCTGGTACATTTCAGCACACATGATTTAAGTTAGATCAGTCATTTTATCACGCGTATTCGCTCCTCTGACGAGTCAACCAACAACAGTGATTTCTTCTGAATACGATCTCACACCGTAGCCAATCTTAACATGTTCTCACCCATCGCAGCAAACACGGGCTCGGCTCACTAATTAAATCCAACTGTATAAAACTCAAACCATTTCGTACCTGGACCCCCCACATCTCAACCAAAAGTGCATGGTTTTTAATCATTATAATTGCAACTATGGCATGAATGCAATCGGGTTATATTACAAATGCGACTGTCCCCGCTCTGCCTGGTGTGTTGTGGCGCCGAATTGGGCTTCTTTTGGGGTTAATTTGACTATTTAATATGTCATCTGATCAGAAACTCCGATGGTATCAGTGGTTACGCCTGGTGACGTCACGAGCCTGGCTGAAGCTCGCCTGGAAGCTCTTGGTAACTTGTTCAAGATGCCATGTGATGGTTGAACGGGGACCTGTTACCGCCAGCGAGAGGGCTGGAGAGCGAGCTCCGGGTAAGTTGTCTCAAACCGCACTGAAGCTCAGGACATGTGCAACGACGAAGCCGGGCGATGTCCATGTCCGTGAAAGTAGCCAGGAATAATGTGGTCCGGAGAAGCCATCTCAACCTGTCCGGACTTCGCCAGCAGCCCAATGAGGAGCGGCACACGCCTGGTGATACAGGCAGCGGGTCCCAGGAGATAGAGCAACACGGCGGCGGCGGCAACTCGGGACAGCAGCGCAGGTGAGTGCCAGTGGGCGCTACAGCTCGGCGCGATCATACTCACAGCCCGGGCTCTGAACCCCTGTTAAAGTTTGTCCTCCCCGTTATCTGCGTCCGGTTACCAGCAGTTTATTTCTGTTCGAAACGCAGCTAAACACAATCTTAGACCTCCGAGCCATCGACCTCTATCACATTTTCCCATTGAACTTCAATTTCAAAAGACTTGGGCACAGTGATTCTAACAAAAAAAGAACTTGTTTGATACGGTCTCTTTGGCCTTTTAAAAACGAATTGAGATATCAAGGACACTTATCTTAACCTGAATATGAAAAAAAACCGAAATCACTAACCTGTTTCAACCGCTGAAGAAACCACCTGATTTTTTTTTCATCCTACCAATATATACGGGCGATGTTTTAGTTTTCCGCCAAATTTTGTTTGAATAAAAATGATTCTGAAGCAGTAAGAATTGAAATGGATTTTCAAAGGTGAATCCTTCAAATTCACTCTGTGGTGTGGAGAAGAGAAGGAGCTGCCCCCTGCCGGCAGCGAGCCGTTCAATCAGTTTGATTAGGAGACCATTGGTTTCCTTTATTCCCCACCCACCATCGATAATATAACAGGAGGAAGGAAATTTATGATCTCCGTTGCCCGTGAACAAGCACATTTATTTGTAACTCTTAGAATTAAAGAGCGCTTTCCCAGTTTATATAAAATTGGCTTCAGGTATTTAGTTGGTTAGACAAGTATGAAGTTGGACTTAAGGTTCGTAAAATTAGAGCCGGGAGGAGGAGGACATCAACGAAATAAAATCCTTTGAAACCCTTGGTGTGTGAAAGATGGGATAATTAAGGTTTTATCCTCCACGCAAGTAATTTATGAATAATTTAGTATGTCGTCTAGAACTAGGCAAGACCTCTAAGTGTACATCCCAATAAATCAACCAGCCACAGACAGCATTGACCTATTGCACACTGAGCCGTTGTTAACATCTAAAATGAATTAGCCTATACACTTAATAATGTAACATTTCAAAAGTGACTCTGCTATTGCCTCTGGAAGTACGCATGGATTGATAGTAAACATCTAGTTTCAGACTTTTACTTCACTCCTGACCAATCTCAAAAATAAAATCCTTCTATAATGGTATGACATTTTCATTTGCTACACTTGTTGCCTTGGTGACTTCCTGGGGCAAAAACTGAAACAGGAAAGTAATCAAGTCTCAAATTTATTAGTTTTCCATATGTTTTCATATAGAATCTGGCCACTGAAAGCAATATTTTGCCCCCAAGATACTAATTTCTCTCACTTGGCAATCGGAAAATCTGGAACAACAGCTTGGCAATTACTTAAACATTTGAAGATAAATGAAAAGCCCCCAAACTGTAACATGCTGGAGTTGTATTTCAACTGAACTTCATGGCAAATATTTGCTTTATTGTTCGCTTTCTCCCCATTTCCTTGGAGGATTGGCTTGCCCCTAGACAAACGATCAGTAGGGTACCACAAACGGAATCAAGACAAAACTGAACTATATCTTCTAATATTATCATCCTCTGATCAGATGTTGACAAATATATCTGCAGTTGAAGGGCAATATCGTATCCTCCTCTGGTCTTGAGAATGTAATATTTATAGATGAGATCACACTTTATTTTTACCAGTGACTGGAGTTAAAGAATGTTTGAATGACAACCATAATATTTTAAATCAGATCCATCTCCCCAATTGGCTGATAGACACTTTGCCATGATTTTTCACTGAAGTGTGAAAGGCAGAGAATGCTGTCTTTATTGTCAAGCCATGGCTACAAAATCCAATGTTGAAGATTTTCAGCACCACTTCAGGTTCTCAGTAATCTGACAAGAATTGCTGTCCACATTGATTTTCCTGCACTTTATACACTGCAAAAGGAGCCAGGCTTGCGTGGTATATTTTATCAAAACCTTTGCATTTAAGGTACAGGTAATGAGTAAGCCAAGTATTTGATACGAGATTGGACATGTGAAATCAAAATTGCTAAATCTTTGCAATTTACCCATAAATGGATTCTTATTCTGCTAAAGGCAAATGGCTTTTATGACACAAGTATTGGAAAGGTATTGCACAAAGACCATTTCTACAGTGTAGATTGGCTCTTTGCTGATTATGTTGCAGAAAAACAAGTGGTTTCAGCTGAATTTCTGCACTTCAAATTGGTGGAACTATTATTTGATTGGGATATTGTCTGTATGCATATTATAAGAAGCTGTCAACATATTTCCAGGTGAGTTGTTCTACTTACTAGTTTATGAAATTCTGGATGCTAGTTGTCTACTGAGTATAGGATCAATATTTGCAGTTGTCCAATAACCAAAGAAGGACTATCATCCTTGGACATGAGGTTTACTTGGCTTCAAGGTGACATGGAAGATTGAGATTGACAAGTGATGTTCAAGTTAAACCAATTCTGTCTTGGGCCCCTGTTGATACTTAACCAGGTAAACCTCATTGGGAACTAAAGAGATTAACTTTATTCTTTTAAAACAAAAGGGAGTAGAATTTTTTTCCCCCGTTTTAGTCAGACAATTCTTCAACCAACACATCATCCTAATGTGCTGGTCCTTGCTGAATGAGTAGCGAGAAGCTTTCCAGGGTGCCAAACTAAGTTGTGTTGTTTTAATTGGCTTATCTTCAGCAATGGCCCACAGACACTTGGAAGTCCACCAAAATAATCTAAATTAACTATTTAAATAGGTCAGACTTTCCCTTTTTAGAGAAGAGATTGTGGACTCTGTATTAGAAAATACATATATAGATTTTTCAGTTGCTTAATTTTGAGACATGCATGGTAGTGGAGTAATACGTTCATCAGATTCCTTGCTGAAAAAGGAGCGGCACAACAGAATCCCAGAAATTCAACTATGAATACTAGTATATCAAGTCTAACATTCGTCAGAATGTTACTTTCCAGTACTTTTAGGTAGCATTAAATTATTGAAAATGCTCTAAAGCCTGCACAAAGTCAATGGCAGAGAAAGTTCAGATAATCCACTGGTGTTCATGCACCAGTATTCCATGTCTAATTTCAGAACCAGGCTTTGTGAAAGCATCCTTCTTCAAAATGTTCTTCAATTTTCATCTTTCACAGCAGTAGTACTATCTAGAATTTATTGAAAACCTCTGACATCAGTGCAAGGGTGTTGTGCTATTTCTATCCAAAGGAAACCAGCAAGTAACATGTATAATAGTGTGAATTTGTTTGAAATTATGCAGCTTTGGAGAGATGCTCCCTCCCTCAACTCATTGTGTAACTTAGTTACTAACGTTTCTTTTGCATGAGAGTTAGCTGACAAAGGTTTCCTGAATTGGTGGTATAATGAACTGGATGAGACCACTTCAAACATTCACCTCCTCCACCATTGACATAATTTAGCTGCAACAAGTGCCGACCATAACATGTTTTGCAACAATGAGTCAAGCCATCTTGGTAGGAACATGGCAAATTCACAGCCTCTGTCACCCAGAAGACCAAAAAGGAGCTGGCATACAAGAACCTAAGTATTCTCCAAGTTGTATACCATCCTGATTTAGGCATATATTCCCATTGCCTTGCTGTCACTGGACAGAATCTCAGAATGTTTTATTTGACAGCAGTGTGGAGGTGCTCACCGTATGGACTGCAATGGTCCTTATAGGTCCCTCAGCACAATTTTCACAAGGGAAATTGGAGACAAGCAAATTAGGAGCTGAAAAACACTATGATGCTGGCGGAACTTAGCAGGTGAGGCAGCATCTGTGGAGAAAAACAGGTGGTCAATGTTTCGGGTCAGGACCCTTCTTCAGGACTGAAGATAGGAAAAGGGGAAGCCCAATATCAAAGAGGGAAAAGCAGAGCAGTGATAGCTGGACAAAAGGGGGGAGGTGGGGTGGGCACAAGGTGGCGATAGGTAGATGCAGGCAAGAGATAGGTGATAAGTAGGTGTGGAGGAGGATGGGAGAGCAGATCCACTGGGGGATGGGTCAAAGGGAAGGAGGAAAAGAAGGGGGTAGAAAAAAAGGGACGCTAGGAAAGGGATGAAAAGAGGCATGGTTGGGGATGGGGTGTGGGGATTATTTAAAGTGGGATAATTCAATGTTCTTGCCATTAGGCAAGATAAGATTTCTTTATTAGTCCCATGTACATGGAAACACACAGTGAAATACATCTTTTGCATAGTGTTTGGGGGGGGGCAGCCCGCAAGTGTCGCCACGCTTCCGGCGCCAACATAGCAAGCCCACAACTTCCTAACCCGTATATCTTTGGAATGTGGGAGGAAACTGGAGCACCCAGAGGAAACCCACACAGACACAGGGAGAATGTACAAACTCGTTACAGACAGTGGCCGGAATTGAACCTGGGTCGCTGGTGCTGTAATAGTGTTATACTAACCACTACACTACCGTGGAAAATGAGGTACTGTTCCTCCAGTTTGCGCTTGGAATTCTCCTGGCAGTGGAGGAGGTAGAGGACTGACATACATGATGGAGTGGGAGGGGGAGTTGAAGTGACCGGCAACAGGGAGATGCAGATTGCAGTTATGGACAGAGCGCAAGTGTTCTGCAAAACGGTCACCTAGTCTGTGTTTGGTCTTGCTAGTGTAGAGGAGGCCATACTTGGAGCACCGAATGCAGTAGGTAATATTAAGGGAGGTGCAGGTAAATCGCCACCTCACCTGAAAGGACTGTTTGGGTCCCTGGATTGAGGTGATGTAGGGGCAGGTGTTGCACCTATGGCGGGGGCAGTGGAAAGTTCTCGGGGTGGGAGCGGATGGGTAGGGGAGGAGTGACCTAAGGATTTGCGGAGAGAGCGGCCCCTGCAAAAGGCAGAAAGGTGGGGTGGAGAAGATGTGCTTGGTGGTGGGGTCCCGTTGGAGATGGTGGAAGTGGCGGAGAATGATGTGTTGGATATGTAGGCTGGTAGGATGAAATGTGAGAAGGGGGACCCTATCCCTGTTGGGTCTGGGAGGGGTGGGGGTGAGAACGGAGGTGCGGGAAATGGCAGAGATGCGGGTGTAAGCTCTCTCGACCACAGTGGGGGGGGGAAGCCAGGGTTAGTAAAGAAGTTGGACATCTCGGATGTCACTGTTAGCATCTCCCTGTCGCCAGTCACTTCAACTCCCCCTCGATCACATACATCAGTCCTCCTCCTCCTCCACTGCCAGAACTTCAAGTGCAAACTGGAGGAACAGCACCTCATTTTCCATCTTGCAACCTTGCAGCCTAATGACATGAACATTGAATTCAGCCATTTTAAGTAATCCCCACACCCACCTCCAATTATGCCTCTTCTTTTCTTCCCTTTCCTAGCCTCTTTTTCTATCCCCCTGTATTCCTCCTTGCCTTTGACCCATCCCCCAGTGGATTTACTCTCCCCCTCCTACCCCACACCTGCCTATCACTATCTCTTAACCGCATCTACCTATCACCACCTTGTGCCCACCCCATGTCCCCTCTTTTGTCCACCTATCACTGCTCTGCTTTTCCCTCTTATGTATTGGGCTTCTGCTTTTCCTATCTTCAGTCCTGACCCGAAACATCGACTGCCTGTTTTTCTCCACAGATGCTGCCTGGCCTGCTGAGTTCCTCCAGCTCATAGTGTTTTTCATCTAGATTCCAGCATCTGCAGTCCTTTTTTCAAATTAGGAGCTGGCCATGTCAGTGACTGTCATGGCTTATGAATAGTTAAAAGAATGTCCAATTATTGGTGGTAGCACCATAAAATCACCAAACATCAGCAAATGAGATTTCTGAAGTTTTCCAGTAATTATCTCCATGGTTGGTTTATTGAACAACTCCTAACTGAGACTTGTCCAGTGATTGATTGAAGTCACTCTGAAAGCTCCCAGGCTTTTTTTTTAAGAAAAGGTCAAATTGCCCTCCTGCCACACTTTACAGGAGAGAGCCTTCTCAATAAGCATATTCCTCCTTTTTAGAGAGAGAGAGAAACAATAAAGTTAAAAGGCTCAGATGAGCTGCCATGATAAAGTATAGAAGCTTTCTTGCTATCCATCTCAGTTTTCAAACTAGTTTTCAAACTAGTTTACAAATTCTGGCAAAAGCAAATGAGTTGTGCAGGAAACTCTGCTAACTTTCCACTTAGTCAGACAACCCTTACAATTGAGGTCTGATCAGCCATGATCTGTTCGGATTGCAGATTAGGTTTGAGGGACTATATGGCCTTCTGCTCCTATTTTGTATGTTCGTCTGCTGGATCTGTGCAGAAACTGATGTAAATCTCCATTTATCACCCCCCCCCCCCTCCCCATGATATGTTGTAGCCTGTAATACTTCAATATCAACTAGAAATTTATTTAATGGTGACCCAAGCTTTGATGAAGCTTAATTTTCAAGCAGGAACATTACTATAAATAATTAACATGTTTAATCATAAGCAGCTTTTATGTCAGCACAATTGTTAATATTGCAGTGAAACAGATAGTCCAAAAGTAAAACAGCTTAAAATGATTTATAATTATGGAATGCATTAAGTGCCAGTAGTGCAACTCCAGAGAATCTGAGATTTTATTCTACCATTAGACCTTACTTCAACTTCTCATTATTATGCTAATTAAACTGATATTCATAACTTGACCCATTTTTGGAGTAAGTACATTGTGGATGATTTATTTGGTCTGAAATCATTTGTAAAATGGCACTTAATTTTCAGTATGAAGTTCATGGCTATAATCCATCTGTAGTGTAAACTAAACTTGTGACAGTCAGTTTTTTAAATTTGAAATGCATATCAGCAGTGCCTGGAGAAGCTATATAATTGTTCATCTCCCTACAAGGAATACGATGGTGGGGCTCATTCTTTCACAATTTATACAAGTGCCTTGGATGAAGGTACAGTTGTTAAATTTGCTGATATCACAAAGATGAGTAGAAAAACAAGTTGTGAAGAGGATATGGATCCGGCAAATGGAGTATAATGTGAGGAAAATGTGGAATTCACCATTTTGGCATCAAAAAGCATATTGGCTGAGATGTGAAGGGATCTAGGTGTCACAAGAGGCTATTATGCAAGTACAGCAAGTAATTAAGAAAACCAGTGGAATGTTATCATTTACTGTTGGGGGGAACTGAATGCTAAAGTAGGGAGATCATGGTTCTGGTATGCAAAGCATAGGTGAGACCACACTTGGAGCACTATATACAGTGTTGATCATCTTAAGGAAGGATAGAGAGAAGGGGTTTACTCGCATCTGGAATGGGCAAAATGTTGTTTAAGGAAAGGTTGGACAGGCTAGGGTAAGGACTTAATTGGCAGGGTCTTGAAGGGGTGGCCATGGAGAGGATGCTTCCCCTTGTGTGAATTTTAAAAACCAGGATCACTGTTTAAAATAAGGGGTTGCCTATTTAAGACATAAATGAGGTAATGTATTTTCCCCTCAGTAGGTCACAAGTCTAAATTTTCTTCAAGGGTGGCGGAAGCACCTTTGAATCTGTTTAAGACAGGTAGATAGATTCTTGGTAAACAAGAGGGTGAAAGGTCATTGTGAATAAACAGGAACATGGCTGAGATTAGTCAGATCAGCCATGATTTTATTAAATGGTAAAGTAGGCTCAAGGAGCCAAGTCACCAACACCTGTTCCTAATTTGTATCTTTGTATGTTCAGCATCACGTCAAATTAGGACAAAAATCGGCTGCTTGGTACTAAGTACTTTCCCTCATTTAATTAATCAGTACTCCTCCATGCCACTTGGAAGAAGAAATAAGAATAGCACAGATCTTTAGATCTGGAGGAGGACTTTAATGTTTACTACCAAGAAGAGTTCACTAACTCCATCACCAACCAAGCTGGTCAAGTCTTGAAGGAAATGACTTCCCAACTATGCCACAGCGTGAAGTGATGAGCTACTTGTATGCAACGACTATCATGCTAAATAGGATGAATTCAAAATAGATTTGCCAGCTTGCAACTGGGAAGAAAATTGGGTGCTGTGGTCTATCAGCAGCAGCAGAATTTTTTTTTCTTAGTCCCGTGGCCTGGCTTACCCATCACTCTACAACTACCATCAAGCAAGGGGGTCTACCCTGGAGCGATAATGCTTGAGAAAGAACAGAAGTGGTATACATGGTGTCCTGACTAGTATTTCTCTCAACCAAGATCTGTTTATTTTTAATCACTATTTAGTCACACTGCTGTAGGAGTTTGAGCTATACATTACAATGCTTTCCAAAGTTCTTTATTGGCTGTAAAATATGTTTGGGGCATCCTAAAGTCATGACAGGTGCAAAATAAAGGCAAGGTTGCATTCTGGTGCAATTGCTAACTTCCCACCATCCACAATTTGCATCCTGATGTCTTTCTAATATAAATGTTGTTCCTGGACAATGTCTGAGAATGAAACTGAATGAAATTGGAAGCAGAGAAATAGAAGATGGTTTCAATACGGAGGTAGAAACCCTTAATTTTATTTAAGCATTCTGACTGTGGAGAGCTGTTCGGCAGATAGTACAGAGTTATGTAAAATGTGACCCACGTCTGCACAAAATTTTGCCGAGGGGTTGGTATATAGAAAAGAGGGGAGCTTGTTGGGGCTGTGGAGCCTGCAGAAGAAAGTGCAGGAAAAAAGAAGTCACTTCTTACCAATTGTGTAGGGAGGAATGAAACCATGAGGATGTGCCACAGAGCTATATGATAAAGGATAATGGCTTGATGCACTAATGATGGCTGTGGAAAAATAGAGGACAAGGAGGGAAAATACACAACAGAAAGTGCTGTAGACAACATTATTCACCTCTTTCAGTATAGCAGTTTTGGTGCCATCAAAAGGGTGAAAACTAAGGTTGCTTGAATCAAATAAGTTCAGAGTCATGTATTCATCGAATGTGGATTCCAAACCTGGCATGAGAAATGAATCACTAGTTAACGTGAAGTCCACAACACGAGCCAGATACTCTTTGCCAAAAATGGTCAAACAAATTTCACTACAGACAATGTAATGAGAAAAGTACAGGCAGTCCCTGGGTTACGTGGGGGTTCCATTCCAGACAACTGTCATTAAGCATAAAAGTCAGAAACATCTGTTTTTGATAGTAACCCATATTGTTCCACCACTTGCTATAATTTCCTTTCATTGAATATTCACCCTAACACTACTCATTATTAAACTAATGAATATATTATATCCAGTTATTAATTAATACCATGAAATATTAATTATTACTAGCTTAAAAAATAACTTTAAAAATAGGAGCAGGAGTAGGCCATCTGGCTTGTCGAGCCTGCTCTGCCATTCAATAAAATCATGGCTGATCTGGCCATGGACTCAGCTCCACCTACCTGTCTTTTATCCATAACCCTTGATTCCCCTACTGTGTAAAAACCTATCTAACTGGTGTCATAAATATATTTAATGAGGTAGCCTCTACTGCTTCCCTGGGCAGAGAATTCCACAGATTCACTAGTCTCTGGGAAAAGCAGTTTCTCCTCATCAGTTCTAAATCTATTTCCTGAATCCTGAGGCTATGTCCCCTAATTCTAGTCTCACCTACCAGTGAAAACAATCTTACTGCCTCCATCTTATCTATCCCTGTCTTAATTTTATGTTTCTATAAGATCCCCTCTCATTCTTCTGAATTCCAGCAAGTATAGTCCCAGGTGACTCACTCTCTCCTCATGGGCGAACCCTCATCTCCTGAATAAACCTGGTGAACCTCCTCTGCACTGCCTGCAAAGCCAGTATAGCCTACCTCAAGTAAGGAACCCAGAACTGCATGCAATACTCCATGTGCAGCCTCACCAGTATCCTGTACAGTTGCAACCTATCCTCCCTACTCTTAAATTCAATCCCTCTAGCAATGAAGGCCAACATTCCATTTGCCTTCTTGATAACCTTTTGCAATTCATACACAAGCACTCCCAAAGTCCCTCTACACAACAGCATGCTGTAATCTTTCACCATTTAAATAATAATCTGATCTTCTACTTTTCCTTCCAAAGTGGATGACCTCGCATTTACCAACATTGTACTCCATCTGCCAGACCCTTGCCCACTCACTTTACCTATCTATATCTCAATGCAGACTCTCCACATCCTCTGTGCAATTTGTTTTTCCACTCAATTTAATGTCATCAGCAAACTTAGATATGCTACACTCGGTCCCCTCTTCCAAATCGTTAATGTATATCATGAACAACTGCAGGCCCAGCACTGACCCCTGAGGCACCCCCTCACCACTCATTGCCAACCAGAGAAGCAACCATTTATTCCCAACTCTGCCTTCTGTTGGTTGACCAATCTTCTATCCATGCTAATACATTACCCTCAACTCCATGCATCCTTATCTTATGGATGTCTGATGCAGCATCTTATCAGACACCTTCTGGAAATCCAAGTGTACAACATCCACCTGTTCCTCTCAATCCACTGCACTCATTATATCCTCAAAGAATTCCAGTAAGTTTGTCAAACAGGACTTGCCCTTCCTGAATCCACGCTGTGTCTGCCTGATGGAACCACTTCTATCCAGATGTCTTGCTATTTCTTCCTTAATGATAGCTTCAAGCATTTTCCTGACTACAGATGTTAAGCTAACTGGCCTATGGTTATCTGCCTTATGCCTATATTTTTTTTAAACAGTAGTGTGATATTCGCTGTCTTCCAATCTGCTGGAACCTGCCCAGATCCAGAGAATTTTGGTAAATTATCACATATGTCTCTACTATAAATTCTGTCATCTCTTTCAGCACCCTGGGATACATCCCATCAAGACCAGGAAACTTGTCTACCTTTAGGCCCATTGGTTTGCTCATCACTACCTCCTTAGTGACAGTGATTGTATTGAGGTCCTCTCCTCCTATCGCATCCATAACACCTCTCTTTGGCACATTAGACATGTCCTCCACCGTGAAGACCAACACAAAAGTCATTCAAGGCCTCGGCCATTTCCAGATTACTCAATATTAATTCCCCCTTCTCATCTTCTAAGGACCCATGTTCACTTTAGCCACCCTTTTCCACTTTATAAAAACTTTTACTATGTTTTTATGTTTTGTACTAGTTTACTTTCATAATCTATCTTCCCTCTCCTTATTGCTTTCTTAGTGGTTCTTTGTTGCTTTCTAAAGTTTTTTCAATCTTCCAGTTTCCCACTACTCTTGGCTACTTTGTATGCATGAGCTTTTAGCTTGATGCCTTCTTTCATTTCCTTCGTTATCCAAGGCTAGCTCTTCCCACCCTTATTGTCCTTGCTTTTAACTGGAAAATACTTTTGTTGAGCACCATGAAAAATCTGTTTGAAAGTCTTCCACTTTTCCTCAACTGTCCCACCATATCGCTTGTGTTCCCCATCTACGCTAGCTAATTAGCTGTCTAATTAGTCAATTGCCTATTAACTAACAATTAGCTGACTTGCCTCTTAAATTCCTGCAAGTGAAACTCGTAAGCAAGTAAGGAGACTCACTTCTCAAATCTCCCACTCTAAGTTGCCAACTCCTTAACCTCTGCCACTTCTCACCAAAGCCTCAGCTCCCCACTTTAACACTGGCACACTCCCAAAATGGCCACTCTTCTTGACCCTTACTTCTTTTTATTAGCTGCTGTTAACTAACCAATGAATCAATCAACTATTAACAACTTGCAAATGTGCCTCTTTTAGACTCCTGAAAGGTGAAACTCACAAGCTCAAATACTCACCTCCTTTCAGACCTGCTCCAAATCTCGACTCCTGCAAGGTGAACCTCACAAGCACACAGACTTGCCTCTTACAAATCTCCCGCTCTAACTCCCAACTCTGGCAAGGTGAAACTCCGGTGAAAATGTATGGGAGAATTTGCATAAAGTCAGATTTCTGTAAGCGTGTTTGTAACCTGGGGAACCCCTGTACATCTGCTTCCAACCAGAATACTTCCTTCTGAACTGAGCAACATTGCAAAAGTATGATGAGAACAGACAGCTGAGAAGTGATAATTCAACTGCACAATTTACCTCCAGAACCACCCAGGTCCGTGCAGTAGACTATGGTACATCTTTGCATTGCTAACTTTATTGGGAATGAGATCTAGGAGACCAGATTTTTTAAAAAAAAAATGAACATAAGAAAAGCAAACCCTCAGGCAGCAGATATGAGTTAGTTGAATGCACTAACATTCTTGCTTATTTCCTAAATGGTTCTTGATTTCTTAACATATGTACCTCTTGATAGTGATGTTATTTCTCAGCAGTAATTTTGATTAATTTTACATTTACTGTGCAGTTGCTTTGCTACTAGAGCACCTTTTCCACATTATTAATTAAATAATATTAAAGCAGGTGGATCAGAAAAGTAAGTTTATTTTTGCATTTATTTAAAGAAAACATGTCTTTTTTGAATTTGAGTAATAATTTATGAATAATATAAGTAATTGCAAAAAAGTACATTGAAATTATAAAGGATGTCAGTTTTCCATTAATTTGAATACTATAATTTGAAAATATTCTAGTCAGAGTTGTTGGTATCTGCCATAAATTCACTTCGGTAATGAATGGATCTTTTGGATGTGAAACAACTTTATAAAATAATGTTAGAAAATCATAAAATTATTGGACTATACAAGAAATAATGAAGAGTGTATTTAACTTTTTGCATAAATTGGTGCTGTCCACAATTCAGAACTAACATTGCTTTGGTAAACTATCCCATTCAGAATGCAGAAAGGTACAGGTATCGATTGATGGACATCTTAAGGAAAATATCTCTCCTATAAATTCAAGGCAAGAAAGTTGGGAATAAACTCCAATAAATCTTAAACATTAGTATCATTTCTATTTCCTCCTTGTAATTGAGCATTATAAGAGCAAACATTATAGGAATATTTATTCTGCTAGAAAGAGGAAACTTGTTCAGTTTTTAAAATTTTTGGGCAAGTTGTTCATTGGGTTATTTGAGATTTATTGTTTAGTTTCAAAGTCAAGGCCTAGAAGCAGCACAAGGATGAGTCCGAGAAATTTGGAACAGGTCTCAAATTCTATTATTGTTATAATGATTTTTGGTAATCCTAAATAAAGATTCATCACATAAGAGCATTGGGATAGTTTGGAAATGAAGCATTCAAGAGAGGACTCTGGTTCTGCTATTAGCACCTTTTGGGTAATCAGTCTCACACTCATTAGTCAGCCACCTCTCCAGCACTGCCCATATTTCTGTTAGGAGTATCCATTTCTCCCTTTTCGCTATTTTCACTTCATTAGTTATTTCCTTCCTGATTTTAAGTCTCTGAAAAAAAATACAGCAAGAAACAAAACTATGATAACTTGAAAGTTTGTTTGTTAATTTAAGTTTGTTAACTTCTGTTTGTCTTTGTCTTGTACTGTGCTGCTGCTACAAAAAGCTAATTTTCATGGCATTTATAACCTGTGTATGTTTGCCTGACAACAATAAACTTGAACTTCATTTTTATAAACTTGAAGATGTTTAAGCAGAAAAATATATTTAAAATTAATTTATTTAAAATCTTTTTTCTGAAAAAATGCATTAACTAAATTTTCATTAACTACATTTTTGGCTGATGTAAAGAAGGAATAGTTAGAATTGATTGAAATGGATACCAGCCAATCAAGAGTTGCCTAAATATTCATTTATCTTCCAGCTGTATTTAAATTGCTAAAAATAAAATGAATCTTAATGCCTTCACTGTGAATAAACAGTCTCGAGTAAAAGTTATTATTTGTCTTCCTAGTGGCTGACAAAGAAAGCACAACTGTTGCTAATCACAAGATTGCCTCTGGGTTAAAAATCAAGCAGCTTGTAATTGGAAATTACCAATAGTTTAAATATGAAACTTGCCCAAATTACATATAAATTCCTGCTTGTTTTAAAGTCTATATGAAGGGGGGAAAAAAAGTAAAGAAAATTCTCAGGATATGGGAAGGGTGATGTGATTATCCTCATCCCTGAGAGGCAATCTAAGGGAGAAATACCTTCAATTTTCTAGGGATAAAATATAAAAAAGTCTAACCTTTTGAAATTGATTCTGTTTTTCAATAACTTCAATCACATTTTTACACTATATTTTCTTTGACCGAAATTTTGCTCTACCTTGCCCATTCAACAAGGATTTAATTATCATTCAGAATTGGGTTTGGACATCAATTATGATGACATATTGATGCATATCCAAAAACCAAGATGAAAGTTAAATTGTTATGAAATGCAATTTATCTGTAAATGACATTGATAGAGCTTGGTGACACTAGACAAGTGACAGTAAATAATTTTGAGTTATTCTGATAGCTATGCATTGTTGGTGGCAAAACAGGGAATTTGCTCAGTCAGTTATAATTCCAAATTACAGTTGTGTGCATCTTGTTCAATGTGAATTATGCTAATTTCAATCAGTTTAACCCTAATTGGCCTTGATTTACAAAAAAACTAAGGGTGCAAATAAACCCTACATAAACATCAAGATTTAATTTTGGGATGAATGGAAAGGATCAAGCTATGATGGACCTCAGTATAAAAGTACTATATGTAGCAATAAGAATATTTGAAATGGTTGGAAACCATTGCCCATGCTTTCCTTTAGGCTCACCAAGATTCAGGAACTGGCAAAATCCTTAGCTTAAATGGAAGCAGGTTGAACTTCTGTCAAGTGTGACCACCGTGATCACCAGACCATGCATCCTATGCTTCATTACAGTCCTTCTATGTAATTTGGACCTATCATCTAGAGTTATGGTTCTGGCCAGTCCTCTACCCATTATTTTCATAATAGGTTTTGTCCCAATACTTCGGCTGAGTTGGAATCCATAAGTTGAAAGTGTTCTTATCCACTTTAAATCTATTTTTTGAATTGCAAAATATTAAGTGTTGGTTTGGCATTTTATTTGTATGATCCTGATCATCACATGCAGTACCTGGTTTGTAATGTGTCCTTTCTCTCTTTGTAGTTTGGATAGTAGCAACATTCAGGCCATGCACCGGAGACATACTACCCTGCGTGAGAAAGGAAGGAGACAGGCCATCCGAGGTCCAGCCTATATGTTCAATGAGAGGGGTAAAAGCCTGACGCCTGAAGAAGAACGCTTCCTGGATGCAGCGGAGTATGGGAATATACCAGTAGTACGTAAAATGCTGGAGGAATCAAAGACTTTGAACTTCAACTGTGTTGATTACATGGGGCAGAATGCTTTGCAACTTGCAGTGGGAAACGAACATTTAGAAGTAACAGAGCTTCTATTAAAAAAAGAAAATCTTGCACGGATCGGTGATGGACTACTTTTGGCAATTAGCAAAGGTTATGTGAGGATAGTAGAAGCAATTTTAAATCATCCAGCTTTTGCACAGGGACATCGACTAGCCATCAGCCCTCTTGAACAGGAACTACGTGATGATGATTTCTATGCTTATGATGAAGATGGTACACGTTTCTCCCAAGATATCACTCCTGTTATCCTCGCTTCTCATTGCCAAGAATATGAGATTGTACATATACTTCTACTGAAGGGTGCACGGATTGAAAAACCCCATGACTATTTTTGCAAATGTAGTGAATGTGCTGAGAAACAAAAACGAGATTCTTTCAGCCATTCCAGATCAAGGATGAATGCATACAAGGGATTAGCAAGTGCTGCCCATTTGTCTCTGTCCAGTGAAGACCCAGTCCTTACGGCTCTGGAGCTAAGTAATGAACTGGCACGGTTAGCCAATATAGAAACAGAGTTTAAGGTAAACAGCTTTTATTCTTTATATATTATTTTTCTGCCTGATATAAAGATTGAGAATGTTAATTGAAATGTGCACATTGGTGAAAGATGTCCTTTCTTTGCAATTTGGCCTTGAACCTGCCCTAGCTGTATTGCTAATTCTGGCATGTGAGGAAGACTAAAGGGTAAATTCTTAATAATGGACTCAAGGCATATTTGGCAGATAAACAGTGGGAAACCACAACTACTGTTAGTAAATGTTGGCATTCAAACTCCAATAAAATGCAGTTCACAATAAAATGTAAAGCTGATTCATAAAAGTTATCATGCTCTGGCTTTACTAATTTGAAAGTGCTAGGTAACAGTACTTAATGTAGACATTAAACTTATTTTAATTTTTCTTTTAAAAATAGCATGAGATTTAAAATCCCACAGTCTCGTTGACTTGCTGTTCACATTTGCCCTTTTGAGAGGGGAAGCATCTTGGGATATGGCCCAGTTACAACAAGGCTTTGTTCTTTTTTTGTTCCTTTTTCAATGAAGGTTTTAAAATCTCCCCGCGCGCGCGCACACATCCCCACCCCATGCATGGTGTCAAAAGCTTTTGCATTTTGGATATTCCATACAAATGTCTCTCAAAATGGTGTCTATCGGAATTATGTCATACTTTCCCTCCATTACCACCAATTTGTCCCTATCATGATCTACATTTACAGATCTAATTGCACACCTGGACCTGGTTGTGGAAGAGATCCAAACTCCAAAGGCCACTTTCCCAAAGTTCAGCAAATTTAAATTGAGGCCTTTTGAAATTCGTTCTGCTGGCACAATGGCCTCACTTGCAAGCCTAGAAATTCTTTGCTCCAGTTGAATGCATGAAAATAACCATTTCACTCATGGGTCTGCAAAATTTGGCAGCTATACTTGGATGCTCTTTTTCCTTCACATACTGAGAAGCAAGCTAACGAAAGTTGATTTATACAGGAGCAGCTCAGCAGGGGAAATGACCTGCATTCAGTTGAGATTAGAAATTGAGTTGTTTGGGACTGGGGTGAGTGCTGGAGCAGGATCTGAAGATCGGGGCTTGGGAAGACAGATTGGAGCCTTTGGGGTATGATGAAACCTTGAGAGTGAGTGGGGTAAAGAGAGAGTGCTTCAGGATTGGAAACTGACATGGAGGGTGGCAAAATGGGTCCTTAGGGGTGGGGTGTATATTGTGCATGACTCTGAATTGGGATTTGAATGACTGTTGGGCAGTCATTGGAGGATGTGGAGGTGAGCACAAAGAGGCTTTGATGCAGAGGAGTTTTTTTAATTATTGAATTGGAGCATTGTGTACAGTTGTGGTTGCCACATGTGCAGAAGAAATTTACCAGGATATTGCTTGGAATGGAGCATTTAGATGCAAGGAAAGATTGGATAGGCTGGGTTTGTTCTCATTGGAGCATAGGAGGCTGAGGGATAACTATATAGAGGTTTATAAGATTGAGGGGCATAGATAGGGTAGATAGACTCCCCTACCCTGGCAAAAAGACTAAAACTAGAGGGCATAGGTTTAGGAGAGAGGGGAGAAATTTTAAAGGAGACCAGAGGGGGAAGTTTTTGCATACAGAGTAGCAGTTATATGGAATGAG
The DNA here is from genome assembly GCF_009764475.1 of Pristis pectinata. NCBI lineage: Eukaryota > Metazoa > Chordata > Chondrichthyes > Rhinopristiformes > Pristidae > Pristis > Pristis pectinata. The sequence goes on along the minus strand of NC_067408.1, from coordinate 28,060,763 downwards.
CTGCCAGAGGAGGTGGTAGATGCAGACACAAATAACTTACAAATGTTGTAATTTGGACAGGTACTTGGATAGGAAAGAAGTAGAAGGATACGGGCAGGCAAATGGGATTAGGATTAATAGGCATAACTGTCAGCATGAATGAATTGGGCTGAAAGGTCTGTTTCTGTGTGGTACAGCTTTATGAATCTCCCTGCGTCAGTTTTGCCATTTTGAGCTATGAATTGCTTGAGGAGAATAGTAGCAGCGCTATTTAGCAGGAATTTAAAAACATGGGTTAGCCATTCGCAGACCAATGAGGATCAACTATTGTCATGGATGATAACAATGTCATCTAATTTCCCAGATGAAATCCCTTTGGACTGCAACAGTATAAGTTTGCTCAGAAATTCAAAGTACTAACATCCAGTGAAAAACCTTGAACATCACAATTCAGAGTTTTTTGCCTTGTCTCCTTCCTAGGAAATGATGGCATCCTAAATACAGGGAAATTACACAAGGGTAATCTGTAACCAGAAGTGCCCTGGTGAGTTTCCAGAGTGACACAGTTTGACGCAGAATTGGTTGCATTCCACTCTGGAAATTTTTTAGATCCATCATGATGTTAACCAAAACAGTGCTTTGTAACAGAATTTCTAGGCCACACTGTTCAAGTGATGTGGGATACCCCATCTCCCTATTTTGTTGAAGTAAAGCTGCTAATTGTGCAAAAGAGAGCAGTGATACTCCTGAAATCATGATTTGTGATACTGGTGTAGACCCATGGAGATGGTCAGAAATTTTGTCCCATCTGAAAGGCCACTTGGAAACATATAGCCAACTAACTTTAACAAATACATGATAATTGGTTCAGTCTCAGTTAAAATTCTGAGTGTTCCAAAGAATTACTCTAAAATCTAAAATTGTTATTATTCATAGCTATATTTTGCCTTTGGTGCAGCTAATGGTTGTTGGTCTCTTGCTATCTATAAATTACTGATTTGTGGCTGTGGAATAACAAGCTTGTCATACCACTGGTCAGTCTTGCCTAGCACACTGTCTGCGTTTTTTTTTTAACGATTAAAAAGAAAATCTGGCCACTGGTAATGTATCTTTTGGCTAAAACAAATATCTTGATACTTTGCAATTTAATATATTTTGAAAGCACTTTGTATTTTGTCTGTTATTTCAAAAAATTTTATGGCTTTTATGGTACATTTGTACCTTTATGAAGGACAATATAGCCAGCATGGTTTTCTTGTGTTCCTATTGACTCTCTAGTGACTTTTTTTTACTAATTTTCTTTTACACATTCAATCCTGAAATTCGTTGGTGTTTGCCATTTGCCATTTGGATTGCATTTCTGAGTATGCAGTATGTTCAGCACAATAAAATGATCTTGATATTAAAGATCCTACACTTTTATGTGAAGTGGGATTGCTACAGCACTTAATGAATTTGTTCAGAGTTTCAGATCCCATGTGCTTTCCTAAATTCTCAATGTCTTGCCACTTTCAAAGATGTTGGTGTAGTTTTGACTTTGCCTTTGAAACTATTTCACTGCAATCATGGGAGGTTTAGTCTTGATTCTGGAAGAGCTGAGCAGCCAGGACCAATGGATAGTCAGAAGAAGATGAAGACTTCACAGCACTGGAGGCCATGTTACAGCAGGTGTTCAGGGACTATTTCCTGAGCCTACACCAAAGAGCATTGTCACATACCTTCCTTTCAGTTCATAAGGGAGCCACCAGGGGATGTCATGCAGAAAGCTCTTGCCAAGCCCTATTTTGTGACATCTTCCTGTTTGTAATTCTTCATAGTATCAGGGAAGTCACCGAGATACTCTACTTCAGGAAGTACATTTGGGTCTCCTTCCTGCCCTGCACCAGCTTTTTTGGGAGAGCTCAAAGTTTATGTCAGCAGTGAATGAGAAGCTCTAGACAGCACCCCATTACCTTGCATGCTCCCCATCACCATCTTGGCATCTTTCTGAATAGATTCTGCCTTCTCAACATCTAGCTTTTTTTATGACCATAGCAATGCACTATCCAGATTTGAGTCTGGTTTCCTAGTAACTTTGTTTCACTTCTCCTGCATTAGAGCTCATAGCATCATAGAAATTTACTGCATTGAATGAGACCATTCAACCCATGTTCCCCCAGCCAAAGATGAACTTTAGGTTCATTCCACTTCCCTGCTCTTGGTCCACAGGCCTGCACATTATAGCTCTTAACAAGTACCTGGATGGCACTTGAAATGTAGTGAGCCCTTCTTTCTCCTTCTACCTCTCATTCGCGAATATTTTCTCAGCTCCTCTCTGATCTTTTGACTGATTTGTTTTTATTAATGCCTTCTAGTTACTGATCTCTCTGCTGAGGAAAATGAGTCCTTGCTGTTTACCCTATCTAGACCACTCATAATTTTATACACATTGATTAAATCTACCCTCCTCCTCCAAAGGAGATGGCACAGCACAGATAGACTACCCTAAAAAATAAAATTCTCCAGCACTGGCAGCATCATTATAAATCTCTACTCTCTAGTACTAATGCATCTGTTATGTAGTATGATGATCAGAAATGTACCCAGTGCTTTTCTTGTGGCTTATCTGATGGTTTTTGTATTCATTGTCTCGGCTAATAAAGGCCAGTATCCCATTTGTCTTTTTTCCTAAATGGGTCTTCAGAATACACATACCTACAGTGTAACAAGGCATCACACTTGCCTCATTGCCTGTGTGAGTGAGAGATATTGCTGCCAGAAATTTTAAAGAGATTGTTGATTTTCTCAAGCTTCGGCTGTCTGGATTGCATGGATGAGTTTTACAGTATGACCCTGACTCTAACCAGGTGAAATGTGAGTGCCATGCATTGCAAGACTTTGGGATAATGAGGAATCATCCATAGCCATCACTCTTATAAAATAAGGTGAAGGGAGAGCAGGAGCAACGTCAACCGTTAGTGGCTCTTTCTGCATCAGCTCTTGTATGGTAGCTGTACCAATAGTGCATTAAGTAAACTTCCCTTACTATCGACTGTACCTGAGCAACCTCACAGCTCTCTTTACCATCCTATTACAGTCTTGCAGTAAATGTATTGTGCATTATAGCAGGCACACCAATTGAATCTAGTTATTGGATCATTCCAAGGTTTCAAAAAAAAAATCATTTGGAAAGAGGAACAATTTCGAAGGGTTGAGAACAGATGTGGTTCTAGTAAATCACTATACAAATTTGCTTGCCAAACTTTGATTTGAATATTGAGTGGCCTTTTAAAGAGGAGATAATTCAGGTACAGCCTAGCTGCTTTTTCCATGAGGGAGAAAAAGGCGAAAGCCAGAATTTCTTGGATGACCAGAGAGAGAGAAAGTGAAAGTAAAATAAAGCAGAAAAAAATAGGGCATGACACATCAGATTGATAACTAGGCTGATCTTAGAAAGTTCAAAAGTAAAAATGGAAATAACGGAGAGTAAAGGGAGTATGAGACACGATGCGTGCAGGTATTAAAAGGAATCCAAAGATCCATGACAGGCTTGTGAACAGTAATGAGAAGAGGGGTGGGACAGATTAAAAACCAAAAATGAGATCTTCTCATGGAGGCAGAGAGCATGAAGCATGCGAGCATTTTGTATCAGTCATTACAAGGAAAAAGATGGTGCTGGAATCTCAGCATAGGAAGACACTCTTGAGATGGTGGCTAAACTAAAGGTTGATAGAGAAAATACCAAAAAAGCGAATAAGTGACTCAGCCCAGACAGGATGCATCCTAAATAACTGAGAGGAAGAAATTGCAGTGGTACTGGTGATAGTCTTTCAAATATCTGTAAATTTGGGGTCGCATCTGACAACTAAAGTATTGCATATGATGCATCCTTGATTTTAAAGGTACAAGGATAAACGCAGAAATACAAGCCAATCAGTTTAATCTTGGTGGTGGGGAAACTTGTAGAAATGATAATCAGGAATGATTAGTCACTTTAACAAATTTGTGTTGGCTTTCCCTAATCAAACCACATTTGTCAAAGGCAAATTGTCGTAGTCATAGAGTTGTATAGTGCAGAAGAGGGCCCTTCAGCCTATCAAGTCCATGCTGATATTTTTGCCCATCTATGCTAATCCCATTTGCCCACATTAGACCTGTATCCTTTTATGCCTTGCCTATGTCTGTCTAAATGCCTTGTGTATTAATTTTATCTGGCACCTCCTCTGTTAGCAAGTCCCTGTTATAAACCACTGTGTAGTTTTAAAAAAAACCTACCCCTCAGATCACCTTTAAAACTCCTCCTTCTCACCTTAAATCTATGCCCTCTTGTTTTTGATACCTCTGCTATAGAGAAAAGAGAGTACTTGTCATTAGACTGCCTATGGAATAAAAGGAATTGTAACAGTATAAGAAAATTGATTTAAATGACTAGGAACTGAGAGTAGTGGTGAAGGATAATTTTTTTTTTATTCTGGAGGGTAGTATCTGGTGATGTTTATTAGGAAAGCTGTGGTCCTAGTTATGCTGTTGATTTGGATGAATAGGGCTTAGTTTTCAAAACTGTAAATTGCATGAAATTAGAATTGGTTTATTATTGTCACATGTACCAAGGTACAGTGAAAAACTTGTCTTGCATACCATCCATACAGATCAATTCATTACACAGTGCAGTACTAGGTAAAAAACAATACAGAATGCAGAATAAAGTGACACAGCTACAGAGAAAGTACAATGTAGGTAAACAATAAGGCGCAAGGTCTTAGCGAAGTAGATTGTTTGGTCAAGAATGCATCTTGTCGTACTAGGGAACTATTCAATAGTCTTATAACAACGGTATAGAAGCTGTCCTTGAGCCTGGTGGTATGTGCTTTCAGGCTTTTGTATATTCTGCCTGATGGGAGGGGGGAGAAGAGAGAATGCCCTGGGTGGGTGGAGACTGTGATTATGTTGACTGCTTTACCGAGCCAGCAAGAAGTATAGACAGAGTCCATGGAAGGGAGGCTGGTTTCCGAGATGTGCTGAGCTGTGTCCACAACTTTCTGCAGTTCCTTACGGTCCCAGGCAGGGCAGCTGCCACACCAAGCTGTGATGCATCCAGATAGGATGCTTTCTATGGGGCATCAATAAAAGTTGGTGAGTGTCAAAGGGGACATGCCAAATTTCTTTCGCCTCCTGAGGCAGTAGAGGCGCTAGTGAGGTTTCTTGGCCGTGGCGTCTATGTGGTTGGACCAGAACAGGCTACTGGTGATGTTTAAGTGGAGGGGACTGTGAGGAGAATAGTAAGACCTCGAGAGGATATGGTCAAACTGGTGGAATGAGTGAACCTGGGTCAGATGAAATTAATGCAGAAAAATGCCAACTGTTTCAATTTTGATAGGAAGAATGAAGAGAGACAATGTAGAGGGCATAATTCTAGTTATCTAGGGGTTGTCACATGTATCAAGGTGCAGTGAAAAACTTGTCTTGCATACCATCCATACAGATCAATTCATTACACAGTGCAGTGCTAGGTATAAAACAATACAGAATGCAGAATAAAGTGTCACAGCTACAGAGAAAGTACAATTCAGGTATCTGGGGATCTAGGGGTATTTATGCATAAATTATGAAAAGTTGAGAAAGTAGTTTCTAAAAATAAACAAGCACTCTGGGTCCTGGACTTTATAAATAGAGCCATCGAGTTCAAGAGCAAGGAAGTCATGATGGACCTGCATAAAACAATGATTTGGCCACAGCTCAAGTTTTGTGTTCACTTCTGGGCACCACCCTTTTGGAAAACCTTTTGTAATGGAGCAGAAAAGTTTTACCACAATGATTCCAGTAATGAGGGACATTATTTGTGTGGATAAACCTGAAAAGCTGTGTTTGTTATTGGAACAAATGAGATTGATGGAAATAATTAAAATTATGAAGGGTCTAGATAGCTAAGGGGAGACTAGTTCTCCTTGATGAAATGGTCAAGAGCCAAAGAACAAAGTATGAAAGTGATTTGTAAAAGAACCCAAAAATGATCGGAGGAAAACAGTGGTTAGGATTTGGCATGCCTTGCTGGGGGAGTAGTAGAGGCAGATTAGTTAAAGGCATTCAGAAATGAGCTGGGGAATTGCTAGAAAAGATGTTTGCAGGATGGTGGGGGGAGAATGGGACCAGCTGAATTGTTCATAAGTTTGACAAGGACCTGATGGACTGAATTGTCCTCCTCCTGTGCTGTGATCTTTCTATGATTTACCACCTCCTTCTGATTGCCTTTCCTCTATCCTGATGCATTCTATCTCCTCAAGCTAAATGCTGCTATCTTGTGGCAGCTGATTCAACATATGAAACCCATTCCCATATTCGATTCTCTAAATTGCACATGATGCCAGCCTGGAGTTGAGGGTCAAGGATTACCTTTTAGTATGATAGAGCGGCAAGAGAAATATTTGTAACATTCATAATGCAGAACATTCAGGGAAGTAAAAAAGTGGACACAAGGAATAAAGTCTGCCCTCTGGGGTTCAAAATCACACTGCTTGAAGAATTTAATCCCTAACAAGTATGGTCTCCTTTAACATTGTAAACAGCGCCTTGAAACCACATTAACCTCCATCCAACCCTAATGACAATAATCTTTTCTCACTTGTGTTTTTCTAAATATGCTCTAGGTACATCTTACCATTGAATTAGCATTTTTGTATTAAAACTTTGCTGAATAAGTATTAGCATTTGAAATGGTATCTGCTCTTGGGTTGATGAGTATGCATTGTAAAAGTTTTATAATGTTTGTGGTATATTGCCTATTCTGTTTAAATGTGTCATTTCTGCATGCTTTTTGTTCCTGTAATTATATTAAGTTTTTTAAAATTTAGAATAAGTTTTAATCACTTATTTAAAAACTGATAAATTCTTGTGATCTAATGAAAGAAAGAAAAGTAGAAAAAAAGGATTTGCATTTATGTAGCCACTTTCCAACTCTGTTTACAGCCATTGAAATACGTAAGGACTAGTCATCAGGAAATGTGGCAACCAATTAGTGCACTACAAGCTACCACACAAAGGTGCAATAATGAAAAATAATCTGCTTTATTTAGTTTGGACGAGTAATAAATATTGCACAGGAATAACTTTCCTGCTCTTTGAAATAGCGCAGGGAATTTTTTTACATATCTGAGAGAGCAGATAGGACCACAGTTTTCATGTCTCTTGTCAAGTGCAGCACTCCATCATTCCTGAGCAAAACTCAAGGGTTTGTCTGGAATTTTGCTTGGGACTCTATTGTGGCAGTAATGTGTTTTATCACTTCTATACTCATTAGCTTTGCCATGTGCTGAAATACTTCATAGGACAATGAATCTTAATGTGTGCACATTCGGTAATTTATAGAAATGCAGGGAATAATCTCACAATAAGACTAAAATAAACTCGCAACAGTTGCAAAATGAGGAATTTGTAAAAATGAACAAGTCACTGCAGTACTTGACATTACATGTTAAAGGTACAATTAGTTCATGGGATTTTGCTTCCGAAGAAAGCTCAGCAATACCGAAACCAAATCCATTTCGTGTTGTTCAGTTGAGTTATTCTAATTATTCATTGAAAAGTGGATAGCCAGGAGAATAAAATTCTAAACTTGTATTTAGAGCTGATCGTTTTGATAGAATAATTGCCCCATTTACTTTATCAAAATATAAACAGAAAAATGCAATGATGTGTTAGTCTTCTAACTTTGGGTTTCATGGGATACAAAGTAACCACCAGAAATTCTAATCTAGACTCTTATAATGATGTATTTCTGGATATTTTAGCCATATATTGAAAAAGAAATATTCTCGCATCTCCTTTGAGTAGGAAGGGTTGAGAATAGAGTTTATTAAAGGCCTAGAAGATCATGATTGTTGTAGAGGAAAAAGGGAAGGAAGTTTTTCCCATTAGCAGATGGTTCAGGGATTTCATGGGGAAATTTCATGGGTGTCCAGTGTTTTGAAGTGAGTATAGAAGTGATAAAACACATTACATCATGGGAATTACACTCTCTAATCAATGGCTTTATCTTTGCAAATCTTTTTTTGCCCTTTCTCCTTGCTTTTATAAACCTTTCCAGAACTGCTCGCAACATTACATTTTGATCTCAGTACAGGTTCAACACCCATGATTTGTTTTTTCAATGTTTATCCCATAGAATGAATCCCAGTGCTTTGTTTTCACTTTAATGGCTTTTTAACTTCTAATGATTTTTAAATCTGCACCTTGGTCCCTTTGTGCCTTCGCTCTATTTATTTTTAGGGGAGTAAATTGCCACCTTACTACTTCATCTAAAATGTAGCATGTTATATTTACCTATGTGGAAATTCACTTTACAGCCATTCTGTAAGTTCATGGATGTCATTTTTTGTTGTTGATGCCTTCCTTAATTTTTGCTGTACAACCTATCTTGTTATCTTTTGCATATTGACGCTTCTGGACTTAAAATTCTTATGTAAATAGTGACCAAGATTAGTTCTTGCCAAACCTGGAGATACGTTTCTTCCAAACTTCTGCCATTCTGAATAATTACCTTTTAAACACTACAGAGAAACTTGCGGCAGTTTGGGGAGAGGGCTGGCGAGTGAGACTGATTAGACAGTGTTGTTAAAGTGCTCACACAGAAGTGATGGAGCAATAGATCTAGTATGTATCATTTTATGATTCTAGTCTTAATTTGGGGGGGGGTGGGAAATCAATAATATTTACCACTTATTCTAATGCTGTTTAGAAAGAATGGTCTTCCCTAGCCCTGACCCACTTATCATGAGAATTGAAAACTTTATTACAAGATTTCATACCTCACTGAGGAATTGTATTGCGAGAGTTGGGCAAGGAGGTTAGTCCACCCAATTCATGGTACTTCTAGTTTTCTAAAATCAGTTGGATTAACCTTAATGCCAGGTTTTTGTAACCATCTGCTGTACAATAAGATTTAGTATTTCTATTAATGTTACAAATTGGTGCTATAGAGACAAAATTATTTAATATAAATTAAGAGTATTAGTATCTTAACCACACCTGACCACAAATTTAAACTAAATTTTGAAAAAACATCTTCCAATGCAGGATTAAACATATTTGAATGGCTGAAGACCGACTTCTGCTGGTATTTCTATGCTCTCATGTTCATGGGTCAAAATCAGCAGCACCCCACCAGAAAAAGGGAGCTCTTGAATTGAAGCCAAGCCTAAAGGTGCTGCTGGTAATTTACACTGAAAGAGTAGAATCTGTCAATTTTCTATCAGTCGCTGATCAAAATTTGTATAGATCACTCAACTGGGTAGGAGATGTAGAAATTTGGATGCCTTGCTCAGATTTTCTCAGTACGTTAGAGCTTTAGAACAGACATTAGAAAATTGCTTATTTCCAGAATGGAATGCATTTGCAACTGTACCCAAATTGAATCGTGCCACTCAAAATTTATCCAGTCTCTTGTGATTGCAAATCACTCCTGGGGAAATGGAGTAAGATTATTCTGAGGAGCACCCATCTCTAGCCACTGATGCAAGAACCATGTTTTTATAGCCAGGGTCTCTGGAGCCTCCAGACCAATTATCAGACCAATGCAACAAACCTGACCCAGGTGAACTCCCTATATCTGATCCACCACAGCCTTCTCAAATAGTGGGCTACTATCCCACCAATTCTTTGTCTTCCAGATTGACATCATTGGGGACCCTTTAACATATAATTTAAGAAATGGATGATATGTACCTGATGCAGTAGTTATCCATGGGATGACAGCTACTTTGACAGCTGGTTGTGGAGGGTATCCAGTCAATGGTTAATGGGGACGTTCAGAGAATATAAAGGACTGTGAACTTTTCATGTTCTTCTGTGTTCTTGCTTTCTAAAATTAGAGAGTATGTAACAGTAGGTGACATCATCTAGTACTGAGTGTTTCAAAAATGTTTGTTAATCTACTGTGCTGTGCTAAAAGCAGCATTTGAGTGTGTTAGCATATTTTTGATCTTTTCCAATAACCAACTCAGTTGGAGATACCATGACCAATCTTCCTGACAACAGAACCAGAGCAGTTGATACAAATAATCATTGGAATCTTTTAAACACTTAACCACAAGTACTCCTTTTATATGTTATGTTTTAAACCTCAGTAATTTTTGCAACTTTGATTACGAATCATTAAAATGCTAATGCATTTCCTGTTTTCCCATAAGTTATCAGCAAATTGCTAGTGTTTCATGGCAATCATGAAAAACAAATTGCACTCCTTGTGTCAGAAAGTATTCAAATCCATTCGGCTGTACAGAAAGAAATAAAACATGGGTGTCAAGTACATGAATTATGTTCCAATACATTTTAGTGCAACTTAAGTGAAAAATAAAACATAGAGGAAAATTGGGGACAATGTAGGTTACAAGAAGTCAATGATTTTCCTTCTGGAACCTCTGCACTTGACCTGCTATTGCACAAAGTAGCCCTGATATGTGCAATGGAATACATTGGCATGCAAGACCCACCCCAATTCTATAATTTCCAATCACTTGTGCATTGCCCACTGACAGCATGTGTGTTCAGAGACCTGCTTCACTGTCTATAGAGCCCAGCAATAAGATTGGGATACCAGTCATCAGTATGGGATGATGATCAGGGGTCTCTAGGTTGGGTTGGGCTGGGGAGGCTAATTGAGGGTTCAGGGAAATGACAAGACTCAGGCTTGCATTTATGTGGGTTTGGGGGAGTGGGTGGGGATCAGTGTTCATATTTTTATATGTACAATATATTTCATATTGTCTCATGACATAGGAGGCTATTCAGCCCATAAAGTCCAAAGCTGCTTTTGAAGCAATACCATTCCCCCACTTATTTCCCCTCACATATCCTTCAACAATCCCTCCATCACCACACCCCCCCCCCCCGCCCCTGCCCTGAATACTCCTACAGCCCACTTACATTGGCCGAATTAACTTACCAACCAGTTTATCATTGGGATATGAGAGGCAACCAGAGTACCCTGGGGGAAACCGAAACAATCACAGGGAGAACTTGCAAACTCTACAGTCAGCATTCAAGATCAAGATTGTATGTGGATGGCTGGAGCTCTGAGGCAGCAGCACTAACTCCTGAGCCACTGTGTTTCCCACAACCAGGAGCAGTTCTGTGGCTTGGAAGCCCATGAGCCTGAATGAGGTGTGAATATGTAAGTTAAAGACCACTTCACAACCTGTCTCCTTTAAATTTATGGCAAAGCAGCCTTTACAGTGTTGTGAAAGCCAGCCTCTTTTCAAATGGCCTATACTGTCCTATGATTGAAATTAAATGTTACTGCACTAAGCATTGTACAATGCAATAAAATTGTTAATCTTCTGGACAAAATTAAGAAATAGACAAAAGGTTTAAAACAGAGGAGGTTGCTTGTAGATCTCCTGATAGCAGCTTTGAATTGGTGAAATGCATAATTGCAGAGATTAAATGAGCATCCAGCAAGGGCCATGTTAGATTTAGCATTGAATAATGAGCCAGATTTAGTTAACTACCTAACATTGTGTGAATATTTATCTAAAAGTGATCTTGATATGAATGAGTTCAATGCAGTGTTTGATGAAAAGGATTGTGATACAGCTACTAAGATTCAAAATATAGCTAACGCAATAAGCCAGAGTCTTGAAATTCAGCTGTGATCTTGTACTGTGTTGTTGAACTGAAGTATGAAATTGACTGACACCAGTGCATCATGGGAATTTGAATTACACACATCTATGTGCTTAATGCACTAACACAGCAGCCAGTGATGGTCGTCACTGCTGCAACATTGGACAGTGTACATGTAACAACAAAACACCAAAGACCTTAATCAGGAACCAGACTCTAACAGAGGGTGAAGAACTGCTGCAGCACTTCTTAAAGGGGCAGACCTTACTTGCACTGCTTTGGGTGTGCTGCAAGGAGAATGCTAAGGATTCTTCCCAGTGTGCTGTTGGACCTTATCTCCATGTTTTCCAACTAAGAACTTCTCCTTTCAATGTAAATGAAGGCAGCAGTTGCACTGATCCTGAGCCCACATATCTACCCCAGTTGTCACAATCAGTGATTAAATGTCAGAGAAGCAGAACGCCTGCTCGCAAGTCTTTAGAGCATAGAACAGTATTAAGAAATAGCATAGCCCACAATGTTGTACTGAACTTGATATTGATTTATACTAAATGTCCTCCTGCTGTGTATCATCCATATCCCTCCACTCCCTTCATATTCATGTGAATATCTAAAAGCCTCTTAAGCTCCACTAAACTGCCTGATTCTTCTACTATCCCTGGTAACCCATTCCAGGCACCTACCACTCACTGCGTGTATATATATTTAAAAAATTGCCCCTCACGTTGTCTTTAAACTTCCCCCCCAAAAAAAAACCATGTCCTCTGGTGTATGTCATTTCTACCCTGTGGAAAAGATTCTGACTGTATACCCTATCTATGGCCCTCCTAAGTTTAAAAACCTCTATCAGGTCTCTCCTCAGCCTCAGCTTCCGATGCTCTAGGGAAAACAACCCAAGTTTGTCCAACCTTTCCTTATCGCTCATACCCTTTAATCCAGGCAGCATCCTGGTAAACCTCTTCTGCGCCCTTTCCACAGTCTCCACATGCTTCCTATACTGGGGCGACCAGGACTGCACACAATACTCCAAGTGTGATCTGACTACAGTTTTATATAGCTGCAGCTGGACTTCCTTACTCTTTCCTGATCATTTGATGGCCAAGATCTAGCCTTCAGCTTGCAGCAGCAGTCCCTGTTCAGAACTGTCACCTTATGTGCTCCCATCTTCACTCAGGTAAATTCATGCTTCGTTCACAACTCCTGAAATTATGCATGGTTACTCGGCATTACTGCACCAAAAAAATGCAAGTCATGTTACTTGTGCACAAATTGACTTGCAGGTCATGCATACAGTAAAAAATCATTCCCCATTGTTCCTGGATGAAAATGGTTGGATTCCCACCCCCAAACTGCACCCTGCAACACCATTTTAGTGATTGTCACGGTTTCTATGCATGGTGTATTCTATAGGTCAGAGGCTGACTGCAGTAAACTGATAAAGTCTGTCAATGGGTGAAATGGCAGAAGATTAGTGGAAGACATTCAGAAAAGATTTTAATGTGATGCAGAACTAGATTATGCCCTTAAAAGACACGAGCTATGTGCCAATAAAGAGGATAATTTATAAGGTTAGGCTCAACATTTATGTTTTTAAACAAGAGACAAAATTGAAAAGGATAGAATGTCAGATATCCCAAAGAAATTATTGGTAATAGTAAATCAAGGATTAGGCCAAAATTAGTGTAATCCACTTTCCTCACCAGATCTCTAACTTGCTTTAATTCCACTATGTAACAATAATGAAGAGAACATAGTATTGAAGATCAACAAATCCCCAGAAATAGATCTTCCCATTCCAGTACTTGTTTTTTAAAAAAAGATGAGCATGTTGCCCATGGCTTAACTATAATCTACTAAAGTTCTCCTCATTCTGGAACAATCTTTTGGTTTAGAAAAGTGCACATGCTATTTAAGAAAGGTAAGCAAAGGGAAACAAAGGAATTATAATCCAGTTAGCTGAACATCTATTGTTAGGAAATTATTGGTCTATAATAAAGGAGTAACCATAAACCCTGAAAATTCACAATGAGAGAGATTCAGTATTGATTTCAAAAGGGTGGGGTCATGGCTGCAGCTTGAAATTTTTGAAGAGGTACTTGTAGGGGACAACAGAATAGCTATGGATGCCATTTATACAGACTTCAAGGAGACATTTTGGTTTCTCCTATGTCAATTATGAAAGGTATAGTTGGTGCAAAATTTAGTCAAAACTTTTTATAACCAGGTAAATCAGTATGAGAGTATTCAGGGAATAGGTATAAGGGCTCAAAACAAATGCATTCCCAAGTTATATGCGGAACTCAAGCTTGGAGCCTGTAAAATGTTATAAATCAGGCAAAGAACGGAAGTTTATGTTGGCTACTAAGAGCCTTATGTTGCAGAAAGCCTAGAAATACATAGGAATTAAGGGATTGAAACTAAGTAAGAGATTAGAAGCAAAAAAAAAGCAAGAGAAAATATTCTCAAACAAAATTCAGGAAAATCCAGTCTTATAGAGCATGAAGATAACTAAGAAAAATTAAAGGGATTGGTATCTTTTGACGGCAACTAACAAAGTCTATTAGAAGAAGTAGGGAAGGAAACTGCAGGAGATCTGGCTTTCACTTTTCAAGGGAAGAAATAGGGATGGGTAACTTATTGAAAAAAAAACTTCTGAAGAACAGTAATAATCATTACTTAGAATGAAATGAATTAATAGAAGAAAGTAAGGATAAATTCGTTAAGGGATGGTGTTCAATCCAGATAGATGTGAGGTGTTACATTTTGGGAAGTCAGACTTATGATAACGCCCTGGGGGAGTGTTGTGGAACAGAGGGACCTTATGAGTACAAGCACATAGTTCCCTGAAAGTGGCATCAAGGTGGACAAGTTGGTGAAGAAGGCACACTGACCTTCATCAATCAGGGTATTGAGTATGAGTTGGGATGTAATGTTGCAGTTGTACAAAATGTTGGTGAGGCTGCACTTGTATTATTCTGTACAGTTTTGGCCAATCTGTTATGGGAAAGACATTAAGCTGGAAAGAGCGCAAAGATTTATGAGAATGTTGCCAGGATTCGAGGGCCTGAGTTATAGGGAGCAGGTGGGCAGGCTAAGACTTTATTCCTTGGAATGTAGGAGACTGAGGGGGTGAGAGGTGTATAAAATCATGAGTGCCATAGATAAGGTGGATGCACACAGTCTTTTTCCCAGGGAAAAGGAATCAAAAACTAGAGGGCATAGGTTTAAGGTGATAGGGGAAAGCTTTAAAAGAGGCCTGAGAGGCAACCTCTTCACACAGAAGGTAGTGCTTATGTGGAATGAACTGACAGAGAGAGTAGTTGAGGCAGGTACAATAATGACATTTAAAAAAGACATTTGGATAAGTATATGGATAGGAAAAGTTTAGAGGGCTATGGGCCAAAAGCAGGCCAACTATCTTAGATGGGCACCTTGGTTAGCGTGGAAACTTGGCTCTCTGACTCCAAATGGCATGGTTTTAAAGCTGAAACTAGACCCCTCGAGTGATTAGGCTGCACTCTTATGCACAAACAATAGAAGTCTGGGCCTACCTTCTGCAAATGGCAGTTGATTTTAGGTTTCTATTAACCCAAGGGATTAAATGGCATGGGGCAGAGGTGGATAGGTCACAAACCGGCCATAATTGCAATGAATGGCAGCACAACTTCAAGGGTCAGCTCCTTGATGTGGGGAAAACAATGGGTGATTTTTTTTTATTAATTCATTGAATTAAATGAGTCCATTCATAATTTTTGTATGATCACCTTCCTGTGAACTAAGGCAGTTTATCAATTTATATCTAGCTTAGTTTACCTAAGTATTTGCTTGCCCATCCTTCAATGAGATTGAAGAAGTACACATGTTACAGATTTAAAATATTTTCAGGTTATAGGAGTTACAAGTTCATATCGGGTAATGTGAATCAACTTCCACACATCTCAGACTGCTTGCAGGATCCCATGACATCACTCAACCCTGGAAAATATCTAAGACAGATAAATTTGTAATAGTGCTATTTTCAGGTTTACTTTCCTTCAAGATAATAAAAATTTATAAAATAATGCAAATAGGGAATGATAAATCAATGTTTGTTCTATTCATGACTTTTTAGATATTGTATTGTAAGCATTAGTGCAATTGAATCACTGTATTGATAGGAACAATTTCATTCACAAACTGTATTTGTGGCTTTGTAAGATAATTCCATATAACTCAGACCTTTTGCAAATTAGATCACACTGCTTGGTTTTAATTAATACATAGGAGGCCCTGGAATATTAAGAGACCCTGAACAGGGATCAATATAGACAAATATTCATAAGTTTAATGCTCTGAAAATTTGCAATTCCTGTACATTCATCGTGAAGAAAAGGCAGCACAAGAAGTGATCAATACAAAGCCTTCATTCTAAACAAGAGAAATTTTACGGTAAGTTTTTTTTTAAATCTAACTTTAAGCTGAATGGTAGTTCAGTAGCACAAAAATTTTCGTCTTGCAAAGTGTTGCATAGTTATAATAATTGAAAGTAATTTTAATTATAATGAATTTCTTTTGTATAAATTGGTGTGGATAAATTTGAAAATATTAACTGAGTGTAGAGCCTTGCAACATTAATTTTATGAAGTAAATATTTGAAAATGCATTGAAAGTCCCTCTGTGAAACAACTTGAAATTTCTTTTGCAGTTTCATAAATTGAAAAGTCAGGGAAGAACCCTTAATAGATCAGCCCTGATAGAGGGATGTCAGATAGCCCTGACCTACCACACAAATTGGCCTTCCTGTGGGTCCATATGATTCTGTTACAGTTTTATTTATGTTTTTTTTAAACTACCAAGCAACACTTCTACAATAACCAAATGCAACTTTATAAAAGTTTGCACAGTATCCATGTGCAATTCTCTCCAGCTTAGTTGATATTTAAGTTCTGACTTAGGAGGAGAAATTCTCTTTTTTGTATTTTCTTTATGACCATAGTGGTTAATCTCTTGAACTGTGAAGGATAATTTCATACACAGAAAGGGAATATGTGTCATGAAGAATTTACTTCTGGTGTGGACTTTAATGGACAAGCACTTATTTATACACTACTATCCTATCCTAAGCATCCTATCCTGTCCGGATGCATCACGGCTTGGTATGGCAACTGCTCTGCCCATGACCGCAAGAAACTGCAGAGAGCTGTGCAAATAGCTCAGCGCATCTCTAAAACCAGCCTCCCCTCCATGGACTCTGTCTATAGTTCCCACTGTCTCAGTAAAGCAGCCAGCATAATCAAAGACCCCACCCACCCTGGACATTCTCTCTTCTCCCCTCTCCCATCGAGTAGAAGATACAAAAGCCTGAAAGCATGTACCGCCAGACTCAAGGACAACTCTGTCCCGCTGTTATAAGACTATTGAACGATTCCCTAGTATGATAAGATGGACTCTTGACCTCACAGTCTATCTCATTATGGCCTTGCACATTATTGTCTACCTGCACTGCACTTTCTTTGTAACTGTAACATTTTATTCTGCATTCTGTTATAGTTTTACCTTGTACTACTTCAATGCACTGTGTAATGAATTGATCTGTATGAACAGTATGCAAGACAAGTTTTTCACTGTATGTCAGTACATGTGACAATAATAAACAATTTACCAATTTGGTATCTCCTTAACACGTTCTTATCTGCCCTTGTTGTTTTCCGATGCTTCATTTTGAAAAAGGTATGAAAGATCAATCTGTGAAGATATAAGGAAGAAAAATTTTGTTTAATTCATGATTGATCATACATAAACTCTGTCTCCTCCATATTGAGCAACATTAGGGAGCTGGACCGAAATTAGCAAGGGCATAGAATGGATGGAGGACTTACTTCAGTGTCTATCACTTGATAGCACCAGCACTGATTAAGCTGGCCAAGTCTTGAAGCACATAACTGCCAAACTGGATCTGTGGCAGGTAGATAACTCTGCTTGACCTCATCCTTGCCAATCTAACTTGGGAAGATGCATCCATCCATGATAGCGTTGGTAGAAGTGACAATCCTTGTGAAGACTTGTGTTCACACCATGAATACACTCCATCATGCTATGTGACTCTCTAATGGTACTGAATGGGATAGACTCAGAACAGATCCTGGCTGTTCTAAACTGGACATCAGTGAGGCACTGGATCATCATCAGCAGCAGAAATATAACCATGATAATTTGTAGTTTCGGCCTGGCATTTCCTATATTCTACCATTACAACCAAACCAGGGGCTCAACCCTGCTGCAAGAAGATTGCAGAAGGACATGTCTAAAAATGAGGTGCCAACCAAGTGAAGTTGCAGCACAGTATTAAATACTCCTCAACTGTGAAAACATCATGCAACTGGTGGAGCTCACAACCAATATATCAGATCAAAGGTCTGCAGTCCTGAATGGTGGTGAACAATTAAATAATGGATCAAGGATTCTTGAACATCTGGATCCTCCATGATGGTGGGGACCAGTATGAAAGTGCTAAAGATGGGGCTGAAGCAATTCACAAGCGCATTCAGCAAGTATCTGATCCATCTCAGTTTCCACCTAAGACCCCACTATCATTGAAGCCAGTTTTCAGCTCATTCAATTGGTTGTATTTGAAAAGAAAAGAATAAGAGCACTAGATACTGTCCAGACCCTTTGGCCTACCATGCCCACTGTTAGGGATTATTCTGGAGTTGTGAAATTATGGATAGCAGATATGAATTAATATGAGGACATGAGACTGTAGAACCAGTCTTCAGGAAATAAAAACTGTTCACAATTTAACTGATTCTACTGATACTTTAAGGCTATTGAAACCAATCACTGAGAGTGGAACATTCTGATTCTGTACCATTGAAATTTGCAGGGGAAGACAATAGATGAATATTCACGTTAATTGGTGGTCAATGAAAACTTTAGGATGAGATCAGGGAAGGCATTAAGTGGCCATTTCCTATGTTATGCATTGTTAAAGACATATCCCTGCCAATTAATGCACAGTTCAGGACAGGTCTGTTTTGTCACTTAATATTGTGGCTAGTTGTATATTCATGGAGCCATCCCTCAACACTGTAACAAAAGAGGCATATTTTGGGTGTCTGGAGTTTGTGCTTAGAAGCTCTTAGACCAGCTACTAGTATTTGAGGAGTTCTGCTGGTTGGGATGTACTCCCATTTTAAAAATGTAATTCTGCAAAGTTACCCAACTATATTCAAAATGTGAAAGTTAAGTAGGAGGTGATAGCCATTGAAACTGGAGTTAATCATTTATTTTTGTTTGTGTTTAAAAAGTATAAAACATTGTGTAAGGAGAGGTTTTTAGATTCTCTCCAGAAGATCTGCTGTGTGAATAAAAGTGTTTTATATCACCCAGTTACAGCTTCCATATGGCTCAGTTTAGTCAGTCAGAACATTCACACCAACCATCAAGCACACTTTTGCACCATTACCACTTTATTCTTCCCATATATAAATAACATCCACCCCCCCCCCACCACCCATTCTACCACTCACCAACACATTGGGGGCAATGGGGCAATTTAGCATGGCAAATTAACCTGCCAATGCATGTCTTTGGGATGTGGGAGGAAACCAGAGCACCTGGAGGAAACCCATGCAGTTACAGGTAGAATGCAAACTCTGCACAGATAAAGGATGGCTAAAGCTGCAAGACAATGGCTCTAGAGGCTGTACCGAGGTATAGTGAAGATTGTGCTACCCAGGGTTGTAGTGAATATTTGTGTTCCTGAACCATCTGTACCTCTTGCCAAGCCATTCCAGTACAGTTACAACACTGATATCTACATGACAATATAGGAAATTGCCCAAATATGACCTGTTCACAAAAAGCATGACATTTCCAATCCAGCTAATAACCATGCAATCAGTTTGCTCTCAATCATTAGCAAATTGTTGAATGTTGTCAGCACTACAGTAGCGTAGTGGTTAGTGTAATGCTATCACAGCGCCAGCAACCTGGGTTCAATTCCAGCTGCTGTCTGTAAGAAGTTTGCACATTCTCCCCGTGTCTGTGTGGGTTTCTTCCGGGTGCTCTGGTTTCCTCCCATGTTCCAAAGATGTATGAGTTAGGAAGTTGTGGGCATGCTATGCTGGCACCAGAAACCTCGTGGGCTGCCCCAGAACACACTATGCAAAAGATGCATTTCGCTGTGTGTTTCGATGTACATGTGACTAATAAAGAAATCTTATCTTAATATCAGGTAGCATTTCCTCACCAATATACTCTATATACTATGGCAAAACCTTTACCTGAAGCACTGCAGTAGGAAGGCAGCTCACCACCAACTTCTTAAGAGGAATTGGGGATAGGCAATTAATTCTGGCTTTGCTACCAAGGCCAGGTCCTGAACATTTTTTTGTTAAAAAGCTGAAGAACAATATTATAATAAAGCATTGCAAAAGAATCAACACCAATAATTTGACAAAACAACTAATAAACCAATAAACATTTCCCTGTGCTTTAAAAGAACTGATTTCTTTTGCTATCTATATATTAGGATACCATTTATAAAAAATGACAATGACTGAAACTGTGGTAAATTAAATATTGAAAATATTTCATAAAATAATGGCAAGTTATGGCAGGATCAGTTTCATGGAGGAGGGGTGGGTAGCTGCAGTAAACTCACCACATTGACAATTATTTACTGATACTTTGTGAGCCACACAATGAACCCTTCTACATAGACTTTTGATAACTGCTATTATAATATTGCTATTATAATATTACCTTCAAATATTACAGTTAAGAATACTGCACTAGAATTGGCCATCAGTGGTAAGCCATCCACACTCTTGCAGAACTCCAGAGGGGTTTGAACTTAGCTTGTGTGTCTCCTCCAATTGGAATTTGCAGCAAAGGCTTTCTGTGAGATGATGAAATTACTGTAACCTATATAAATATGTATTTGTTTCATTAAGGTTTGTTAATACTTTACAGTTGTTTTTTTACATTTTTCAACTGTTTCAAATATCTCTGATCATCAGAGACAGCATAGATTGTCAGGCCATCAGGGCAATCTGTGGTCAGGGCCTTGCTTTCCACCACCTCCAGTCACGGAAGGTCCACCAGAGAGAGGCCAGCAGTGCATTAGAAACCGTGTTCTGTTAGTTGTACACTAAATTCCCAGTTAATGCTATTTAGCCTTATCTAACATACATTACTACAAAATATAGGTACATGAGACTGGGATATCATAGCTATTACAGAAACATGGTTGAAGGATGGCCAGGACTGGCAACTCATTGTTACGGGGTACAGATGCTATAGGTGTGATAAAGATGTGAATAGTTGCTTTTTTGATTAGGGAGAACATCAGGGCAGTACTTAGAGAGGATGTTCCTGGGGAATCATCTAGTAAGGCTATATGGGTGGAACTCAGAAATAAGGAGACGGTGATACCTTTGATGGGATTGTAGGCCCCCCAATAGTCAGCAAGAATTAGAGGAGCAAATATGTATGGAGATTACAGATAGCTCTAAGAGTAATAGGGTTATAATAGTAGGTGATTTTAACTTCCCTAACTAATATCGACGGAGACTGTCATAATCCTAAAGATGAAATTTGTTAAGTGTGTCCAGGAAAGTTTTCTCAAGCAATATGTAGGTGGCCTTATTGGAAAGGGGCCAACACTGGACCTCCTATTGAGAAATGAGGCAGGGCAAGTGACTGAAGTGTCAGTGGGGGAGCACTTTGGGAGCAGTGACCCTAATTCTATCAGTTTTAAATTTTTTATGGAAAAAGAAAGGACAGATCCACAAGTTCAATTCCTCCATTGGGGCAAGACTAATTTGGATAGTATTAGACAAGAACTTCCAAAGCTTGATTGGGAGAGGTTGTTATCAGGTAAAGTGATGTCTGGCAAGTAGGAGGCTTTTCAAAATGAGATGGGGAGAGTTCAGAGACAACATATTTCTGTTAGAGTGAAGGGCTAGGTTGGCAGGATTAGGGAACCCTGGTTGATGAGGGATATTGAGGCTCTGCTCAGGGAGAAGAAGGAGGCATATGTGAGGTATAGGCACTACAATCAGGCGAATCCCTTGAGGAGTACAAAGGATGTCAGAGTATACTTAGGACAGAAATCAGTCGGGCAAAAAGAGGACATGAGCTAGCTTTGGCAGATAAGGTAAAGGGGAATCCTAAGAGATTCTATAAGTATATTAAGAGCAACAGGGTAATTGGGGAAAAAAATAGGCCTCCTTAATATGGTCATTTATATGTGGATCCACAGAGATGGACAAGGTCTTATGTGAACATTTCTCATCTGTATTTACTGTGGAGAAGGTCATGGAAGCTAGGAATTCAGGAAGGAGAATAACGATGTTTTGAAACAAATCTACATTACAAAAGAGGAGATGATGGCGGTCTTACAGTGCATAAAGATGGATAAATCCCCAGGGCCTGACTGAGTATATCCTAGGAGATTGTGGGAAGATGGGGAAGAAGGGGAAGAAATTGCTGGTACCCTGGCAGAGATATTTGTATCACCGTTAGCCAGAGTTGAGGTACTGGAAGACTGGACGGTGGCTAATTTTGTACCTTTATTTAAGAAGAGATCCAACGACAAGTTGATGAGCCTCACATCAGTGATGGGAGAGTTACTGGGGGGATTCTGAGTGACAGGATTTACCTTTACTTGGAAGTCCAAGGACTGATTAGGGATAGTCAGCACAACTTTGTGCTTGGGAAATTGTGTCTCAGGAGTTTGAGTTTTTTGAAGGGGTGACCAAGAGGATTGATGAGGGCAGGCTGGTTGACGTTATCTACATGGACTTTAGCAAGGCTTTTGACTAGGTCCCACATGATAGGCTAGTCCAGAAGGTTAAATCACAAGGGATCCGAGGTGAATAAGCCAATTAGATACAAAATTGGCTTGGTGATAGGAGTCAGAGGGTGGTAGTGGTGGGTCGATTCTGTGATTGGAGTCCTGTCACCAGTGGTGCATCACAGGGATCGGTGCTGTGTCCACTGTTTTTCATCATCTATGTTAATGATTTGGATGAGAACATAGTTGGCGTGGTTAGTAAGTTTGCAGATGACACCAAAATTGGTGGATTAGTGGACAGAGAAGAAGGTTACCTAAGATTACAATGGTATCTAGATTAACTAGGAAAGTGGACCAAGGAATGGCAGATGGAATTTAACTTGGTCAGATTTAATCCAAGCAAGTGTGAGGTGTTACACTTTGAGAGGTCTACTGTAGGGGGAAAGTATACAATTAATGGCAGGTCCCTTAACAGCATTGATGTACAGAAAGATCTTGGGGTCCAAGTTCATAACTCACTGAAAGTGGTCACGCAAGTAGATAAGGTGGTAAAGAAGATGTATTGCATGCTTGCCTTTATTGTTTGGGGCATTGAGTATCAAGAGTCAGGAAGTCATTTTGCAGCAAATATAAGTTTGGTTAGGCCGCACTTGGAGTATTGTGTGCAATTGTGGTTGCCCCATCACAGGAAGGAATCGGAGGCTTTGGAAATGGTGCAGAAGAGGTTTACCAGGATTCTGCCTGGATTAGAGGGTATGAGCTACAAGGAGAGGTTGGACAAACTTGGGTTGTTTTCTCTGGAGCGTCGAAGGGTGAGGGGAGACCTGATAGAAGTTTATATGGTCATGAGAGGCATAGATAGGGTAGAGGACACGCATTTAAAGTGAGAGGGGAAAGTTTAAAGGAGATGTGCGGGTCAAGTTTTTTTACACAGAGAGTGGTAGGTACCTGGAATAGGTGGTGGTGGAAGCAGACATGATAATGGTGTTTAAGAGGCTGTTAGATAGATACATGAATATGCAGAGAATGGAGGGATGTGGATCATGTACAGGCAGAGGAGAATTAGTTTAATTTGCATCATGATCGGCACAGACATTGTGGGCCAAAGGGCCTGTTCCTGAGCTGTACTGTTTTAGTTCTATGTTCTAAGTGCAAAGTGCAGCATTTTGATAAATTAAACCACAGCAGGATTTACACAGTAAATGGCAGGGCACCGGAGAATGTTGTAGGACAGAGGGACCTAGGAGTACAACTACATAATTCCCTGAAAATGGTGACACAGATAGACAGGGTGTGAAGAAGGAGTTTGGCATTCTTGTCTTTGTGGATCAAGGCATTGAATACAAGGGTTGTGATATCATGTTACAACTGCACAAGATGTTGATACTTGGAGTATTGTGTGCAGTTCTAGGAAGGATGTCATTAAACTGGAAGGGCTGCAGAAAAGATTCACAAGGATGTCACCGGGACTGGAGGGCTTGAGTTATAAGGAGAGACTGGATAGGCTGTTTTTTTTCCCCTGGAGCTTGGAAGGGTGAAGGGTGACCTTAGAGGTATATAAAATCATGAGGGGCATAGTTAAGGTGAATGATCAGTCTTTTTTCTAGTGTAGGGGAGTCTAAAATTAGACAGCATTGATTTAAGGTGAGAAGGAAAAGATTTAAAGGGGCATGAGAGGCAGCTTTATCACACAGAGTGGTGGGTATGTGGAATGAGTTGTCAGAGGAAGTGGTAGAGGTTCAAAAGACATTCAGACATGTAGATGGATAGAAAAGGTTTAGAGAGATATGGGCCAAACGCAGACAAATTGGACTAGCTCAGATAGGCTAGATGGACGAGTTGGGCCAAAGAACCTGTTTCTGTACTGTATAATTCTATAACTCTATATGCATTCTCTTAAAATATGTAAATTTCAATCCATAAATCATTTTCATTTTGATGTGGCCAAAAGTCATAATTATGTTCAAAATCTTTGTGAGGCCAGTGTGATATTTCCTTGAGTTTATCCACAACGGCCATTAATTCAACAGCTTTTTTCCCCTCATATCTCCACAGATAATATTTCCACCCTTGGAGACAACATAATAGGAGTCAATATCTTGGAGTGTCAGCTAACCAGAAGCAAGCTGAAGAATGTGATCATACCTAAAATCAAGAGCAAAATACATACACATGCAGGGAAGTGGCCTTGAACTATGCAATTGCACAGCAAGTGCCCATCTATCATGTGGAAAGATTTTAAACATGACTCTAACAGGTTAGGGGACACTTAGCTGAAATGCACATGTCCTATCCATCAACTCTTCCAGTACAACTCCAGAGCATCATCTTGTTAGACTTATGGAACTGTGCATTGGTTATTCCACAAAGACTTCACTGCATTTTAAATGCTTTAATATCACAAAAGTTTACCTTGTTGTCTCTCTGTATCCAAAGTTTTATAAATTATAAATTTACAAACCTTTTATAAATTTGCACAAAACTGACTTCAACAAATGATACTCCAGCTGATATACCATTCCATATAGTGACATATCCACTGAGGAAGTCATCGTCACCACACGACTATGGAGACTTAATTCTGCTTAACTATTACGAGGAATTATTAAAAGTGTACAAGTTACAGATATATTAGTTTTGAATCTTCAAAGAATTAACTTTACACTTAATGTACCCAAGGTGAAATGAAGAAGCAATGGGAGTGTTGGGGGTGAAGGGAGGGAGGAGGAGGAGGAGGTATACAGTGACAAATGTTTTAAATCCTTCAATACATGTGCAAAAAAGTTAGTGGAGTGAGCTAATATTGCTTTCTAAGTTCTGCTTGCATAACCACAGCCAATGCTGATAGATGGTCTCCATTAATGTATAATTGTACAATGTCATCTATGTGCATGTAAATTGTAAATAATTGAATTTGGTGTAATTATATAAAAATACAGTATACCAAAATCAAATTGCTAGAAAAATTTATATTTATAAATGTTAATCATGGATTTACATAATAAACTTTATCTTTAGGAAAATGTTATCCCCTACTACATTAATTGCTGCTATTTGTGTAAAGATTAAAGTTGTGTATTAAATTGATTCAATTTTTAAGATAGATGGCATAAATATTTTCAATTATCCCCTGAATAAAAGGATGGTTAGACCTTATTTTCTGCATTGTTTTTCATATTGACAGTAATTCTTCTGCAAGGAAAACAACTTTTATATACCATCGCAAAGTGTTTTTGTATACTTTTGGAATTATCTGTCATATTGTTTTGCATAATAAAGTGAGACCTTCTCTAAATAATGTAATATATAGCAGATAATTTAAACTATCATTTGACAAAAATGAATTATTCAGGCCACTCAAATTTTTACATGCGTGCTTATCAAAGTTAGTCAATATACACTAACAGGTATAAGTTTTTCTTCTTCTTGTGTCTACTCATCAAAGTCATAGATCTTTCCATTGGTGGGCATATTGCAAAGCTTGTGAATTGACTTTAGTGCAGTCCCAAATATGCATGGCCTGGAACAGTGGCAGAACAAAAGGAGTACATTCTGCTGTGATCACAGGCCTCATTTATTGTGGCACAGCCTCATTTCACCTTCTGCTGAGGCATTTTAAGGTTTTGGATGGTCTAGGTCTTCTTCCTCCACATACAGTACTCAGTTTTGTTAATATCAATGCTGACCCCAACGTCAAGCTCTGGAAGTGTGCTAGACGTAACAGTTTGTGATGGTCACAACGGTAGCATTGGCTACCTGTGTTTTTATGAGGGAGATTCTGCATGACTTCAACCATTTTTCTGTGGCATTGTGACCATGTAGAGGGTGTTTGGCATTTTATTGTTTGCTGTTTCCTTTGTTTTTGGGTGGTCACAGCTTTGCAGATGCAAGGTGGTGCTATTCCAGTGAAAATGTTCAGGCTGTTGATGTCTGTTGGTTTAAGACAGCTAGTGATTCATTCTGCAATTGTCATCCAGTACCGGCTCATCTTTTGTTCACATGGGCAGATGATTCCATACAAAGCAGGCACTCTCAGCAATGGAGTCACAGGGTGAAGAGGGAGATTCTAGGCAGGGATGGTGTGCCTACTCCTCACCGCCATTTTGAATGTCCAAGTTTCCAGATGTTATTGTTTTGGGCACTGGCTTATTTCTCATCTTCTCAATATAACTTGTATAAGTGTGTGTGCGTGTGTGTGGATTGGAATTACAGGTCCTCCCCAGGTTACGGCAGGGTTCCGTTCTTGGGAACTGTTCATAACCCAAACAGTTCACGTCAGAAATGCAGCTGCGAAATGTGCTCTCAAATGGCAGAAGATTACTACAGCAGCAGGCAAATCCGTACCACCAGTCTCCCAAACGTACACTCATATGTACGGGCTGTAAATTGGGCATTCATAAGCTGGGGAGGACCTGTGCTTTGAAGTCAACTAGGTTGATGTGAGTGAGATAGGCACCATTCTGGTTGATATTCAGCTTTATATTCGTATCCCAATTGCTCAGGTGGAATGGGCTGATATGTGATATTTGTATTTCATTTTAGTTTATCCCAATCCATTGGAGATGGTTTTGAGAAACAACAAATCACTGCCACCACTTTTATCGGCCTCTCAGCAGCACACAACTCTCAGTCATCAAACTTTGCTTTGCATTATCCACACACTCGTGGAAAGCGGTCACATTTAATTTGAACCCGAAGGAATTGCAGCCCCTGTCCTTACCCAACCCTGGAGAGCATATTGGTGTCCCCATTCTTTAATATTTACATGATTGACCAATCAATCCTTTTAAACACAAGTAGTTTGCTCCAAGCCTTATCTACACTGATGACCTGTGATTGTGGGTATAAGCAGGGGCTTTGCACAGATCTAGCAAAGTATAACAGCTGCACCAGCCAGACTGATTGATTATAATGCTAATCAACTTGAACCATTTCCAATCAAATCACAGGTCAGTCTCTTTCCATCTGTGCTATTCTGATGTGAATAAAACATTAAACAACAACCATAGGCTGTCTGTGATGTACACAGGCACTAGTCCTTCTGGTAAAGGGACTCCCATCACGCTGCTGGGGATGGAGTTCCATGATTTAGACCAGCAGTGATGAGGGACTGGTTTAACTATTGCACAGCTGTCAGAAGGAAATCTCCTGTAGTTGACCATCAGTTGACTTGAGACTAGCTGCAAATTTGGGGCAAGATATAATGACAAAAGTATCTTTATAATCAGCATACAGCATATTAGGAATATATCCCTGCTGAATGTTTATTAGATGAATTGTTCAGTTCAACCTTGTGTACTCATTTTTTTTTTACTACTTGCATTGCAGTCAAGTAAACGTAGTGCACACGTAAACATACAGTACATGTGTGTTCAGGGGAGACAGAGATAAACATCATTATTCTAATGTGTTGTTCCATGTGTGACAATGAAGCCAGTATTGATTTTCACAGCACTGAAGCATTTGCTGAGGGGAAGGACTGAAGGATGCCAATTTGTTGGAATGTTGTGAGCTCCATTTGTAGATATAGCAATACATGGTGCAATGACAAGCATAGTGGGACAATATTACAATATTCAAGCTAAAGTAAAGGCATAATTGCATACTTTACAACATGGAGTTACATTCAAATTGGACAAAGGTCATGATGGGTTAACTAAAACAAATATACACATTTTAATTTGTCATGTAAGTAAGTTAACAGGAATGATTAAGAAAGAATTAGCAAAACATTTCCACTTCATGTGGTTTGTAAATTGCAGTAGTGGTAGTTTTACTGTAATTTTACACTTGTTATATAATTTGTGGGCCATGACAAGCAATAATAAACACAAAATGTGGAAGGTAGTCTTAAATACCGATGAGTGGGTAGCTATAAAAGTGTATCATCTTGAGGAAGAATTTTGAATGTGTATGATCTGGAGTTTCATATATATTGTTTAGATTTTGATAATTCTTTTTGCTAGAAAATTAATTTTGAAAATAGTTTTTTTAACCAGTACAATTTTTCATTGCACCAATGTTTCATCTACAACATGGACCAGGTTGTGTATCATTTCAATGTCTACTTAATTGTCCTTTAAAGTCACCGAATTATAGAAAGGTTCAGTGCAGAAGAAAGCCTGTGCTGGCTTTATAAAAAGGGTGTTTGCTCCATTCCCACCAAACCCACCGCCCAATACTCCCCCCATGCACACCCCCACCTGGAATTCCCTTTTTGCATCTTTCAGTTTTAGTGTTCCCGGTCTCAATAACTGAGTGAAAAGATTTCTCCCCATCTCTCCCTTAGATTTTGATGAGTTTGAACATATGATGTCTTGTCATTCAGCCACTCACCAGACAAAATGGGTTTGATCTATCTGTAGCATATTGTGGTGTTCTTGTACTACAGAGTATCTCACAGCTTGCTTCAGAGAAACACAGCTTAATACAGCAACTGAAACCCAGCTATTTAAAGCATGCACTAATTAACCATATGATATAGAGTGGCCCCACCCAAACATAAAACAGTACTTGCACTTCAAACAAATATATACCCATCTATCTAATCCATGAAAATATCTCAATTTTGTAAAGCTCTTTAAGGTCACCTATTAATCTCTGGTCCAAGAAGAACAAATCAATGCCACCACATAACTGAAGTGCCTCTCCCTGATAACTTCCAGGTCAAAAATTCTTCTATATCCTTTGCTGAAATGTGGTAATTTATCCCTGATAATGACTTCCAATAATTCCCATGCTCAGCATTACGCGTATTGGTCTGTAACTGACTTGTTGATTCTTCTCCTCTGAAATGTGATGCGAAA
This sequence comes from Pristis pectinata, assembly GCF_009764475.1. Classification (NCBI taxonomy): domain Eukaryota; kingdom Metazoa; phylum Chordata; class Chondrichthyes; order Rhinopristiformes; family Pristidae; genus Pristis; species Pristis pectinata. The sequence goes on along the minus strand of NC_067408.1, from coordinate 28,031,603 downwards.
TTATTCTTCACCATTGTTCCTGTAACCAATGAAATTGAAACTTTGTCATCCATGCCCCTGTCAAATGTCTTTGCTTGTTTCAGTGTACTTGGAAGCATTCCATCTGGAGCAGGTGACCTACCAAATTTCAGAAATCCTAATTCTTTTTTCATTCACTTTATCTATTGCACTCTTTCCTTCAATTCATTTTCCTCTATTGTTGTAACCTTATCATAATCCACTTTGTGATAGTAGTCACAAAATATTCATATAATTCTTTAGCCATATTTTCTGCTTTCACATGAAGACTTTCCTTAAAAGTTCATTCCAAACAGTCTGCCTTTAACATCAAGATAGCATTTGACCAAGTGTGGAAGCAATAACATTGATTTACTAAGTACATTAATATGAAAGTAAGGATAACTTGATAACTTGAAATCTGATTGCAACTGAATAACTGAAAGTTATTTATAACCCAGATACAGTTTTTGTTTGTAAGTTCTCATGTACAAATATTAATAACATCATAAATTGATCTTACTGATATGACACTGAATTTACTCACTCATTAATTGAGTCAATGAGGAACAAAGCCCAGACTCATACATTAAGATTTTAGAAAACAAAGCCTCGGGGTTCATATGAAAAACAATGGTGGAGTTATCAATGTTCACTATCACAGTGAACTGAATCAGACAGTTTATGTGCACAGTTAAACATAGTAATCTGGATGTTGCTTTTCTCTGAAAGTTGCATTACACCAGTACCTCACCAAGCAATCGGTTTTGAAATTGCAATAAGATTACTGTTTCATGGTTATCCTTAATCATATCAGAAAAATCAAGTTGGTTTATTCAAGAGTAGGTGAATTTTTAATTAGCATGCAACATTTCCACTGGCACTAAATGTTTGATTTTACAAATATGGAATATTATACCTTTAGAATTTTTAAAATTAAAATAAAAGCTCTAAATAGTTATTGTCTTATTATTAAATAATTTGTCTTACTTTGCTCTTTCTCCTTCTTAATCCCAACATTATATTGGTTTTGCACTTGATTTTACAGTTAATTAAATATTCCAAGTTTACTTCCCAGTTTGGAGTCTGCAAGTCCAAGAATGTTTCATTCATTGATTGTGGAGACGTTTGATTGCCATGTTTCTTCACCACTGACCACTAAATCTAAGCCAATAGATTATCTACCATGGCCAAGTCCATCTTTTTTCCCTTGTTCTATTAGCAACTCCTTAAAATATGTAAGCCTCGCATTAGCTTGTGCCTAACCAGAAGTAGCAAAACTGAAGGTGACAAGATAAACAGACTGTGTTATTTCTATGAGTAAAATTTGAAGCTGCTGTCTGGTGGTGTACAATTAAATAGTTAACCAGAGGCTGCTACTATAAAAACATCTCCATCCTCACTGACGGTTGGGCCCTGCATATGCAAAGTAAGGACAAGCCTGAATCATCCACAGCCACGTTCAGCCAGGACTGCTGGGTAATTTATGCTTTTCTGCTCCTTCCCGAGATTTCCACAATTTTCAGCCAATTTGATTCACCTCAAATGACACAAAGAAATGACCAAGAGCATTGGATACAGCAAAGGCCATGGAACCAGATAACACCCCAGCTGTAGTGCAGAAGATCTGACCTACAGAACCAGCAGCACTTCTAGCCAAGTTGTTTCATAACAGTTACAACATGACATCTACCAAACAATGTGGAAAATTGCCCAGGTATGTGCAGTTCACAAAAAGAAGGAAAGATCGAATCTGGCTAAGTGGCGGGCACCGTGGTTGGCATGGACTCATTGGGCCAAATCTGTGCTATATTGCTCTATCACTCTATCTACTTCCCAATCAGTCTGCTCTCAATCATCAGAAAACTGATGGAAGCTATTGTCAACAGTATACTTCAGCAGCACTTATTCGCCTGCTGACTGATGCCTGGTTTGGGTTTCACCCGGACCACGGCTCCAGACCTCATCAGCAGCCTAGTCCAAGCATGAACCAAAGGGCTGGGTTCCTCAGATGAAGTAAGAGAGACTGCCTCAACATCAAGATTGTGTTTGACTGAGTATGGCATCAAGGAGCTCTGATAAAACTAAAGTCAATGGCATCAAAGGGAAAACACTGCAGTGGTGGAGTCAGACCTCACAGGAAGCAAGATGGTTGTGGTTGTTAGATGTCAATCATCCTGGCCCAAGGGCATCACTGCAGAAGTTCCCTCAAGTCTTCAGCTGCTTCATGAATGACCTGCCTTCCATCATTAACTCAGCGGTGGAGATGTCCACTGAGGATTGCATAATGTTCAATTCCATTTGCAACTCCTGAACAAATGACGCAGTCTGTGCCTGCAGGCAGCAAGACCGAGACAACATTCAAGCCTGTGCTGATAAGTAGCAAGTAATATTCATGCAATGAAAGTGCCAAGCAACAACTGTCTCCAACAAGAGGGTGTTTAACCACCTATTTTTGATATTCAATGGCATTATCTTTGTCGAATCCCCCACCATCAATGTTCTAGCAGGCCTCCATTGACAAAAGCTGTGGCTCCAACAGCAAGTCAGAGGCTCTTTATCCTGCGGTGAGTAAGTTATCTCCTGACATCACAAAACCTTCCATCATTTACAACTTGGATTTACAGTAGCTCTGACAACACGCAGAAAGCTTTACACTATAAGAGACAAAGTAGCCTGTTTAGTTGGTGACCCTCTCTACTACCCTAAACATTCATTCCCAACAGCACCTAACCCACAGCTTCTGTGACTTCTCCAAACTGCACACCCTGAATTGAAAAGAAATTTGTTCCTCCTTCATCATTGCTAGATTTAAATCCTGGAACACCCAACCAACCAATGAGTTCCTTCACCAGAGGACTGTAGTAACACAAGGCAGCTGACCATCATCTTCTCAAGAGCAATTCAGGAAGTGCAATAAGTTCTGGCTATGCCAGAGATGCACAGATCCCAATAAATAAACAATTAAGTAAAATGTTATGTTCATCAGTAATGGCATTTACCATTTACTTTTTTTAGTCTCCCTATACTCCGTCAGGCCAATGGCTGTTGCATTGAAGTCCATTCCATTGTCTTTGCCAGGCAGCATTGAGACTAACAAAATTTGCCAGCTTTTGTGATGATCACTTCAAACATAATATGATCTTAGTTAACTGAATAGGTTTTCTGCTCCTTAATAGTTAATAACCTAATGGTTACTGACGTAGTAACTTTGGATGCCAATGATGAATAGGCATTCTTCATGCATGACGTTGTCAGAGCAGGAATGAGAAAAGATATATTGTAAGATCTATCCTGATCAATCACGGATCATGACAAAGCACCCTCCTATATATGGTCAGATTTTGTTGTATTTTTTTTCCTAATGTTTAGTGGGAAATTGCTCGGTTGGAAAATGGAAGAAAACACAGCAAGTGGAATTCCAATAGATTTCTTAGATCTATGGGAAAATTAGAGAATGGGCAAAATATCTAATATACTAAGTTTATAGTGATCTTTTTGCACAGCCTTCAGGGATGCCCATTGTGGAAGCAGCCTTGCATAATCAAAGACATGAATCCTTCCTTTCCTCCTCTGCATGATTTCTAGTATTCCTTCGGACTAATGAATCATAATCCCTCCTCATTGCCCTGCAGACTCTTGGCTCATCCTTAAGTTAACAACAAAAATACCTGGACATCTGACAGCATGAGTAAATGCATCCATAAGAAAATGCATTTGCTTTTCTAAACTCCCACCCCACCATTTACACTTTTAGCACTTGACCCAATTAAAAAAAAGGAACTTGAAATATCCCAGAAAGCCACTCTTCACACCTCTGCTGCAAGATGCAGTGGGTGCACCCCAATTTTTAAAATCCACCATATTTTACAGAAATTACATTCATCATAAACTAGACTAGCTAAAATCTATGCATTTAAGAACAAAACTACCATCTGTCCTATCTCTATACTTCAATTCTGAAAGCAGTAGCAGGAAATAAAAGGTGGCAAATTAGAATGATGAAGGGACCCAACTACATTCCACATTAATGAAGTATCAAATGAAGAATGCTTTGGACTCATATTGCAGATACAGGTATTTAATGGCCAAATACAATCTCAATGATAGGTGAATTCAGTGCTTCTTCTTGATGAAAATCTGTGAATCTTGGATCCAGGTAACTCTGAATATTTAGCTTTGTATGCTCATTCCAGTTCCGCATGAGAACCAGAAAATCAGTGAAAAGTGTGCGAGGTTTTTGCTGGGCCTTTCACCATCAGTTAAAGCCACAGGCTCTCCTTTGGAACATATAAAATACATGTCAATGACAACCTAAAGAGCTATCGATGTTAGCAAGGTAACATGGTTTTATATTGGATATGTTTACTTCTTGCTACTTTTACTGTTTCTTACCACTGGGGAATTTTGAGGTATAATGTTACCTTTCTTTTGTTTCCACATCTAGGAAAGAATATGAATTCTATTCAGAAATATTTTAAATTGACAATTACGTTGTTAGCATGGTGTTTAATCAGAATTGCTAATTGATTGCAAGTATCAAGCATGGAACTTGTAATCAACTCCCCATTCCCCAGTATCTCATTCCACATGTCACGGTAGTGTAGGGGGAAGGCATGGTAGCGTAGCAGTTAGCGTAACACTATTACAGCGCCAGCAACCCAGGTTCAATTCCGGCTGCTCTCTGTAAGGAGTTTGTACGTTCTCCCCGTGTCTGCATGGGTTTCCTCCAGGTGCTCTGGTTTCCTCCCACATTCCAAAGATGTACGGGTTAGGAAGTTGTGGGCATGCTGTGTTGGCACTGGAGGCATGGCGACACTTGCGAACTGCCCCCAGAACACTCTGTGCAAAAAGATGCATTTCACTTTGTGTTTCGATGTACATGTGACTAATAAAGATATCTTATCTTACATTCATCCAACCACTACAGCCCATCAATATTCTCATACCCTTAAAATGGATGGAGAAATGTTTCTGACTGATCACTTACATGCAAGAGCTAATATGCATCCAGTGTCTGGTATTTGCATTCACATTAGTGATGTGCATGTAAAATATGATTGTCACCCACTGATGGCCAACAAAATGAAGGAAGTCAGTGCTATTAATCCAGCTATATGGAGTTGAATACGGAACAGATTACAGTATTGGGTTTTAGCACAAACACTGCTACTTTTCAAGGCAGATTAAAGTTTATTGAAAAGTCATTGGTCATACACATCATTATAAAGTTCTGTATGTATGTATATGTGTGTGTGTGTGTAGTATAAGAAAGGTGTTGATGGTTAATCATTATTCTTTGTCATCTTTACCTAAACTTTAGGAAAGAGGTTAGTAATACTTGTTATTTAATTAATATTAACTGATTAGAATGATTAATGATTTGCAGATTTGAAGAACCTATTTGTTGAGTATTCGGATTATTCAGCAAATTGTTGGGACTAAAAATTAAGTGTGTAGAATTTAACCAAATTTAAGGCACTCTGATGCATTACTGATAGAGTGTTGCATTGTTGCCAGTGTCACCTTTCAGTGAAGACATTACACTTGAGGCTCCATCTTCCCTCTGAAGGTGGATGTAAAGTAATCACAAGGTCCTATTTCAGAGAAAAGCCAGAGCGTTATCCCTGGCCAATAGTTTTCTCTCTACCACCATAATTGAAGCAGATGATAACAAATGAAGCATTGCCACTTGTGGGATCTTGCTGTACATAAATATCCTGCTCCATTTCCTACATTACAACAGCAACTACACCTCAAAGTACTTGGTTGGATGTATTGTGCTTTTGGATATTCTGTCATGAAAGGCACAATATAAATGCTAGTCTTTCCTCTTTTATTTCCCATGACATTGTTTCATCAAAGTTTATTACTGAATCAAGATTTAGCACTCCCTAAGTATGCCTTTAGATAGATTGGGCTACTTCTTTACGTCTAATGTTGAGAAAAAGGCAGGTATTTTTCCCCCAATGGTATTTGCTCCCAAAGCTCCCTTAAAAGTCAAGATGAAAGTAGACTTGAATCCAAAGAACAATTAAACTGTGCCTGGTTCCCTCAGTAAACTAGCAAATGATTATTAATCTAAAGATTTGTTTAATTAACACCAAAATTGAGTGACCTGAACGATAAAACCTAATCTCCTTAACTCCAGCAGCACCATCAAAACTTTTACCAGTTCCTTGGCTGTACTTCTGCGTATTGTTCCTCTTCCTAGTTTTAAATGAGATGGATTGATGACTGCAATAATTCTCAGCAGATTCCATTTTCTTCTGTTTAGAACGATTACAGGAAGTTATCTATGCAATGCAAGGATTTTGCTGTTGGTGTGCTAGACCTGTGCCGGGACACAGAGGAAGTGGAGGCTATTCTTAATGGAGATGTGGATTCTGAGCCTCAGGGAGATCATCACAGGCCATCTCTGAGCAGAGTGAAACTTGCCATTAAGTATGAAGTTAAGAAGGTAATGCTTTTATTGGTTGAAATCGTTAAAGGATTAAATGATTGCTACATACTATAGTTGTATTCTGGAACATAATTCACTTAACCTTCTAATAGCATTTTGAATTATGTTTTATTGATGTAACATGTTGAATTTCCTCTATATTCTGATAAAGGTTGTTTGAGGTCTCAATGCACAAAATGTAATTAAAAAGAATGAAGTCCCTGTGGTGCAGCTGGTCTATCTGAAGTGCTCCATTAATTGGAATGTAGAATTGCTGTACTGATTTTTCAGATGACAAGTAGTGGAATGGATGGGAGACCTGCCTAATCTTATTATTTTTAACTTTAATTGTCTTTTACAGTGGTCTTTGAACTAGTTGCTTCATTTGAAAAGTGGATCATGGTGCCCAAACCTCTGCTGCATTACTTTAAATCCTCCTCACTGTGCTTGTTAACCTACCCACTTTGATATTAATCCTAGATCTGTTGAGATGCAACTGGATTGCCTTCAACAGTCCCCTCCTCCCGCAGACCTGGACCCAATGTCCCGAGAATTTTAAATCCTTCCTCCTGTGCTTTGTCTCCAGCCATGCATTTACTTACCATGTCTTACTAGTTCTACTGATTAACAGAGAGTGATCCTGAGATTACCATCTTTTGGGGTGCTGCTTTTTAATTTCCTCCCCAGCTCTGACTTTACTACTTCAGCCCCTTTCCTTTGACAATCAATTGGTTCAGACATGGTGTGGCAACATCTGTCTCTTTCCCTTTTCCCTCCCCCTCAAGACCATTCTGCATCCTCTCAGTGATGTTCCTTGCCCTGATAAGAGAGAGGTAGCAAACCATCTGGTCTCACATTGATGTCAGCAGAAGTACTCTCTGCTCAGTGTGTCTCAGAAGTGCCTCTGAAACACTGAGTCCTCAATTACTACAGCACTCGTACACATCACCTTATCCCCTGAGTAACCCCTCGCATCACAATGCCAAGTTGGGACTGTACTCCTTCACAGTATTGCCATCCTCACCTACATTCAGTGCTGAATATCAATTTAACACTGCCACACGTCTGATGAATTCCCATGTTACTTGTCTCTTTCTGCCCTACCAACAAATCACTCTCTTACACTCTGTAGCTGTGGGAGCACCAACTCTGAAACCTTGAACCACATAAACACTTTGCCATTCATTTGCCCTGTAGTGAATGCAGCTTCCCCTAACAGAGCAGAGCAGAACTGACATCTCTGAAAGCCAATTCCTCAATGACAGCATCAAAAAACAGCTGAGACATGAAGATAAGTGGCTCACCTGACCCCCTCATTCAAGAATTGATATGTGGCATATCAAAGGAGATAAGTTAAAGGGGCAGTAGATTCAAAGCTTATCAGGATCCAAACTGTGTAGGAGGATCAATGGCCAAAGAATTAAGGTGAATTTTTTTAAAAAGAAGATACATAAAGTTTTGTATCAAATTAAAAAAAATCTTAGAGTAAAAGAATCATGTATTTGATCCAATGGTCTAAAAATTGTACTACACTGTAGGCTGAGCTAGGTGGGCATTACCATTGTTTGGGTTATGGAGCAAATTTCAATTGCACGTTGTTGACTCAGTCTGCAAAGTGCCGGGTGAATTTTCAGAGTGACATGAATACACATGGAAAATGGTCACTATCTTATTTCTGGAAACAGATTATCTTAACAATCACAGCCGATGTTTGGCTGTAAAAAGAAAAGTATTGTGATTGATCAATGCAACATTGAATGATCTCCTAACTCAATGTCTACAAGACCCAGAAAGTTCTGATTGGAGATGAGGTGCTTACTTACAAAGAGAGAATGAAAATCAGAACTAATGGGACCTTCTGTGCATTTCTTTCTGAACATTACACCACAAAGAATGTGATTTATTGGTGTTGGGATTGGTATATAACTGACACATGTACCGAGATACAGTGAAAAGCTTTTGTTTTGCGTGCCATCCAGGCAGATCATGCCATATGTAATTACATAGAAGTAGTAAAAAGTAAACAGAATGTAGAATATAGTGTGACAGTTGCAGAGAAAATGGAGTGCAGGTAGACAAATAAAGTGCAAGGGCCGCAACAAGGTAGATTGGGAGATCAAGAGTTCACCTTTTAGCTTGTGACAAGTCTGTTCAGGAGTCTGATAGCAGCGGGACAGAAGCTGTCCTTGAGTCCGGTGGTTCGTGCTCTCAGGCTCTTGTCACAGACACTGATAGGGAATATCAAATGATGAGATGGACTTAGAAAGAAAAAGAAAATTTTGAAAGAAGCTAAGAGATTACATTTTTGACCTGTCATCTTAAGATGAAGTAGTTCCCATTTTGAGAGTTGCTATATTCCAAATACAAATATTCTGCAAGGAAATGTCAGACTCAATGAAGATGATTGTATTCTTATGATTCAATATTTTTCACCCAAAATACATCATTAAATTTAATATTTCCAAAATAATGGAAGGCTCACCCAACAAAGAAGTGATAGCTTTTCAGTGAAATTGGGAAGGCTTTGAGATATAACTTTGAGATAGAACATTAAAAAAAGGATCAGGAGTAGACCATTCGGCCCCTCAGGCCTACCCTTTTATTCAGTATGATCATGGCTGATGTTTCCCAGGCCTTATCTCCTCTTCTATGTCAGTTTCTCCTTAGACCTCAATTTCCTGATCTTCTACGAATTTACCTATTTCCTCTTTAAGTGCCCCCAGTGATGTGGCCTCCTCAACTCTCTGGAGTATCTCTCTATATTTCACTCATCTGCAATCTTTAGGACCAAATAATGAGCAAGTGGAATGTTTTCAGTTCACAAGTATCACCTTGTGTGCAATGTGGGCAATGCCTTCAGTGTTATCAAGATATAAATTTACAGAGGATTAATGAAGAAATTTCAAAATTGTGATTTTAAAGATTTTTTTGTTTATTAATTACCATGAATAAACCTAACATGGGAAAATATTGCTTTTTTAAGATTGCAATATTGTGTGCTTGAATTAACTTCTCCTTTTGATTAAGATTATCCAGAATTGTGTTTAAGTAAATTCGTTCTTCGTAAATTTATAAACCATCCAGAATCTTAATTAGTTCTTATTGCTTAACTGTTGATTGGATGGGTGGATCTTAACTTCCTGATGTACAGGGAGTAGGATGGGTCTAGAATTCACCAATGGGCAGGGGATCCATTTAATTTGGCAGCAATATGTTAAAGCAGCTTTAATTCAACCATTCTTTATACATATTGATTCCAGTTTACCCAACCAATGAGGCAGAGCAGACATGATGATAATATTCTTGGGTGTTTAAAAATACATTATATTCATTTTGTTGGACCTCTGTTGTCATTTACATTACAAAGGAAAAGGCAAAAAAAACAGTGTATGCCAAAGCAATCATCAGACTCACTGATGTGATGATAGATCAACAAAGGTACACAGGCGGACCATATACCCTGCTAGCAGGGTCAAGAAACCCAAAGTTGACACCAGAGCTGAAGGTGGCAACAGAAATAAGCATGAAATTGTAAAACATATAAATATTAACGTGGAAATTACCTTGAACAAATGGTAACCAATAAACATTTAGTGTGGTCGTAGCAAGTACTTCTCACTGTTACTTTAATGTGGTCATCAATACATTTATTATTTATGCTAATGGTTAATTATCATGCAACAATATTTTACATCGCAGTTTGTAAAGATAATGAAACATACAAAATCTTACTCTTTCATTTGAATTTTTTTCCCCTTTATTACTATATTGTGTTTCAAACTGTTTAAAAAAAAATCCATGAATTTCCTCAGAGTAACTTCACTGATAGTAGTCTGGCAATTCTAATTGCATATAAAAATGGAGTCTGTGCCTCACTTCTGGCTAATTTGCATAAGTGGGGTGTGGGGGAGCACCTTATTGACATTTTCCTAAGGAAGTATTTAAAATGCATTTAGTGACTTTATTCAAGCTATTTGAAATGTTGGTTTTATCCAAAAAAAATGCATCACATGCATTGGAAACCGCTACATGCAGCTAACTATAATATTCCTTTTGTTTCCACAAGTTTGTTGCTCATCCTAACTGCCAGCAACAATTGCTTACAATTTGGTATGAAAATCTCTCAGGCTTACGTCAACAGTCAATTGCTGTGAAGTGCCTGGCTGTCTTCGGTGTCACCATAGGGCTTCCATTTCTTGCAATTGGATACTGGTTTGCTCCATGCAGCAAGGTACAGATTTTTTCAATCAGATGTTTACTTGAATAACTGTTTATTATTGTATATTCAATATCTGTTTAGATTTATAAGTGGAGCTTAATTAATTTTTAAGTTGTGGCTTATCAATTGCATACTAAGTTCATATAGATCTAATGTGAAGCATTTATATGCTGTTAGAATTGTCACCTGTGATTCAGTGGACCAGTGCTAAAACAATGATTGGGTCACATTGGTGCAAACCTGGTAAACACAAGTTGTGTTGAGGAGACTATCAAATTTATACAGCAATTTGTATAGCGTCTTTTTACCTGAAATCCATCTCATTACTATATCTCAAAAATAGTGGTAATCTAAGCAGCCACAATTTAGGCTCTTTGTGTTGGTATCTTAGTAGTTTTTCATTGATAGTGTTCCTCCTACTGATTCAGAATCAAAAAATGCTGGAAATACTCAGTGGGAATGAAAACAGAGCTAACATTTCAGGTCAGAGACCGTTCCATTAAAACTGAAAAGGAGACAGAAGAAGTTTGTAAAGCTGCAGGGTGGGTGGGGAAGATGGGATGTCTCTGATGGGGTGAAACTAGGGTAACCATGGGAATAAGTTGTAAACAGGTTATCTGGTAAATGAGTGAATGGGAGCAACTGGAGAGTGAGAATGTAGACAAAGGTGCATACACAAAAAAACGTGGGAGAATATGCCTGGTAGGTCAGGCTGAGCATGCCCTCCACTCCCAGAGAGAAAAGAAAAAAAAGAGCTAATATCACAGAAGGATGACTGATACAAAGAAATCAAGTTAGCTGTAGAATTCAGTATTGAGTCCAAAAGGCTGCAGTGTGCCCAGATGAGATGAGGTGCTGTTCCTCAAGCTTGCCTTGGGCCTCACTGTAAGAGTACAGGAGGTCAGAATGGGAGTGGGATGGGGATTTAAAGTGGGAGGCAACAGGAAGCTCAGGGTCGCGCCTTCACACTGGACATGGGCGTTCTACAAACTTCTCCATGTCCATGTCCATGTAGACAACATCCACTGCCTACCCTCATCAATCATCTTTGTCACCTCCACATAAAATGCAATCAAGTTTGTAAGACATGACCTGCCCACACAAAGCCATCATAACTGTCCCTAATAAGCCCATGCTTTTCCAAATGTAAGTCCTATCCCTAAGTATCCTCTCCAATAGCTTCCCTGATGTATGGCTCATCCACCCACCTATATCACCCAAAAAAGTTTTTATCGCCCATTAGAACTATCTTGTTCCCACTATCTTAGTATACTCTGACTCTCCTAACAAGCCTTACATGCTCTAGGGAGTACTTGAAACCAATTCAGTATTTGATATCAGTGTTGCTTTCCTGTGTTTTTACAATATTATAACTTTCTCTAAATGTTTCCTCAATGGTAAAGAAACACAATCCCAGTCAAAAACATACTGAAAATCATCTTGCTCTTTCTTTTACGTGTGTGTGATCCTTATGTGTAGGCTAGAACTAGTGTAATTTAAATAACACTGATGACTGATATCACAGCCCCATCTACAAGTAATATAAAGAATTCAATCTCTTGTTGCTTATCATCATATATTTTTTGCTGCTTCTTTGTTTTCAGCTGGGACAAATTTTAAGAAGTCCTTTTATGAAGTTTGTAGCACATGCAGTTTCATTCACCATCTTTCTAGGACTTCTGGTGTTAAATGCATCGGACAGATTTGAAGGGGTAAAGAATTTGCCCAATGAAACTGACACAGACAACCCAAGACAGATCTTCAGAGTGAAAACTACAACATTTACCTGGACTGAATTATTAATAATGAAGTGGATTCTAGGTAAAGTATATTCATTTTAAATGAAAAATACAAAATGTGATGTTTGAAATATTTCTATTTATTTTTACAATTAATTTTGCCTTTGTTTATACATAAGAGCATAGGAAATAGAAATGGAAGTAGGCTATTTGGGCCCTTCTGCCTATTGCCCCATTCAAAAAGATCATATTCCTCATTTCTACTTTCCTGCACTCTCCTTGACATCCTGAATATCCAAAATTCTATCAATTTCTGCCTTGAATATACTCAAAGACTGAGCTTCCAGAGGGTAGAGAATTCCTCTACGTGAAGAAATTTCTCTTCATCTTAGTTCTGAAGAGCCAACCCCTTAATTTGATACTGTGACCCCAGGTTTTAGACAACCCGGTCAGGGAAAATAGCCTTGTAAGAATTGTGTCTATTTCACTGATCATATCTCACTGATCATTCTTCTAAACTATGGAGAGTATGAGCTGCATCTGCTTAATCTCTCCTCAATGTACATTCCTAGGGATCAATCTAGCAAATCTTTATTGCACTTCCTCTATTGCATGCATATCCTTTCTTAGGTTGTGAGACCAAATGTGTAGATAATATTCCAGATATGGTCTCAGTAGAGCCCTTTAAAATTGGAACATGATATTTCTGCTCTTGTGCTCAAATTCTTTCAATAAAAGCCATCATACTGTTAGCCTTTTTAATTGGTTGATGTATCTGCATATTAATTTTAAGTGATTCATGTGCAAGTGCACTTAGGTCCTCTGAATACCAACACGTTATAATCTCCCATTTTTTAAAGGTTGTTACTATATGTAATTGTTAACCATACATTGTTACTATATATAATGAACAACATACCTACATTAGCATTGTAATAAACTGTAGCAGACATAGAACACTTACAATAACATAAAGTATTAAATAACAGTGTAACATGCTAAATTGTGAACAAAGTTTTGCTGATATCAAATGATCTTGCCTGCCTTCAGGTTGTATGCCACATTGCCTAACTTTCATAGCCACCCACTCGAGGAGGGCAGTGCATAAATGGCAGCAAAATTAAGGTCAAACTGAATGTATTTAGATAAGTTATATAAACTGACAAATTATTTTTTTGGTCTTCGTAGAAAACTGCTCGGGTTTTATATTAATGGTTTTGGTATTATTTAGATTCCTTTACTGAATTACAGTTTCCACTGCAAAAACAATGGTTTATTACAGATATTCAAGTTAATAGTTTATTGCTTTGTTACAATCTTCCATTATTCTAGTGACAAGTAGCATCTAAACCTGGAAACTGATCTTTTAATACCTGTCTCCTTTGGTATTTATATTTTTTGATGTTACTGTTGGGGTTATAAACTCCATCAACAAAAAGATGTTTCTTCAACTGCAAGGTCACCAGATCGCACCAACCACACTTCAGATCCAATGCAGTCGTATATTAACTTTGTTTTCATGCATTTACTGGTAGGACTGGAAAGTTCATATTGATTATCCATTCTTCATGATGATAACAAGTATGGTATTCTTTTGTACAACATAATATGTATTCAGAATAAGAAAGCAGCCTATTATGTTAATTTAAATGGTCAGATAATCTTGGTTAGCTAGGATCCAAATTAATAATTTGCCAAACAAGAAGTTGATATCCCTGCTGGTGCACAAGTTCATAAGAATATCCTGTTGAGTTACTGTCAGTCATCTGCAAGTGTCTGCCAAGCTATGTCCAAAGAATCACGTCACATTCTTCCTTTCTTTCATTTCTGTCACTCTTCATTTGTTCTCTGCCTTCTCATGACAAAGAAGTTCTTAATGAACATCAATGAATTTCCCAGTGGGATTTCACCCTTTTTAAGATACTGGAAGCAAAAAGGACCTTAAAGGGATACTTACCAATCAGGCGGTACAAGCTTCACAGGACACGTTTATTTATAGAAACCTATGCTTTCAGATTTGTGATTTTGGTAAATGGTTACTACATACAGAGGCTGCAGCTGTCGACTAAGTCCTCTCAACAGGTTTGGTTGCACGGGCATTTGTTAACATCTGACCAACAATATGCTGTGTTCTTTTTACAAAAAGAAGTCACAAGTAGTAATGCTTTGTTTGATCCTGCATGAAAGAGGGCATGTCAGAATGAGTGGCCTCCCCCAACAAGACACTGCTGCTCACATTTGCAGACATGGTCACACCTATCTTTATGAAACTGTCAGGAACTTTCTTACAGGGTCCATTTCAGCACCGAGCCAAGTGGAGAAATATGGGCTGAAAGTGTCTTCTCATGTGCATAAAATACAAAGTCAATGGAACCAAATTTCAGGAGCAGAGTATAATGATCATACGCTTTCTATCATGTGATTAGCTAATACAAGTTATTTCTACTGCATGGCATTTACTGGAATGTCTGGCACTAATGTACAAATAAGGTTGGCACAGACAGTGACAATGATCTAAAAAAACTTGGTTGTAGTGCTGCTGTCTTACAGGTGGGAGAAGAGAAAAGGATAGGGTACCCTGCAAGAGGTCATCTCCTCTAAAGGTCAGTAAGCATTTCTGCTTTAATACTGAAGATCGATTTTGCAGGCAACTTATCTTCACAATGGAGGCTGCCACCAAGTTGCAGCCACAATTCAAGCTTCAAATCATCATTACCTCTGGGTATCAGAGCCATCTTGGCCATTAACCTTTAACCTTTATGCCAGTGGGACACTCCATGCTACAGCTGGTTACATCAGGAAAATCACCAGGTTCCAATCAACGTTGCGAAAGGGAAATGACCAAACCATCTTCACATATCTACTTTCCTGTTGATTGGGTGAAGCAGCATGAGAAAGCATTGAGCCTCACTCACATTGCTCCACTGCAAGCCATCATAGATGCATCCCTATTACCTTTCATATTCCCCATCACCAGCTGAGGGAGAATAACACTGTGAATCCCCACAGCATCTGATGACCCTGTGATCTCTGTCTCGGAGGCTGACGTCAGAACATCCTTCAAGAGGGTGAACCCTCACAAGGCATCAGGCCCCAACAGTGTACCTGGCAGGGTACTGAAAATCTGTGCCGACCAACTGGCTGGAGTGTTCAAGCACATCTTCAACCTCTCACTGCTGCAGTCTGAGGTTCCCAACTGCCCAAGAAGAACGGGGTGAGTGTCTCAACAACTATCGCCTGGTAGCACTCACATCTACTGCGATGAAGTTCTTTGAGAGTTGGTCATGGCTATAATTAACTCCTGCCTGAGCAAGGACCTGGACCCACTGCAATTTGCCTATTGCCACAACAGGTCTACAGCAGATGCAATCTCACTGGCTCTCCACGCGACTTTGGAGCACCGAGACAACAGCAAAACGTACGTCAGGCTGCTGTTTATCAATTACAGCTCAGCGTTCAACACCATCATCCCCTCAGTGCTAATGAACAAACTTCAAAACCTGGGCCTCCATACCTCTCTCTCCAACTGGATCCTCGATGTCCTTATTGGGAGACCACAGTCAGTGTGTATCAGTAATAACATCTCCTCCTCGCTGACAATCAACACAAGCGCACCTGAAGGATGCATGCTTAGCCCACTGCTCTACTCTCTCTACACTCACGACTGTGTGGCTAGACACAGCTCAAACGTCATCTATAAATTCATCGATGACACCACTATTATTGGCAGAATCTCAGATGGTGATGGTACAGGAGGGAGATAGATTGGTCGGTTGAGTGGTGTTGCGTTGTCACTCAATGTCAGCAAGACTAAGGAATTGATTGTGGACTTCAGGATGGGGAAGTCTGGAGAACACACACCATTCTTCATTGAGGGTCAGCGGTGGAAAGGTTGAGCAGCTTCAAGTTCCTGGGTGTCAACATCTCAGAGGATCTACCTTGGGCCCAACACATTGATGCAATCACGAAGAAGGCACGCCAGCAGCTCTACTTCAGTAGGAGTTTGAGGAGATTTGGTATGTCACAGGTGTACAGTGGAGAGCATTCTGACTGGTTGCTCACCGCCTGGTATGGAGGCTCTAGTGCACAGGACCGAAAGAGGCTACAGAGGGTTTTAGACTCAGCCAGCTCCATCATGGACACAACCCTCTCCGCCATCGAGGACATCTTCAAGAGGCGGTAATCAACCTGCTTCAATTGGGCATAGCTCAGTAAAAATCCAGTTGGGTTCAATTGATGTGATCAGATATTGGTTTATGTAATTGTGAGGCATTTGCTTGTGTGATTGTTAAAATGGTGGCCAGTCCAATCAGAAAATGAAAAGGTAGTTCATCTGACTTCCTATATTGAGAAGCCCACCTGTAATCTACTCATTGCCATTATTATCACTCGATCCACCCCAAATTCCCATGCCTTCCTGTTCTATTCCCAGATATGGTGTGATTAGTCTTCTCAAAAGCTAGCTCCGGCAGCATCAGTTCAATCCTGACTTTGGGCACTGTCTCTGTGGAACCACATTTGTGGGGGAATCATAGACCAAACGGACTGTTCCTGTGCTCTACTGTTCTATGGGACTGGTGGGAATGCTCAAACAATTGGCATAAACTCAATGGGCTGAATGGCCACCTTCTCTGTCATAAGAAAATGTGAGAAATCTGAGAAATATTCTTCAAGCTGGTGAAACTCATGAAAGATGGGTTGATGCAATTTAAAGAAAGGCTGATACTATGTGAGATTCACATTATTGAGTTCTGTAATGTAACCATTTTCAGTTAAAATGTAACAATACAGGTATATTGTTGTAAATTACAGAATACATATATTTCCCATGAGATATGCATGCTATGTGATATGAAGTGTTAATTGATGAATTAGTTCATTATAAACAAATATGGTACCATTTCTGTCGCATTCAAAGGCAGAAATTCCATCAAATATGAATAATAGCACTAGCAGATACAGGATAGAAATTGGACAGTCTGTGCCCAGCCGGGTGGCCTGAGGGCAGCCTGAAATGAAGTCTCAAGCCTCAGACCTCATTACATGAACTGACAGCACTAGTGCAGTCCATAGGCAGCTCACACATTGAAGGTGACCAAGGTCAGGTCTGAAGCAACACAAAGCTAAGTTCCAGATGGAGGCTCAGAGCAAGCAACAATGGGGGTGAGTGCATTAAAGCAGCTGCTAAAGAATTCATCTGCTTTCCAGAGCCGAACCTGAAACAGTTGTTAACTTCCTTCTTTGTGTGCAGTAGACCATCAGTTGTGTTAACCAGTCACCAGGAAAACTTCAGAAACAGTCTGGCTCAGTTCCAGTCTAGTATGAGGCAAAGAATAACTGTGAACACTTTATATGTGCAAAATGGGTACAATCTAATCCATTGATGGAACAAACTGCACAAGTTTATTTAAACATGTACCAAGTAACTGTGATTCTATTTTCTGATATAAGTATTTGAGGTTAGTTTAGATTGAGTTTATTTAAAGATTTTTTTTTCAGACTTCTAATGAGGACAAATTTCTTGTACTCAGGTATGATATGGACAGAATGCAAAGAAATTTGGGCAGAAGGACCCAAAGAGTATGTCATGCATCTGTGGAACATTCTAGATTTTGGGATGTTGTCTATCTTTGTTGCCTCATTCACGGCAAGATTTATGGCATTTCTAAAAGCTTCTGAAGCACAACGCTATGTGGATATGCGCATAAATGTCAGTGATCTCTCCAAGGCGTCACTGCCTCCAGAAATTGCATACTTTACTTATGGTAAGTTCAACTTCTGGCTGATTTTATTTGCTTAACTATACTGGCGGGGAGTGTAATAAAATGCTCCACTGCAAACATTTTGATTGCTCAAGAAATTGAAAATTGTGAAAAGTAATATTTTTATGTTTTGGGGTGAATTATTTAATAGTAAACAGCTTGCTATCATAATTGTATCCAACGTTCCCATACAATAATGTTTAGAGAGTGCCACCTTGTGGTATAATCCATCTTTGGCATGCAACATTAAAACTAAAGTGCAATGAGGTAAACATAAAAGAAAGCAAAGCACTATTCATTCCTTATGCCATAAACTAACCTTCCACCTTAATCACCATCCTTAGTTTATCAAATCAGTCATTCATTTGTTTTACTTTATTGTATACAAACTGCCTGCTGTACTTAGCAACTATCACTTAATAGCAGATTGAATATAAGAGGCTTTGTCCTTGAATTGCATTGAAATAGACGTGGACAAAAAGCAAAAAGATATGGGGTGTCTTAGCCTGATATTTCTCCAACCAATGCAAGGCAGCAATCAGTTATGAAAATATAATAATGAACCATATAGCTAAAGCTGTTTACAAAATCCAGGGAGTTATGATACAGCAAAATGGTCAGACCAGGCCTTAAGTACCACATCCAGTTCTGAATGTCAAGAAGCAGGAATGACGCTGGAGAAAAGTAGGAAAATGTCAGGGTCTGAGTTGTGGGAAAGATCCAAGGGATTATGAAGTCCAAATTAGTCCACTGTTGTATGCAGAAGCCACATGATACAGTAATGTATACATGTTGGCTCTTCATGTTAGAAAGTTGGCATCAGCAGATGAATTTATAGTGTGGTTTAGAATAGTAACTGGAGTGGAAATTGTAAATCTGCAATTATTACTTTTAATCAAGGGATGGAAGAACAAACTAGTAAAG
Organism: Pristis pectinata; assembly: GCF_009764475.1. Lineage (NCBI taxonomy): Eukaryota > Metazoa > Chordata > Chondrichthyes > Rhinopristiformes > Pristidae > Pristis > Pristis pectinata. Next base: position 28,012,520 of record NC_067408.1, on the reverse strand, counting down.
GGGAAGTTCCACTTGCAACGATGATCCAGTGGTTGAAATGGAATTCCCAATAAATGGGAGAGGTAAACATTTTGAATACATTTTAGGAAACAATTGGAAGCACTGAAGAACAATTGGAAACTATGAGCTGCTTCTAAATAGATGAACTAAGCTGAGCTGAATGTTTGAATGTTCTTTCTCATCTGCAATTATCTTGCATCTTGCTACACTTTAAAAGCAAGTTAATTTGATTTTTGGGCAGGCAGTGGGGACAGGACCAGGCTCAATAGTGATACCTCTTGGGGGAGAAAGCCTGGTGGCACGTCACGTGTACTAATGTCTTTATATTGTTCAATATGAGATGCATCATAGCAGAATCTGACTTAATTCTAATCCATTGCCAGAGGAAATTAATTCTTGGATAGTTACTGTCTGAGTGTAGTTTTAGATCAATACATAAACTGTTAGATGTACCTTATTTGCCCAAATAATGACCGTGAGATTTTGACCAGAACTCATGGGAAAGAGTTGTGCCCTGTTTTACTGCACTGCTTTCACTGTGTTAAGTGACACCACAGAGACACAAAAGTTACTGCAAACTTTGAAAGAAGACCACACAGCTCCCCAGGGGACAGGTCAGTCTGGCTCACTTCCTTCTCTTGCTTTGTCAACCAACAGGTTCTTGTTGTCTCCAGTAGTTGCAGAACAGGCTGCTTTGTCTCATTTCCCCTCAAGGCGATCAGGCTATTATGGCTTCAAAAATGACACCTGGCAAAATATTATCAATGATTTTTTTTCAAATCTATTTGAATTCTGATTTATAACAACACACATTCATACTGCAGCGTGACAGTGCTTGCAGTACATATCTGGGAATGGTAGCATTGTAGTTCTGTTACTGTACTCACAGTCAAGAAGCCCGAATTAAATGTTCAGACACGTGAATTTAAATCTTACTTTGGAAGCTGGAGAATTAATCAATAAAATCAATTAATTTAAAAAAAAGCAATAATGAAGACCATATTGTGGTTAAAAGCCCTTTTGTTCATTGATGATCCTTTAGCAAAGGAAAGCCTGTTTATATTTAGTTTGACTGCATGTGGTTCCAGGCCCACAGCACTAACCCTAAATCAGTGAAATTTCACATTCCAGTTCATCAGAGATATACGAATACGAGAACATAAGAACTAGGAGCAGGAATAGGCTATTTGTCCCTTGTGTCTGCTCCAACATTCAAAATGGTCACGGCTGATCTTCTGCCTCAACACGAATTTCCTGTACTAAACCTATGTCCCTTAGTATCTAAAAAAAAGATGTGATCTCTGTCCTGACTTACGCTCAGTGCCTGTGCATCCACCTCCATAGACCTCTTGGATAGAGAATTCCCTCGAGATGAATAAGTTTCTTCTGAACCCTGCCTTGAATAGCTTACCCCTTTTAGACTGTCATCCTTGATTCTAGTCACATCAGTGAGGGAAACATCAACTCCGATCTACCTGTCAAGCCCCTTAAGAATTTTGTACATTTCAATGAGGTCACCTCTCATTCTTCTTATCCCTGGAGACAGAGTCCGGTTAACTTCTCATACGACAAACTCTCCACCCCAGGAATCAATTGGAAGAACCTTTGCTGCATTCCCTGTTGTAAGTATATCCTTCTTTAGGTAAGGAAGGCCAAACCAATGCACAATATTCCAGATGTGTTTTCACAAGGGCTTTTTGTAAATGGAGCATGATATCTCTACTCTTGTATTCAAAAACTCATAGAATAAAAGGTCAACATACCATTTCCCTTCCAAAAATATCTATTGAATCTCAGTGTTAACTTCCAGGGTCCCTCTGAACATCAATGCCTTTCAGTATCTCACCATTTAAACAATATTCTGCTTTTTCCTTTTATGTACCAAAATGGATGGCATCATTTCAAAAGAAAATCTCCTTCAAGCCTTGAGTATAAAGATACTACTACAGATTCAAAATAAATTTACTAAAGTGCAAAATAAGTAAAAAGGTACACTGCGATGCTGTCAGAGTTTTAATTTTTCCCACATTAAATCTGAAAATGAAAAACTATATACAAAGGAGCACTGCTTTACTAACTTGCATATTTATTTCTGTAACAGCACTGGGAAGTACTTCTCATCAAAAACATGTTTTCTTCTTCATTTTTCCCAGCTAGGAATAAATGGCTTCCATCTGATCCACAGATCATATCAGAAGGACTTTATGCAATTGCCGTTGTATTAAGTTTCTCCCGAATTGCTTACATTCTACCAGCAAATGAAAGCTTTGGCCCTCTGCAGATCTCCCTGGGAAGAACTGTGAAAGACATTTTCAAGTTCATGGTTATATTCATTATGGTGTTTGTTGCTTTCATGATTGGAATGTTTAATCTTTATTCATACTATTTGGGAGCAAAGTATAATCCAGCCTTTACAACGTGAGTAATTGCATATTTCCAGTTCATAATACAGAAATTAATATCCAATTTTGACAAATAGGAACAGGTTTGATGCAGTACCATAAATATTTATGGCTGAATTCAATCCATTTAGTTTTCACTAAATATGTGGCAATTATTTCTAAAATGCCAATGAAATTCCAGTTTACCTCATGTTTTAAAACATGGCCATTATTGTTTTTGTGTGAGCTTGTGTGAACAGCACTTATCAACAACCAGTTTCTCAATGCAGATAGTTCCCTATTCTGTAACTTCAGGAAGATTATGCCCCTATTCTCTGAGATTAATTGCTGTATTCATAAAATGCCAGCACCCCTTGAAGACAAAATGTTCATAAAGTCTTTGAGCAGATTAGTCATTATTTCCTGTTAGAGAAAAAAATGACAAGAGTATCTATGAGGAATAGGAAACTGGAGCAAGAAAATGCCACTCAGTCCATCAAGAAATTCCTCAGACTGAATAGCTCACTGTGAAAGGATTCCATTCCTTCATGAACAAAGCGAACCCACGGACAAAACAATGCAAAATTGTATATCATTCATTTTCTATGACTTGCCTCCTTTACTATTTCCCATAATTACAGCAGCTGAGGGGACCATCATGATCTACACAAGATTCAATTTTCTCTACCCAGAGCTATCTTTGTCACCTCAGTGCCATTCATAACTAGATTTTTATTCAGCATTTCTTTATTTGCTGACCATCAATTCCACATATCTATTACTCTGGAAAATTTAAGTCTTACAATTTAATAATCAGGTTTCCCAGTCTTGTAATGAGAAATTATTCTTAACTACATTTTCAAAATTTTAATCATTTTTCTCAATCTTGTCCCTTATTCATTGAAAACAAATTCAATTGTTTGAATATTTCTTCATAACTTAGTGTCCACAAACCTGAAAGCTTAATTTGATTCTTCTTGGAAATAATTCCAATTGATTACTGGACTTTCAAAGACATGATGCTGAAATAGGCAAATAGTATTCAAATGTATACTTACCTATGGTCTGTACAAAGTTATAATATTAATTAGTATTTGTCATAAAAGATTATTGACTCACCAATAAGAAATCACATTATTGAAGATACTCATTTGAACAAAAATAGAAATGAATATATTTTCCACTGTTCCAGGGCTCCAGAATGGTTAAGTCCTCCCTATCCAATTATTTTAATAATTTTTTGTTACATCAAATTAAATTAGATCACTTAATGCATGTCATCATCTCTGAAACTTGCTAAAATTTGATTACAATTTTGTAGTTCTTCAGTAATGACATTAACTTTCCTGCTGTGTGTATGCTGATCCCTCAACCAAAGTGTAACCAGTTTGGGAAAGTGCAGTGATATGCTTTACCTAACTCTTGATTTGTTGAAAATTAGCAAGCCTCTTCCCGCACCAAAACAAAATAAAGATTGATCGATTTAATGCAGACAATTGAGGGTATGGAAGTATCACCGTGAAGAATGCTGCCATTCAGGAGTTAGAAACAAGATCATATCTACAATAAATATATTTCAATTTCTCCATCTGTCTTCTTTGAAACTCTATATAGAAGATATGGGGTCCACTGGGGAATCCAGATCCTCTCATACCCCTGACTTTCGACTGCATTTTGATTAACAAGTTGCACCCTACTTTACATGGACATCAGTTCAAGGTGTTAATTAGGGCATTAAGTCCCATGGTTTTTGATAGTTAATGGTAAAATCCCTGAACAGACCCATCCCAGAACTTCCAGTGGATTAGCACCTTTGCAGGACCTTAGTCCCACTTAAATGTCATTGATTGAATTTCTAATATTAGACCAACATTACTGAAGAGCTCACTTTCAATAAGGTACGAGTCTTCACTAACTCTCATTGGTTAAAACAATAAATATTTACAGTAGCTCAACTCCAATCATTAACCCAACTGAATAAGTGAATAAGTACTAATTTTGATTTCTTGTCCAGTTATGGATTATATTTGTGCTTTAAATCATGCTTCTAAAGCTATTTTTTGTGTTTTTGGAATGATTGAAATTATTAATATTTTATCATCTGTTCAGTGTTCTTTTCTATTGTTTTAGTGTTGAAGAGAGTTTCAAAACCTTATTCTGGTCAATATTTGGCTTGTCAGAAGTGATATCTGTTGTCCTCAAGTATGATCACAAGTTTATTGAGAACATAGGGTACATTCTATATGGAGTGTACAATGTTACGATGGTGGTGGTGCTGCTCAATATGCTAATAGCTATGATCAATAGCTCTTATCAAGAAATTGAGGTATGTTTTATGTTTCTCTTTAGAAAATAAACTCCAAGTACAATGATTTAAAATACTTAACTTGAACAGGTGACAGGATGTATATGTTCAAAATTAGTACCAAGTATACAACACACCATATGGTTAGTGTCCATTCAGTATAAAATTTAACTGGAAACATTTAATTACAAAAGCATTGTGCCAGTTCCTCAACCACGTGCAAAGTTAAAAACAATGGGAATACAGTGCAGATCTATTAAAGAAGGTCAGTAGTAGCCATTGCATTACAGTTAGCAGAAAATTGAGACTCAGTCCAAAAGAGAGTGACCAGACTCAACTAGATTACGAAGGATTTCTCCTCCTGATCCCAACCTCATCTCAGTTGGTTAAACAAATGTGTCATTGATCCAGATTTGAACTTCCTATCTTTGGTTGGCAGTCTTTATCAATGCAGCTAATCACACCCAAAGCTGGCAGTGGATGTTCTATTACTGACCTTGGTCCTAATGCCTAAAAGGTGAAAAATGAAGCTTTTACACCCTTGCCTCTTTTTTTATTTGGAACCAGGACATCCATGCTTCAGTACACAAAGTTTGTGCTATTGCACAGCAAGAATTCCAAATGTCAGGAGAAAAGGATGAAAATTGGAAAGGAAAATGTGACAACCAGAAAAAAGTCATTAAGCCCCAACAACTCTATGCCTTTTTGTTAAGTTACCTGATCTTTCACCTGATCCCTGTGACCCATGTCCTTTGATCACTTTTCTGTTTATGAATACATCAAAGTGTTTGTTTCTTTATCTAAAATATACTTAAGGCTCCTAACCTCCTGATTCCTACTCTCCATGTCCTGATAATATGGCCCTTCAACGGAATCAACTTAATTGAATTGATTTATTCTTCATATAAAGCAGAATTCAAGTCAATTTACTGTATGCCAATTCAAGTTACTATATGTCACACTTAAAAATTAATTATATGTATATATTACAACCGTTAAACCAAATTATTTGAACCTATTCAGTGGAATATAATCCAGAACAGCAGCTGAAGTTTCACAAGTTTGATAGACCAGATGGTAATGACAATCTTCCTGTCTGCAGACAACCAAGACTTTTTAGTACACTGGTACACCTCCCAGCACTACCTTGAAAAGCACTGATTCATTATAGTGCACTTAGTCCTAGTGTCTGAGTATTCTGCTGGTTTGCACCCCTGCCCTCCCCACTGCTGCTCACTACTGTGCTGGGAACCTGGTGTGAATCCCTGGCTTCCACTAGTGCTCCACTAGCAATGAATCACCCGGTGTGGAGAGACTGCCTGCTGGCTGTGATGTTAACTGCTGTCGTCTCCTCTTTTGGTTTGGCTGTACAGGTCTCCCCAGCCCAGAGATTTTTCCCTTGTAACAAGCCAGTGACCACTATTGAACATGTTTCTATAGAGAAATCTCTTTTTTTCTCTACCAGGTTGTGGAGAGCTTGTGCAGTCAAACAAAGAGAGGGCCACTACTTGTTGTGTGGAGATTCTACTATTGATCTATTTCAATAAGCTAATAATTGCTGGGATGTATACAAATCCTCATATGACAGGGCCCATGGCCCCATCCAGGTGATGTTCTTGAAGAGGGACATGAGCAATAACTGCAAAAAGCAAAACCTTTATTAGTTTTGCATTTGTATTATTACTTTCACATCTCAAAATGCTTTACAGCTAAGAAAGTACACTTGAAGTGTAGGTATTTTAATAATGCACGAAATGTGGCAGTCAGTTGTGCACTGCTGGCCTCCACAAATGGCACTGCTATAATGACCAAATAATCTGTTTCAGATCCATCGACTAAATAATGTTTTAGATCTGTGTTAGAAGTTTTGACTGAGATATATATATTGGTCAGGAAATGGTTCCAAAGGATTTTTTTTTTACAACAGTCTGAAAGAGGAGCTAGGGCATTGCTTTAATTTACCATTCCACCAAAGCATTAGCTTAGATTTAGTCACCAGAATGGGGCTTAAAGAAAGGACTGAATCAGTCACAAATGCCACCCACTGAGCCATATTCAGTTGATTATCTTGAAAATCTTATTTGAAGAATTAGAGAATCAGCCAGATCATATAACAAAAATACGATAAAATCAATATTTTAGATAAGTGAAGTGGAAAATAGTTTAGAATAAAGGATCAATTCAAATCTTTGATAAAGTAACTGTATCCAAGCAGAGGATCCTCTAATCTTATATAGTAACAACACTTCTTCTATAAAACATTCTCTTTTAACTTTGATTTCTAAAACTAATATTATGTTAAGGAAGAATTTCACATTTGTAATCCTAAATCATATTCAGAAAATTAAAACAAAAGTAAACTTGGAAGCATTTGTGACTGATTCGGTCCTTTCTTTAAGCCCCATTCTGGTGACTAAATCTAAGCTAATGCTTTGGTGGAATGTGAAGTTAAAGCAATGCCCTAGCTCCTCTTTCAGACTGTTGTTAAAAAAAAATCCTTTGGAACCATTTCCTGACCAATATATATCTCAGTCAAAACTTCTAACACAGATCTAAAACATTATTTAGTCAATGGATCTGAAACAGATTATTTGGTCATTATAGCAGTGCCATTTGTGGAGGCCAGCAGTGCACAACTGACTGCCACATTTCGTGCATTATTAAAATACCTACACTTCAAGCATGTTCTGTCATTAAGTGCATGAAGTGGAAGAAGCAGGGTGAATCTACAGAGCTGCTTATGACATTATGCAGTGTTTTTTGTTGTAACCAGGTACATTGGAAAGGCACCTGGATGTGTAGTTGAAGAACTTTAACCTACCAGGCTACAGACTAAGGATTGGGAAGTGGGCGAAATCTAGATAGCTCCATTTGGCCAACAAGAAAAAAATGGTCTCATTCTGTGCCGTAAAGTTTGTGTTGTGATATTTTGTAGCTATGTTGATACATCTGCATTGAACTGAAGTAAAATTATCAACCTCTATTTTTATTCACACAGGAGGATGCAGATGTTGAGTGGAAATTTGCTCGAGCTAAGCTCTGGCTATCTTATTTTGATGAAGGGAGAACCCTGCCAGCTCCATTTAACCTCGTGCCAAGCCCAAAGTCAGTTTACTACTTTATATTAAAAATTAAAATCTGCCTTATTCATTTGTGCAAATCCAAGGTGCAAAAATCTGAAGCTGACCTTGAAATGGGTATGCTGAATTCCAAGGTAAAGTACAAAATTATTAACTTCCTGAACTGGGCCCTAATCAATTTAAAATTATTTTAATTTTAAATCTATTTCCAGTTTTCTGTTCTAATTAAATTAATATAATCCTTTATTGTTCCTTATCATGCCACTAAGGAAATCTCACAATTTTTCACATCCAGCTAATTGTTTTTTTAAATAATCCAACTTAGTTTTGTAATCAAGGTGTCATTATTACCAAGATAAATCTACATTCAATTGTATTTCAGCCAGGTCAGCATTATCAGTCCAATCCTGGATGTGGTCTGAAAAAGCCTATTAGCAATCCAACAAGATATCAGGTTAGTTAACTGTGTAAGTTGTACTGTAGACTTCTCCAGTTGTGTCACATTACTTGTATTTTCCTCAAGAGGGAGATATTAGGTTAGATTTCATACAAGTCAATGTACAAGATATAAGATGGCAAGAATAGAAAGAATGAATCATGTTAACTTAATTAAACAGATCTAATGCAGTCATTGAAAACCAAAAATGAACAATGAAATACAATAATCTTGCTTGAATATTTCCATAACCATTTTGTTCTGATATTTTTAAAGAAAGGGATGCTTACATTTATTCAACACCATATTACATTCCCCATTGTCTCAAAGTGCTTCATAAACATGTAATTACTTTTGAGGGATGGTACTCCAAATCCCATTGGCAAAATAAGATTCTATAAGTTGTATTCATGTGAATGACTGGTTAATTTCTTTAGTATAATCTTGTAGAATGCTGGGTAAGGGAAAGGGAGTACAAACTTCTTATCATAGGAGCAAAAGAACAAACTGCTGAAGGAACTCAGCAGGTCAAGCTGCATCTGTGTGTGTGTGGGGGGGGGGGGGGGGGGGGGGGGGGAAAGAGGAGGAATTATTGACATTTCAGATCAAGACCCTGCCTGTGTATCTTCCACAGAATCAATGATAGTAAAATGAAACCTAATTATGTGACTGAATACACCCATGGACTACTTACCCTTAGGTCTGTTTCTCCCCCAAAATACAATGTGATCTCTTCATTAAGCTGCATATTACAGAGGAAAAAAAATAGATTTTGAAATTTGTTACTCATTGTGACAAGGAGTATCATAGCTGGGAAATGGAAGAGACTTTTTCCCATTTTTACTGCAATTAAAAAAGCATCCTCAAATCTGGTATAACAGATCAGTTACTCCGTAAGCTTTCACCTTCTTTGCCCAAATTCAAAGATGTTTCCTATTATAAAGGAAACTTCCCATTTCTTAAATTATTATTCTACTTTTTAAAGAATTATCAACCTTTAAAATGTGATGTCTTTTGTTTTACACGGATCTAAGACCAGGACATACTAGTTGAGATTATCCAACTGTGTTTGGCATGGAACGTTTCAGATAATATGAAAACATTTTCATCCTCTGCATCTGGCTAGTTTCAAACTTGGATCTCAAAAGCAAAAAATTATCCTGACTTGCTGTATCAGACCGGGTTCAAAATGTTGCTTTTAACTTTATTTTTTGCTGTTGAATGATAGGTTACTTTGCCGTTTGAGGATTTGAATAAATGATCTCATCTAAGTGTTATTGCATGCAAATAGTCCAGCTTTGAACTGCAGATAAAGAATGTCAATTAGCATTGCCAAGAGTTATAACTCAGTATTCATTAAGTGTAACATATCTTGATAAGAATATGTTAAAATAAGCTTTCATAGATCAGTAGATGCATACCATTCAATACTGGAAGTAGAATTGTAGTGTATAGTAAATTATAACTATATTTTCTTTAACATTTCGCAGAGGATTATGAAGCGGTTAATAAAGCGATACGTGCTGAAAGCACAGGTTGATAGAGAAAATGATGAAGTTAATGAAGGCAAGTAGTTTACAACTATGGTATAGTGGTTAACTTAAGTATTAGTATTCAGATGTCTTGGCTATTGAGCTGAAGACAGGTTAAAATACTTAGGAATGAAATTTAAAACAAAATTATCTCAGTAGTACAGGCTGTGTAACCACTGGATTGTTCACTATTGTTGCTCAGGGAATTGGTGAACAACTGTCCTTACACAATCTGGTCTACACAACTCCAGACCGAGACAGTAATGTGTAATTGACTGTGCACCCAGTTCACTCAGTTATGGATAATGAATCCTGGCCTTGCTATAGACGCTCAGATCCATAATTTTTTTTTAAATAAAAATGTTTTGGAGTAAGTGTAGAACTGAGTGTCTGCTTTTCACTTGCACAAAAATGTTTATAGGAAATTTATAATAGATGCATGAAGTATGCATTTCAGCATTTAGGCCCAGTTTATTCGAGGAGAGATGTGCAAATGCCAATCACTTGTAACATTTGAAAAAAGGTTGGCAATACATTCTAGCATCAAAGAATCTTTTAGAGCTTGAAATTCTTAAAAATAGTAAACTGATTTTTTTTTCCCATTGTCTTCTTCTGGGGGGTAGTTATTCGACAAACAGTGAGCCTGGCCAACTGTCACTGCAATCCTGACAGACAGGTGCACATACATGACCCCTCCCCCCCTTAAGTCCAGACTTATAGAAGGAAGCCATTCAGCCCATCAAGTCAGAGACAACTCTTTGTGGAGCAATGCAGTCAATCCCATTCACTCTGCAACCCTGCACATTATATTTCCTTGTCTGGGTCCAATATCCTTTTGAAAGTCCTGATTGTCCCCTTCCACTAACATTCTCCTCCACCCATCTGAACATGTCCTCACCCTTAACAACTTCACCTTCAATTCCTCTCATTTTCTACAGACCAAGGGTGTAGCCATGGCACTCGCATGTGCCCCAGCTATGCCTGCCTCTTTGTTGGCTACGTTGAACAGTGTCTGTTCCAAGCCTACTCTGGCCCCATTCCTCAACTCTTTTTCTGCTATATCAACAACTGCATTGGTGCCACCTCTTGTACCTGTGCAGAACTCGACTTTCATAAATTTCGCCACTAATTTTCACCCTGCTCTCAATTCAATTGGACTCTGACACCTCTCTCCCCTTCCTCGATCTTTCCATCTCCATCTTAGGTGACTCAGGACATCTACAAAGCCACTGACACTCACAGCTACCTTAATTACAGCTCCTCCCACCCTGTCTCTTGCAAGGATGCTCTCCTTTTTTCCTCAATTTCTCCACTGCATCTGCTCCTATGATGAAGCTTTCCACTCCAGGACATCGAGATGTCCAACTTCTTTTCTAACCAGGTCTTGTCCCTGACTGTGGCTGAGAGAGCTGGCACCCGTATCTCTGCCATTTCCTGCACCTCCACTCTCACCCCCACCCCTCCCAGACCCAACAGGGATAGGGTCCCCCTTGTCCTCACATTTCATTCCACCAGCATACGTATCCAACACATCATTCTCCACCACTTCTGCCATCTCCAACGGGACCCCGCCACCTAGCATATCTTACCCTCTCCACCTCTTTCTGCCTTTCATAGCAACCGCTCTCCGCGACTCCCTAATTAACTCCTCCCCCCCCACCCTGGGAACTTTCCACTGCCCCCGCCATAGGTGTAACACCTGCTCCTACACCACCTCCATCCAGGGACCCAGTCCTTTCAGGTGAGACAGATACATTTGCACCTCCCTAAATATCATCTACTGCTCCAAGTGTGGCCTCCTCTACATTGGCGAGACCAAATGCAGACTAGGTGACCATTTTGCAGAACACCTGCGCTCCATCCGTAACCACGATCTGCATCTCCCCATTGCCAGTTACTTCAACTCCCCCTCCCACACTATCACAGATATGACAGTCCTCGGCCTCCTCCACTGCCAGGAGAATTCCAAGTGCAAACTGGATGAACAGCAGTTCATTTTCCATTTTGGAACCTTGCAGCCTAGCGGCATGAACATGAATTCTCCCACTTTAAGTAACACCCCCCCCCCCCCCCCCCCCACACCACCATGCCTCTTTTTTTTCCCCAACCTTTATCCCCCTTTCTCTCCTTACCTTTGACCCATCCCCCAGTGGATCTGCTCTCCCCTCCTCCTCCACACCTATTTTCTCTGACTTGCATCTACCTATCACCACCTTGTGCCCACCCCACCTCCCTCTTTTGTCCACCTATCAGTGCTCTGCTTTTCCTTCCTATATATTGGGCTTCCCCTTTTCCTATCTTCATTCCTGAAGAAGGGTCCTAACCCCATACATTGACCATCTGCTTTTCTCCATGGATGCTGCCTGGCCTGCTGAGTTCCTCCAGAATCAATAGTTATCCTAAACCTTTATAAGGCTCTGCTTAGGTCACAACTTGAGTCTGATGTTCAGTTCTGGTCTCCGCACTTCAGGAAGGATTGGAAGGTACTTCAGTGGTGCTGAGGAAATTTACCAGAATGATTCTAGCGAGATAAGATTTTAGCTACCAGGTTGAAATGCAGGGGTTATTGGAGCAAGTTTGAATGTTTTAATAAATGTGTACAAGGTAGGATAGAAAAACAAAAAGATGTTCCAATTAACTGATGGTACAAGCACTAGGAGATACAGGTTTAAGGTTTTGGTCATGATGTAAAGAAAGGAGGATGTGAAGGAGAACAGTTTTTACCACAGCAAGAGATAATGATCTAGAACTGACTTCACATAGGAATGGTGGATACAGAGATGACCAATGACTTGGGCAGAACTTTGTTAAGTCCTTACAGGAAAAACAGGGCTACAGGGATGCAGCAAGACATTGGGACCAAATGGGTTGCTCATCAATGGGACAAATGGCCTATTTCTGTGTCATAATGACTCGATGACAGCACCAATCTTATTTGAGATAAACACCAAGTGCTATCCCTTCACTACTGACAAAAAAAATCCAGGCTAATGTATTTCACTTTTCCAAGAAGTCATAATTTGTGTTTCATATACATTTTAATATATCTATATTTTCAGAAACAGCATCCTAATGTTCTGTTTGCATTTCAGGGGAACTTAAGGAGATCAAACAGGACATTTCTAGTCTTCGCTACGAACTCCTGGAGGAAAAGTCACAAGCAACAGGGGAGTTAGCACATCTCATTCAGCAACTCAGTGACAAATTTGGCAAAAACTTGAAAAATAATTGAAATTAAAGTAAAATCAATTGCAGCATACTTTAAAAGAAATGGAATTTTTGGTAAAAAAATGTTTGAGACAAGGTAACAAGTGGGTCAATTTATACAATAGTATTTGAAACCAGTTTATTTAGCTGTGCACAATTAGATTGTCATTTACAATAAGGCAACACGGGAAGAATGAAAACAGACTGAAATTCAACAATGAGGGACGAGATGGTATCAGCACTAAAACCAGCTGAGAAATGCATCCAGTAGCCATCAGTAATCATATGCCACAGGTACCTGCTCAGCAACTGCTGCCAGTCTCATGCTCAGTTATGTATCCATTATTGTAAAACATGGGACTTGTAGCACAGGTTGGACAATAAGTCACAGCATCTTATTTTAAATTAGAAAAGGAATGTGCCCCTTATAGGTTAGGGTTAACTGGAAACTGCTAGTGGATCAATTACTTGCTACTGAAGATTCTATCAATCCTGGTTTGGACTCTGTTGAAAACGCATCAAAAATGCAAATAAACATGAAAAGTCTAATTAAAAACATACATCCAATTTTAAACCACTTCCTCTGTGGATTATGACCTGGAAGAAGTTATCAAGAGTTTCATCTAACTTTCATCAACAAAATAAATAGAACACAAGCCATGAGTCTTTGTCATATATCTGGGCACTTTATTCTGTTACTTTGTTCAGTTTTGGATTTAGCAAAAGGTTAACTGACCTCTGCCCTTTGTTGTCTAATTCTGATTTTCATAATTAATTGTTTGATTCATCTTATTAAATTGGATTTGAAGTTACACAGAGCTTCCCTTTGTTCATCTGGAGCTGTTTAACTCTGAATTTATGAATTTGATAAGAACATCACTTTCAGCAAAAAAAATAAATAAATAGTTGACACTCAAGGGCATTAAGATCTAGACTGATTTTCTTGCAACTTAAGACTTAGAGGGATACAGCAGGGAAACCAGTCCTTTGGCCCATGAGTCCACACCAACCACTAACCTCCCATTTACACTAACCTACATTAATCCCATTCTGCCTACATTTTATCAACTCCATCTAGTTTCCACCATTCATCTATACACTAGGGGCAATTTGCAGTGGGCAGTTAACGTACTAACCCACACATCTTTCAGATGTGGGAGGAAACTAGCAGCTGGCTGAAACACATGCAGCCACTAGGAGAATGTGCAAATTCCAGAGGCAACATCTGAGGTCAGGATTGAACCTGGGTCTCGAATGCCATGAGGCAGCAGCTCTACCAGCTGTGCCACTGTGCCAACTTTTACAGCTGTTTCAACTTTGTTGTCCAAGTCGCTAGCACAGTTTAAATAATATTGTTTTAGTACACCAATATTTAACTGTTAATGTTTAAAGTCTCTTGTATATTGTATTATTTTTAATCAAATAAAAGTAGCCTTTGGAGTGATTTTTTTTTTACGACTGTCATTGAATACTTCAAGTGATGAGTATGTGAAAGCACTGAAATCCTGAAAAAAGACCCAACTAAAGTTCCTTAATTTGATGCAGGTTATGTTACAAGAACCCACATCCATCTCCATAAACCAAGAAATCCATACTTCCTCAATATTACTATTTGACAATCCAAGCAGTGGTCTGATCCACAAGTAAAGCAAATTAGAGATGAGGACAGTTATATTCAATATTGCAAAATATTCTCATGTCACAAGTTACATTGCATAGTCCAAAATATTCCTCAATTACAAGTATGGGGTCAAAAAGTAGACTGCAAATGCTTCTCAGTTGCAATCCAGGAATACATTTACCAGATCTGTTGGAGTTATTCCTGGAGGTTTGATCATATGATATCAGATCAGATCACTCTTGAACATGTGCCCATGCAAATATTACATTTACCTTAGAAAGATTGATGGCATTTCTTCTAGTATCATTACTTGCAGCTTTGTATTTGAAGCAAATAAATAAATAAGTTCCAAAAATCATGAGGCCTTATAAGCAGGCAAAGAGAACTAAAGATGGTTAAAAAAAGAAAAAAATGAAAATGTACAAGGGAACCACAGGAAAGAGATCAGGCAGGAGCTCTGATTCCATCTATAACTAATATTATCAGTGAAGATGAATGAAAATCCAATGGTAATATTGCTTTCATTCTGATTCCCCTCAAACAGTAATATGATAGTTATAGCCTATTTGCAATGGATAAAAATGGGTTAGTATCCATTTTTAATTGCAAGCCTGTAACAATTTATATACTTGTAACCACAGCAATAATCCCACCCCACTCCCTACCTCCTGTGATGCACAAGCTGAGGTCTGGCTCACAAATCAGTGCCACTTTTAAAAGGCTTTCTCTCCCCTATCTACTTGATATCCAAAAATCTGAAATGTGTTCTGCAATTAAACTTCTCAAGTCAAAACCAGGTAACATAGTTCAACCTGAAGCAATCAGTGTTTCCAGGAAGAGCACTGAGCTTGGTGTTTTAGGCAGTTCTCTCATTACACTAAATACACTGACATTAATACACCATTCCAAGGCTTCTGACTCTTCTGTGAAAGAGTTGGTACAAAATTATCATAATGACAATGTAGTCAGTAACAGTGAAGCACCACGAGGACCAAAATCATTCAGTTCAAAAGCATTTGTTTTTGTTACTCTTTAGCTGTTCCAGTACCTTCTCTAACCCCTTTACCTGCATACTTCCACCAGAGACAATCTTACAATACTTGTGATAAAATCCCCAAGTTTCACTCACCACTAAGTTGGTCTTTCATTAGCATACTTCAACTTAAATAATTTTAAAAATTCCAACTCATTTCTTTTGTCCTTATCCGATGTATACTTACACTATTATTTTAATGGAAATAAAAATTAAGAATAAAAAAATACTTTGTCTATTCTGTCAAGAGGACACTGCTTTCATCAAACATTTGAATGTTAACCTCTGAATGTTAACAGAAAATCCTGCAAAAATATTTCCAAAAATTGCCTTGAGTAAGGACATCTGACATGGGATGAAGATAACTGTAGGGTGTAGAATGATCAGTACAGAAATCACTAAAATCTGCTGGTTAGGTTCAAAAATAACTGAAGGGCATTGATATGTTGGTCTTTATTTTAAAGGACCTGCAATACAAAGTGCTGGAGGCTATTGTGCAGAGTTCTAGACAGACACTTCTGGAGTACATTTGATTCATGGCATATTGTCAAAGTTGAGTTTATTGTCATATGCACAAGTACATGTACGTACAGGTGCAATGAAAAACTTACTTGCAGCAGCATCACAAGCACATCATATCAAATATGAATTCACAAAAACAAACTATACACTTTTTTTTACAGAATTGACAGTGGAGAGGATGCAGTGCAAATTAATTTTTATAATCCTGACATTCTGCTCAAAGTATGAAATAAGTTTGCACGTGGCATGAAATAACATTACTAAGTTTATCTTCTCTTGATCATGAAAGGTAAGGGGTGAGATTATTAATGAGTTGATAGGGCAGATTGAAATGGTTTCTTCTGGTGAGAGTCCAGGATAGAGGAGAATAAACTTAAAACTGGAGCTAGAGCAGGGAAGGGCAATGTTTAAAGGCAATTTTTTGCCAAGAGTGCCAAAAATCTGGAACTGTTCTCTCCATTTCCCTGCCCACCACCCCCAACTCGGGGAAAAAAAAACAGCAATTGAAGCTGAATCAAGTGGAAATTCAAAAACTTAAATTGAAAGTTTTTTTGTTGGGTATTAAGTGTATAACCAAAGTAGGCAAGTACAGAACAGCCATGATCATACTGAAAGGTGTAACAAGCTCATGGAGTGCTTGACCCATTTTACTGCACCTCCAAGTTGTGCGTCAGATTTGGAAATTAGTGCCCTGAACAGTCAATTTCAAGTCATTGATATGTATTAGGAAAAGCAGTGGTCCTAGTATTAAGTGCTGGGGATTCCATTACACATTTAATGCAAGTCCAAAAAATGCTTCATCACTGCTCACCATTTCTGTCACCGCTAATTTTCTATTCATGCTGATATTGCTTGTTTTAGCTTCAATCCTGATAATAAGCTGATTATGCAGCACTTTATCAAACACCTTTTGATCAACCACATTTTCCTCATTGACCTTCTCTATAACCTCATCAGTCCATTCCTTCACCAGTCCATACATGTCTAAGTGACAGCTAATTCTGTCCTTGGTAATGGGGGAAACTTAATCAAGGTTAAAGTGACTGGCCTATTATTACTATTTTTGAACAATGGTCTAAGTATCATCACCATATCGATAGATGCCTGGAAAATTATAGTGAATCTCTCTGCAACTTCTACCCTTACTTCGCTCAGCAACCCAGGTTAGATCCCATCATCTGAACCATTTAATTTAACCACTCAAGTATGACTCTCCTTTCTAGTACCTCCTCTATCAAATTTTACCTACTCAGTTCCTCCTCTGCTGAGACTCTAGAAGAAACAACTTCTTTGACACAGACCAAAGTCCTCTAACTCAGGCATGCTGTCTCATGAAGAACTCATTTTGATCCTTGATTAACCCCACCTCTCATTACTACCACTTCTACATTTCAGAGATTGGATTCCTTTTTGTTACCAGCCATTTCTTTCCCCATCTTATTTCTTTTTTAACCTCCCTTCTGAACTCCCCATAATCCTGTGTTATCAACCTGACATCTGTCATTTGCCTTTTTTTTATTCCTACTTTATTTTACTTCCTCTTTTCAGTCATGCAGTTCTGATTTTAAACACTAATTTTCTCACTTATAGAAATGTATCTAGACTGTACTTAATCCATCTTAAAAGCTGCTCACTATTCATAGTTTGCCTCTCCGTCCTTGATTCCAATTTGCTTGGACCAGATCTGTTCTCATCTGTTGAAATTAGCCCTTCAATTGTTTTACCCTGAAGTAATCTATATCCTTTCCCAAAGCTATTCTAAATCTTATGATGCTAACCTTAAAATTTATACTTGTTCCACTTAGCATGCCACATTCCCTTGAACCAAGCCCAGCAATGTTCCCTTCTTCACTAGATCAGAAACATACCAGTCAAGAAAATTCTCCTGAACAGAAGCTCTTCCTCTTATATTACTATGCCAGTCTTCATTAGGGTGATTCAAGTTTCCTGTCATCATACTCAATGGCTTTTTCACTTTCCCATTCTCCTGAAAAGTTACACAACATCCTTCCCACTATTTAGACACCTATAGAATACTCCCAGTGCAATGGGAGCTGTTTCTCAACTCCAACCAAATAGATCCTGTTCCTGCTTCCTTTTCAGCATTGATCATGAAGAATATTGCAAATACTGCCAGCTGCACCACCATCCCCCACCCCACCTCTTCCCAACACCTTTACGCAGGGATACTTAGTATCCACAATTCCAATTTTTTCTTTAAAAGCTAGATCTCTGTTATCGCTACAACACAGTCCCACATGATAATTACAGCCAAAGTTCTAACTTTTTAAAATACACTGTGAACTTTAGTCTGGTCCTATTAAGGCAGTACTATTTCTTGCACTAATGCTATTTTTTTCTCCCAATTATTTGTGGACTTTTCCCCTCCCCTTTTCCAATGCTACATCCTAGTTTCTGTTACTCCTGCCAGCCAATGCATTTGAAACTCTCCTCACCTGCACCTCCACAATTTACTTTCACTTGCCCACCCCATACAGGACTAGCCAACCCTCCTGTAAAGACATTGGTTCCAAATTCATCTGGTCCCACTCTGAACCAGTATCAATGCCCCAGTAAGCTAAAGCCCTCCATCTTGTATCATTGCTCCAGTTTAATGTCCAAGTTTAGTATGAAATAGGACCAATTAATGTATACTGCAAAACAATTTAGGCAGCTAACAATTAGACGAGGGGGACAATTAAAGCATGCAAGTGCAAGTTGCTTGGATCAGCAAGATTAAAGTTTGACTCTACAAGAGTTAGCAAATTTTAACATGTAATCAATCCTCTTCAGAGGAGCAATAAGCTCAATGGCATGAATAAAATAAGCAGTTAGTCAGAACCTTCCATGACAGCAGCTACTACAGCCTAGACCAACACAACAGATGCTTGAACACCAAGTTCCAAGTTGCACATGATCCTGACATGGAAATACATCAAAATGCTCAAATGCCCAACAGTACTCCAAGGGTAACTTCACCACAACGTTGCTGTGGCTCACTGACAACTTCAAGGGTAATTAGGGATCAGCAATAAATACTACCCTTGCTTGTAATGTTCAGACCCAAAGAATAAATAAAAATGAAAAAAATATCAAATATTCAAAGCCTTTGAGAGCACAATGAGAATAAGGAGGCTGTGAGGAAGTCAGTGGGGTGGGGAGAAGGGGAAAGGTGGCATATTTGATTAGTTTCTGATTTGACTGGAGCACTTTCTGTAAACAAAAAATGCCCTAGAGCAATCGAAGTTATATGGAATGTATACTACATGCTTTGAAGGTGCCTGGTCTGACAAACAATTAGTTCCTGTTGTACCATTTAGAACATCCAGATTGGATTTTTAAATTCACACCTTTAGGCTCTCTTAAACTTTTTTTGGTCAGTTTGTTGACTGTTTTCCCATTCCCTTAACTCTCTAAACATCAGCAGGATCTCAATCCTGTTATTTCCAATACTGCCCAAGCCCACCCTGTTCCCATTTGGTCATCACATCCCCTCCCAATTATTTTCCTGCCATACTCTTCACAAGGTATTGTTATTTAGTCTGTTCATATACTTATTCTGGACATGCTTTTCTGTGCTTTGTGACTTTGGCACCAGGTCCTCAAATGTTTTGTTTATAGATTAACTTAAAAGAGAATGATATTTTTGTATTGTCGATGTTTCTAAATCACAAATTTAATACTTTCAAAATAATTGTACAAGATAAAAGCTGAATTATTCAGTTTCTGATAATTTATGAACTCTTCCTTTCACCTCCCTTCCCACAGATCTTATTATTGACCATGTGTTCAGTTACATATTGTTAAATACTAGTTGGCTGCTGTACATTAAAGTATCTACTTCAATAATGTAAGCAGGACTATCTGCAGGCTTTCAGCTTGGGCATTGTGGTCAACTATATCCAAACTAGTTTCGTGGGCTGTCCACTTGGAAATTAGAACTATTCATAGAACCTCTAATTTATGCTGTAAAATATATTCCAATTTGCCAAACTTGATTTATTAGCTAACAATGTGGATCAAATGGTTGAAAAGATTGCAATTCTTACCTATCCTTCCACAAGAGGGCATAAAAGGATTTTCTGGTACTTCAAGTTAAAGATTTTGAGACACTGACCTTGCTTTGAAAGTGGGTATTTGCTTTGCAAGTTGTCAATGAGATTCCAACACCAGACACATATTCTCCTCCCCTTTCAGCACTATGAAAGGGGATTTCGCTTCATAACTCCTTGGTTTGCTCTTCCACATCGACCAACAACTCCTCTTTTTCATACAACCACAAAAGATGCAACCTGTCCCTTAACCTCTTTGCTTCTCACCATCCAGGGACCCAAACAATCCCTTCAGGCGAATCTGCAATTCACTTGTACTTCTTCCAATATCGTGCACTGTAGTCAACGCTCAAGATATGGTTCCCCCTTCTTTGGGGAAACCAAACAGAATGGGTAACTATTTTGCTGAGCACCTGCTTTCAAGGTACAGGGGCAACCCCAAGCTTCCTGTTGCCTACCACCAACTAAATTAACCTTTGACCTCTTGCACTATTATAAAGGATACTTGTGACATCACCTGCCGTTGCTTGGGAAAGTACTGTAAGATGGGGAGTAGTTGGTGGGGTCAGAAGAGCAGACCAGGGAGTCACAAAGGAACAGTCCCTTTGAAATGTGGAAGAGGGAGCAGAGAAATGGATGGTGTGATCTTGGAGCTGGCAGAAGTTGCAAAGGGATAATCTGTTGAATGTAGAAGTCAGTGGAATGGAAGATGAGGAACAGGGCAGACCTTGTCATGGGTATGCTCAGGGGGAGGAGCAGAGATGCAAGAAATAGTTACATACATGGAGCTCTGTGCACTATGGTAGAAAGAAGCCACACTTCAGGAAGACATTTCAGAAGACCTGTGGAGCAAATAAGGCAGGAGGAGGAATTGGAAGAATTGTGTCCTTACAGAAGGCAGAGTGAGGGGAAATATAGTCAAGATAGATTGAGAGGCTGTAGGCTTATAATGGATAGTTTGTGGCTAGTCTCTCTCCCAACATGGAGACAGATTTGAAAGGCAAGAGATGAACAATGTAAAGAGTGCTTAAAGTATACGAGATCCTGAGAAGAGGATGTTTTCTTGAGAGAATCTAGAACTGGGATTACTATTTAAAAAGGGTTGCCAGTATTAGCCAGAAATGAGATGCCAGAGTTTTCTTCCAAAGGGTGATGAAAGCAGAGTCTTTAAATCTTATTAGGACAGATGGATTCTTGATAAGTGAAAAGCTCAGAAGTTGGTGGAAATAATCTTCGTGAATGGCATAGTAAACTCATGAAGCATATTCCTACTTTTAATTTGTTTGGGTGTTTGCAAACAGATAAATGTGAACTGCATTATGAAGTTTATTGCAAGTGTAACAAGACTGCATTTTATTGATGCAAGTGCAATATGATGCAAGCACAACTCCCTAATCAAAGGCATATTTGAATTGTTTTTCTTACATGGTGCTGACACCAGCTAATGTGCATATTTACAGTTTAATTCTATGAATACTCAAATAAATGATTAAGTGGCCATGCTATATAGCGGTAATATAATGCAAACATTCAAATCTGCTCCATAAATCTTTTTGCTTCCTTATTTTTTCCTCATGCCGATTGAGGCTTCCTCAAAGTTTAGGCTTTTTTCTATTGGTCAATATCCTTTTATTCCCAACCAAACTGTTAGGAGATTAAGTTATCAACTTTAGTGTAGTGTTCAAATTTCAAAACAACCCATACTTCACAGAATAAAACACCATTAACAGGCAAATGCATTATCTTTATTAAAGGAATTCTGACAGTACACAGAAATTTCTATACTATGTGGACTCGAAAATCTTCAAATCTTCCCACTGTATGTAAAATAAAGCCTAATAACAGATTTGCACATTTAAAAATGCAAATGTTTATGAGCACCAAAGCAATTTGTACTGCCAGAAAATTGAAATCAAAAGTGAAAAGTCTGAAGAATACCAGAAGGCAATGGCCAAATTGTAATTAGGATATGGTCAATCTCACTTATCAAAAACAAGTTCCAACTTTAAGGAAGATATTTTTCTAGGGGCTGGGGGAAATGGTGCTGAAGAGCAGAAGGTGCATTAGGAAAATAGCTGCTAATTGGTCACTTTTTCCAATGTTTTTCATCTCTTTAAACAAAGGCTAACTTTACCAGAGTAGAATACAGTGTATCTCATCCAGTTTATCATTCACTTTTACATTAGCACTGTTATGTCCTATTCAGCACTTGCTTCATAAGTGTGGATCCCCAAGAGAAATGGAGAACATCAAGATTCTGAAACAATTCCTGTGTTTTAAAGTTACTTACTAACTCCTTATTGAAACTAAATTTTAACCATGAGTTTGTTTAAAAACAATTTGGACACCTACATTGAATTCATTAACTCATTAAGTCGGATTTACCAATTTATACTTCCAAGAAGTTTCACTGCCAATAATGGTGATATTTCAAGTACATTAAGCACAATTACAACAATATTAATCATAAAAAAATTAGAGAGCTACATGTGGCTTTATAAAGACCCAGCACCTGAAGGAAACACATTTAATGCTGAGTTCCTGCCTGCAGCATTCATCTACTGTGGGAAACATTACTTGTGATGGGAATGCCAAGACTGTCAAACTATCATCGGCAAGGTCAAGGGAAGCAGACACAAAAAACACCTGCAGTCCACCTCCAATCTGAACATCATATACCATCAGTCCTTCACCATTTAAATCCTGGCACTCGCTACCCAATAGTACGAGTGCCAGAAGGACAGCAGCAGTTCAAGACAACAGCTCACCTTCAAGGACAACTAGGGATGGGCAATAAACGCTGGCCTTGCCAATGACACCCAGATTCCGCCCTCCCACCAAAAAAATAAATAAAGTTACATTACCTGTAATATGAAGATTTTCTCCATTTTTTTGTTTGCACTGCTCTTTAATGAAATGTCAAGGTGATGAGCAGATGAAGTATAGTTTCAGATGAAATTAACAGAAGCATGCCTGATAACAATCCACTTTCCTAACCTACAATTTGTGTAAATAGCTTGATATCAGATAGGCATTGCTGAGAGATAAATTCTAGCTTATTTAATACAAATTCCAAACCAGGCTCTTGCTCATTTGACTTAAGCTATAGAGAAGAATTTGACAAAGTGAATTTTAATGCTCTCTTACATTATCTATCATTAGGAATAGATGGGCAAGAATGAATTAAAATATGCAAGGTTTTAATGCATGCAAATGTGACAGTTGTCTCATCTCTACAGCAACAGAAATGCTTGCACTTATGGACAGCCCTGCTGCACTGGCTACACACTGCACTATAAACTGTATCCTTAGATTCACCAGTACTTTCCCTAGTTTTAAAGGATCAGTAATGCCTATAAGTAGTCCAACAAAGACTATCTGCATTAACTATGTATAAGCTCACTACAATGCCTGTTGGATCAAAGAGTTCTACATACTATGATACAACTCCAAGCTCATGAATATACAATACAAAATTTAAGACTTGTCCCAACATTGGATGTAATATACATCTATGAGATGACAAATGGAAATGGTTTTCTACAGGCAGCTTAATGTTTCAAAAACAATGCTCAGAATAGGCTTGAATCTTCTGAGAAAATGACCACATTCATTTTGGCAAATGCAAGAAAGTGTTCCACATGGAGAAACTTCTCAGCTGAGCAGAATCTTAATTGATAGTTAATTTCCCTGGAATAGTAATAACCATGATTATTTTTTTTAAAGAAATCTATTTTCATAAGATGCTAACATAATTGAAAAAACATCTTGTTAGCATCATCATGCTACAACTTAAGATCTAGTCTTACTGCCCATAATTAACCAGCTAAAATGTATATACAGCTCATTCAATACAGTTGGACTTCACAGCAAAGCAAAATGTTGAAGCATTCAGATTTAAAGTATCACAAAGGTTCTAATAACATCCATCAACAGTATTTTAACATTAACAGCTGCGTTAAGCAGATGGCAAAAAAACTATAAATACCACTCGATGTATTAGTATGGCAAAGCAATCGACGATTGGTCATAAAATCTTAAAGATTGCCATTTGAATTTTTCTCATTGTTCTTCCAGTATATCTTTCACAGTGTCCAGTTTAAATAAAATTTTCCTCCCTCTGGTAGTTTCCACAACCCCGTTGATCATAATTCACTGTTAAGATACAGAGGAGATAGGATTATGAGGAGAGCCCATCTGAGTAAGAACTTTGTCCAGCCACTGAAGTGGACCATGAAGATGAATCTCTATCCAACATGGTGTGCTGGTTACATCCTGGCGGTGGTATTCTGCACCCCAGCCCTGTAGAAATAAGGA
This sequence comes from Pristis pectinata, assembly GCF_009764475.1. Taxonomy (NCBI): domain Eukaryota; kingdom Metazoa; phylum Chordata; class Chondrichthyes; order Rhinopristiformes; family Pristidae; genus Pristis; species Pristis pectinata. Next base: position 27,988,034 of record NC_067408.1, on the reverse strand, counting down.
ACAATACCAAAAACATTACTAGACTGAAAAGGAAATATTGGTCTCAGAGGACAAATGAATTATGAACACAAAATCCTGTGAACTTAAAATTTCAAAGCACCTTCATCAATTCAAACAAACCAATAGGGAAAATGAATTGATAATTTACTTCCAAATGATTTCAATCAAGAGCATACTGTACGTTGCTATAAGCCACAAATAGGATCCCTGCACCTTTAATGGTAAATTATATTGTCAAGAGGAGGAAGATCTGGAGAATGGAGCTTCACCTACATACATGCCATTATACTGTACTCCAAGATCAGTTGCAGAGTACTGCAAAAAACATGGGGCTGTAATTCTATTAAGCTTATAAAGTCCTGCAAGTCAAATGCTCTGACACGAGATGTAGAAGATCCAATGTTAAATGAGGTGGACAGTTTCAATGGTTTTTTGGTAGGAAAATATAACCATAATTTGGGATAAAATTAGTGGGATCAAGGTGATGACAAGATGGTTAATTTGATTCTGCCCCAACTGAGTGAGTAAAAAGTCATCCAGTGCACTTGCAAAAACACAATACTACAGAGTAACTTGGATGCAGGTTCCCACAGAACAGCTTCCAGAAATCATCCAGAGAAAGCAAAAGGGAGTTCTTAGGGTGAGAAAATTTAAGAGATGGTTATGCTGGAATGCCTCAGTGGTACAGTGGCACAACAAGTAGAGCTGCTGCCCACAGCTCTGGTGACCCAGTTCAATCCTGACCTCCAGCATTGTGTGGACTTTACACAGAGACCACACGGGTTTCCACTGGGTGCTCCAATTTCCTGTCACACCCAAAGACCTTTTGCCTTTTTATGTAACTATAAGTGATTCAGATTAGGAGCAATTGTAATGACTATTGCTTATCAAAGGCTTCCAGTCCATTAAAAAAAACTTGTGTTTAAGATGCACCAATCTTTTTGTCAGAAGTGCCAAGCATCCAAAGATAAAGCCATCTAATCCTACCAGTGAACAACAACTCACGGCTAATAATTCCACGTCCCTCCCATAAACTTGGCAATACTTTAATTACACTCTGCCCAAACTTATTCAAACTTTTCTCCTTTCTAAGCTATTCTTTCATTCAAAGTCCTTGTCATATCTTTTTTCCTCCAAGTCCCACACTAACATTCCATGGTTCCATTTTGTCTCCAAAACAATGGTGAGAAAGAAGAAAATAATAAGTGAATAGTTTTCTTTCCCAGTGCTGCACAAGAGTAAAGATGACTTCCTAGTGTCTGAGTACACTGACTTGGAGTAGTTTATGGGAAAGTAGCTCATTAAGGCTTTGAGGGAGTTGTTCTTTAAAAGAAAAACTGCGAGGAACAGAAGTAGCAGGCCATATTTGACCAGGTGATGATACACTACACAAGAGCAGAGAAAATTTGGGGAGACATTTTCAATAAATTGTTGTTTCGGTGAGCAACTGGATATCAAACGATTTGTGCATAATTAGAGAGAGTTTGAGATCCTTTGCAGATGGAGGTAATACCAGCCTTAAATTTTACCCTATGGCAAAATGCTCAGTGTCCCTTAAATTATACTGTGAACAGTTTTACTAAAATAATTTATGTAGCAGTTAATTTAAGAATCAAAAGCTTTAATTACATTTCATTTGTTTTTTCCTCACCTTAACAAAACTCATGCGAATGGTACACATCTTGGTCAGTTCATAAACTGCTTCAAAGCCATGATTTACAGATTGAGCTAAGAGCTGAGCAAACTCTTGGTTGTTGAATATCTTTAGGCTGCAACCACTTGGTATCTTACAAACAGTGGTAGGATGAAAGCCATGGTGGTAGTTGCAATTTCTACTCTGTACAAAAATGCTGCTGTCACTGAGACATTCAGCATAGACTTCACCCCCCACGTAGTATAAGTGGACACCTATAAAACAAATACAATATTTATTACAACGACTGTTAGAATTACATTATCAGTTACTGCACATAAATTAGACAGCATTCACCCTTCAATGAGCAAGAGAAACAGTGGCAAAAGTACAAAGGAAAATTGAGTTGGAGGGGATGGAGGGCAAAAAGAAAACAGAGGCAAAAGAGGATATTCCTCAAGGAGTAGATTGATCCGAAGCAGCAGAGATTCCTTCCTGACAGTCATACTTGAATGCAATTCAATACACTGCTGACCAATGGTTTTACAGTGAAAAAGACTAAACAATGAAGTCTGATGCACAAAGGCAAGTATCATCCTAAACTTCTGAAACAAAAAAATGCCACTTTGCTAAAGCATCTGAATTGTTCTGCAACACAAATCTGAAGAAAACAATTTGTTTTTCAATATGTCACTTACAATTTTCATGGTGGAATTGCCATGTAAGGAAACAAAAAAAAGACTATTTTAAACTCTTTTTGTTCATGAGCTACTTGTCTTATAATTTTTTGCAATAAACATTACTAGCTTATAACAGGTGATGTATGGAAATGATCACCAAACAGTAATTCTAAGCTCAGCCATGAACTAGTTCCATCCAATGACAACACAAGTTGATCTTGTAGTGTTTGATAGTTCTGGTTAGCTAGTTTGAAAATTAAGCATACCTTTACCAATGTGCCGCCTGGTGTTCTCAATGGTGGAGTTGCGGTTTACATTGGAAAGAAGACCAAGACAGAAACGGTTTTTATTGTTGGATGGATCAGTAAATCCATCCACTAAAACACTGGTAGAGGAGGCATGGAAGGCCTCTCCAACTCGATTATTCAACTCATAGTAAACGATGGAACACCAGTGCTTTGGCTCTTCATAAGCAACAGGCTGAACATCTGAAATAAAGCAGCAGCAGATAAAAATGAAGATACATTTTGCATCACATGAAAAGAACATTTGTTCTTCTTACCACTACCCCATCTGCCTAATAAAATCTTATTGCCCTTGAAGGTGGTGAGCCAGCTTCTTGAATTCTGATAGTCTCTCCAATGAAGAGACTCCCACAGTACTGTTCTGTAGGGAGCTACAGGATTTAGACAAAGTAACACTAATGGAATGGCCATATCCAAGTCAGGATGAAGCACAACTTGGAGGGGAATCTGCAGGTGATGGTGCTTCCATACAAATGCTACCCTTTTACTACTTGCAGAGGTCACAAGTTTCAGAGGTGTTGTAAAAGTAGGGTGGACAAGTAACTGCAAAGCATTTTACAGATGGTACTTATTGTAGCCACTTGAGGGACTAAACATTTAAGGTGGTGAATGGGCTGCTTTGTTCTGGATGTCAATCCTCTTGAGTGTTTCAGCTGCATTTACCCATGTAAATGCAAAATATTCCACCACACTCCTAAATTATGCCTTACAGAAGGTAGAAAGGCCTAGGGAGTTACGAGGCAAGCCACACTGCAGGATATCCAGCTTGTGGCCTGCTCTTGTAGTCATGGTATTTAGGTGACTGCTCCAGTCAAGTTTTTGGTTAATAGTCCCATACTGTAGCTTCATATTGCAGTGTTGCCATTTATTTTTGAAATTTCAGTAGTTTATGAAAATCTATTCAAAATCAATCTGGACTGTCAAATTTAAGTCACCGTACAGACTAATTACAGAAAATGCAAAGACTATTTTCACACCGAATAATGATCAAGTTGTATAGAAGAGGTAGCTTAAAAATTAGAGTTTTATAATTTACTAAGTTTAGATTGTAAAGATTAAATAAATTGATACTTGCACCACATAAAATGAGTCAATGAAAGCACTTTTGAAGCAAAGTTACTCCTCTAAATATCCCAAGTATAATAACTATATTCACACAAAACCAGTGGTAAAAGTGCTTTACACTTAAGGAGAGAATATTCTAATATATTGGATGATAGAATAATTATGTATTTATATCTACAGGTTCTATTTAACAACAAGAATTGTACTTTGACATTTAAAAACATCCACAATAGAATCAAATGTTAAAGGACAGAGAGAGATCATCAGGCCTATCAGATCTGCACCAGCTCTACACAAGCAATCGCTAGTTCCATGTCCATGCTTCTGCCCAGTCTCTTCCAAGGGTCCTGCCAACTTTATCCTTTCACATTCTCTGAACACCATAATTAAATCTGCCTCAACCCCACTGATGGTGCATTACAGATCTTAACTACTTGTTGCATGACATTTGTTTTTTTTTTGCCAATTGCTTCCATTCTGCACTCAGATTCTTGATCCACCAATAGAAACAGTTCCAATCTATTGCCTCAATCTGTCATGATTTTAAACACCTATGCTCCAAGGAGAACCCCATCCTCTCCAGTTCATACACACACACACACACAAACACAAACAGTCCTTGATCCCTGGAATCATCCTAGTAAATCTTGTGTGCCCACAGGCCTTCAATATCTTTCCAAAAATGTCCATGAATTAGACACAGTACTCAAGCTGTGGCCAACTAACTATTTACAAACCCCAGGACCCCATGTGCATTTTTTTTTAAAAAGCAAAATGCTTTCTCAGTCTGCTCTACCTTTTTTCCCAATAACTTATGCACATATACTCCCAGATCTAACTGTTCCTGTACTCCTTTTGGAATTGTACACTCGCGATCCTTTCAAGTCCATCATTGCCTTTGTAGTAGCTCACTACACATTTTCCAAGTTGAAGATGCTCATGTTAACTTCCTTTTCCTCTCCTACACATCTATATTATCTAGTGAATTGGTTTTGGCTCTGGATGCACTCCCCAGGAGAACCCTATGTTCCTTTAGTCTTCATTAAGCGTGAGATGACCTTGGGGGACAATAAATACCTTGCGCTTTTTTTTACATCTGTCTGCCTGGGTATCACCTAGTTCCCCTCCTACTTGTGTGCTATAGGATGACTAACTCCAAAAACATGCCTCACAGAGGAAGAGTAGTGGCACCAACTGTAGCTCAACTGCAAACTCAGGTTTGCCAACAATTCACCACCTGTGATGACAAGCAGGTGAAGTACTCTGGAGTTCTTATGTTACACAGGTTATCGACTCTACTGGGCTAAGGTACCCATTTATGTATTTATTACTAAAATACATGGAGCCTCTCCCACCTCCCACTCCACATCCTTTAAGCACAACTGCTAATAGATAAAATTGAATGAATCATTAGCAATGTTAACATTCAGCTCCAATTTACTTTCTGCAAATATACCCGTCAAGCACAGACACAACATCATTGATATGATTCTTAAGGTCTGAACATTCGTGGTGCGCTTATTTTCTACATCGTACAACATAAACACATTAAAAATCTGCACTTCCAATTTAACTTTGAACACATGTAGACCAATAGTACTAATGCAAGCTTCTTGATTTTGGAATCTTACCTCTGGTGGAAATAATAGGGAGACTGGGAATGCTAGAGGTCATCATGACATTCCCTGTATCCATAGGTTGCGTACTATCTTGACTTATCTGCTCTTCTGGTGGCATGTAAGCAGGTGGAGGGGTGTCAGCTGTGTAAAGGAGAACATTTAAGACTTCAGATCATACCAGAGTTCTAAATGAGCTTTAGGACTACTCTGTCCAACCAGTGACTGATCAAATCGACTTGCACATGAATTCTTTCTGTGAACATATATCACACTCCAGACATCAGCATCATTGATGAAAAAAATCTTCAAAAAGAAAAATTCAGGGTATTTGTCTAGATTCTTGCATCCAAGGACACAGATTCACTTCTGAATTGTAACAAAAATTAACAGTAATCAAAATTGAAGACAAAGAATGCAGGAGATAGGTTTGAGACCTGGTAAAGAGAAGTCATAATTAATTACAACTGGAGGATTTAATCTTGCAAATTTTTGGACTGCCATTGTTTAATATTACCTTTGTCCTTGTGGATATTGAACTAGAATCACTTGTAATATGGGAAATAATCTATTGTAAACCTGCAAGACCAGTAGCTTTGATGGATCCTGAAGAATTCCAAAAATAGTTCTGACTCTACAATGCACTATACAGGACTTAAATTACATCCAACTTTTGAAGTGTTATACATTATAGTAAAGCAAATCAAATCATTGATTTCAATTTCAGGATAAACATCATCACTATTTAAAGATGCAAGACAGAAACTAGGTGAAATTGTCATAGAATGTGGCTGAACCTCAAACAGCCTCAAAGTTGCATAATTTTTATGCTGTGGCACAAAATAATGTTTTCAGTTTAAAAATCAGGTCTCTTCTATTGGTGTCGCTAATGCTTTAAATCTTGATATGAAAACCTACAACCAAAAGCAACCAGGAACTAAAAGGCAGATAAAGATTTTTAAAAACATACAAGTTGCAAAAACAGACACTAAATAAGCAAATTTATAAAATGTGACAAAATTGAAAGTCTGACTTGACTAAATACTGGGAAAAATAAGAGTGCAGAGCTTAATTCTTCTGGATGAAAGCAATACTTTTTCCACAAACATTCAGATTTCATAGACTGCAGGAATTGGCAGCAACAAGCATCACACCTTAGACATTTTCAATTTATAAGCATTTTGTTTAAACAGCATTGTTAACATGGAAAATCTCAAATCAATTTAGAATAAAACAGACCTTTTATAAAAGTTAAGCTATTTTTAAATCCTATAATGCCTGGAAAAAACTGAATTGCAAGACTTTTCTCAAAATAGTTTCCAACTTCAAAAGCATTTGAAATTCAACAGTTAATTCTAAGCAGTTCTATCTAATAAAAAGCTTATACAGTATGATAAAGTTAATACTTGTGCATGCATTTAAAGATAAAAATATTTAGATACAACCTATTCAGAGGGGATCTACAATACTCTCCTTTTGTACTTCCATCAAGTCTCCCATTTTATACATAAATTCAATGTAAAGTTTAAAGAGGAACTGCTATTAAGAACTAATTAATTTATAATATTTTCCTAAAAAGATATTAAATCTCCATTACCTGGCAGTTGGAAAGGACTGCTTGGTCCAGAACTAGCAGGAGAACTGGGATAGGTGCTGCTGGCTGGTGATGGAGGGTATGGGCTATTTGGCGAAATTGGAAATGGATTACTATTTGGCTGTTGGAAGGAATCCGGAAACGTAGCATTGTGCGGCATATGGGGCTCGTTGTGACTCAAGTTACGAAACTGGACAAGGAGGCTGTGTTGTGGGTTAAACTCACTGTGCCTTGGAACCAAAACTGGAGGCAGAACTAGAATTTAAACAAAAGGAAGTAAAATTGTTAAGTATTGACTGCAGCAAAAATTTTGCTTTATTCTAGAAACATGACCATTACTGATCCAACTTAATTTTTTTTTAAATGCAAAATACTTAAAGATATTTATTCTTATGTAAAGTCTTTGGTTATATTAATGACAAATTAGTGACCACGCCAATCAAATAATGCTACAACCTTGGACAATTCCATTTAAATTATAACTGTAGTTCCATTATACACTTCAGTACAAACATTAACTCACTTGTTTTGCTAGTTCCTCCATTTCCTCTTTTCTGTGACTTCCCAAGACCTCCGACCTAACCTTGTGTATGCAATGAGATGGACTATGACTTCATGCTCTACATTGTTGTGACCTTGCACCTTATTGCACTGCACTTTCTCTGTAGCTGTGACACTTTGTACTGTTATTGTTTTTACGTGTACTACATCAATGCACTCTGTACTAACTCAATGTAACTGCACTGTGTAATGAATGGACCTGTACGATTGGCATGCAAGACAAATTTTTCATTGTACCTTGGTACAAGTGACAATAATAAACCAATACTTATGCAAGTCACTCAAAAGGCCAAGACTTCAAATAAAGCACAAGTATTGCACTTGCTGTAAACCTGAAAGGAATATGCTCAAATGAGTCAGGGAGCATGTTAGGCATACCTACATCCAGAACTTTGCAAGTCAGTTCTAATGTAAAGCCATCAATCTGACACTAACCATTTCTCTCTCCACAGATAGAGACTGGAAATGCTGGGAAGTCTACAACTCAAACAGTGCACATTATTTAGTGATAAATTAATAAAACTTCCCTCCAGTATTACAAAACAAGGAAAACTGATCACTACAAATGCAAAAATGTGTTCGAACTGGAATATGGTTAAGACTGGCAGACAGAAAGCATGTAGATTGCAGTTACAAATGTTGTACTATTAAATGTGCACTGATGAAGAGCATAAAACTTATTCAAATCAGTATCCTTTAAATATACCAGCTACATTGTGATTGCATTGTATAGAAGCACCTCTTCCCTTCTGTCAAACATGCAGTAGTGTTTAGACAGTACATTCTATTTCCTTTCAAAAGTTATTAACAGAATATCAATTTTAAACAAGTCCTTGCAAGAACTGAAATGACAATGATAAACTGCCCTAGATTTGCTGAGTGAACACAAAGGATAGCTTTAAAAGCCTTTGTTCAAATGCTACAACAGTTTGATTTACAGCAGCATAAAATTTCATGTGACTATGTACATTTGAACAACAATCTGTACAGATATTAGTTGACCTTGCAGAACAAGCAATATCTAATTTACAATAAAGATGTTTGTCAATAATATATCTCCAATAAACAAGGGAAGTATACAATATACTAAATGTAGAGGATTTTTAACAACAGTCCCCATGATTTACACTGTTGACTTGCTATGCCACTCCTGACTCTTGACACAACCATTAAAAAAATTGTTGCTGCTCTTTAACTTGTGTCAGTGTTTTTGTTTGGTCATCCTATCAATACTACTGAACATTGTTAAACAGTACACTTCCTTCATACAGCAATTTAGTGTGGGGGCGGGTTGAGGAGGGTAAATTTCAATGTTAAATATGAAACAATTTCACTTTCTCAGCTGCTCAATTTCATAAACTAGGGCCCATTAAAAATACTTCACAATTGAAGTTCAAAGCTTATAGTTACTGAAGACATCACAATGTCAAGATAAATACCAGAAATCCTGATCTAGAACAGTCCCAGGACTGAAGACCGAAACAACAGATTTTGCAACAATACAGGGATTAGCTGCTGACCTAGTAGTCCATCCAGAATCGACAGCTGCAGTAATGCTTCTATACTCAAGGAAGAAATTAAACATTTGGCCAGAAGTGAACCAGACAAACCACTTTCTAATAGGTAATTTGCTGGATCTTTTGGCAAGGAGAAAATGGCTTCGAGATTTTGCCCTTATCAATTAATTGCTGCAATTAGTAACTAGAACAAAAGAACACTGCTTTGATTCAAAGGCAAATCATTTGGATATGTTCCATGTACCATTACAACACAGCAGGTCATTCAGCCCATCAAGTCTATCCTATTCCCCTACTAAAATTTTCCCCATTACCTATTTTCCGCCATGTGTAATTTTCCACCATTCAATAAGATCACAGCTAATCTTTTACCTCTGCACCGTTTTCCCATACTATTGCTATATCCCTTGATCCCTCAGCAACCAAGCTTTTATAACCCTCTTGCACAGAGGATTTCAAAGATTCACTACCCATTGGGTGAAGAGATTTGTCTGTCCTGAAAAGCCACCCATTTATTCTGAAACTCTTTTGCAGTTCCACACACTTCAGCCAAGGGAAATACCATCATGTATTTAACTTGTCAAGCCCTTTAAGAAGTGTTTGAAATGGTATTGCTTTTCATTCTTCTAAACCAGTCTGCTTAAATCTCTCTTCACAGAACAATTCCTTGCCCTTGAAGTTGAATGCTTAACTCAAACTTATTCCAACAAATTTGGGTGGCACAGTGGCGCAGCTAGTAGAGCTGCTGCATCTTAGCTCCACCTCCAGAGAGGTGCTTGATGCCTTAGAGGGCTTTAAGATGGACAGACTTTCAGGGTCAGATGAAATTTATCCCAGATTGCTAGGGATGTGCTTTTCAAGAAGGGTACCAGGGAAGAGCCCGGTAATTACAGATTTGTGAGCCTAACATTAATAGAGATATTACTGGAAAGGACTGAGGGACAGGATCAATGATCACTTGAAAAGGCAGACACTAAATCAGAGACAGCCAGCATGGCTTTGTCAAGGACAGATCCTGTCTGACCAATCTGATTAAATTTTTTGAAGAGATGACTAAGTGTATTGATGGGGGCAGGGCAGTAGGTGTGGTTTACATGGATTTCAGTTAGGCCTTCGACAAGGTCCTGCAGGGGAGACTGGTCCAAAAGGTTCAGGCCCAAGGGATCAAGAGCAAGTTGACAAACTGCATCCAAAATTGGCTTGGGAATAAAAGACAGTGATAGAAGAGGGCTGTTTTTGTGACTGGATGCCTGTGAATAGGAATGCTCCACAAGGATTGGTGTTGGGATCCTCACCCTTTTGTAATACAAGTGAATAATGTGGATGTGGATGCAGGAGGCATTATCAGTAAGTTTAAAGATGATATGAACATTGGTGGAGTTGTTGTAGTGTGGAAGGTAGTCTTAGGCTACAGAGTGATATCGATGTGTTGGCAAAATGGGCTAAGAAATGTTTAGGCTGGATTCTGAATTAGAGGTGTTCAGTCATAATCCTGCAGATGACAGTTTAATATCCTGATAAATGTGAGGTGATATATTTTGGGAGTATTAATGAAGCTAGGATATACACCATGAATGGTAAGGTCATAGGGAATATTGAGGAACGAAGGGACCATGCTGTACAAGTGCAAAAATCCTTGCAGGTGGCAGTGTAGGTAGATGTGGTTAAGGCAGCACATGGGATAGTGGCCTTCATTAGTCAGGGCACTGAATACAAGAGCAGGGAGGTTATGCTCCAACTTTGTTAAACATTGGTCAGGCCTCACCTGGAGCAGTGCATACAGTTCTGGTGGCCACACTATAGAAAAGATGTGATAGCACTGGAGAGGTGCAGGTGTGTTTCAGTTACAAGGACAGACTGAAGTGGCTGGATCTGTTTTCTCTGGAGCAGTGCAGGTTAAGAGGGGACACGTTTGAACTATATAAAAATTATGAGGGGTATAGATAGGGTAGACTGCAGGAAACTTTTACTAGAGGATGTAGAATCAGGGTAAGGAGTTTTAGAAATTTAGAGGGGATCTGAAGGGGAGCTTTCTCACCCAGAGAGTAGCTAGTACCTAAAATACACTGCCTGAGAGAATGGTGGCGGCAGTGTTGCTGACACCAATTAAGGAACGTCTAGACAAGCACTTGAATTGCCTAGGCTTAGAAGACAATGGGCTAATGCAGGAAGGTGGGATTAATACAGATGGGTACCACTGGTCAGCATGGATGTGATGGGCTAAATGGCCTGTTTCTTGGAATTTGGCCAAGGTTCAATCCTGACCCGTCTCCAACCACCAACCCCCCCCCCCCCCCCCCCCCAATGCTGTTGTAGAGTCTGCACATTCTGTGGGATTGCATGGGTTTCCTCCTACATCCCAAAAACATGCAGACTGATAAATTAATTAGTTGGTCACCAATGTGTGAATGGTGGAATGGGGGGGGGGCAGGCAGATGTAGGGGCACAAATATAGAGAATAAAATGCGTCATGGTAAAATTGTTTTTTTAAAAAAAGGGTGCTTGATGGTCAGCATGGACTGGGCTGAAGGACCTTTTTCCATGCAGTATTTCTCCCACTTTAATTATAATGATGGAAAAAGTGCCTTTTTTAAAAAACCAGCACAATTAACACATCCTTCCATTTTCCTTATTTAAAAGCATTTTTAAAAAAAATCTATCCTCTAGGTTATGGTTTCATTCCACTGCAAATTAAAGCAACACTATTTTGTTTCAAGCCTACAACAGCACAATTACAAAATTATACACATATGATTGGTCATGCCTCTGAGTACATACCTGGACTTTCCACTCGCTTATAATGATAAGGATTGATGCAGACCTCCTTTTGTTTTGATCCAAATGGAAATTCACATATATCTAATGGCTTCAACTCATGGTGACTTTGAAGATCTGGCCAGCGCCATACACGACAATAGATAACATGCGGTAAGCCTTTCCTGTGTGATACCTGAAGACGCCCATCTAAAGATCGTGGGATGGTGACACATTTGCTGGGCTGACCAGGACTGCTTAATGCCTTTTCCAAATCTTCCATAGCTCCCTTTTTCTTCTTCAATTTTTTTACTAGAGCATCAACTGCTTTCTCTGCCCACTTCTCTTCTTCATCCCCTTGCTTCCAGCCCAAAAGACGTTTTACAGCTGGGCTGGTAAATGAGAATAGGCTTGCCATCGTCATTGTGAAAAGATTAAATGGTATCAAATAACAGAAGAATTGTTTCCAGGGCAAAGTCAGCAGCTGTGAGCAGTAATAAACAAATTAAAAATGGCCACCGCTTTAGCAGAGGAAATCTCAACCTACACAAAAGTGAAGGGGCAAGTATTCCTTCTTCAGCCTTGACAGTTGCCTTTTTACAATTTTACAAAATTGAAATCTTGATGTGCAAATCTTGGCTTCTTGCTTCCTCAGACACAGTACCTGGAGAGGGTGGAGCAAAAAGAAAAATCTGTAAGGATCATTGGGGGGAAAAAAGATACTCCACTTTAGGAATTAAGGAACACTTTAAGCCACCATATGCAACCAGATACTGCAAAATTCTGGGAAACTAGTAAATGATAAGATCTCTTTATTAGTCACATGTACATCGAAACACACAGCGAAATACATCCTTTTGCTTAGTGTTCTGGGGGCAGCCCTCAAGTGTCGCCACTCTTCGGGCGCCAACATAGCATGCCCACAACTTCCTAACCTGTACATCTTTGGAATGTGGGAGGAAACCGGAGCACCTGGAGGAAACCCACATAGACATGGGGAGAACGTACAAACTCCTTACAGACAGTGGCCAGATTTGAACCCAGGTCGCTGAGTTTCAAATTAAGAGCATGGTCATTCAAGACTAAGATGAGAGAAAAAAAAACTTGGTGAAACAGAAGGCAAACATGCCAGTAAAGCAATTCTACCCCTCACTTATAAACAAGAGCAAAGACATCTCACTGCAAACAGATGTCCTGGTGAGACTGTCTCTAGAATATTCTCCACAGGTCTGACCTCCCTATACAAGGAAAGAAATACTGTGATAGAAAGCATGCATAAACAGATTCCTTGCATTGTGTTGGGGGGGGGGGGGGGGTGCAGGGGAGAGTGGGTGTTAAATGCAATTAAACAGGCTGGTCCTATTTTCTCCAGGATTTAGAAGAATGAGAGGCGATTTCATTGCAACATACAAAATTCTTACAGGGCTTGAGAGTAAATCTAGGGATGATCTGTCTAGAACCAGGACTCCACAGTCTCAAATTAAGGGGTTAATCATTCAGGATAAAGATGAGAAAAAAAAATTCTTAATCCAGAGGTAATGGATCTTTGCAATTCACTACCCAAATTGTGCAGGCACAGTCACCAAAAATATTTCATATCAAGACCAACAGATTTTGGATAGCAAGGAAATTAATGGATATTTGGCTAGATGGAGACAGAGGAGACTGTAGATGCTAGAATCTGGAGCAACAAATAAGATGCTGGAGGAACTCAGGTCAGGCAGCATCTGAGGAAGGAAGTGGACTGTCAACGTTTCATGTCAAGACCCTTCACCTGGACTGAATGTGGTTAATGCAGGAAAGTGGCACTGACAGATAACGTCAACCGTAATCTTACTGAATGGTGGAGCAAGCACGAAGGGCCGAAAGGCCTACTCCTACTTCTCTTATTGTTATTTCAGAAAAGCAGATGGCGATGTGGAAACCAACCTATTTTGTAGCCTCATGCTCGAAATGCAGACTGGCTTTGAAATCTGGGTTTCTGCCCAAATTTAAACTGCAAGAACACATTGCCTTCCCTTTTTAATCTCTTACAATGAATATTCATAAACTAATCCAACACTCAAAGAAAAGTTAAACTTTCTGTAATGCAGATTTCCTGAAGGATTTTCAAATTCCATTTTTGAGAGTAAAAACCAGCAGGAAAAAAAAATCAAGAACTGGGCAAGGGACATCAAAAAATAGTATTCGGACCATCACTAGGAGTTAAAGCAAGGCCTTAAGTTTTATTGGTCTACAATTCAAGTGTCTGAAAGTCTTTGATTGGTGATTCTATTGTGCGTGCTCTTGCAGTGCTATAGGAATATGGTTACCAAGATTCATTTCTAGTTTATGCTGTAAACGTGCATGTGTGGCCTTCATCCAAGTAATTTACAATAAAAAAAACTTCATCCTAGTTTTTCCTCCTGACAGGATTTTGAAATTCCACTGCCTCATAATTCCATAATGTTCACAAAAACAAAAAGAAAATTTGGTTTAGAAATAGGGATGTGACTGTCACTCATTTCTCAATATCACTCTTTCAGCACAACATTCACATTTATGTTGAAGTACAATTAAACAGACTAATAGCAACTGAATGCTGCAAAATGAATTTTAAAAAGACCTGTTCAAGTTGATTGGAAAGTTCTGAAGTCAGACGAACCCAATTTGTTATTCATTGCTTGTTATACAAGTTAAGAAACTTTACAATGGACGTACTCTTCTAAACAGATTCTCAAGAAACAATACACCAGTATACACCCACGCAACACTATTTTAAGGTTAAAGGGGACTATGGCGATAAAACAGAAGCAATGTGCTGTACCACTACATTGATAAGCAATGTGAAGATCTGATCCAGATTCCCTTATGAATGACTGCGTTACTAAGTATGAACAATTAAAACCAGCAGAAGGTACATATGAAACTTGGCGAGAGGATGTCTAGTATAAAGGTGTTTCCTTTGTTGTTGCAGGGCTGACAGGCATTGTTTCGATTCTGAAAATGAGTCATGAATTTACATCCTTGTTTTTTCCCCAGAACAAGGGAACAACTTTAAGAGCATGTGAAAATGTTCCCACACCAGCTGTGCAACTTGATCAAGTACAAGCTTACCGTTTATTTTCAGGATTTCACACTGTCTTATAAACACAGTTCTCAATACTAACAAATATATGAAGTATTTAACAGTACATAGCTAACCTTTGAAGTTGGACCATGCCAGAATTCAGTAGAACAGATGATTTTCCTGAAGTTTGTTGAACAACCCTTTCACATCGCTAGGATGTTTCAAAGTGGCTGCAAAAGACTTGGTTTGATTTGTGATCATTGCTATTAACATTACACATAAAAAGTTCTCATTTATTGAACCTTGCTAAGATGTTAAGAATCATGAGAATCCTAATTCAAAACCAGTATTAGAAAATCATTCATAGAACTAAAAATATAATCAAGAATAGTCCTCAAACTTAAAAAGGTCATACTTGACTAACCCAATAGATTTGTTTCAATAAGTAACAGGTAAGAAAAAGTAACAATTATCATATTTTCAAAAGGCTTTAAGACATAGAATAACCACAAAACAGCAAGGTTGCTCAGGCTGACAAAAAGAGGGAACTGGTGATGCAAAGGGGTAGAACATCCTAAACCTGTCAGAGTCCCAACATATTGCCAGTACCCTCACCTTCCCACATTTATTTTCCAGATTCACAAGGCCCAACATTGATCAGCACTACACACCCCACCAAACCCATCCAACAGGCAATCCAGAAGGTGGAGCTTGCTCCGACCAGTCATATCCTGAAGCTGCAACACCAGAACATCCTGACAACTTGCCAGCTATCAGAAATTTAAGTCTCCCCGACAAACTTAAACAACATAATCAAATCTCTATTTTAAATTTTAAGGAAGCAAAGCCAAAAACTTAGCTGTGCCCACCATTTTTAACTGGGTCAGTTGTTGTGCATACTTCAACCCACTCTGACATAAAATGCGAGCTAGATGTGAAGTGCATCCAAACCCTTTCATTGCCAGGTTATTGATCCACCTCTGGCTGGCAAGTAAAGTGATGGAAGAGACCATCACGGACCCTAATATCTGACCTCCAGCAGTCGGAGATGTGTTGTGTCAGAGGCGTTGTAAGGCACAAACAGCTAATAGCTAACTGTTTCCTGTATTACCACTATTAGTCAGCATGATTCAACTTGCAGTCTTCTAATAGCAAGTGTCCAAATGGGGTACTGGACCAGAAGGATCTGCAGGGGGCGGGTGGACAAGGAAGGAGAAACATGTATAATTGTACAAGTCACTAAAAATAATTTATCAGCTTCTGGTGTTGATGAAAGGATACATGGCTGACCAGAAAATTAATCAACTGTTTCAAAAAGGTTCTGTGGGATTTTATGTCCAAATAGACAAAGCTTCAGTTCAACATCCCTCAAAAGGCTGTACTAAAATATTAATTAAGTTTGCATCAAGTTCAATTTGGAGAGAGGTTTACTTCTTAAGAGAACTCAATATTACTGGAGCCAAGTCTAACATGTACATGCAAGAAAGTAGATCTATGCACTGAACAGTGCATTCATAGAAATTTAGCAACTGTTTCAGTTCTGCATTTATGCTAAACCTGCTACTGTAATCTAGACACAAAATTAATAATCTTGTAGGAGAGGATATTTCAAGCAGCCTACAAAAGTGAGTTGAAAGAACAATACTAATGCATGCCGAGAGATTTAGAGTACCACATATATTCAAGACAGACATGTTAAATATTGGAGAATCCCGTTAGTCGGAAAAGGTTAAGTAAATCCAGAGAAGTTTTTAGACTACCATTTGGAAAATGATTAGTTATGTGGGCAAAATTATAAATGGGGGCTGTATTTACAATGGGATTAATTTGACAAAGCATAGCCAAACCAGGAACGGGAAATGAAATTATACATGCAAGGAAACAGCAAAAGGATTTTAAAACAAACACAGATGCTTGAGAGTACAAACAGATTGATAAAACACCCATACATTTGTAAAACCTGGTTTAGAAAGTTCTATCAGAAAATGGTCCACCTGAAACTGGATTTCCAGAGCTCTAGTTCATTGGTTAAAACAGAGTGATGCATTCTGGAAACCTGTTACTTAATTAAGCCTCTTCACTCAGAAGGACCATACAGTAAAATCTCTTCAATCAGAACTCAAGTATAGTGTCATTAAACTAAGAATATAAGAGAACCTTATTTCAATGATAATCAACATATTGCCACTAATTCCAAAAAGGCTATATAACATAACAATGCTATTCCAAAACAGGAGTAGGGATTATTAGCTAATTCCACTCTCAATCAAACCAAGTGACTATGATTAAATTGAAGTACCTGAGCATCTTTTGACCACTCAATGTATTCCTCTCATAAAATTACTGTGTTTTTATATGGGAAGCTGCATCAGCTTCTCAAGTTCTGTTTCCTCTGCACTTTAAGCAGACTACTTTCTAAGTAACAGACTATTTTCTAAAGGTGCTGGAAACACTTGGCAGGTCAGGCAGTATCAATAGGAAGAAACAGTTCAGAGAAGGGTTAAAGTATCAGGTTGAAGACCCTTCCATCAGATGTTGCCTGGCCTATTGTGCGTTTCCAGCATTGTTTTTATTTCAAGATTGAGCATCTGCTTTTTTTTAAATTTTCATTTTCTGGGCAAATTGACTGTGTGCTGACAGCCAAAACATAACTTGTCTCAATACATTGGCTGACAGCACTGTCAATAGAGACCATAGAGAAAAAGGGGGTACCGGAAGTTTATTTGTTAAAACAAAGGCAGATTTTGAACCTTTATAATCACAAATTAAAGATACAATGGATCTAGTTTCTACCAGCAAAGAGGTTGTCTTTCGGAATATCCCTATTGATCTTCATCTTCGCAAAAATCAATTCTCAAGTTGCTTACTCTAGCCCTTGAGTTATCTACAGATTTAATGTGCTGATTTAATGCTTTAAACTCCTGATGAATGACTTTAAATTATGGATTAAAGTTAAAGGACTTAAGGAAAAATTCATCCCAATTTTATGAAACTCAAAAAGGGCAGTATATCTTACTGGGGACTAAATCAGCAAACTAAAATGCAGTGACTGAAAATATGCTTAAGGTTCACTACAATATGGAAATAAGACTTGTTACCTCAAACAAAATGGATTGCCTATAATATTTTTATTCTACCATTTAACATATTAGTCAACAAACGTTTATATGAAGTTAACGGGTTTGCTATTAACTAACATTTGAATGGGGGTGGGGGGAGTGATTAAATGGTTTAATCACTAGTACATTCCACAAAATTGTTCCTCCTCCTAGATTTACATTTCATCTAGGCCAACATTCCCAGTACCAGGCTCCTAAGTACACCAAGTGCTGATAGCCAAGTCACATTGTTCACATGCCCAACGCTAGAGTCCCAAAACAGACACCACTCCAAGCTCTGTCACAGCAAGAGATTACCAGGTCGGTAAGGATTCAATGATTTCTCAAAGCTTCCTTTAAAAAGTGTAATACCCCCACCAACATACAATAATCCCTGGCCCACAAGCAGCATTGTAAAGAAGCATTCAGGGTAGCATTGGGAATTAGTTCACTCAGTAGAACAGAGGAGCCCAGTGTTGATGGCAGGAATACACCTCAAAATGATCACCCCTTCAAGCACATCCTTCACCACTTGCTAATCCCATAATTGGCTTTAACAGCCACCTCAAAACCAACAATGGAATGGGAAGAAAGTCACCCTGTCTTGATGGATGATTATAATTCATTGCTCTCTTAACAACCACAAAATTATTTATCTGTTCATACTGCAAAAGTGTTCTTTATACATTTAATTTCATTCACAATACACATAGATGGTTTAAAATTAGGGCAATAACTGCAAACGTGCAGCTTAAAACTAACAATAATAAGTGGAAATACATTTTTACAGATGTTAGTAAATGATATCAAAATATTCCACCTGCAAATAGCAAGATCACTGGATATAAATCGGAAAATGTATTCAAGGCATGACACTGCCATTGCCATATTGTCTAGACCAGCTATTTTGAAGAGTACAACTGAAGTCAATGTTGACATATCGGTTTCATTTTGGTAAATTACTCCTGAAAGCATCCAAGTCCAATAAATATGTGAAAAGACGCTTGAGCAGTTAAATGGCACAAGACATTTCAATGAAATTTGGCAGCAAAATATACTGGCAAAAATACAAAGATTTTCTTTATGCACTGGAGTATTTTAAAATGTGCATTTGTTCCTTCCTAATCCTCCCTTTTACAATAACACAAGTAGAATAGCTCTGCCCCTCTACCATGTCACATGAATTATTCAGACATCTTATGACAATATGATCAGACTTCCTGAATCATACTAACGGGAAACAAAGTTTTATTTTCCAACAGTCAAATCCCTTACTACAAAATCAATACATGATTTCCATAGGTCAGAAAATGTCATATTTTTGCTTTTACTTGACCTCCAGGGAGATTATATTCAGAGAGTGTGTGCATTATTTATAAAGGTTAAATTATGCCTCCATTTGGGCCTTTTAGTTTGTGCTAGATGTACATCTAAAGATCTCCAGATCACCATTTTTGTTCTATTGGAAGGAAAGAGAAATTTATCAGTATTTGTTATTCTGTTTACTTATTTATCATAGTTAAGATAAGCTGGCACACAAAAGAATTCAATAAATGCTGCAACAATTACCTTTAAAATGATGCTCAACTGTGCATTACTAGTTTAAATTATTTGATTCCTGCTCATGATGAAACTAATTCCTACAACCTCCCCATATACTTCACTAAAGCATAGAGGACGTACTTCACTTCTGCTGAATGCATAGAATGGTGTAACAAATTTAACACTGCCATTTCCCAAACAGAAGAGTTGTATTTTTGCCAAAAAAGCAAAGAATGAAGAGCAACATGCAAATATTGCAGTGCATTATGTTAAATTCAAATAATTCAAGATAAAGTTCAGACATGCCAAAACAAGGCATGCATGTAAAAGAGTACATGAAAGGAGGAAGAGGTAAAACTGTCCAATTAACCCAGCATTTTCTTTCACATTAATATAGAAGATGGGAAGGAGAAATCAATGTAGATTTGCTTGCATCTATTACTATAAAAATTAATACATTTTTGAACTGTGACAGCACTAAAACAGAAAACTCAAATCTAAAACTGCATAACCATCAATTACTACAAGAATCTGTACCAAATTCTATCACAAAGCATGAAGGTACCTTTACATAGTTTTGACTGAGGCTATGAAGTCGTGCAAGGGGTGCTTTGGAGAATAGAAATTGGCTTTATTGGTGCACACAAGATGCAAAATAATTTAAGTATAGAGATCAAGATGTATACTATTATTTAAAATTCAGCAGAAATACACTTGCAAAATGTTTCAGAAAACAAAAATCATGAATATTTGGACTATTACTCTTTTAGCAATCAATATTTTTAAGTGTGGCTTTTAAAACACCAGTTCAATGATTTTAAAAGGTGCACAAAACAATATCTAAACCATCAGGGAAATTCTACAAAAAGTCTTTTATCTCCTAAACGGTTAGGAGGACTAAGTAGATAACAATTCAGATGTTGGAAATCTGAAATAAACCCAGAACAAGCTGGGAATGCTCAGCAGGTCACATGGCATCTATGGGGGGAAAAAAAAATGAGAGTTAGCATTTCAGGTTGATGACCTGAAGAC
Source organism: Pristis pectinata (assembly GCF_009764475.1). NCBI lineage: Eukaryota > Metazoa > Chordata > Chondrichthyes > Rhinopristiformes > Pristidae > Pristis > Pristis pectinata. The sequence goes on along the minus strand of NC_067408.1, from coordinate 27,967,588 downwards.
TTATTTTGTGGAGACTGATGTATTAAGTTAAATATGTCAATATGCATTAATGAGTGACAATTGACAATGCTGAAAACATTAAATCAGATGCTTTACGTCTGTGCAGAAAATAGATGCCTGAATGACTAAACATGCAACCCACTGATGAGCCTTTCTGCAGAACTCCCAATCCAGTCAGTCTGAAGTCTACATTCATTTTTGTTCTTTTGGTTGGATCACTGCCGAGTGGTATTTCAGCAACTGAATGTTATCACGGATAGCAAAGGAAGGCCCTAGGTTTGTTTACATTGAACTGTATGAAGTTAATGCTCAGGCAGACCTTGAAAGAACCTTAAGCTTAAAAGTAATGAGAGTAAAAGTGAGGGACATGTACTAAATTAAATAGGAAAGTCAAGACCATATGTGCAGATTGGTGATTTGTTGTGAAGGAGAGCATGGAAGTAAGGGAAAGTCAATTTAACTGTATAAGTGCATCAGTCAACATGGTCCAATAAGGAAAAAAATTGAGAAGTTATAATGAAAAAGGTCTTTTATCTTAATGAAATGATACCTAATGAGACAATTAAATGGCACAAATAGGGACTTATAGACTTGCCACTCCAGAGACATTACTCAGCACAAGCTGCAGAGCCATTTGATTCACTCCACATTACATGAATAAAGGGTTGAGCATTCTGGATACAGCAATGTGCCCCAATAACATCCTGGTTGATGTGTTTAGAACTAACCATACCTCCAGCCAAACTACAACACTGACATTTATCAGACAACATAAACATTAGCCTGGATAAATCCTGTCCGAGGACAAATCCAATGCGGCTAATTACTTGTCTACTCTCAATCATCAGCAGAACAATAGAAGGCACCAACAATGATACAAAGTAGCATTTAGTTACCTAACCAACCAACAATCACTTTCAACTCTTGCCAGGATCATTCAGCTCTGGTCTGAATTAAAGATTTTGTCCAAACATGGTCGACAGAATCAAATTGCAAGGCAAGTGTCAGAGGTACTTTGTCAAAAACAATCTCTTGACACTTAATTGTATTATATTATCAAATTCCATAGAACCAACATCCTGGGGATACTCTGCCTAGAAATGTAACTAGGCCAGACAAAACCAAGATCTCTGTATTGTGATAAGTGATTCATCACCTAAAGTCTTTCCACCATCTACAAGGAACAAGTTGGGAAGATAAAGGAATGCAATCTGAATGCAGTTCCAAGTACACAAGGAGCTCAACACATTCCATGAAAACAAAACTATTCATTGACATCCCACCCACTATTCATTCCTTCTATCACTGGTCGGCCATAACTGTAGAATGTATCATCTATACAATACAATGCAGCTAATTAAGGTTCTTTCAACAGTATTTCTCAGAACTTTTGACCTCTATCACCTAGGAAGGATGACAGCCAGATTATCCAAGCTCCATCACTTGCAATTCAAACATTATACTGTTAGTAAAGAAATCAGTTTGAAAACCTGAAGCTCTCTACCAAATAGAATTGTTTGCTGGACTATTGCAGAGCCCTGACGTGATCAGCCACATTGCTATGGGGCTCAAATGAACATAGGCCAGTCCAAGCAACACTAGCAGATCTCTTTCCCAAACAAATCAAACAGAAGTATTTTATAACACTGTTAATGATATGGCCAACATTAGAGATACTGTTATTCTAGATTATTTGATTCTAACTTCCGTATCATTCCATCTAACACCACTGCAAGAGGACCTTCACTAAAGGCAGTGGTTTAAGAAGGTGGCTAACCCCCACCTTCAAGGACAATTAGGGATTGCAAATAAACCACTAGCCTTGTCTTCGTGCCATAAATTAAGTGAATGAATCTGCATTTTTCAAAAGGCACTTGATGGAAGTAACACATGAAAGGCTGTGAAACAAAATAATAGCTCACGTGGGGTTGAGAGTAAGATAAACCAAATCTTTCATGTAATCTGTTATATATCACAGAGCCATCAAACTTTAATGAGCATATTCTGCAGTACATGTTCATGACAAATGTACTTTCAACAGTGCAATACAGATGCAGGATGAAGTTATCAGCCTACAGAAAGACAAGTTTCAATGTTTAAGCTTTGCAAATTCAAAATTATTCCAAGTGAGTCATTTCACAAGAGGTGGAAACCAAGTTTTTAATTCTTACCTTCAACTCTACTTCAGCCTTATGCGACCTCAATTTACATTATGCATTCCCAGATAAGTTTTCCAGAAGTTTCCTTTAACCATTGATAATTATAGGTCATATGCTATTTAATTTGCACCAACACAAAGCAGTTTTGGCTTTGTCACACAACTAACTCTTGCAGTTTAACTTGTGTATGAATTCACTGGAACTAGGCAAAACCACTGCATATTTCTCAACTTATGAAAATACTGAGAACATAATATGAACAAACAGAAGCAGGAATAGGCCACTCAGTCTCTCAAGATCATGGCTAATCCTACACCAAACCCATATCACTTGATTACCTTGATATCTGTAGATTTATTGATCTCCACTTGAATATGCTCAGCCTCCACAGTCGTTATGCAGTGAATTCTAAAGATTGAAGTTTCTTCTCAACTCACACCTGAATGGTCTACCCTGACTTGAGACTGTGACCCCTGATTATAGATATCACAGGCAGGCGAAAACACCATCTCTCAGATACCCTGTCAAACCCTGTAATAATTTCATGTTCCAATTAGATCATCTTTCATTCCTCTCAACTCTACAGGCAGAGTCTACTTGATCTCAGTCTATAGAACAATTCCTCATTCCAAGAATCAAGCTGGTAAAACTTTATACATTACTTCTAATACATGTCCTCTCTTAATAAGAGAGACCAGACCTGTACACAGTATTCCAAATGCAGCCTCACTAGGCTTCATATAACTGGAACAAGCAGTCCTCACTCCTGTCCTCAAATTGTCTTGTAAGATAGACCAGCAGACTATTTGCCTTCCTAACTGCATTCTGAAGATCCATATTAATTTTCAGCAATGTACAAGGACACCCAGGTCCCTCTAAACATTACCAATCTCCCACCATTTATCCAATTTACTATTTCATCTACCAAAGTGAATGAACTCACATTTTTCCACATTACATTCCATCTGTAAAGTCCTTGCTCATTCACTTGACTTGTCTGTATACCCCTTAAGTTTCTCTGCATCCTAGTCACAACCCACATTGCCACCTAGCTTTGTATCATCAGCAAAGTTGGATATATTACACTTGATTCCCTCACCCAAATCAATGACAAAGATTTTAACAGCAGTGCCTATATCCATTAATGAAATCACTAAGGTACCACAAACTTTTCTTCATTGTTAACACTTCATCGCACACAAATCTAGAGTAGAAAGTAAATCATGGTTAAGAATGTGCAGCTCCTACTCTAACTTACTCCATGAATAATTCTCTTTGCAATATACAAAATGCAAGCAAATAGTGAACCATGCATGTTATTAAGTTACTACATTAGGAGCTCTGCTGTGATATCCCTGTCACAATTACTAGTTAAAAATTTATATTCTGCCAAAGTTGGCTTAATTTTGTTCCAGATTCAAAATATGAATATTTATAACATTTGCATCAAATCTCATGACTACAACTGTTTATTAAGACAAAAAGAACATACAGACTTCAGCAATTAGCTACAATGAAGCTAGGCTGACAAGACTTTTCAAACAACTTACAGCACACATTTAGTCAATTTGCAACAGAAAATGGAGTTAGCAAAGTAACAGCTAAACAACTGCAGCTAATGTACAGAGGGAATAATAAATAATACACTTGGACTACTAAGTCACTAATAAAAAATAATTGAAGGAGAAAGGAGATTGAAGCCATAGAAAAGGAAGCTGAGCAGGATGAAGAAGAAAGTGCACAGAACATACATACAGCACAAGAACACAGAGGTTATATGCAAGAGATTCAAATTAAAGAATTTATCATGATTGCCAAATATCACAAAACCACAACAGAAATTGAAATTATTCATCAACTGGACACAAAATTTTCAGATATTAGCATCACATACAATTATTGCTGGTTACTTTGAAGCAGCAATCAAGAGTTCATTCAAACCCAATCTTATGACAATTTTTGCTTTTATTTTTGCAATCAAATTTATAAAACATTAGCACTGCACTAATTAATAACTGAGATGCATAAAACTCTAACACCATTAACTAAAATTAATGCTTTACATAGAATTTCATATAACAAAATATACATCAAAATAATCTCTTGATTTTTATGCTCCTGCAAAGTAATGTTTTAAAAATTTGGGTCAGTTTTGGATGCATGAATGATTCCTATTGAGAAGTAGCTTCTATGGCATTTGTATAAAAGTTATGATACCTTTTCTACAGTAAACAATTGTGGCCAAACCTTGTTAGATTTTATATTTTAACCCAAGGACATCAGTCTCTCAAATTGAAAATATTGTTTGAAACATTTTTGTATATAGTGTTATGATGTGCACAGACACCTTCCAAAACACTGTTCATTTCAAGCACAAATGATATTACATATTAAAAATAAATCTGAAATGCAACAGGGCATTCAATTACATCACATCATAAATCTGCTCTTATATCGAAGGTCGATGTACTCCCGCTTTATTATATCCAAGAAAGGAACTCAAACCACCATTGTAGTGATTACATTTTAAAACTGCATTAACATCTGTGAAGTGAACTGCCTTCACTTTCACAGAATGAGTATCGCTCAATACAAAGTCAGCTGTTTTTCTCTTGTTAAAGACAAAACTCGACATTCATCTGGTTCTCCACCACTAGCCCCCACACCAACATTCCCGCCCCCATTCCTCCCCTCCCCCCCATAAAAATAAAATCATCTGATCGGATTTCAGAGTGAAAAAAAATCACTGACAACACTCTTTCTCCCTGCTTTCTCTGAGTGCATGCGTCCACTTTTTTTTTGCTGACAGTTTCAAGACTGCATCGATGAGGCTCAGAAAAGACTTTTCCAAAAATATACATATATATAGCAACAATCATTCGCCAAAGCGCAAAATGCCCGCAAACTGCGGCCGGGACACCGCAAGCGGTGGAGTCACACATCCGAGTTTGGCACCAAATTTGCCCCCTCTCTCCAGAAGCCTCCCCCGCAGCCCCGCCCAGACTCCATTCCGCAGCCCCCGCCCACCGGAGGGGAACCCAGACAGTAAATCACAACCCCACGTAAACTGGGGAGGAGGAGGGGGAGGGGGAGGTGTGCACGGCGGGGAGAAGTGCCGGTGACCGATTACCCGAAAGGGTTTAGTCACCCACACAGCCTCCTCCCCCCCCCCCGAGAGAGGCGGGGGGGGGGGGGCGTGCAACCGGCGGGCGGACGCTGACGCCATGTCAGACACTGGAAAAACTTCTGGATCCACAAAGCGCCCGGGCCGCCGCCGCAACAACCTCCCGGACGGCTCCCAAACATCCCCCCCCCCTCCACTTCTCCGCGTTACCTTGCTCTATCTCGACTTTTTCCCCTTTCTTTTGATCTTCTTCCACCTAACTTTAAAACTCGTCTCCGCTGAAGCGCTGGCGACGCTCAGACTAGAGGCGGAGCACCGGTCAATGTATCCTTCCGCGGTCGTTGGTTGGGGGGGGGGAGGTGGGGGAGGGGGGAGCAGGAGGACCGGGAATAAATGGCTAATTATGATTGGACCGCCTGTCGGTGACGAAAGCACTGTGGGCCAAATCCCCGCCGACCAGCAACAAGTCCCCCCCCCCCCCCCCCCGAGCCGTACGGTGGGAGTTAAGTGAACTTGAGCTCTTTCTCAATAATTTCGGTTGCAATACCCTCTCAGTCGTTAAAGATGTGTTTTTTTCATATAAAGTTGTCTGAAGGTCTCAAACTCACTCAGCCACCACTTTGTCTGCCCTTCAGCGATGAGAACTCCGGGCTCCCGCAACTCTCGACCAACCGCCTCCGCCGGCCGGCCGCAAGTCCCGCCTCCGCCGGCCGGGGTGACTGGGGTGTCAATCAACCGTTGCCCGTGGAATGCATAGAAGGGTTTCTGACGACATCACAATAGATTGGCAGCATCCGCCATTGTACTGCCGAGATTGCCTGGTCACATTGGGATAACCGCACAGCTATTTAATAACAGGGACGACTCCTAACAATGTGGTTGTGCCCCCTTGGCCTTGGGGAGAGGTTGCCACTTCCTATGCAGCAATCCTGCATGGGGATAGAACCAGAAAATGCCGGAAGTATGCAACAGCATCTGTGGAGAGCGAAACAGAATTAACGGTTCAAGTCAATGATTTTTTTCCCCATCGGACAGCGATAAACGTTTATTCTGTTTTTTCCTCCACGGTTGCTACCTGACCTGCTGAGAACCTGCAGCTTTTTGTTTTTTTTAATACTTTAGATTTTCGTAGTATTTTTTCTTGTATCATATTGGAGCAAATGATACGAAACAGGAAGATTCTTTAAATGCCAGAATATTAAAAAGGGTGATCGTGCAAGGTGAAAGAAGGTGCTGTTAGGAAACCAAAGGTTGTCTGGGAAGTTGCAGATGCAGAACATTTATCTAAAATTACAGAGGGAAGTGAAGTGATGCTGGAAGTCTGTAATAAAAATACCAGAAGTACTGAATACTTGAAATGATTGAACTCAGTATTGAAGGTAGCAAACCATAATGTACCAGGGAAGATAAGGTGTTCGTTAGAATGGTGCATGAGGTTGAACTTTGAGGTCAGAGTGGACCAGAGAATTGAAGTGGCAGACAACTGGAATGTGACCTGGATTAGTCATCCAGTTTGTTTTTGGCCTTCTTACTTGTCGAGGAGAACGCATCATGAAGAGCAAATACTTTGAGATAAATTGAGTTACCAGTAAGTGATTGCAGCCTTGGACAGTAGGAAGGGAAGAGGTAAAATGGCCTGCGGATGTACGGAAAGATCCAAGGGAAGGTTACGGGTATTAGTGGAGATGGACGAATGAAACAGAGCATTTCTGAAGAAATTATCTCTTCAGAATGCTAAAGAGAATAAGAGGGGAAGATCTATGTACTGGAGACCGTATTGGATGTGTGCAGATTGCAGAGGATTATCTGGGTGGGCTAGAAAATGAAGACAAGGGGAAGCCAGTCCTGGTGAATAAATGAATTCTGGACTAGAGTTTATATGAAAAAAAATAAGAAATACCTTAATAACAATTTTATCACTTCGGTAATGGTTGGTGCAAGGCTACTGAAATAAAGCAAAAAGTTCATTGGCATAGCACTTTTCACGACATCGGGATATCCAAAGCGTTTTCCAACCAATGGATTGTCATTGTGGTTGTACTGTGGCACAAGGTGGTGTCAGTATGGTAGTATTGAAATGTGCATTCATATTAATTGCACCAGAATAAACCAATATTAAAGAAATTGCTTATTTTCTGCAGGAACTGATTTTATTGACATTTATTATCGAAATATGTCCGCTCGATGTGTGTTAGGAACTGATTTTTTTCTGCACATTTGCCAATTTTGTGCTCTGGAATATCGGGATTTAACCAAATAATTTATACCCATATATTCCTGAGTTAGTAGTTTTCAGCAATAAAATATCTCCGCAAAAAGCAACAGACTGGATAGCAATGTTGCATTTGAAGATTTAAATAATACAATGTGTATTGGACAAAAATGCCACATTATAAGCACATCAATCATAAGGAATGCAATAAGGCGCAGCTGTATAAAACGCTGTAAATTATTGTTTTTCTGTTGTGATACTCAGTAGGCCGGATGAGCGTTGATCTAAATAGCACATCCCGAGGTAAGTCATACAAGCTTCCAGCGTAGCCTAAAAAATCACTTTTACATGTTTCCGGGTTTCACTTTTTTCTCTTGGAGTGCACACATGGAGTTATTGAGCGTAAGTGAATGTCTTTTTAACTCCACGTCTGATTGATTCTGCAATCAAATCACGACTGCAGTCTACTTCGTTATTAAAGAAGCTCAAAAAGAAGGCGGAAGACTATAGTGGATATTTTTATTGGAGTGTGAATATTTTAAACTGATGATATACGATAAATCTTCAAAAAGTAGTCGTGTTGTCGGTGGGTGACTCAATGTGGGAAACGCGCTTTCCATTGAGCTGTGTAAATCCAAACTGAACGCAATTTAAACACAAGGATCGCGAACGAATGCTTACTTAGAAATGGCACGGTTCATGGGAATATATTATACAATGCGACCTTGATTTTCTTTCTTTGTCTCCCTATTTGCTGTGGCGGATGAAGCTCTCTTCTCTGTATTGGGTTTCCTGCTCATTCCAGGACTGTGATCAGGCTCTTTGCTTTTGGCCCAGTGGCTACATGACGTTGAGGAGATTGGCGACGCGAAGTCTGCGATTCAAAACCAAGCGAACTTCTTTCCACATCATCGCAAAACAATACAAAATCTGGTGTTTGGACAGGAAATGTCAAGGTGGTTCAGTAGTATAAAGTCGCTCCAAAAAGTTAGATTAAAGACTTTTTAAAATATTGTTTCATGATTTTAGATACCAAAATACCTTCCTCAATTTACAAGTGCAGTCCTGAACATAATGGGCAAAATATATCAGACACAAATGGATTTTCAGAAATAGAATTAACTGTTGAAAAATCAATTTCGTTGAAGGTTTCAGTTCTTAGGGAGTTCCTTGATCTCCATCCCGTTAGGATTTTGAAACCACATCCGCATTAATTCTCTGGCATTTTTCTAATTCCAATGCAAATGTTTCAATGTTTATTCGAAATAAAACGTAAGTTTTGTAAATCTTACATTCATTTTATAAAACTGGAATTGTTTTGAACAATTGATATTAAATATTAATGCTTTGTTATTATTAACGATTTTACTCCGAACACATTTAAAGGTAGAAGAGTTGAATTTTGTAGGGGTGAAATTATATCGGAGGTGCGAATCTCGAACATGTGGCTTAGTTTAGATCAGAGAGATCATGGCGGTGTATCTGATCGGGTCTTTTCCAGTAACAATTTCGTTACTGGCGTTAGGTCTGATGCTTCGGTCCCTACCTGGAAGTGTCATAACAAGAGGTTCCGGGGGGTCGGACGAAGACCTTTAGTTCCAAGGCAAATAATTCCTGTCGTGACTCTCCCATAATAACTGTAAAATCAGTCATCTCCCATCAGAAATGAAATAATACCCATTGAAGACCTTGGGGCTATTCTGGGGATTACACGAGTATAGTGAAAATAAATGAATTATTTTCTGAAACGTAAATTAAATAAGGAATTCATTCCTGTATATAACGGGGGTCGCTGAAAGTACCTGGATAGTATATTGGGAGAGGTGGTCAGGAACACTGAAGTGTTGTTCGATTATTTCATGGAAAATAATTATTTTTCTTCAGCAACAGTCAATTTAATAAACTAGTCTCCTTTACTTAGTAAATCCCTGCACCCTTCTCGGGGAAATACAAGTAGCTGATGTGTGCAGTCCATTTTATATACCTCTCTGCTCCTGTGGCTTTTAAAATCGTATACTGCAGGTATTTCTCTCATGCACATGTATACATCTTGGAGCAAGGATCATTCAGCATAAAACAATTACTTTTATTCGGTCAAAAAGATGGTTGCATTGAGACCAATCTACTAGACATCACGGGCAACTTATTCAAAGGATATATTCCTCAAAAAAATCATGAATATCAGAGTTTGCAGTTACTTTATCCGTATTGCATGAACAAAAGCTCTGTTCAGAAAAGGTTATGGAAAATGTTGATGGGATTGTTTACAACCACGAAGAGTTTAAATAAATCAAATGTAGGTGAATTGTGACCTAGTAGCTGGAGCCTCGGTGACCAGAGGGCACAGACGTAAATTGAGTGACGTGAAAACAAAAGAAAAAGAACCAAAGACTTTTTTCCTCCCCACCAGGTGATTAGGAATTGCAATTCACTGTCAGTTAGTGTGATGGAAACTTAATCCAAGACGGAATTGGATAAGTAACCGAAAAAATGAATTGCCAGAATGAGGAAGACTATATTGCTCTTCAGAAAACAATTATTACATTTTAAACAATGCTTAAGCATTATACAATTCATCCATATTCTTTCATGGTTAGAAATATAAAATAAATTATTCTTTGCAAATCTAAAAGAAATTATGTGCACTTTCAAAAATTTTATGAAGAAAAAAAATCAGCATCTCTTTACCAGAAAGGTTAAATCAGTGCACAGACCCATCAATTTTCATGTAGGTTTTAATAAAGTGAACCAAGCAATGTAAAATGGATTGTAAATATACGGGATGTTTGTACATATGAAACTAATTTGTACAACTATGTCTAAATGGTAACATTTTACAGTGAATGTCTCACTTGCTATGTATGTAACAAACCATATTTGTACTAAGCAAACTGTCTAACACGTAGTGACTTTTTCTTGTCATGGTTTAAGTTAGTTTGCTTTAAAAAAAAATCTGATCCTAATGGAGTCCTGAGGAAGTGTCTCGGGCCGAAACCTCGACTTTCCATTTCCCTCCATCGATGCTGCCTGACCCGCTGAGTTCTTCCAGCATTTTGTGTGTTGCTCCAAATTTCCAGCATCTGTAGTTCTTGTGTCTCTGATCCTAATAGAGATCTCTTGTTTCTTAAGCTTATCAATATATCTAACATGTTGGATAAATTATTGAAAATTTGTATAAAACACCACATTTAATAGAAAACAATTAAAACTGCAGATGCTGGAATTCAAATCAAAACTGGAAAATGCTGGAAGAATTCAGCCAGTCAGGCAGCATCTGTGGAAAGAGAAACCAGTCAACCTTTCAGGTCAAAGACCCTTCATCAGAACTGAAAAGGAAAGAAAGCATGTACGTCTATGTAGCAGCGAAGGTGGGGGAGGGCTTCCTTTCTCTGCTTTCTGTTTCTACAGATATTGCTTCATTTGCTGAGTTATCCAGCATTTCTGTTCTTGTACCACATTAATAGCTAAGGTTATTAGAGACAATAAAAGTATAGGTAGAAATTAATAAACCAGAAGAACGGGCATGTTATTGATACATTAACTTAGATAACCATGAGATTTTGGTCATGAAATTTCCAAAGAAAAGTGTCTTTTACTACTTGAAATATAAGAATAAAAGATCAGGAGAAAGGCATACAGCCTTGGAAGTCTGTTCCACAATTCAATAACGTCATAGCTGATGGAAAAGGTGCTGCCTCTCATCACCAGTGATCAGATTCAATCCTGACCTGCAGAGCTGTTGTATGGAATTTGCATGTTCTCCCTGTGACCACAGGGTTTCCTCCAGGTGCTCTGGTTTCCTCCCACATCGTGTGGATTGGTAGGTAAATTTGCCACTGTAAATTGCCCCTGAGTGTATGTAAGTGGTAGAACTTGCAGGGATTTGATGGGAATGTGGGGAGGTTAAAATGGGTTAGGGTAGGATTACTGCAAAGAAACATGCTTGATGGTTGTGAATTCAGTGGGCCAAATGACCTGTTTCTGTGCTGTCTATCTCTATGATTTTAAGAAACATTGACTCCTTTCCACTTTCCTGTCTAATCCCTAAATCCCTCTTTCCACTATAATCCAAAACTCGAATTATCTCAGTCTTAAATATATAATGACAGCACCCACAACTCTCTGGGCAGAGAAATCCAAAGATTGGGGGCACAAGAGACTGGAGCTGCTGTAATCTGGATCAAAAAACAAATTGCTTGAAGAACTCAGCTGGTCAAGCAGCACCTGTGGAGGCAGAGTGCTAGTCGATGTTTTGGGTTGAGACCCTGCATCAGGACAAAAGATTCTTCAGCACAGTCTGTAAAGGGTGTTCCTTAATCGTATCACAATGCCTCCTAGTTCGTGACCATCTTCACAACATGTACCCTGACAAACTCTCACAAAATATTTCTTTAATGAGATCACTCCTCATTCTAAACTCCAGAGAATATAGGCTTATTCTGCTCAGTCTTTACTTAGACAACCCCTTTATCCTAACAATCAATCTGGTGAGCCTTCTTTATACTTCCTCCAAAGCAAATATATTCTTCATTAATAAGGTGAACAAATCAGTACAGATTATTCCAGGTATAATTACACCAAAGCCCCACCCAGTTGTAACAAGAGAGTGCAGTTAGTGCTGGCTGAACACCATAATTATTACAATCAATATACATGCCTGAATTGTACTGAATGTAAGTGCACAAAGGTGAAGTAGAGTGGAGAGATCTGGGAGCACAGATGCATATTACTAAAAGTTGTGACGCAGGAGAATGGGCTTTTAAAATCAAAATGCCAACAAATAACTGGTGTTTTGTACCAAAACTATTGTTTTGAAAATCAGAGAAGTTGTATCAAAATAGTATTGAACCTTAGTCCACACCCAGCGTATTATGAACATTTTAGGGGGCTAAATACAATAGCCCATGTAAATAGGCACAGAGATTATGCATCTCCTATAGATACTACCGATGGTGGGGAGGGATGTGCCCATGATGTATTGGGCCGAGTCCACTACTCTCTGTAGCTTCTTACATTCCTGTGCATTCGAATTGCCGTAACAGACCATGATGCAACCAGTCAGGATACTTTCAACAGTACATCTGTAGAAGTTTGTTAGAATGTTCGGTGACAAGCCAAACCTCCTAAGAAACTAAAGATGCTGGTGTGTCCTTATGATTGCATCTATGTGCTGGGCCTAGGATATGTCAATGCCCAGGAATTTAAAGCTGCTGACTCTCTCAACCACCGATCTAAGTAGACCGGCGCAGACTGTAGACTGGTGCATGTTCGCCTTCGTTTCCCTTCCTGAAGTCAACAATAAGCTCTTGAGTTTTACTGACGTTGAGCGAGAGGTATTGCAGCACCACTCAAGCAGGTGACCTATCTTGCTCTGGTAAACTGACTCATCATCACCTGTGATTCATCCAACAACAGTGGTGTCGTTGTTGAACCTCTTCATAGTTACCTCATTCAGCAGGGCTGTCTAGGTGTGACCTTATATTTAATTAATTTTTCATGATTGGGACCTCACTGGCAATACAAGCATTTATTGCTCATTTCTAATTGTCCCTGTGAAGGGCAATCAGGGAGCTGCCTTCTGGAACCACTACAGCATGGTTTTGGCTATATGTGTTCTACCCATGAATGCAAAGGTGGTACACCAGTTATCAGCCACATTATCAGAAGATGTTGCTCATATTTCTTGTTTTGTCTTTAGACGTAGGAGGCTTTTTGGCCCATCAGGACAATGCTAGATCTCAGAACAATCTCATTAATCTAATTCCTCCCACTTATTTCACTGTGAACTATTCTCTCTCACTATTCCTGCCGGTGTTGGTGGTAGAGACTGAAACAATAGGGACATTTAAAAGACTCTTAGATAGGCACATGGAAGTAAGGAAAATGGAGGGTCTTGGGCTGTGCAGAAGGGAAGGGTTAGATTGATCATTGGAGGAGGTGTTCATCTAGTTCGGCACAACATTGTGGGCCAAAGGGCCTGTACTGTGCTGTACTGTGCTACGTTCTAATTCCACCCTGATTCTCCCACCATCCACCTACTGCAGGGGTAATTTACAGTAGGCAATTAACCTATCAACCAGCACATCTTCGGGATGTGGAAGGAAACTGGTACACCCAGGGAAAACCTAATCAGTCACTGAGGGAACATGCAAACTCCACACGCTCAGCACTGGAGGTTAGGATTGAACGCAGATGGCTGCAGCTGTGAAGCAGCAGTATCACCTGCTTGGCATCCAGTCTGTTTTGCAGTGGTTGTTTAATGCAGCTAGCTAGCACACTGTCACAGAATGAAGGCATCATACCTGTAACCAGGATACTAAGCTTGATCTACATGATTCACTACCTGTTGTTACACACCAACTGGATGTGGAGGGACTCGAATCCTTTTTGCTTTCAACATAAGGCAAATCTGACATGCTGTACCTGTAGTTTAAAGTACATGCAATCAATGGCCCTCTGAACCACGGTGTAGGCAGTAAACTTCATAAAGTCTCATGTTCTCTCCAACTTCTGGTTTCTGGCAAGGGAGAATGAGATGTCATCATTTCTCTCTGAGGACAGAGCATCAGTAACCTTCCTTATCCAGGAGAGCATGGCAAACTGCAAGATGTTGAAAAAATTTTCTGCTGTTTCTTGCTAGGAGCCAAATGCATAAAAGTCCACTACCATAAAAGTTAACTTAACAACTATTGGCAATGTAATCCTTGGCCTGATCTGAGGTTGTGCTTTGTGACTGAGCAAGTGGGATATCTTAGTTATAATACCTTTCTGTAATTGCACTTGTCTCATACCATTGCTCGCTGAAGTCCAACTATAGGAATTGGTCCTTGAATATTCTGGGTGAACATGGCCTCCTGCTGAGAGAGACCTTCTCCCTTCATACTCTTCCCTCTTCTAGCATCTTATTCTGCATTAACATAGCACATAGAACATAGACCGGTACAGAAAAGGAACGGGCCCTTTGGCCCACGATGTCTGTGCCGATGCCAAATTAAACTAAACCTATCTGCTTGCACAAGATCCATATCCCTCTATTCCCTGCATGTTCATGTGCCAGTCGAAATGCCTCTTAAATGCCACTATCATGTCTGCTTCCAATATCACCCCTGGCAGCATGTTCCAGGCACCTACCACTCTCTGCATTAAAAACTTATCCCACACATTTCCTTTAAACTTTTCTCCTATCACCTCAAAGCTACGTCCTCTAGTGCGTGATATTTCTACACTGGAATAAAGACTCTGACTATCTACCCTACCTATATCTCTCATAATTTTATAAACCTCTGTCAGGTCTCCCCTAAGCCTCCAACACTGCAGAGAAAACAATCCAAATTTGTCCAACTTCTCCTTATAGCTAATAATCTCTAATCCAGGTAGCGTCCTGGTGAACCTATTCTGCACCCTCTCCAAAGCCTCCACATCTTTCCTGTAATGGGGCAACCAGAGCTGCACACATTACTCCAAATGCAGTCTAACCAAAGTTTTGTACAGCTGCAACATGACTTCCTGAGTCTTATATCAATGCCCCAGCTGATGGAAGCAAGCATGCCATACACCTTCTTTAACACCCTGTCTACTTTCAGGGAACTATGGACTTGCAACCCAAGATCCCTCTGTACATCAATGCTGCTAAGGGTCCTGCCATTTACTGTATCCTTTCCCTTTACATTTGACCTCCCAAATCACACCTCAAATTTGCCCAGATTAAACTCCATTTACCCTTTCTCTCTCCATAGCTGCAGCTGATCTATATCCTGCTGTATCCTTTGACACCTTCTTCACTATCCACATCTCCACCAATTTTTGTGTCATCTGCAGATTTACTAATCAGCCCTTCTACATTTTCGTCCCAGTTATTTGTGTGCCTTTTGCTCATTCTTCAAAACCTGCAGGATTCTAAAGGGAAAAGCTCAATGCATCAATGTCAGCAATTGACTGGTTTGTGCAGAAATCTTGAAGGCCGCCTAACTTTCTGTACATTTCTGCAACTTTAACCAGCTTTAGAAAACATCAAACACAAGATCACAAGATCACAAGACAAGGGAGCAGAAGCAGGCCATTTGGCCCATCGAGTCTGCTCCAAGGAAGAGAGGAAAAAAGAAATGAGAAATGGGGAATGGGGGGGGGGGGGAAGAAAAATAAACCTATTCTAATCCCAATTTCCGGCCTTATCCCCATATCCCTTGATACCCTGACTATTTAGATATCTATTTATCTCCTCCTTGAATGCCCCCACTGATCTGGCCTCCACTGCTGTACGTGGCAAGGAGTTCCACAAATTCACCACCCTCTGGCTAAAGAAATTTCTCCTCATCTCTGTTTTGAAACCAACAGAAGAAATCAGTAACTGACCTGCATTTCACATTTAATCTATTTAAAGAGCACATGTGTAGGTCTTTACTGCTGCTGAATATTGTTCTTAGTCAAATGTATTTAAGAGAGGATAAGAGATTTGAGCTCAAGAATATCAGTGCTGGTATTGAACCAGATATGCAGGCAATCACAATCCACCTATTTTGCAGGTATTAACTGCGCATTCGCTAATGCCTTTACTGATGTGATCTATTGCGATTCATATCACTTGTGTGTATATGCTACTAAAATATAATTTGTAGCATTCAAATGATGGCTATTATTAATTGGAATTTCACACTGCTCATTCTTAAACAATTAAGAAGATGTACAAACTCTGGAGAAGGTATAAAAGATATTTATAAGAGAAACAACTGGCTGCAGATGCTGGAATCTAGATGAAAAACACAATGATGTTGGAGGAACTCAGCAGGCCAGGCAGCATCCATGGAGAAAAGCAGGTGGTCAACGTTTCGAGTCAGGACCCTTCTTCAGGACTGAAGATAGGAAAAGGGGAAGCCCAATATATAGGAGGGAAAAGCAGAGCAGTGATAGGTGGAAAGATGAGGGGAGGCGGGGTGGGCACAAGGTAGGCAGATGCAGGTAAGTGATAGTTATAGGCAGGTGCAGGGGAGGAGGGGAGAGCAGATCCAGCGGGGAATGGGTCAAAAGTAATGAGAGGGAAGAAAAAGGGGTAGAAAAAAAAGAGATAGGCCAGGAAAGGGAAGAAAAGAAGAGGCATGGTTGGGGGGTGTGTGGGGAAGGGGTGTGGGGATTACCTAAAGTGGGAGAATTCAATGTTCATGCTGGTAGGCTGCAAGGTTCCAAGATGGAAGATGAGGTGCTGTTCCTCCAGTTTGCACTTGGAATTCTCCTGGCAGTGGAGGAGGCCGAGGACTGTCATACCTGTGATAGTGTGGGAGGGGAAGTTGAAGTGACCGGCAATGGGGAGATGCAGATTATGGTTATGGACAAAGAGCAGGTGTTCTGCGAAATGGTCACCTAGTCTGCGTTTGGTCTCACCAATGTAGAGGAGGCCACACTTGGAGAACCGAATGTAGTAGATGATATTAAGGGACGTGCAGGTGAATCTCTGTCTTACCTGAAAGGACTCTTTGGGTCCCTGGATGGAGGTGGTGTAGGGGCAGGTGTTACACCTATGGCGGGGGCAGTGGAAAGTTCCCGGGGTGGGAGCGGGATTGGTGGGGGAGCAGTAAACTAAGGATTTGCAGAGAGAGCGGTCCCTGTGAAAGGCAGAAAGGGATGGGGAGGGGAAGATGTGCTTGGTGGTTGGGTCTCGTTGGAGATGGCGGAAGTGGCGGAGAATGATGTCTTGGATATGTAGGCTGGTGGGATGTAATGTGAGGACAAGGGGGACCCTATCCCTGTTGGGTCTGGGAGGGGTGGGGGCGAGAGCAGAGGTGTGGGAAATGGCAGAGACATGGGTGTGAGCTCTCTCGACCACAGTCAGGGGGAAGCCCCAGTTAGAAAAGAAGTTGGACATCTCAGATGTCCTGGAGTGGAAAGCCTCATCATGGGAGCAGATGCGGCAGAGGCGGAGAAATTGAGAAAAAGGGATAGTGTCCTTGCAAAAGACAGGGTGGGAGGAGCTGTAATTAAGGTAGCTGTGGGCGTCAGTGGGTTTGTTGAAAATGTCGGTGGATAAAGAATCTCCTGAGATGAAGATGGAAAGATTGAGGAAGGAGAGAGAGGTGTCAGAGATAGTCCAAGTGAATTGGAGAGCAGGGTGAACATTTGTGGTGAAATTTATGAAACTGTTGAGTTTCGCACAGGTACAAGAGGTGGCACCAATGCAGTCATCGATATAGCAGAGAAAGAGTTGAGCAATAGGTCCGGAGTAGGCTTGGAACAGAGACTGTTCAATGTTGCCAGCAAAGAGGTAGGCATAGCTGGGGCCCATGCGAATGCCCATAACTACGCCCTTGGTCTGTAGAAAGTGAGAGGAATCAAAAGTTAAGATGTTTAGAGTGAGGACAAGTTCAGCCAGGTAGAGGAGAGTGTTAGTGGAAGGGGACTGGTTCTGTCACTGGTCAAGAAAGAACCGGAGGGCAGTGAGGCCATCATGATGAGGAATGGAGATATATAGGGACTGGACATCCATGGTGAAGATGAGGTTGTGCGTGCCGGTGAACTTAAAGCTATGGAAGAGTTGGAGAACATGTGATGTGTCACGGACGTAGGTGGGAAGGGATTGGACCGGGGGGGGGCGGGGGGGGGGGGGGGCACAGGATAGTGTCCAGGTATGAGGATATGAGCTCCATGGGGCAAGAGCATGCGGAGACAAATATTTATAAGAATGACTTACAAGAACCATGATTTACCAGGAAAGATTGAACAAACCAGAGTTCCTTAATCCAAAAGAGTGAGGTGGGAGTTGATAAGGGGTTAAATGTTTCAACTTGAATATTTCTGGAGGAGAGGTGGGGTTAGTGGATGTGTGAGGTTTTTAACTGTGGGTCAATAATATAATGCAGTCATTAAACCCAACAGAAAATTCAAGAAAATGTATTTATCCAGAGAATGTGAAAGTTGCTACCTCAAGTACTAGACGTGGTGGCAATTACATATATTTTTTTTTAAATTCTTGGCATTTATTATTTATCCTTAATTGCTATTGAACATTAAAAGACAGTTAAGAGTCAGTCATATAGGGAAGATCTGGATAATTACGTGAGGAAGAAAGGAAAAGACAGAAATGCTGATGGGTGTGCATGAAGAACAATGGGAAAAGGCATGTGAGATTGGAATTACTGGGCTCTGTAAGTACTAAGTAACCATGTAATAATAAATGATAGGCAGGAAGAGTACGTTTGACTAGACAATCCTGCTATCAGATCATAAATGAGTCATGCCACAGTAATTACACTAAGTGGCCCTGCATTCAGTTTATTATTTACAACCTAATTGAAGCTCTTCATTTAACCAAGAGTGATGAATTTGGGCAGCCATATGAATTCAAGACCAAGGTCTCTCAGAGGCACAGGCCCTTAAGAAAATATTGGTAACATTTCAAATATTGTACACAAAATGCAAAAATTAATATTTTATTATGAATGCTGGGACTTTGAGTGATTCACACAGATACTGTGAATGTAAAAAGTCTTTAGCAATGACAAGCAAGCATTCTGGAAGAATCTCTCTTGGACTCAAAGTACAGTGAGGATTTATGGAGTCACAAGAGACTGCAAATTCTGGAATCTGAAGCAAAAGTTAAACTGCTGACAATGTGGCCTCCTCTAGCTTGGCAAGACCAAGGGCAGACTAGGTGAATGTTTTGCAGAGCAACAGTGGTCTGTCTGTAGCAGCCATCTTGAGCTTCTGGTTACATTTCATTTTATCTCCCGTCCACATTCCCAAACTGACCTGTCTGTCCTCAGCTTCCTCCACCGCCATTGTGAGGCCAAATGCAAACTAGAAGAACAACACATCATATTATGTGTGGGTAGTCTACAGCCTAATGGTATAAACACTGAATTTTCCAATTTCAGGTAATCCACTCTCCCTGTGTTCCTTTCACACCAGTCCATTCAAGGCCCTCTCTTCTTTTGTTCATCTTTTCCATCCCTCATCCTCCTCTGCCCCTTGTTACCTGGATTGGGTTTCTTCTCCTTTAGTTCACTTTTTCCTTCCCCTCCCCCATCATCCCTCCTTTATCCAGTTTCACATCACCTATCAGCTTCTGCCTCTACCCTTCGCCCAGCTAGTTCCATTTGCCTGTCATCCGCACCACCCCATCATCTGGTTCCATCTACCACCTACCAGCCTCTATCTCACGCCTCCCTCTTACTACTATATACCAGCTATCATCCCTCTACATTCTCAGTCCTGAGGCAGGGTCTTGACCCAAAACATCAACCATCCCTTTTCCTCCACAGATACTGCTCGACTCACTGAGTTCTTTCAGCAGTTTATCTTTTGAATGCAGTTTTGTACTCTTTTTAAGATAATAACGAATGATTAGATTCAGTTTCAATAGTTAGAATTACATAGTTTACTTCAATGTTTTGGGTGTAGACAAGTAATTTTGTTGAGTCACAGATTCTGCAGATGCTGGAATCTGGAGCAACACACACAAAATGCTGGAGTAACTCAGCAGGTCAGGCAGCATCTATGGTGAGAAGTAAACAGTCAACATTTTGGGTCTTGACCTGAAACGTTGACCATCTATTTCCCTCCATAGGTGCTGCCTGACCTGCTGAGTTCCTCCAGCGTTTTGGGTGTAATTTTGTAGATTTATGTATTTATAATGGGAATACAGTTCAACTGACAAGGCACTTTGAATATTCAAATAACTGTGGCTGGTCCAAAGGATTCTGAGCACAAAACCCAGGCACTTAAAAATAGTTCTTTCATCACAGTATTGGGGGATGGCTTTCTGAAAAACAAAGACCTCAAATATTGATTGACAGAACTAATGTCTCTAACAATGTGTTAAGTGACAGGATGACCATTTAATCCCTTCTCTGATCTCATCTTGGAAGTTTCAATGTGGGCTGATTAACAAACATTCATCTATTGTTTTGGCTTGCATAATTTACAATAGCGTAAAACCAGAATGTCCCACGCCCAATGACTGGTTTCAATGTCCTGGATGTTACATGTGAACAGTTTTTCTTTGAAGACTTGTTCTTATTTGTATCAATGGTTGCTATCCACATAATCCCTGATTAAAATTGACATTAAATCCTTAACAGAATATCAAGTTCTTGCAATTAGCAATCAGAAAAAAAAATTCAGAGTGTATTTTCCTTCCAATTTTTATTATTAGTAATCTTTTAGTGACTGCTCAATTTTATTGGTGGCTTTTGAACTGCAGCTAATCATGGTTAATGTTGCTTGTTAAATTCTCAAAGGTACATTTTCAATCGTCATCGAGATGATTTATTGCTGTATTGTAGGCATGAATTTTTCAGTTACACATAAATATATGCAGATCAAGTGTAAAATCTAAAATATGAGATTTCACACAATTTGATATCTTCCACTCCTTGTCATGGTGTTTGTAATGGTTAGCATTTAAACTTGATTTGACTAGAGTTAGTAGTTTTGTCCGCTTTGTCAAGCATCTTCGCTCCATCTGCCACAAAAGTCAAGATCTCCTGGTGGCCAGCCACTTTAATTCCACATCCCACTCCTATACTGACATGTCTATCCATGGCCTCCTCTACTGCCATGTAGAGGCCAGACACAGGTTGGAGGAACATCATCTCATATTCCGCCTTGGGAATTTCCAACCTGACGCTTCAACATCAATTTCTCTAACTTCTGGTAAACCATCCCCTTTCCCCTTCCCCCTATTATTTTTCCTTATTCCTGTGACCGCCTTACCCCTTCTCTTTCCCCTACCCCACCCTCATGACCTGCACATCTATTCCCCACCTCCTTCCCTTTATTCCATGGTCTACTGTCTTCTCCTACTGGATTCCTTCTTCTTCAGTACTTTGCCTCTTCTATGTATCACCTTTCAGCTTTTACATCACTCCCTTTCACACCCCCCTCCCATCATCCTCCCCCCTCTCACCTGGACTCACCTATCACCTGCCAGCCTGTGCTCCTCTCTTCCCCCTGACCATCTTATTCTGGCTTCTGGCCTCTTCCTTTCCAGTCCTGATGAAAAGTCGCAACCCGAAACGTCGACTGTTTATTTCCCTCTATAGATGCTGCCTGACCTGCTGAGTTCCTCCAGCATTTTGTGTATTGCTCCAGATTCCAGCATCTGCAGAATCTCTTGTGTTTGGAGTTTTCTTTCCTTGCTTTTTTATATATTAAATCTGGTTTAAAGGGCATGCTATAGTTTAAACAAACAACATTCTAGGTTCTGCTCACAGAGTGATTTAACATAAGAATACAAGGTTTGTTAACTTCACTGTATCAGTCAATCAGTTGCAGGTGGGATTGAAATTGTTGCAGAACATTGTTAATGCATTTTTACTCAAATCATTTACCTTGTTTATTTTTATTTACAATGTGCAGTCAACTTCTTAAAAGAATATACTGAATTCTCCAGCAAAATACATCAAATGGTATACATACCAAATGTGCAAAATAATTCCAATTCCTTTACAGCACCCACAATTAACAGGAGAAATTACCTGATCACTTCAGTTCTGGCCAGGAATGAACATATCATTATAGACAGCCACAAACAAAGTGTAGAAATTTGTCCAAGTTAAAGACCTTGGATAGGTGTCAATTAGAATAGCAAGTCATGTTTTAGGTCTTGTCTTCTGATTATATATCAAATATTTCTCTATATTCAATGAGATTTAATTTATTTCTTCACGTTACAATATCAATGGTAAATGATGGTCTCAGAAAGTGTTTTTAACTTAAAGGACAAATGGACAGTAGCACAAATTTCCATACTTTCAAGGCTGCATCTAATATATGTTCAAAACTAATGTGATTTAAAATATTGTCAAATTGGATTTATCATTTAGAGCACCATCTGGTGGTAATACCTAACAACTGATGTGCAGTTGAAAAATCTCAGCTGTCTTTACTTAATTTGAAAAATTCATTTGGTGGCTGAAGCAGTTTCCTCCCCAAAGCACAAGACTTCCAAATAAAATATTTTCCAAAATATATTTTATGCATATACCAAGTTAAAGATGTTACAACATGCCAAAGATCAATGTAGTATCCAAAATGCAGGTTTCCTGCAAACAGATTTACTACTTCAGAAATGACAAAGAAAGATGCATCAGAAAACTAAGTTTCACCAAGGAAACTGTAACTGAAGTGTACCAAGAACTGCAATTAATTGTCTTCCATACACTATCAATGACATTCAAGATCATCTTTGCTTTCAACCTTTATGCCAAGGGAGCATCAAGCAGCCATTGGGAATAGCACACTTGAAGAATTCTTCTTCTACTTGTAACCTGCTTGGAGGGATATATTTGGATTAGGACAGTGTTTTGTCAATGGGAGTGAGAGAGTTCCGGAACAGTCTTATTACAAAAGGAAGGTAATCTTTCAAAGGGAGTAGGTAAGTACAGAGTACAGCAGAACCTACAGTGTAACCTTTAAAAAAATGAGATGTGGGACTCTTTCAAAGACCTAGTTCGGGAATGATTCAGCAACTGACCTCTTGCTGTGCTGTACGTATTAGCAATTCTAAATAATAGTCTACAACACATCAATGTCACAAAACAATTCAAAAATGATCAGCATAATAACTTAGGAGTTGTAGACAAATCCATCAATTTGTACAAGGTCCTATGAATAGCAATGAATTAAAAAAAAATATTCTTCTTGGTGCTATTCATTAACTGATGTATGGTGTCCAGAACACTATAATTCCCTGATCACCTTTGTGAAGTCTCAGATATTTTTTGCTCTTTAGTTAATAAAAAAGATATCAAACTGATATCTGAAGACAGGGCCTCGAACTCTGAAACACTCCAGTACAATTCTCAACCTATATAAATTGCTTAATGCACACATACATAAATCACAGGAGTAACAGTACTATCATTAAGCTATTAAAGCATAGGTTTACAATACACGAAGCCATACAGCTTAATCATGTCTGCGCCAGTTGAAAAGGTGTTAAGTAGCCTGATTCTACCTTATAGCACTTATTCGTTAGCCCTGCAAAATGCACACATCCAAGTATTGTTTAAGTGTGATGTGGGCTTCTGACACCACTAATCTTTCAGGCATTGAATTTCAGACCCTTACCATACTTTGGTTAAAAAATTTCTACTCTAGTACTTTAAATGTATGTCCCCATTTGTTTTTTTCCCCCCCTTGGCTAAGGGAAATTGATCTTCCTTATTTACTATATCCAGTCCTCTTGTAATTTTATACACTTCAATTAAGAGTACTCAATTAATCAGCCTCCTCTATTTCAAAGAAAACAATCTTTTCTTATACAATCTTAGCTCAGGGCTACAATTTTCTAGTTGTGCAAACCTCTTCATAGATCTTTTCTTCACTCTCCAGTACAATCCTATCTTTCCTGCAATTTTGATAACCAGCATTGTATGAAATACCTAACCTATGGTGTAACTAGTATTGTGCACAGCTGATATAACCTGCCTGCTCTCATAAAAGATCTTTTTAAACAACCTTATCATCCAGTCCATCCTGCTTTATTTAAAGATCTGTCCCCCTACTGTATATTTCCATGTTTTGTTGCACCTCCCCAAATGGATTACCTCACACTTCTTTGGATTAAATTCCAATTGCTATTTTTCTGCCTAGCTGACCAGGCCATCTGTTCCTTAGTGCAACATGAAGCTTTCCTCTTCATTGTCAATCACTTGGCCAATTTTTGTATCATCTGCAAACTTATATCATGTCCCCCAGATAAAGTCTGTCATTAAGAAATAATTCAAAAAGCAAGGTCGTAAGTACTGAGCCCTGTGACTTTCTAATGGAAATAGTCATCCAGCCAGAAAAACATCTACCAACTAATACACTTGGCATCCTGCTGCTGGTCAATTTTAGACCCGATTTGTCACTCTCCCTTGGCCACAGTTGATGCCCTTAACATTTCATCTCTTCTCAGAGGTGAGATTTCTTTAAGCAATGTTGCCCCACCCGTCACGATATATCATCATATTTCCATGTATTGATACACACTCACCGAACCTTATTCACTTCCTTGCATTTGCATATATACCATTAAAAACAGCCAGACTCCTGTTAAGTACATTTTAACCACTTTCTCTGCCTTTCAAACTCACTTATTTTCTGCCTTCAACTTCTGCTATACTCCCTCGTGAATCTTTATTCAGTTACCATCCCCTACCAGGGTATTTTGAAGCTTCTACCATAGATTGAGAAAGGATATTGACCCCATCTGCCCAGTACCAATCTACCCTGCAACTGATCCCAATGCCCTAGGAGTCTAAAGCCCTCCTTCCTGCACCATTTATCCTGTCATGCATTCATCTGCATTGCTCTTTATTTTGTCTGTCTGGCAGTCAACTAGTCTAACTCTGACTGCATTATTTGGAGCTGCAGTGAGACCACTACCCGAATGTGCCCTCCAGAAAACATCCATCCCTGCTGATGGTTCCCTGTCATGTCAGCTGTTTCTCAAGCTCTAAAATTCAGAGTTCAAGCTCCTCTAGTTGCATCTTCCAGGACATGGATATTAGAAGTATTGCACATACCCATTCATATTTCCATTTAATAAACTTAGCACGTTAGCACAACAGCAGTTCTTGCCCCCATTGCACTAAAATGCTGCTACAACTATTTCACGTCAACCTCACTGCCATTCTTTCATATTAAGTGACATTTCAAGCCAGGGTCTGACTTGACTGTATCATCTTTCAAAGTCTGACATGAATCTCATTTACTACAGACACTCAGGGAAAGTGGGTCCTTCCCCTACATGATTAAATTTTGTGCAAACATAAGCATTATTGTACAATGCCTTCACTTGCAGCAAGATGGTACAGTCACTTTAATGCATGTACTTCAAAAGCCATTAAAGTGAATCTTTCATATTGATGATGTACATCGCTAGATCACATGCACCCTAGGTCTGGCAAAACATCGTGTAATAGCTAAGAATATGTAGTATAATAAAGGCCCCGCATAAATTGCAATATTGTGGAAATTGTAGGTTCTGCTCTGCTGCAATGAGACAGATAATCTGACTCTCCCCCAATCTTTAGCCTCCAGTTCAGATGATCCTCAAGCTCACCCACTCCCAGACTTCAGACACAGGGCTTTCCACAGCAGATCCCGTGAACTGAATCAAACACATCCCTGGACTGGAGTAATGAACTGCAGTAATCCAAGGGATGTGCATTGAAAAAGAAACAATAGCGACTTAGGTAAAGCACCACCAAGGACATGATTAAATGGCATGATTTAACTGTTTCTAAAATAAAATTTAAGAAGTGTTAGCATACTTTAAGCTGTTTTTACCTTCCCTCCAGAAATGAATTTGCACATTGCAAATTACTGCAATTAACAAAAGTAAAAGTTATTTTGCCACTATTTTGTTGGTTTCTCTGTGATTCACATCCAATTTTTTTGGTATGAAGTTAATTCAGCAATTTAGGTATTGTCTTTGAGTATAATGGATGAAATTAAATTTTTCATTTTCACTAATAACTTTGAAAACATGGATGGGGCAATTGTTAACTGCAGATGACAAAACATGCAACTGATGTCAAATGAGTGGGTATTTAGATCAAAGATTTTAAAATGTCGAAAACATATAGAAGGCATACACAGAATTAGAATGAACACACATTAGCAAAAGGATCAAACTGAAGTGAAAAATAATCACAACTTTTTACAGAATATCTCCTACAGACCTTCCAGCTCCAAACGTAGTTGTCCACATGGATGCAAACTCACGTAATATACTATTCTTTGTTATTAATATACCTTAAAACAAGTTTACACATCAAATCCTTGTAAGAACAAATCTTTAATTTACAAACTTATTTAAAATACATTGGTTCAGGATTTTTTTTTAAAAAGATGGATAGCTTGCCTCAAAGTATTAAAATAATTACAAACCAGTTAATTCTTAAAAAGGAGATTTCTGTGGAGGGAAGTGCATAAAACCAATTGTCTCCAATCTCATGAGATATCAAACACTGAGTCCTACAACAACATCTTACATCAAGATTCATTTTTGTGAGCTACGCAAAGATAAATTAAGCATTTATAATTAAAAAATACTTCATCGAGATCTCTCTCAAAATATTAAAACATACAAGTATATTCTTCATGAAGTCAAATTAACAGCATGAAGATTTTACTTATGACAAGCTGTGATATTTAATGTATGATGGATCATTTTAAAACTTGTGATATTAGCAATGGAATAATTAACTCTAACACAATAAAAAGATTGTATTTCTTGGCATCTGATTCAAGTCACAATGGAAGACTGGGCTCAACTTAGTGTGATCTATCACATTCAGATTTAGGGTACAAATACAGTCTGAATGATAATCATGCACTATTTGCCACGTTACTTGTAGTTGATGATGAAAGCAAGAACTACAGACATAAAAATTCTTTTTTTTCCTTTGAGCAGGACTAGTAACTATAACAAGTATCTGATAAAATTACAAACAAGAACAACTCATTTTAAATGAACTAATTCATGTTGAAGATCAGTAACCATAAAACAAGTTCAATTCCCAGCTAATTTTCCTGCTTTTGACTGTTTAACCCAATTGAATAGAACAATGACAATTTAAGATTTCTACATTGCTACTGGTCTGCAGTTTCCCTTTCAAGATGAGAAAATTTCACCCTCAATGCCATTGAAATATTTTGTGAACACTGTATTGCAAGATAAACATTAATCAGATAAAAACTCTAGTGCTGAAGCCATTTTATACCCATAACAGTTTACCAATCAGAAAATGAATGTGTTTAGGCACAGATATGCAAATAATTCTCACAAATGGCCATGTATGTAAAAGCTAATGGTGTTAAGACTCAGTACACCATGAAAATTAACCTGAATCAAGACAGAAAACAGGTTGGTATGAGAAGTAAAAGAGAAAATAAGTATTTTAGCAAAAATCTGGAAGATCTTCACTAAGTCTTGGCAGATTAACATCAAAACTGGCTTCCCTCCTATGCCTTCAACTGATCTAAAAAAAGGACAGCAGGACAGCATTTACAAATGTGATAGATATATATATGTGCAGTCATATTTAATTATTCTGCCAAATATCTCTAAAAGTTGTGCGGAGAGAATAGTACTCATTCTGCAGTAAAATGTCTGTTAAAAACATAGAGTTAGTAAAACATCTCCACTCAGGTCAGTGTTGTTTGCTGTTGGTTTCTTCTTCAGACGTGCCAGCTGTCCCATTATGGTTATTAGATAAACCCGATCCAAGACCATATAAATGTCCACAGTACTTTGTATCATCAATGTTGTCTTCAAAAAATAACTGAAAAATAGAAGTATAAATATTAAGGATGAAGTTGTAGTAACCACCAATACCAGGGATTCATAATGAAGTATCTGTATAGGACCACTGGGATGGCATTTCTCAGGAACAATGACATTGGGTAAAACTCCTGTAATCAATAGCCTTGCCCCAAAAAGCAAGGACAGCTAATAAGCTTAATATTACACCAAACTGGCACACTGCAATTAACCTCAAGGGGCGCCAGAAATTGGGTCAAACTACGAGAATTATCTGGTCTCACATTAGGTTCCCAAATTATATTTTGCTGAGCAATTTTGTAATCTTCTAAATGTACCTGCATTGTAACTCTTGAAGTTTGTTTTAAATAAGACCACATTGTAATATTTATTCGTTCAAATTAGCTGACTGTCCTGTGCGCTGAACTGCTAGGATCAGATTAATAAGACTCCAAATAAACACAGCAGCTAATGGCCATATGCCATGAAATCTGTGCATGTTCAATCACCATTTTTAAAAAAAGAATCAAGTCTCAAAACGGTTACATACAGGTGGTGGCAATTCGGCCCTTCTAAAGTGTACTGGCTATATGTAATCCTGCTAATCCCACTCACCCATCTTTTACCCAGATCCCTACAATTCAGTTTTCCTTTCAGATCCTTATTTGCCTCTCTTTTGAATACCACAGTAGAATCTGCCTTCACAACTAGCTTGGCATTGGTTGGGTTTGGAAGTTTTTCCTCACGCCACTTTTGTTTCTTTTGCCAAGCTTCATTCTATGTCCCTTGGCTCTTCACCCTTCTGCCCTTTTATTCTGCCTACATCCTTCGCAATTTTAAAGTAATTATTTTAAAAGCCCTTGTCGCCACCTCTTTTCTAAGGAGAAAAGCCGTAGCTTCTTCAGTCTGTCTACGTAACTAAAGTCCCTTATGCCTGGAATCATTTCAGCAAATCTGTTAAGTATGCTCTCCAAAACTTTACATATTTTCTAAAATGTCCATCCAGAACCGGACAGAAAATTCCAGTTGTGGCCGAAATGTTTTAAGTTTCATCATGACTTCCTTACTCTTGTACTCATGCCTTTAAAAAAGCATATGGGATCTGGAGCTTATTAATTATCTCTTTCTCAACCTGCCTTGCCACTTCTGATACTCTGTGCACATTTCCCCAGATCTTTGTTCTTATAAAGCTACGCCCTCTAGTTTATTCTGCCCCTTCTCATTTTGCTATTAAAATATAACACTTAACATTGCTCAGCATTAAATTTCATCTGCCATCTATTCTACCAGTCTATTATTATCCTCACAGCTCACAACGTCTTCAAGCTCTGTCATTTTAAAATATGGAAACTGTGCCCTGCACACCTAAATCCAAGTCATATATGTAACTAAATCAATGGTCCTGTCACCAACCTCTGCGCAACTCCACTGTACACTTCCTACCAGCCCAAAGGTTCAGACATGCTAATACAAGAAAATTTAACTCAAACAAAGATCATTTCCCAACTATTTATGATGCTGTGAAACCCCAAGCTCCTTAAGCATCTGTCCCATTATGGTAGTTCTGTACGATAATATTCAGAAGTCAAACAGAATGATGCTGTCTTGAAGTGACAATGGATTTGGACAATGACCTCAGAGCACAAGTAATATAACTGTAATATCCAAATTTCTTCCCTTGCTGTAAACTAACCACTTGTACAGATTTATACACATCCAAATTAATGCAAATTATAAATCGGAAAATAATTTTTCCTTAGTGGGTGATTGAAGGAACAGGAGAAAGGACTTAAAGAATAGACCTGCCACAACTGGCTAATGTCAACTCATTTATTTAAATTCTGTTCAATCTGTCCAGAAGTGAAATTGCAGAAGTACATATAGTGTAAAGTACATAAAAAGGAGTTATCCTGAATCATTGCTTTTTTGGTTGTTCCATTTATGCAGTTTGAACCTACTTTGTAACAGTTTAAATTAAAGTTGCCTTCCAGGCAGCACAGCTCATGAAATCTCGTTGGCTCTCTCTGGAGTAACAGTTTTGTTTTTGTGAAGGGGACCAAGAAGCCAGAATCTATTTAAGCATAAGGCAAGAGCAATGGGCCACAAAGCACAAAACTCTACTCTTTACTGGGTCTCCATTTAGGAGATCATTAAATTGATATGTCAGGAACTCCAGCCATGAAACTGGAAAAGTAGAAAAGCAATTTTAAACAGGAAAAACATTCCTCGAAGTGTCCAACCTGTGGAAACTTTTTCTTAACATGAACAAATTTTAACAGTATGATCAATTTATTTTTAAAAATTATTCTCATGACAAGAGTCACTTTCATACCTCCCTCATTCTGAAGAAAGCCATGCCTGTCAGAAGTGAGTCTGAGCCTGCCTGGTGCTGTCGCCCAATTCGCTCCAGCTCAAGCTGTTCAGCAACTTCCTGCAGGCCACCCTGTGGAGAAATCCATTAACTATTAAAAATGGCCACTAAATTTCAGACTGAATGGTTTGAGCAATTCAACCACTTTTTGGCTTAGAAATCAGTCCTACAAATTGTTTTGCCAGCCTGCTCCTAATAATTGGGAGGCAGGGGAAGATCCCTGCAACAGAATAGGTGGGCTGCAGACGACATTGGGCTACAGCTCTCATTTACTTCAAATGAGGATGTTGAATGGCATTTATCACACATCCATTTTCATGCTGCTGCATCACCAACAGTGGAAAGTGGCAGCAATCAGATGAGAGCGTTGAGCCAGTGGGAAGGGTCAAGCAGTCAATGATTTGTGATTTTAATCTAAAAATAAGAGCAATCTTGCACTTGAAAAGATGCAAATCCAAAACGAAATGTATCATTATGCTTGATGTAAACCAGAGACTTTCTTATTGTATGTAGCAAGTCTTTTATTATGCTCTTCAAAGAAATTTAGCTAATGAAAATAATTAGTAAAATGATCCTTTCCCTCTTTGTAAAATGCTTACAAACATATATACACTAATCTTATTTAGTGAATCTACATGAAACGATTTCAGCAAGATTAAAAGTACATGCTACATTAACATCTCTCTGTATGATTATATCCCTTAGCACCATTCAATATCATAACCAACACAGCTAGAAAACATGCAATTTATGTTCAGCTTCAAATGAGTACCTTCAGGTTTTTGCAGCTTTTCATCAGGTACTTCACATCATAGATTGCTGGAAAGAACAAATGCAGGATGTCAAAGAATTCTTGCTCTTCTTCCGGTAGTCGTGAGTGGGTTAGAAGTTTAATCAAGTAGCCAAAGTCATAACCACTGCAGCAAACATAATTTTTAGGTTTAATAAAATGCTCAAAATATAATTGAAATTTTATAACAATAATTTTCCTCAGAACAAGATAAAAAATTTCAAAATTTACCTATTCAGAATCAAACCTAATAGTGATCTTTATTTTAGAACACTACAGTACAATACAGGCCCTTCGGCCCACAATTTTATTGTTCAATGAGATCTGTGATGCAAAGTTCACTTTCCTGGCTCCCCAACATTTTCCCCAAAGGCTATATACAAATCCATAAGTGAATAGAAGACTGTGTCTGCTAATGCTTTTCTTCAACTATTAAATAACAAGTCTGTGAAAACAGGATTGGTTCAAGTTGCAACCAATCTCCACTCAGCACTTCCAACAAAGCAATTTCTTGTAAGCAATCTCATACAACCCTTATTATTAAATCAAAGTCACAAAAGGAAGCCACTCTGAATCTGGTGACTCTTTCATCAGGGTCCAGGTGCACTGCATTTCTCCATAGCTGTGCGATTATTTCCTTTTTACAATATCTATACAATTCCATTATCAAAAGCTATGACTGAATCTGCTTCCATCACCATTTCAGACTGTGCATCCCAGGTAATAAACAATTTTCTGTGTAAAAAATCTCCCCTCTTGTTCTCCTGCAAATATAAAAAAGCCACCAACAGACTGTGGTTCATTTCAAAGGGGACAGAATTAAAGAAGCCCTGTTAAACTTGTATGGAACATTGGCTAAACCAGACTTGAGACCACCATTTCTGTTCTGGTGCCAATACTTGGCCTGATAGTTCTGGACCTAGATGGTTGCCCAGACTTGCCACATGCTGGCTTCAGGTTTCATCACTCCCCACTGCTTCCCCCCTCACTCCCACAAATGTAGGGACCCGAATAAGCTAACATGCTGCACACAATAAGCATCCAGTAAGGTGGAGGGGCAGTGAGATGCAAGTAGAGAATCCCACACCCACTCCACTCTGGAACACAACGACAGTTTGCTGGTAGTCATCGGGTGTGTGCAGTTTTTGAAAAAGGATTTAGAGGAAGGGACATTTAATGACAATTAAAACAGATACAGATTTAAAATTTTGAAATTAAATTGAAGTGCTACCAAGTTATTGAAAGCATTAAAGTAAAACAACAAGCATTTTACTTGTTCCAGGTTCAGTGATTCCAATCAAGTGAATGGGACTGAGGAAAGCGTTACATAAGCCAGTCCTCACTGGTGCATCCAGACCCTCTTCAGTGAGTTATTGTTCCAAGTGTTACGGATTAGGTTACTATTTGGTGAATGTCCCTTTAAGACATAGTACGGTAGTGTGTGTGTGTGTGGTGTCATTACGACAACAGGAGGTAACGACGGGCTGACGTTTTGGCAGTCAGAAAAGAGAGAGGAAGAGAGAGACACTGCCTGCTGGTCTCTGTATCGATGAATGAAAAACAATAAATGCGTCTGTCACTACAATCCACGTATGGATTTTTGGAATTATCCAGTGGAGTCCACTTTGTTGTTGGGGGCTCGTCTGGGATTTGAACCCGGGACCTCTCGCACCCCAAGCGAGAATCATACCCCTAGACCAAAACATGTTTGAGAATGGATAAAATGGAAGTATGAACACGTGATAAGTCACATGGAAGGCAATCAGCAATGACCTTTTCCGACGTTAAATGGGAAAAATGTATCTTTACTAATCTGATATTCTGTAATTGTGTAGAATGATAATTATTAACACATTTCTGTACTAACTATGCACTAACTAATTTTGTTACGTACCAGCAACAAAAGAAACACACCAAGTCATGGATAAGTGTTAGAAACTATTTTATTAACTACTTATGATAATAAGAAAGGAAAAAAAGTGTTAGAATGTTAAAAGTAAAAATGTTAGATATTAAACATGAACCCCAAAAACTAAACCCGAAGTGTGTGTGTGGCAAATTCCCAAACTCCAAGTCCAGGAATAGTTCTCAAAGTTCAGTTCAGCAAGTGGTAAGGTGAAATGTGAGCAAAGGCTTTTGCAAAACCACCATTGACTGAAGAGAAAATGTAGAGAGAGAATAGAGAAATTACAAAATCCACATGTTCCAGGATGGAACCCATACGACACCTCAATCACTGATGATCTCCACTGCTTTGTTCCGAAGTATCTGCCACCCCGAAAGGCATTCGAGACGTGGCCATCCACAGAAATACCTGTTTCCTTCTACAGGTTAACGACAAAGTGGACTCCACTGGATTATTCCAAAAATCCATGTGTGGATTGTAGTGACAGACACAGTTATTGTTTTTCATCCATCGATACAGAGACCAGCAGGCAGTGTCTCTCTCTTCCTCTCTCTCTTTTCTGACTGCCAAAACGTCAGCCCGTCATTATCTCCTGTTGTCGTAATGATACCGCGCCCCCCCCCCCCCCCCCCCACACACACAACTGTACTATGTCTAAAAGGGACATTCACCGAATAGTACCTAATCCGTAACACCAAGGTTTAAAAACAGAGCTGGCAGACAGATGTTCTGGCATTACCGAGCAGGAGCCAAGGCACAAACAGCTAACAAGTCCCTCTGGCCAGCACAATTCAAGCCATTATGAAGGAGGGTATAGGAGTAAAGGGGAAATTGGAAGAAGAATTTATGGAACAGGAACTGAGAGATTGAAAGATTAAGCAAAAGAAATTTTTGCTTTTTATTCATTTTTCAGGATTTGGGCATCACTAGAAAGGCCTGCATTTATTGTGAGGCACCACCTCGACCTATTGCAGTCCATAGGCATAAACTTTCATCCCTAGTACCCTTCGAGTAAATACCCACCCAGCAAAAGTATCAACCCCTGACTGATTTAGCATCCACTCACTTACTACATTGGCTCTAAATTAAGCAACACCTTGACTCTTAATCTCCCCCAGTCCTGTCAACTCCATCTGTGCTCCTTCTGTCCTGCTCTTCAACTTCCCTAACTTTTTGCTGCATTAATGGAGACTGTTTCTTACAATTTTGACTTCCCTCCTACCCCTTTTTACTCTACTGTAAACATACATCTTTGTCATTGAATAACAAGGCATATTGGGGTAGATTAGTTATTTTTTCTTTGTTAAGGCTCCTGTAAAAAGCCTTGGCATGTCTTGTAACATGAAAATGGATGTTGTTTACAGAAAACTTCCTCAGTATGATTCCTGAAAATATGACTATTCCAACAAACAGGATATAAAAGAGATCCTCTCTTTTATGATGAAGCAAAATGACTTGATAGTGATTGATGATTCAAGTGGAGGCAGTTCTGAGGAATGTTACTTTGGGTTATGTTCTAAATCTGGTAAACTACCAAAAAATGAAAGGATTTCAGTTTCAGTCACAGGGGAAATTCACTGCATTGAAAGAAAGCAATACCTGACCAGTTTGGATAGATACAATGGACAATTTACTGTCACAAAAATAGAGCTTTAGCTTTAGATGGAAGTGAATTTCCTTAAATAAAGTTCAAAAATACTAAACAGAACAGAATTTCAAAATCTTAACTTTAATTGCAGGCACCAACCTGTGAAATGAAAGCCACTTAACATTATCACAAAGCACAACCCCAGATGTCATGAGCAGCTCTGCAAAGTAAGAGGTTTCAATCCCTTCTTCTTCATGCTTCTTGAACTGGAGCCCAGAAGTTCTCAGCAGATCTATTGAGTCTTGAGAGTACATATCCTCCCTTTAAAACAAAAGGATTTTTAAAAGGATTCTTTTCCTCGAATTGTCAGCTATAATCAATGACCAATCTATAAACATCAAAGCTCAAAGGATATCTACACTATTTTAAAAATAAAATGACCTAAACCTTCAAGGTTACTATATGCGTGGAAAAAAAAATCACTGTAGAAAAAAGCTACAAGAATTGCCAGTTTTAAAATAAGATTTTGAAGCTGGATCACTTTAAGAGAAATGAAATGCAAGCGAGTTAAAGTCCACAAGGGCACACTCAATGATTCTGAAATTTACCTGGTCTATAATTAATCACAGACCAACATGGTACCATATAACAAGTCAAATCTGTAATATACTTACCAACCTCAACCAGAGCAGTACTCAGTTACCACAATTCACAATTACCAAGCGATGGGGAGGGAGAATTGAAATCCTGCTTCTGACCATTATCTGGGGATTGCAAGAAGTTTTGGGATAGGACAAAAGGAGTCATGCCCCAACAGTCAAATAGTTTATTGAATAATGGTCACTTAGGCAGGCAGCAGTAATAAAATTAAACCCAGCAAAATACCAAGTTTTTAATGAGAGATGGGAACAGACGGTGAAGACAAAAAAAAGCAGATTTGGTGGAATTAATGGTACCTACGTCAGGTTGAATTTAAAGTTGAACTGCCAGGTGGAGGTTCCAGGAGGATACTGGTTTTTCTCATTCATGAACGTCAGGCCTAGCTGGATGATTTTCAACAAGTCCACATTACATCGTAGGAGTTGATACTGGTAATCTACAGTGCTACGAAATTCTCCAATAGGTCTTACCACAACACCAGGAAACTCTGTATCCTATGAAAACAAAACGAAAAACAGCATAGTTGATCAACTAAATTGAACCAAAAATAAAACAGCAGATGCTGGGAATCTGAAATAAAAATAGAATGCCAAAAACAGTCAGGAGGTCAGATTGTACCTGTTGATAGAGAAAGAGTCATCATTTCAGGTAAATGACCCTTCCATGTTTTGATGGCACTTAGGCACAACCAATGATAAAGGAATGAATAGCCAGCCATGAACAACATGGATAATGGAGGACCATAAGCAGAGAACAATAATAAGAAAAAGAAAACATTGGAGATAGTCAGCTACTCAACAACATCCGAATAGGGAGAAAGAAAGTTAACGACTTGAAAAATCAATTCTCTACAGGTGCTGCTAACCGGCTCATAGTTCCAGTGTTTTCTATTTTTATTTTATATTTCCAGCATCCAAAGGTTGTGCATTTTGGACCTATCACTCTAGGCACAAATCCTCAATTCTGCTCTAATTCTTCTACCAGCTACTTAAATATATGGTCCCAAGCTGATATTTTCTTAGTTGATTCTCTGTTAGTGATCACGTTGATTTAAAGCCCAGCACAAAGCTCTGTGCAAATATTTGAGACTAACAATTCAGTTCTTCACTGTTGGTGATGCCATCTTTCAGGCAGAATGATGCTCAATCCACCTTTTCATTAAAAACCCAGAGTGATCTTTCCTATTGTCCAGATCAATACTTATTCCTTAGCCAATAACTGAAACAGACATGTCATTTTATTGTGTGCTTTTTACAAAACAATGCCTGGGTATGTGTAAATTAATTGCTACATTCCCCTGCCTGCATCACAATCCTTCAATAGCACATCATGGACTGTGAAGTAACTCTGTGGTTGTGAAAAGCACCAAATTATTTTTCTTTCATTGTTGTATGAAACTCCATATGTAGAAATAAATAAAACATTCAACTTTCTTGACTTTAAAGTGTAGTTTTCTCATCTGAGTTTCATTTCCACATATCTTTTCAATAAGTGAAGATTTGAAAAAGTCAACTTTTTCCTAACCAATTATCAATTTGCAGGATCCTACTCATTACTTTAACACAAAGCAGTGCCTATAGCTTGTACTCCATTGCTCCTTAGGAAATAGAAGCAAGAATATAGAAGCAAGAATATAGACCATCAGGACCTGCACACCTATATCGCCATTCTATAAGACAATGGCTGATCTTTTATCTTAGTGTCACTTTCTTGCATGATATTCCTTGATTTTCATAGTGTTCAAATATCACCAAAATTTGTATAATCAGAGGTTACCTTATACTTGTATGTCAAACTACAATATTTGCTTCAATTCATTCTCAAGAATAGGTTTTCATTTTACTCCATTTACGATAGGATATCAGGCAGTCAAAAGTGAACCACTTTTACATGATTCAGAATAAGACTTACCATGGCTATATAGTTGTATTTCTGAATAATTAGACGAATTCGTCTCATTTCTTCTTCCAGGTTATTTGCCCATACCTCACGGATTATCTGACTGTGGTCTTCTGCAGACGGCATTTTGAATAGATTGCCGAAGTGGGCTAATGTGGTCTAGAAAATAAAAATAATGCAACTTTAAACTGAACACCAACTTTTCCCATTCCATTTTTAAAATGTGCCCATATATTTAAAAAAAATATACGGGCACATTGCAGCCTGCAGGACTTGATCAAATCGACAAGATGCTGGAGGAACTGGAGGCCAGGCAGCATCCGTGGAGAAATGCAGTCAACGTTTCAGGTCAGGACCCTTCTTCAGGGCTGAAGATAGGAAAAGGGGAAGTCCAATACGTAGGGGGGGGGGGAACAGAGCAGTGATAGGTGGACAAAAGAGAGGAGGTAGGGTGGGCACAAGGTGGTGAGAGGTAGATGCAGGCAAGAGATAGTGATAGCAGATGCAGGGGAGGTGAGGAGAGCAGATCCACCATGGTTGGGGGGAGGAGGAGGGGAGGAGGAGGGGGAGGAGGAGGGGAGGAGGAGGGGGGGGAGGAGAGAAGGGAAAAATGACGAGGAGAAGAAAGAGAGAGAGGGGCAAGGAAAGGGAAGAAAAGGCAACATGGGGGGGGGGAGGGGGGGAGATGGTTGGTTTACTTAAAGTGGGAGAGTTTAATATTCGTGCCATTAGGCTGTAAGGTCCCAAGACAGACAATGAGGTGTCGTTCCTCCAATTTGCATTTGAGCTTTTCCTGGCAGCGGAGGAGGCTGAGGACTGACATGTCAGTGATGGACCTTTCACTGCCCCCACTATAGATGCAATACCTGCTCCTACGCCACCTCCATCCAGGGACCCAAACAGTCCTTTCAGGTGAGGAGGGAAGGTTTTAGATTTTTGGATCATTGGGATCTCTTCTGGGGAAGGTGGGACCTGTACAGAGAGGATGGGTTACACCTGAACCTGAGGGGGGCCAATATCTTTGCAGGCAGGTTTGCTAGGGTGGTTCGGGAGGGTTTAAACTAGTTTGTGAGGGGGATGGGAACCAGAGGGGTAGGTCAGAGGAAGAAGTGGGTGGGGAAAAGTCAGATCTAACATGTAGAGAGGCTTTGAGGAAGGAGAAGCAGAGTATAGAGTATAAAAATAGAAAGGTGGATGGGCTAAAGTGCATTTACTTAAATGCAAGAAGTATCAGGAATAAGGGTGATGAACAGAGAGCTTGGATAAGTACATGGGACTATGATATTGTGGCTCTTGCAGAGACTTGGCTGTCAGCTGGGCAGGAATGGATATTGAATATTCCTGGATTTCAGTGTTTTAAAAGGGATAGGGAGGGGGGAAGAAGAGGAGGAAGGGTGGCGTTACTGGTCAGGGATACTATTACAGCTACAGAAAGGGTGGATAATGTAGAAGGATCCTCTCTAGAGTAAGTCTGGGTGGAATTTAGGAACAAGAAAGGAGCAGTTACTCTACTGGGAGTATTCTATAGGCCCCCACCCCCCGGTAGCAGCAGGGATACTGAGGAGCAGATTGGGAGGCAGATTTTGGAAAGGTGCAAGAATAACAGGGTAGTTATCATGGGAGACTTCAACTTCCCAAATATTAATTGGCACCTTAGTGCCAAAGGTTTAGACGGGGCAGAGTTTGTTAAGTGCATCCAGGACGGATTCCTGTCACAGTATGTTGACAGGCCGACCAGGGGGAATGCCATATTAGATCTAGTATTAGGTAACGAACCGGGTCAGGTGACAGATCTCTCGGTGGATGAGCATTTGGGGGACAGTGACCACTGCTCCCTAACCTTTAGCATTGTCATGGACAAGGATAGGAGCAAAGAGGATGGGAAGATATTTAATTGGGGAAGGGCAAATTATGAGGCTATAAGGCTAGAACTTGAGAATGTAAATTGGGATGACATTTTTGAAGGGAAATGTACCATGGAGATGTGGTCGTTGTTCAGGGATCTCTTGCAGGATGTTAGGGATAAATTTGTCCCAGTGAGGCAGAGAAAGAATGGCAGGGTGAAGGAACCATGGGTGACAAGAGAGGTGGAACAACTAGTTAGGAAGAAGAAGGCAGCATACATAAGGTGTAAGCAGCAAGGATCAGATAGGGCTCATGAGGAATATAGAGTAGCAAGGAAGGAACGTAAGAAGGGGCTGAGGAGAGCGAGAAGGGGACATGAAAAGGCTTTGGCGAGTTGGGTTAAGGAGAATCCCAAGGCTTTTTTCACGTACGTGAAGAGCAGAAGGATGACGAGAGTAAAGGTAGGACCGATTAGAGATAAAGGTGGGAAGATGTGCCTGGAAGCTGTGGAAGTGGGTGAGGTTCTCAATGAATACTTCTCTTCAGTATTCACCAAAGAGAGGGGCCTTGGTGACGCTGAGGACAGTGTTGGCAAGGTTAATGTTCTAGAGCATGTAGATATTAAGAGAGAGGATGTGTTGGAACTGTTAGAAAATATTAGGACAGATAAATACCCGGGGCCTGATGGAATATTCCCCAGGCTGCTCCACGAGGCGAGGAAGGAGATTGCTGAACTGTTGGCTAGGTGAGTCCTTGTTGTCCACGGGAATGGTACCGGAGGATTGGAGGGTGGCAAATGTTGTCCCCTTATTCAAGAAAGGTAGTAGGGATAGTCCAGGGAATTACAGACCAGTGAGCCTTACGTCTGTGGTGGTCAAGCTGTTGGAAAGGATTCTAAGAGATAGGATCTATGAGCATTTAGAGAATCATGGACTGATTTGGGACAGCCAGCATGGCTTTGTGAAGGGAAGATCATGTCTCACAAGCCTGGCAGGGTTCTTTGAGGAGGTGACCAGGAAGATTGATGAGAATAGTGCAGTAGGTGTGGTCTACATGGATTTTAGTAAGGCGTTTGACAAAGTTCCACATGGTAAGCTTCTTCATAAGGTCAGAAGGCATGGGATCCAAGGAGGTTTGGCGGTGTGGATTCAGAATTGGCTTGCCTGTAGAAAGCAGAGGGTTGTGGTGGAGGGAGTGCATTCAGATTGGAGGGCTGTGACTAGTGGTGTCCCACAAGGTTCTGCGACCTCTACTTTTCGTGATATTTATTAATGACTTGGATGAGGGGATAGAAGGGTGGGTTAGCAAGTCTGCAGACGACACAAAGGTCGGTGGTGCTGTGGATAGTGTGGAGGACTGTCGAAGCTTGCAGAGGGATATTGACAGGATGCAGAGCTGGGCTGACAAGTGGCAGATGGAGTTCAATCCAGAGAAGTGTGAGGTGGTACACTTTGGAAGGACAAACTCCAAGGTGGAGAACAAGGTTAATGGCAGGATTCTGGGCAGTGTGGAGGAGCAGAGGGATCTGGGGGTTCATATCCACAGATCACTGAAAGTTGCCTCACAGGTGGATAGGGTAGTTAAGAAAGCTTATGGGATGTTAGTTTTCTTAAGTCATGGAATCGAGTTTAAGAGCCGCGAGGTAATGATGCAGCTCTACAAAACTCTGGTTGGACCACACTTGGAGTACTGTGTCCAGTTCTGGTTGCCTCATTATAGGAAGGATGTGGAAGCGTTGGAAAGGGTGCAGAGGAGATTTACCAGGACGCTGCCTGGATTGGAGAGTATGGATTATGTGGAGAGACTAAGGGAGCAAGGGCTATACTCTTTGGAGAGGAGGAGGATGAGGGAAGGCATGATAGAGGTATACAAAATATTAAGAGGAATAGATAGACAGCCAGTGCCTCTTTCCCAGGGCACCAATGCTCAATAAAAGAGGGCATAGCTTTAAAGTAATGGGTGGGAAGTTCAAGGGAGATATGAGAGGGTGGTTTTTCACCCAGAGTGGTTGGTGCATGGAATGCGCTGCCTGGGGTAGTGGTGGAGGCAGATACATTGGTCAAGTTCAAGAGATTGTTAGATAAGCATATGGAGGAATTTAAAATAGGGGAATATGTGGGAGGAAGCGGTAAAATAGTCTTAGGCGTGGTTTAAAGGTTGGCACAACATGGTGGGCCGAAGGGCCTGTATTGTTCTATGGTTTACCTGCACCTCCCCTAATATCATCTACTGCATTCGGTGCTCCAAGTGTGACCTCCTCTACATTGGCGAGACCAAACACAGACTAGGTGCCCTACTCTCCGTCTGTAACCATGATCTGCATCTCCCCGCTGCCAGTCACTTCAACTCCCCCTCCATCACTGATTTGTCAGTCCTCGGCCTCCTCCACTGCCAGGAGAAGTCCAAATGCAAACTGGAGGAAAAACATCTCAGTTTCCATCCTGGGACCTTCACAGCCTAATGGCATGAACACTGCATCCTCCCACTTTAAGTAAAATCAATATCTTTAGATAGCTCCCTAATAGATTCATAGCCCAACATTTCATGTACATAATCAAGTACTATTTAAATATGTGCTTCTGCTATTCTTTCGAGGCACTACCACCTTCTGAATGATAGAATTTTGCTTCATCACTTCTCAATCCAGTGTTAATTGAGAAATAAATATTGTCCAGGCACCCAGAATTAACCTTTCTCCCCTTCGGTCTTACTTGAAATTGTCCATTGGGATCCTGAAGTCCTTCAAGAGAGCAGAAGAGGCCTAAGGTAAAACCTCATCCAAAAAGACACCACTTCTGCCAATCCAAGCACTTCATGCACTAAATGCCAGTCTTGTTTTTAATACTCAAGTCTTGAGCGGGGGCTGATGCCCAACCCTTTGACTCCGATGAAAAGGGCCACCCATGGAGCCACACTTGATACAAATTATACAAG
This sequence comes from Pristis pectinata, assembly GCF_009764475.1. Classification (NCBI taxonomy): domain Eukaryota; kingdom Metazoa; phylum Chordata; class Chondrichthyes; order Rhinopristiformes; family Pristidae; genus Pristis; species Pristis pectinata. The sequence continues at coordinate 27,925,855 of NC_067408.1, read as the reverse complement.
AAATGGCCTTACACGTGCATGGCCAAAAAATTGTTCCAAAGTATACAAAACAGTATACAAAATAATGACTAATTCAAGCAAGAAGAAATTTTGCTCAGATTTGATCAAGTCTAGAAATTACGATTCTGGTTCCAATTGTGCATTTTACAAAATAAATTCCTCGGTGGATCACAATGCATGTACTGATATTGCAGGGTATTTCCATAAAACGCAGTAGTGTTACAGCACATCATTCTTTTGTCTGAGCCATCCAGGAGGTTAAGTTGATACACACAGAACAGTTAAAGGAGGACCTGGATCAGCAACGTTAGGCCCGAAATAAGAGCAGTCACTTCAAACTGATAAAAAAATCCGTTTGATGTTGACGTGGCCGACTCATTCGTGCTGCACCCGGGAACCGGTGGGAATGTTTCCAACGGCGGGCCAGTAACCAGACTGGATCCGCTCCCTCGGGATCCATGCAGCTTTTCCCGCTTTTCAAACCATGGCCCAGGCAACACTGCAACCTCCACATGTCACTTACCTGCTCGACGTAACCCCCCCGAGTGTAATTAACCCCCTGATTCTCGGAGCACGGAGAACAACCGCTAAGAGATCACTTTGGTCATGTCCCCCAACTCCGGCTGCGTCCGAGCCACCCGGCCCGAATAGTCAAAGATGGCAACAACGCGCATGCGTAGAGGGGGCGGGGCCAACCCCAAGCGACCACGTCAATCATTCGCTAACCACAATACAACAAAAGTCAAAGTATTAAATGTAGCTCAACCTCGTTAATTATATTACAATAAAATATGTAGCAGGTTTTCCTCTGATAAGGTAGCTTCTCAGTTGTCGAGCTCGATGAGGCTGCTCGGATTTCAGTTCCACACTTGAGACTCGTCATCTCCCGCAACTGTTTCTCTTCCTGAAAGCACATTCCTTGTCCCATGTTGCGATCTCTAGTTGGAGGCACACCTGGAATTTGGATCACATGATGATCCAACCATATATGATTGCATTTATTTTATAACGGTTAGGTCTCTGAGAGTAGAGTCTTATGCTTGTGATTTCACAGCAGCAGTTCATAACATGGCAAGAAACAGGTAACCACTCATAAGCACTTGAGTGTGAGAAAATCTAGGTGCAAACAGGGGGAGCCTGAATTTGGGTTGGTTCAGCAAAGGATAAACCAGAGATAGAAAGAACTTTCTACATCACTAATAACTAATGCGACTCACTGAAAATGTGCAGCTTATTAAGGATTTCCTTCATAACCCAAAAACAATACAATTATAACTGCTGGTAATAGAAAACCCTGATAGTCTGCCAATGATTAGTAATAATCCTTTAATCTGCTAATATTCATCCTGAAACAGTTAGAAATTCCCCTAAAAGTACCCAGATCCACAATTTATGCCACTTTTAGAAATACCAGTCTTTCTTTTCATTTCCTTTGCAGTTCCAGCAGCCAGAGCAGCAGAGAGGAGGAGCCAGCAGCTTTTTAAAAGTTGTCTTTAAATTGGAACTTTTTTTGCAGTTCCAGCACCAGAGCAGCATAGGGCAGGAGCCAGCAGCAGCTTTTTTTTTAAAGTTGTTTCTGATTGGCTAAGTGAAGGCAGGTAGGGTAAAGCAGAGTGGCCATTGTGTGAGTGGGCCAGTGTAAAAGTGGGGAGCTAAGGCTTTGGTGTGAAGAGGTTCTGTTAAGTTCTCCTTCTTTATTATGGCACAGGTAGAGCGGTGGGGATGGCACCCAGTGCAGTGGTGTGCTCCTCTTGCATGATGTCCCTGATGACATTTGTGAGCCGTTCATCTGGCTGCAGTTCCTTACAGACTGCATACCAATGACATAGGCAGGAAAAGTGATAAGGTCCTGCAAAGTCAATTCAGGGAGTTAGGTGCTAAGTGAAAAGACAGGACCTCCAGGGTGATGATCTCAGGATTGCTACCTGTGCCACGTGCTAGTGAGGCAAGAAATAGGAAGATAGTGCAGTTTATCATGTGGCTAAGCAGATGGTGCAGGAGGGAGGGCTTCAGATTTTTAAATCATTGGGTGCTCTTCCAGGGAAGGTGGGATCTGTACAAACAGGATGGTTTGTATCTGAACTGGAGGGGGACCAATATCCTTGCAGGAAGGTTTGCTAGTGCTGCTCCGGGGGTGGGTGGGTGGTGGGGGGGGGTGGGGGGGGGGGGGGGAGGGTTAAACTAGAGTTGCAGGACAGCAAGTAGAGAGGCTATGGGAAAAGTAGATGTTAAGACTACAAGCAAAGATGGAAACTGAAAGGTTCAGTGTGGTGGGACTAATGTTCTGAGTTGCATCTATTTCAATGCAAGGAGTATTGTAGGTAAGGCAGATTAACTTAGAGTGTGGATCTGTATGTGGAATTATGTAGTAGCCATTAGTGAGATTTGGTTGCAGGAGGGGCAGGACCTTTAGCTCAATGTTCTGGGGTTCTGTTGTTTTTGACATTATAGAAGGGGAGGTATTGGAGGGGGAGGGGTGGCATTACTCACCAGGAAGAATCTCACAGCAGTGCTCAGAGAGGACATACTGGAGGGTTTGACTACCAAGGCAGTTTAGGTGGAACTGAGGAATAAAAAAGGATGACTACATTAATGGGACTATATTATAGACCTCCCAATAGTCAGCAGGATTTAGAGGAGCAAATTTGTAGAGAGATAGCAGACAGTTGCAGGAAATATAAAGTTGTGCTAGTAAGTGATTTTAACTTTCCAAATATTGACTGGGACTCCCATATGTAAAAGGGCTGGATGGGATCAAGTTTGTCCAATTTGTTTAGGAAAGTTTCCTTAATCAATATGTAGAGGTCCCAATTAGAGAGAATGTGATACTGGATCTCCTCTTAGGGAATGAGACAGGGTAGGTGACAGAATGAGTGTAGGGGAACACTTTGGATCTAGTGATCATAATTCCATTAATTTTAAGATAATTATGGAGGACTGGTCCTAGGGTTAGATTCTAAACTGGAGGAAGGCCAATTTTGATGGCATCAGAAGGGATCTGGCAGATGTGGATGGGATTGGTTCTTTTTCTGGCAAAGGGATGCTTGGGTAAGTGGGAGGCCTTCAAGAGTGAAATATTGAGAGTACAGAATCTGTACGTTTCTGTTAGGATAAAAGGCAAGGCTAACAGGTTTAGGGAACCTTCTTTATTGAGGACCTGGTAAAGAAAAAGGAGGTGCATACAGGCAGTTGGGATCAAATGAGGTGCTTGAGGAGTATAAGAAATGCAAGAGAATACCTAAGAGAGAAATCAGGAGGCTAAAAGAGGATATGAGGTTGCTTTGGTGGATCAGGTGAAAGAGAATCATAAGGATTTCTATAGATATATTAAGAGCAAAAGGATAGCAAGGGACACATTGGTCCTCTTGACGATCAGCGTGGTCATCTGTGTGGAGCCGAAAGAGATGGGGGAGATTTTAAATGGATTTTTTGCATCTGTGTTTACTCGAGAGACAGGCACAGTCTATAGAACTGAGGGAAAAGAGTAGTGAGGTCATGGACTATATCTGGATTACGGAAGAGGAGGCGCTTGCTGTCTTGAGGCAGATTAGGGTGGATAAATCCCCAGGCCCTGAAGAGGCCTCCCCTTGGACCTTGTGGGAGGCTAGTGCAGAAATTGCAGGGGCCCTCGCAGAGATATTTAAAACATCCTTAGTCACAGGTGAGGTGTTAGAGGATAGCTAATGTTGTTCTGTTGTTTAAGAAAGGCTCTTGGGATAAGCTGGGAAATTATAGGCCAGTGAGCCTGATGTCAGTCATGGATAAATTATTGGAAGGTATTCTGAGGGACAGGATATACAAGTATTTGGATAGACAGGGCCTATTAGGGATAGTCAACATGGCCTTGTGCATGGCTGGTCATGTCTAACCAATCTAATAGTTTTTCGAGGAGGTTACCAGGAAGTTTGAAGGGAAGGTGGTAGATGTTGTCCATGTGGACTTTAGCAAGGCCTTTGACAAAGTCCTGCATGGGAGGCTGCTCCAGAAGGTTAAGTCGCTTGGATTCAATGTTGGCTTAGTGGGAGAAGCCAGAGAATGGTAGTAGATGATTGTCTCTCTGACTGGAGGCCTGTGTCTAGTGGTGTGCTGCAGGGATCGGTTCTGGGTCCGTTGTTCTTTACCATCTATATTATTGATTTGGATGATAATATGGTAAACTGGATCAGCAACTTTGTGGTTGCCACCAAAATTGGGGGTGTGGTGGACAGCAAGGGAGGCTATCAAAGCTTGCAAACTGATCAGGACCAGCTGGGAGAATAGGCTGAAAAATGGCAGATGGAATTTAATGCAGACAAGTGTGAGATGATGCACTTTGGGAGGACAAACCAGGGTAAGACTTGCACAGTGAGCGGCAGGGCACTGAGGTGTGCAGTAGAACAAAGGGACCTGGGAATACAGATCCATAATTCCTTGAAAGTGTCTTCACAGGTAGATAGGGTCGTAAAGAGAGCTTTTGGCACATTGGCCTTCATAAATCAAGGCATTCAGTACAGGAGTTGGGATGTTATGTTGAAGTTGTATAAGACATTGGTAAGGCCAAACTTAAGAGTATTGTGTGCAGTTCTGGTCACCTACCTACGGGAAAGATATCAATAAGCTTGAAGGAGTGCAGAGAAAATTTACACGGATGTGGCTGGGACTTGACAACTTGAGTTATAGGGAAAGGTTGAATAGGTTGGGACTTTATTCCCTGGAGCTCAGGAGAATGAGGGGATCTCTTATAGAAGTATACAAAATTGAGGTGTAGAGATAAGGTGAATGCATGCAGGCTTTTTCCTCAAGTTGGGTGAGACCAGAACTAGAGGACATGGGTTTAGGGTGAAAGATGAAATATTTAAGGGGAATCTGAGAGGGAACTACATCATTCAGAGGGTGGTGAGAGTGTGGAATGAGCTGCCAGCAGAAGTGGTGGATGCAGGTTCAATTGTAGCATTTAAGAAGTTTGGATAGGTACATGAATGAGAGAGCTATGGAGGGCTATGGTCTGGGTGCAGGTCAATAGGACTAGGCAGAAAACCAGGCTGGCATGGCCTAGATGTGCTGAAGGGCCTGTTTCTGTGCTGTAGTGCTCTGTGACTCTATAGTGTGGGCTAAAGATGTGTGATTGTAAAAAATTCTTAGTTGCAGTCAATTTGTATCAATTTGGTAAATCAAAAATTGTACAAACTGTATTGATTTGATCTGAATTAAGTATTGTACAAAGAGCAGTGAACTCATTGTCAGGGATCCTGTGCAGAGGTTTGACTATTTCCAAACCACTGTGGGCTCAGACTTCAGTTTCTTTCTTCCTCATTTGACCCTCCTGTATCTCTGTATATCCATAATCTCTACCCTCTCCCTGTCTAGTTTCCCAATAACCTCCACCAAACCCACCAGTAACTGCAACCCTTCAGACTGCCCCTAATCTGTATAACCTTTTCTCTCCCCATACTCATTCCTCCCCAAACATCCTCCTCAACAATCTCCAAATTCATTTCTCCCAACTCTCCTTGTCAACAACTCTAGCTTCCTCATTCAAACACAAATGTTCTTTCCAAATCCTCTGGAAAATATCTTACTCGCTATGTAACTTTCAACCAAAACATATTCAACTGCAGGTTGAAGACTCTTCATCTGAAATGTTAACTGTTACTCTTCCCACTGATGTGGCCCAACCTGCTGTGTATTTCCAGCATTTTTTGATTTTATTTTAGATTTTCAGCACTTGCATTTGATTTCCAGCATTTGCAATTTTAATTTTCATATTTCAGATGCTGTCCGAACAAGCAATTTCTTGTTGATAATTTAAAAAATTTGTTTTTGGATCTCTGCATAGCTGGTGAGGTCATCCCTAATCTTCCTTGAAAAGGTGGTGATGAGCTGCTGCATTGAACTGCTGCAGTCCTTCTGGTGAAAGCTCTCCCAGTGCTAAAGGAAAGGGATTTCCAGGATTTAGACCCAGCGACAATGAAGGGCTGGCAATATATTTCCAAGTCATGAGGTTGCATGCCATTGGAGAGAAACCTGAAGGTGGTCATCTTCACATATACCACCTACCCTTGTCCTCATTAATGTTCAGAGTTCACAAGTTTGGGCGGTGCTTTTAGGGTAGCCTGGGTGAG